>NC_091031.1:4453356-5065677 GCF_041296385.1 Aphelocoma coerulescens | reverse complement strand
TTAGCCAGGCAAATGGGACCAGGGAAACCCTGGCTTACTGCAGTGGCTGTGCTGCTGTTGTATGAATGGCAGCTGGTGAGATGGAAAGTAACTCAGGCTTCTCCTCCTTATCCTCTCATGCTTTTACTGTAGAGCCAAATGGACTATTTGAAACAAACAAACAAACAAAAACATTTATAGGTGTCTTTTTTTTTTTAATGTAGTATACGATGCCCTTAGTTTAGGCTGGATGGACAGACTACACAGGATGCAAGGGACCTTTTCAAGTCCAATTTTCTGATTCTACTGGGAAATAAATTTCCTGTTTTCTCTTTCAGTTGCTTCAGATTGCTACAAGAGAAGATGAACGATGTCTAGAAGGAGGGTCTTAGTTTTGTTACTGGAAAGATCAGTTTTTAGCACTTATTGAACTGCAGCTCCACTGTAGCAACAGTAGTCCAGGAAGCTGAAAGCAAGGAAAAATTATTTTTCCTGTTGTCTTCTCTTTTTGCTTTGTCTTTCCACCTTCTCTGCAGGCTGCAGAAGTAGATCTGGGCCTTCCTGCTCAGTGCTGTACTCTAACACCGTCCCTGCCCGGCTCCGTGGGGTCCCGCGTGCCCCCACAGGCGCACGGGTGGGTTCAGGGTTGCAGTCGGTAGCAAAGAGTCGAGAAGGGCATTTGTGTGCGTTCCGGCAGGAGCTTTTATCGCTGCTACACTGCCAAGGTTACGGGGCAAATACCAACGTGATCCCGAAGCTCACAGTTTTACCCGGGGGTGGGGAAAAGGCAGGACCAGGGAACGGGGACCAATGGGGAGCTCTGGGGGAGCGACGAGGGGTAGAGGCCAACCGGGGAATCCAAACTGGGATAGATTAACACAACAGAACAGGCGTGCTGGGAGAAGCCTTTTTGGCCACCCTAACATGAAGTGGTTCTTGTGGTACTGGGGACTTGTACTGAAAACTCTGTGTCCCTTGTAATGTATGTTCACCAGCCAGCACAGTACTCCAGCCAAGTTGATTGACTCTCTGGAAAACAGGCCTCAGGAAAACTGAAACATTTCACTCTTGTTTTAACTTTCTTACTGTAAATTGCACTTTTTCTTGTGAGAATTAAAATGTTGATGCCTCTTACAAAGATGACGAGTTCATGGGGTTACTCAGGTGCTGAATAGTTCAAGTTTGAAGCTGGTGATTGGTGCTTCAGTGAAGCCACAGTGAAGATGAGTAGCTTAAGCTTCTTGCTCGCATTATTATTTTCTGGCACTTCAAATCTTCATCTTCTAGAGTTGATTTGTGAAGGCGAGCAAAAGAGGAAAATTTGTTTATTCACTAACAGAATGTTGTATAATCCTTCTCTTGTTTCCTTGGGAATGCTTTAATTTGATTTCTACACTGTATATTTGAAATACTCTCATTGTTTTACTTTAGTCCTGAACTGGTACTAAGAATGGTACAAACATTGCTCTGTAGGCACAGATGGAGTTACCATATGTTGAAAGTAACATTAAAACAGGAGATATCCTGCACCCCACCCCTTCAGTGCGTACAGCTTTCTGAAAGAAAATAGCTGATAAATATTTAAAGCAGATCTAAGAGTGCATTGTATATAAGCATGGACATTGTAAAGCATTCTTGTATCCCAGCCTGATGTATAAGCATAAATAACTTGCTACAAGAATTTAATGCTTCTGGTAAACCTCGGTGTGGGCAGGATTTAGTCCACACTGACCACTGGAGATGAAAAGGGTACTGTGTTTGTGAAGAAACATGCTCCCTCTGGAACTCCTGATGAAGTAAAAGGGTACTGGTGTAAGGGAAGAAACCATTGTGCAGGGCAGGTCAGCCCGGCTGGATTTAAACTTTCATGTATAGATCAAAAAGTCGAGAGGTTAAAGACTGAATCTTGCATTGTTTTTTGAACATTTGCTTTCACAGCTCTTGAGCATATTTGTAGTTTGTGCCCCACCTAACTTCCTTCAGCTGTTCTCCCTGATGCAGAGTACTTCCCTTCCCTTTCCTGTGTGACTTTTCCTCTCCTCACTCTGTTTCCACAGCAGTCAGGACTTTATGAATATAAAATCTTTGGTGGTCTTGCTGACTGTCCTCCAAAATTGTGTGCAGATGTCTACATGGACTTGGATTTCAGAAAAGAGTGGGATCAGTATGTTAAAGGTAAGCTCATCTAGGCAGTGTAAAAGCAAGCTTGAGTCCACATTGATTGTTCCCCCTAAAACTTTCCTCAAAGGTATTTTGAAGTTACTGCCTCCAAAGACTTTGGGTCAGGCTTAAATATCTTTTGGGATAAGGTTGCACTCTGCAAATATACAAGTAAACGCTGATATGGAGCAACTAATGTCTCAACAGCATTTATCTTTCCTCTGGAATGAATTCTTTTCATGTTGGTTAAAGCATATGATTGACATCACTGGTTATGCTGGAGCATAACCTTGTAACTTTTAGTTGTAATGCTTAGGTTAAATTTTAGTAGATGTCTTGAGGAGAAATGGAGGTGGTACCTTTTGTGCATCTTTGCATATGGCAGTAGAGCAGTGCATCATAGAATAATAGCAGGTTGGAAGGGACTTCTGGGATCATCTGGTCCAAACTTCATTGGCAAGAGCACAGTCAATACAAGATGTTCACCCTGTTCAGCTGAGTCTTAAAAGAGTCCATTTTTTCTCCCTGGGGAGATTATTACAAAGGCTGATAGTTCTCATTGTGAAGAATTTTCCTCAGGTTTCCACCAGTTTGATGCATGATGGAATATCTTTTCCTAAAAGCATTGGTTGTTCTTGGTGCCTTTTACAGTCAGGAATGGGTGTATCGAGAGAATACTTAGTAACTTCAGGCTTTTACAGAGAAAGCAGTAACTAATTTAGTTAAGTTTATTTAATGTTGTCTTTGAAAAACGGTGTTGAACCAGAATATCCATATGATGTTAAAACATCTTAAGTCAGCAGTAACAAGGTAAAGATTCAGCTGATGTAGACATACAGTAATCCATTTATTTTATAGATGGAGAGCCTTTCCTTTTTAAGCCTGTGCTTGAAGTCAGTTCAGGCCAGTAAAACTGAAAAGTGGTCAAAGTGTTTTGCTGAACAAAGAGCAGTGTTAAAAACCAAAGACTTGTTAAATGTTGTGCTTGTTAGGTTTAGGACAGCTCCACGGTGAATGATTGCTGATAATGCCTGTGGCTGTATTGGTACAGAGGACCATAGATTTAACTCATTTCAGTACTTGGTCAAATTTAAGGAGTAGTGTCTTCATTAAGAAGTGTTAATTGTCAAAACAGTCAGTAGCTTTCTTGTAGCAAAAGCCGTTTTGCCATTAATGGAACAAAGAGCCAGAGTGGGACTCAGCATTATTGTATTGGATGTAAAAATATTCTGCTGAGATACTTCAGTAGTCTTTAAGTACATTTAGGAGAAATGAGTCCTTCTTAAATAAACACTTCTTTTTTTTTTTTAATTCCTTCATAGAGAAAAGAAAGGAAGCCGTTGGGGGAAGCTACACCCTTAAACTACAAACTAGATAATGTTGCAGAGCTGACATTTATATCCTTGCTGACCATGGTTTGTTCTTCTGTTAATTTATACTTGTGCTGGTGCTTTAAGTCCAGCATTTCACAGAAATTAACTCTTAAAGGGCATAAATACAACATAATGCTTTCCTTCCAGCTTTAAAATTGACACAAGGCCACCCATTTTTTAGGACTGTACATATGATGAAATATTTAAATGTAATTCCAGGTAAGCCTGGGCTTTTTCTTTCACATTTAGGAAGAAACCCCAGAAAACTTACATTGAGAGCCTTCTTGCTCTTGGTGTTATTGTTTGTACTCCTTGGTACTCTTACAGCCATGCAAGTGGCAGTCCAGAGGAGAGTTCTCTGCTGAACTGCTGGCTGGCGTTGAAATAAAAACCTGACTGGAGCAGAAGTAGCTGCCTTTTTAGCCAAAAGGGCAATTGCTCCTGAATGCTTCTGAATATCCACGAGATGTGGGCATCCTGAGGCCTGGTTTGTGCTGCAGCTGCCAATTCAGCAGGGAAGTTGTGACTAAACTGTAGAGTAGTGACTGAAGTACCACATGCTTCTGTGGCATGATGCAAAATGGTTGGGCCTGAGCAATACTGAAACTTGCTACTCCTGATTGCAACACCTTCCTGATTGAGATTAGACTTTACAATTTAACAGTAATAACTGACTGTTGAAGCAGCAAGTGCTGCTGTGCCTATTATGGATAAAATGGACTTGTAATCTCTTGCTAAATGAAGTCAGATTATTGATTAAAATGCACTGTGTTCTGCTTTGAAGTGAATGCAGGTGGGATGTGTTTACCTGTTGTGTGTTTTTCCCGTCTTTGCAAAGATACACAGGTAAATGGGATAGCTCATAACAGTTGTATTGGGGGTCTTAAAAACAGTCATGGTGCCTTTGAAAAAGGAAATCTCTGTGGTTAGAAGTGAAAGTGAATAATCCAATGCTCCAGTGACCTCTGGTGGAAAGTGTAAGTGTTGTGGGTTATTACGCCAGGTGCATCCAGTACTGCTCCAGCTGGAGAAGAGGAGAAGCTGTTTCTGCGGGTGACAGCCGATCTGCAGGCATACTGACAGAAGCCTGGTTTGGAATATATTACATAGGGAAAGAATCTCCCATCTGGGGCACTGTTCTTGGCTTATCAATGAGATTGTTAGTTGATTCTGGCCTTGCTTTCAAAAACCTGCCTCTGGAGTATATAGAGCACCTCAAGCACAAGTCTGCCCTAAAGGAAGAAAAGACCACTCTGACTGTTCAGGTGAACCGCCTTTCTGGATCAAACTACTCTTTATGCCAGGAGTTCACCCTGGCTCAGCCCCATGGCTTGTCAGGTCCATTGCCCTTGTAGTGACAGTTGCTGCCTCTTATGAAAGAAGAAAAGAAGCTGTAATGTAGATAGGTTTTCAAACTATTCAAAAATCAAATGTGGTTTGATTTGAACTTGATTTTGATTCTTCTCCTTCATGCCACACTGCTATCTGACTGAGTCACTGCTGTGTTTTAGGCACTATTCCTAGGTTACTTTTTTCATGTTCTGCTGTGTTCTGATTTGAGTTTCCAGGCAGACTGAAGGTGGTGTAATGAACTGCTCAAGATTTTCGTTTGCTGTTGCATGTATATACTGCTGTGAAATTTCTTACTGCTTTTCCAAAATTTATTAATCCCTCATGTAAGATGTCTTCAGGTTTTTAGAAAGCTGCACTCATCCTAGTTCCATGTTAACTCAGTATCATTTGCAGGGGTAATGACATGCTGGTGAAAAAGCACATTGCACTTGTGACTTAGAATTGTGCCGAACATGCACAGGTGAGGAAAAAGCTTTGAGATGGAAAGGCTTTGAATGAGCAAACTGTTGGAAAAGGAATTTGACTCTGCTTCCCCCAGAATTTTTATGCTTTTATGTTCTGGAGCTTTTTCTTTGGGTTTTTTTTTCCCACCAATTAATCCGATAGCCACAGAAAAACAGGTCACGTATTTTTGTGTATTTGATTCCTGAACAATCCTGGTACAGAACTTCTTAATGTCTCTTACTGCTAAAATTTTACATACACATTAATTTTGACATGAGGGTTGCATGTAAAATGTGTTCATGTAAGAAATCTTAGCAGTTCTTGATGCCATCTATAGTTCTGTTGCAGTAGAAATTAAAAATATCTAACAGTCATCTTCTTTCAACCATAGAACTGTATGAGGAAACATATGATGGTGAAAAAGTAATCTACTGGGAAGTGAAGTACCCTTTTCCTCTCTCAAACAGAGATGTATCCTTTTAAGCTTTTGCTCCTCTGGCAGTTTTTGCCACTTGGTCATCCAGGAATCCCAACAATGATCTGATTCCATTGCTCTGCTGCACTTGATCTAAGGTCTTGGAGTCCTCGCGTTACGTGAATATATATGGCATGAAGAAGAGTGTGGGTGTCTCTTCTCACACAGAGCTAGAGCTCACATAGCTGAATTATTGCTCTGCAGGATTGAATCCTGTAGGGCCATGAGAAATAACTTGAAGGAGCTGCTGTTTGTGATGGAATTCACTTGTCAACTCCTCATCCCTCAAAGTGACATTGTTTTGACGTGCCTCCTCAACTTGCAGTACAGTATGTCTATATTCGGGAATGTCGGGAGATGGATGTGGATGGGAGGAAGATCTGGGTTGTGTTAGCAAAAAGTGTGGCTGTTCCTCAGTGCCCTGAAAAGCCTGGTATTATCAGAGTTAAAAGCTATAAACAGAGCCTGGTAATTGAAAGTGATGGCAAGGCTGGATCTAAAGGTAAGAGGTCAAGAAAATGTATGACAAGTCATGTAGCCAGGGAATGTATGTATTAGCAAAACACACAAAGAGGGGGACTGGAAATTTTAAGCCAAGAGGTACTTTAAAATGCATGAAACTTTTGGAAAGGTTCAGTGCAGTGCACTACTGTGAAGAATCTTTTTATTTAGCAGTTGGACTGGGTAGTCAAGAATAGTCTACTGACCACTTCCTTGTGCCCTCCCATCCCACCCCCAGTCTGTACTTCTTTTCCTGCCAGACAGTTCAGCTGGGGAGAGTCTGCTGCAATTTTCTTAACTCAGCAATGATTCAAATATTGTGTTTTACAGATGTATAGATTAAAGGATTTGTCTAGAGCTTGACTCCTGTTTGAGATTAGTCTTTTAAAGACAGTGTTACATTATAAGACAGGGTGCCAAAAATGGTTTGCAGTAATCTAAATTACTGTTGTGGCTGTGTCAGCTTCCCAGAGGTTAACTGGGAATGTCTTTATTTACTTCACATTTCACTTCAGGACAAGTCAACTTTTTTGTGCATAATTTAGAGTAGAAATGTAGTTGGTGCTTCAGTCATGCACACCGACAGCTTCTGTCACAGTGTGTTAGAGCTAAGTCTCGGGTAACTGGTAACTTCTCTCTCCTCTCTAGTCTATATGTACTATTTTGATAATCCTGGTGGCATGATTCCATCCTGGCTGGTCAACTGGGCTGCCAAGGTAAGTAACGGTTACAGACAATGATCTTTGGCTAATCTGTTTCAAACAACGAATTCACTGCATTCATACCCATCTTCTACATGTTGGGCAGAATTAATTTTTTCTGAAACAGATATATCAGCCTTCCTAGCTTTTACACAGTCCCATATTTACAGTCTCACTATTGTATGCTCTCATGACAGTAGTCTTAATTAATTGATTTATTTTCATTCCTGTCAAATTCCTTTGGTTTGTCAACCATGCAGGTAAATTTCTGCAACAAACCCCAGATAATCTGTGTTTCAGAGCATATATGAATAGCCTCAAGACAAGCAAACTTCAACAATACAGTTTGTTCCCAAGATATTCAAGGAATGGTTTGATGCTATGTACCAGATCTTAGAGTTGTATCTTAGACAATTGGATATTAAATCTTAGATCTGTATCTGTTTGAAGGCCTTGATCTATATAATGGGAATTCTCATCTTGCTTATAGTTTTTATTGATTTCATTACGCAAAAATGACTTTTCTGCTTTTCTCTTTACAGAGTGGTGTGCCTGCTTTCTTGAAGGATATACAAAAAGCTTGCCTTAATTATTCTAGGAGCACATAGATGTTGAAATTGATCTTAATTGTTTAATTCCTAGATCTCTGCTCTTACAGGAGTGGCTGTTATATATTACACTGGATAAAATCTACCTCTAATATTGGAAAGAATTTTATCTTAGTTGAGTTATGCCTTGAGTTTTATTAATTGTTTTTTCCATCTCCAACTGAAGAGCTGGCCACTGACAAGGTAACACCAACATCAGCTGCAGCTTTTGAAAGTACTCAAGTTTAGCCTTGTTCCTCATGCTTTGCTTATGCTCGTTGTCAGGTGTCCAGCTAGAGGAGTTCTGTGATGGATATGTTACATCCTTGCAAAAGAGACAATAATCTTACTAGAAAAAATGTCTGAACTTGGACTGCAAATTGTCTGCATGTGTTATGCCTGGATCTGCCTTTGTTGCCTTGCAGTGTGGCTTCCTCCTGAATCTCAGTAATGGAACTTGCATTGCACGGGAGGAAATGCTTTTGCTACCCACATTTGTCATTCTTAAACTCTCTGCCTGATATAAACCTAAAAAATTCAGGGGGCTGAGATAAATTGCTAGAAATGTGCATTAGGAGCTGGAAGTCGGTGATGCTGAACTTCCTTAAATCCAGATGTAAAAAGATCAAGCCTAAAGCCTTGCATTCACAGCTCTATACTTCTATATGAAAAGTAAAAACCCTTAGCTGTGTCCAGCTAGAAGAAAAAGGAGGAGGTGACTTCCTGCATGACTGATTTTAGGGGAACAAGTTTTATCTTCAGAGTCAGTAGCCTTATCTATAAAGCAGCTTGGATACCAGCTTGAAACTGGAAGTAATTTTAAACCGGGTGCCTGCCACTGAATGTGCATGAGCTTGATGTAGAACTTGGGCTTGCTTGTATTTCTAAATTTCATGCTGATATAAAGAATGGATGGTGACCCACTAAAAGCTTAATTGAGCAGGAAATTAAATTTCCAGCACCTTTGCAGGGGGTGGGGCAGGGGGTGCCCCATAAAAGAATGAGAGGATATAATTCTCAGGGATTTAAAATATTCTGCATTGTTCCTAAATCTAATCCTGTTTCTGGATAAATCTGGTAATGGAGTACCTTTGTCTTGTTAAAAAGGAAACGATTGAAATGATTGCCTTTATACCTTGTGTGAATATTTGCTTCCAATAAATCATTATTTTATCCATGTAGTGTTCTTGTTCTGTCTCCTAGGTTTAAGAGTGCCATGCTGGGCAGGTCACAAATGACAGGCTGATACTGTGAGCTGCCTTACTTTTAAAGGATTTTGAAAGAATAAGTTGGATTAGAACTAAGCAGGATTTCATGTGTTCTGCTAGCAGTTTAGTCATTTTTCAATATCTTTGACTTGGAGACTGTCACTGGATTGAATATTACAGTGTTATATAACACGATATAACAACATTTTAAAAGGGGACTAGCTGAGGATGAATCTTCCTGGAACAATGATGCAGACTAATTTCCAGTTCTTTCTGAACAAAACTGACCTCTGTGCCACAATAACGCAAAACTTACCTGTAATTGTAAACCTACCTTAAAATTTGAGTTGAAATGTTTACAAGCAATATGTACCTAGTGAGCTGAGTATGTGCACAGAGATGAATGGTGGACAAAAGAGGTAATTTTTTCATTATTTTTCTCCAGACAATCTGTAATTTTGTTTCTTCTTTAAGGAAATGAAAGCAGGAGAATGACTGAAAGCATTTTATAACCATATAGTTACTTGTCACCAAGACAGAGTATACATGTGTGTGCAGTGTGCTGAGACACTGAGGCTGAGAGTTCAGGAGGCTGAATGGCTCCATTGTCAATCCAGCTGAAAATTTGATTTCCTGCAGACCCCGCATTGAGTATGTAGAATACATGGCCTTTGCTCACATATCCATATTGAAACCATTGCACAGGCAGCTTCTAGTGCTGTACACAACTTTCTAAATAAAAACACGTTTGATTAAACAGCAGATACTAAAACCAGCTTTTCCACTGTTTACAAGGAACTAAGCAATGATGTGAGATGAAAGCTGCATCAGATCTTTTCTTTAGTTCCCCATGGGCTTTTAAAGTAACAAATATGCAGTGACACTTCAGTTTAAGACTGGGTTACTACACCCATCTTGTATTAATAGGGAAGAAAAGTTCAAGCTTTGTGTGATGCAGCTTCGTGTCTGAATGGAAGATTTTGACTAGAAAGAGTTGGTATTTTCAGTCTTTGGGTGTAAAGTCATTCTTAAATCATTTTAGAGCATTATTAATGACTGATTAAATATTGATCTTCCATAAATTATACATGTATCATGTGAGTCTTTCTGGACAGCTTGAGCAGGAATTTACCTGCGGTGAAAGTTGTTAAGTCATCATGCGTTAGGAGTTCTGGTGCACGGGGTTATAAAACATGAAAGCCCCTTCCATGCTGTTTCTTAATGTAGCACCTCAAAGTTGGTTTTGTTTCACCAGCTTGCCTAAAACTGGAGTGCAGAGTTTGTTCTTCTAGTGATCTGTTGTAAGCAAAGGGTTGTTTGAATAAAAAAAGAATGAACATTTCTGTTAGGTGATGACTGAGCCTCTCATCTTCTCTATCCCACCCCAGTTAACAATTTGGTAGGTATCCCAACAGCCAAATAGAACTATAAAAATGCTGTAGTTTCAGTCAACAAACAGGCATCTGCTCCAAAGTGTAATATCATAGTTTCCATAAATCATAATAAGCTTTGGATCTATCTGTATATAGAACTTGTGTTTTAAATTTAGCAGCTCTTACTGAAATGTGTTCTGGCATGTTCTTCACAGAAGTGGTGGAATTTTTTTGAATGACTGGTTCTCCATCCCCTGTTTCCATAAGGAATGATGCTGTAACAAAATGAATATAAACCATTCTTCCACGAGGTGTTCCAGCCATTCAACTCCATTCTTTCCATGTGATCTCTCTGTAAAACTAATGTATTTGAGTTGGAAGGTAAAGTAAAGGAAAGATTGTCAGTAACCCAAAGTAAACAGAGAGAATGATGTCAGATTTGCAGCCACTGGTGCTGCCTCTTAGAAGATGATGTGCAAAGGGAAACGTAAGTTGTCTTTGCTCAGGAAATATCTGGTTGATGCTTCACTTCTCAAGCGGGTCATTGTCTGTTTTTATAATTTAGTGGAACAAAAAAAGTGAGAAGACGGGGATAGATTTCAGATGCTAGTCTATGCTAGTAGGGGATGTGTCTTCCCACCAACAATTTTGCTTCCCATTATGTCAGTTTTCTGTATACAAACAACCTTTTCAAAAGGGATCTAATGATACTTAAATTTCACTTAACAGAGAGTGATTTCTCCCTGAGCACAGATTTGGCTTTTTCTACAGAGAGGATAATTCATAACCAAATTTGCTGTCTCACTGTAGTTCTCTAATCAGAGGAAACTACTACACTTTCAGACAAAAAACTTTCTTTTCACTCATCTAAGTTGAAAGACGCTGAGAACTTCCATACAAAAATAGAAAAGAAGGCTTACGGCAGGAGGAAAGTTTGTTATAAATCCAGATGGATTATATGAAAGAGAAATGCTTTTTGAGGAGCAATAAAAAAGAACAAATCTCTATAGCAAGATTGGTTTTGCTGGGTTTTTTTTCATACCACTCTGCTTTAGAACTGCAGACTTAGGAGAAATCCTGATCAATAAGGTAAATAAGGCTGGTGTTAAAGCATCCTACTAATTCTCCTCTACAACTTCCAAGGAACATATTAATTAGGATTACATATGCACACATAAAGAGAATGTCATCCTTCTGTTAGCTCAGTATTGCCTGTTCTTTGTAAACTTGACCTTAAACAATTATTCTCATTTGGAATCTGAATTTTAAATGTATCCTGGAGTCCTGCTGTGAGACAGAACATTTTGAATGGGAACAGCTCTCCACTGGAAACCTTCATTTCCAAAGTAAGGACTGCGTCCTGTGAAAAGGTGTTTTGGTGGAACCTGCCATAATAATCATGTTGAAAGACCTTGAACATACATATTAATTTCAGCTTGTGAAAAATTTCCTGCATCCCGGCTGTGAAACAGGTTAAACTGAAAGCTGTTCCTGCAGTGTAAGCAGAAGTACCTGTAATACTAGGATTTAGGTGAGTTTGCCTTTATCTGTACTCTCTAGATTTCATACAAATTTTAATGTTTTTCTAAGGCCTGTTTCAGCACTGGAAGCAAAAGAGATTCTGTGATGGACTGGAAGAATCAGGTTTTGCTTCGAGCCTAATTGTCTTATTATTCTTCATTTATGGAAGAAACCCATGAGAATTAAACATTTTATTCCTAGAATTACAAGTTTGGGATTGAAGCAGTTCTTCTGCAGCACGAAGGCCAAGGATTCCCTCTGTGCTGTACATGCTGTGAGCAGAGGTCTACTGTGAGTCACAAGGCTCACTGCATTTCTGCCTGAGCGTATCTTGGAAGGTTTTAAGTCTTTCCCTGTTTTGGTCACTTAGAGCCACGGGGGGTTTGGCTTTTACTGTTTCTGGTGCATATACATGTCTTCCGATGCATGATAGAAATTGTGTGTAATTGCCTGGAAATGGATATTTCATATTCAGCTGCAACTTGGAGTTATAGTTTAGGAGTGGATTTTAAATATTATTTTTATTGAGGCCAGGCTGCTGCTGTGCATTTTAATGTGTTTTCTCAGCATGGAAGCCATATAATCGATTTGTACATTTGAGTGGATCTCACAAGAAGCCAAAATTGCCTGGTGAACCCTTTTACCCTGTGAAAGGCTCATGATGCTGTTCAATTATTCAAATTAAAAGGAAGAGTAGGAACATGCCTTCAGCAGGAAATTACTGTGACACTAGAAAGACCTATGGTCTTGGAGTGTGAGGTGGGTATGTGAAAGAGTACATTGCCTTCCACTCATTTTTTTCTTGTAACATGGAAATAAACTGACCCTTGATAACATTTAAAGTGTGGTTCTAGGAACCATGAAATTGAGAGCATTATCACTGAATAATGAGCTTGAATAATTAACTACAATGACAGACAGGCATTTAGAAAAACGACTTTTGCATCCATTTGAAACAAGTTAGAGAATAAGAATAAAGAAGTCATCTGAGGACCTTTTAAGGTTTTTCAGTAAAGACAAGCCTAGAAGTACCTGCCAGGTCACCAAAAGCAATTAAGGCATCACATAATGTAAGTCCTTCCCTTGCATAAAGAATGTTTCACAATTTTGTGCTTAACCCATCCCCTCTGTCAGACTCGTAATTCTGTATGCTCAATATCTTTGCCAGTAAGTTTGTTGTGAAAATATGACTTGAGTAGAGAACTAGTCTTTTTCTCTTCATCTTCTTTTTTTTTTTTTTTTTTTTTAATTATTTTTTTTATGGCTGGTAGATATCAGAATGTTTTATGCCAAAATAAAGGAGGCTTTTTTCTCAGTGATGATAATCAACAATGAAACAAGTTGCTTTGAGAGATTCTGAAATCTCTGTTTTTGGAGATACTCAAAGCTGAGGTGGACAAGGCCCTGGGCAATTTATCTGACCTTGAAATTAGAGCCAGTTTCAAGTTTGGTTCTGCTCTGGGCTGTGGATTTGACTGGATGATGAGATGATCCCATATGTCCCTTCCAAGCTGAATTATTACAAGAATTTTAATATTAATAAATCCAGGAGATTACAGTGTGAATCCTTCTGGGAAGGCAGCATTATTTTCATTCCAAATGCTGTTATTTAACAGACTAACCTCAACTGAGATACAATGAGATGCACAAGTGTATGAAAAACCTACAATCAAGATCTGTATTAGAAACAGGTACATAGACATATTTGGAAGGATGCTTGCTGTAGGCTGCTTTATTGCTTTAGCTTCTTATTTTAACTAAAATTATTGGTATGAGAGTGGTGAGAAATCTGGGAAATTTAAATTAAATGGAAGCAGACTTTCTGAATCTTTGTTAGTGAAACAATACCATGATAAACATTACATTACACTACGTAAGTAATAGCATTATTGAGTGGAAGCATGGTGACTAAGTTGGGAAAAGGACAGCAACAGCAGACAAACTGAGGCTGAGCTGCACACTGTCAGAAATGTTACTGGTGCCAGTTGTTACTGTTCATTTCCTGTTGCATCCAGCAGCTGCAGGTCATATCTGAAAGGTTAAAAGTTGGGAAAGGGCCAACTGGGCCAGGTTGAGATGTAATCAAAAGAGAAGATGAAATGCAGATTTAGAATATCTAAGCATTCTGTGATGATCCTCTAGTTTTACCTTATCATGGCAGTCTTTTTAAAGACAGCGTGCTGAGCCAAATAGCACTCGCAAATTTTAGCCTTATACATGGTGTGACTCTCTTTTTGTCAGATGGGAATATACGTTCAACCACATTTAATTAAAATTAAATTCATATGAAAGGATATTTACTGTAAGTAGACTCTTCTTCACCAGATCTGATGCTTATTACCAGCCCAGTTAGATACTTAGCAAAAGAAAAAGAAATCTTTGTGTTGTTTCCATAGTGGACTTTCCTCTCCCCAGCCCAATGATGGATATTTCCAATTAACATTTACTGCTGAATACAATGTCCTTTACTGTCACATGTCTTTCCCTTTCCCTTCCCCCTTCAATACTGTGTCAACATTTGGGATGAGCCCAAATCCTAGTGTGTGATCTGACCTTCTGACATCGTAGCCCAGTGAGCTACCAACCTGGCTATGCTTCCTGCTCCAGAGGGTGAGCACGAACGTCACTCTCAAGGATCATCTTCTGCCCATCTATTATTTTTATGTCTGTTGCTGCTTGTCTAGTTTAATGTATTACAAAAATTTTGCATGGGTTCTTGGTTGCCTTCCCAAAACATGTATGTGGATCTGTGGATCTATATTTATGTGGGAATAGGAACTACATCTTTTGGAATTTGTAATTGTTGAAATTAAGAAAAATGAGGGGGAAGAATAAAAGCTGGACTGAAAAGACAGTAGCAAATATGAAAAATTATGTTGGTCAGTGTTAAGCAGGGCAAGCAGCATTCTGAGAACAGAATATGATTTTTGTTTAAAATTATGTAGAAAAGTATATTCAGTATATTTTAGAATAAAATCTTTAATTTAAACAATGGGAGTTTTTCAGATGTATTAGTCCTTTTTCATTTAGCAGAGACATGTTTTGAAATATGCAAATTGCATGGTTTTGTTTGATGGACCAACTAAAGAAGGAACACAAGTGTTTGCCGGCCCAGGAAATGGGACTGTCTTCTGACTTATGAAGCTGCAAAACTGTGTTAGTTTAGCACAGTGGCACCAATGGAAACATCAAGTTTTTAGAGCATTCTAGATAAGATAGCTTCGACTTTTGCTGTTTCCTGTTTCTCCTGATATTTTCCAAGGTAAAAAGAAATCTAATAATCTGCATTGCTCCACCCTTGCCTTGCAAAGAGGCTCCAACTCAAACATTATTTTGTTTGGGAGTAAGTTTATTGCTTACAGCTGCAAACAAGGAGGAAAACAAAAAAGGTTCCTTTTTGACTCTTCAGAATGGCAGTTTCTGTAAAACACCTTCAGTGGTTTCCCAGCAGAGATCAAAGGAATGAAATCCCAGCGGGCTGGGACAGTGGGATCTATTTTTGGTAGTGAAAGAGCCACACAGTTCCTCTGCTTTACTGGGGATATCAGAGGAAATCGCAAGTGCTATAGAAGCCTATTCTGATGTCAGGTTTTTGGGTGGGTTAAAGGGACAAATATTGACCCTTTCACTTTGGATTCCTCTCTGTTAGTTGCTGTTTATCAAGCAAAATTGTGGTTTTATCTACCTCACCTACATTGACCACAAACAGCAATTACTTTTTTTCAAGTATTGGGGGAATCTCTAATATGGTAGAGTACATGAATAAATGAGTTCTAATTTTTCACTTGGTTTTAAAGCATACATTAAAAAATAAGTTACTGAATTTGTTTCAAATGCAAATACAAAAGATTTAAGCTTTCCCCACCTCATTTTCCTTCTACTTTTCAATTATTAATTACTAAAATTAAAGTGGAGCTAGAGAAACATGCTCAGAAAGGTATAACAGCAAGGAAAATAAATCTTCAGGTTTGGGGAGAAAATGGGGACAATCCTCCAATTGTCATTGAAAAATGAGGAAAACAGTGTTTTTACTTTTGTGAAATAATTTAACATTTTTCAATGACTATCAGCATTTTCCACTGTTGCAAAGCAGTTAATACTGTGAATAAAACAGAGACAAAGGATTAAACCTGCAGAAGCAAATAATCCCTCCTCCTCTCACAGCTGTGTGGCACAGGCAGCACCTGGTACTCATCCCCTCTCACACTGCTTAAGAGTTTCAACACTGGCTTTGCTCTGTATCTCTACTTCCCTCTCAGCAGAGCCTTTAGAAGAATCCTGCCTCTTTTCCCCAGGTTGATTCTACCTGTGTTGAAGAGTGGCTGTACAGGGCAGCCCAGTCCAAGTACAAAAATATCTATCTCTTCAAAGTGTTGATGATGCTGCCTCACAAGGGAGTAAACTCTGAATGAGTTGGAGCACCACAGTTTGGGAACCAAAGGGGCATTGCAGGATATAAATAAATATATTTATTATTATCCTAACTTTGGCTTCAGTAGCTACCCAGAGAGCCAACCATGTCTGCACAGGGAATATGATTGTTACTTAATGGACTTCAGACAGCAGATACTGATAATTTGAGGATGCTGACAAACAAAACTGCTGTGTTCTGATCCAGTGGGTGATGTTCCAAATTGGCAGCCTCGTTGTCTTACAGCATGACCTTGCATCTGCAGCCTGGTGAGTCAGCTGGCAGCAGGATCACTGACTCTGGAATGTGGCAGAGGGGAAGGAAAGCAAAAATATCTCGGCACAGAAAGGCATGCATGGGAAGTGACTGAGGGCAAAGCAGCACCTGGATAAGGGCAGTAAATAGAGCTTAGTAGTGAGGAAAGACTACAGGAAACGGGGTACCCAAACACAGGAGAGCCAGGAAGGAATATCAAAGCATTTGTGAAGGGCCACAGGTACAGTGTGACAAACAAGGGCACCACCGGGCACACAGCGCTCACTGATCTGTGCCAGGACAACAGGAGCAATATAGACACAGTATCTTTTTTTTTTTTTTTATCTGAGAAGACACATCAGCATTTGGTTTCCTTTTTCCTGATGTTTCATGTAGCTTTGGAAAAACACCAGAAAAAAATTGAAAAAACAAATTCTAAAGTACATCTCTAATACTTTTGTGTATGAAAAAATCTGGCCATTACTGAAGAAAACACTGAGGCAGAATCTGAGTTGGGAGTATCAGTTCCTAGGAAGGACCTCACTCAGGTTGATATAAGAATCATACACAGAGGTAAATTCTGGTGCAAATATTATACAGAATTTTTACCCTGCAGTTTTACTCTCTCGTTGAATCAGAAACCTCAATGCAATACCTTTAAAATCTCATTAATTTCCTCCTTATTCCAACACATATGTGCACACACAAAACACATTCCATATGATCATAGGCATCTTTGAATATTTGTTTGCTGTTTCCTTATCTGTAAGGACTGCAAAAATGCTTGAAAACCAAGTACATTCTGAGATCTGGCAGCTGGAAGTTTTAAGTCTCCCCCAAATAATGAAACTCAGCAAAATGATGAACTGCCAGCCTTGTTCTTAGATATATTAATTACAGTCTGCAACTGCCTGCACAGGGTGAAGTTCTGCATTAAGACAGTGGGAGCTTTGCTTTGCCTTTCACCTACCCAGGCTTTTTTCAGATCTTGTTCACTTCCAGTGTGACAAAAGAAATTAATTTTTTCTACCTTCTGAATTTTTCCTGGTCACCATGTGAACAGGGAAGCACTTGGTTTTATGCTTTTGTTTACTTCTAATAAAAACAGGATGGATGAAATGCCATTTTGTCTTTTAAACTTCTACCTAGTAACATCTTTCAGATTATTAGTCAAAACTGCCTAGATAAATGTAAAGTATTCCTTCTGCTCCTCCTCAAATTCAAAATTAGGCAGTTTCAGAGAGACCCATTCTAACACAAATTAAGAAAGTGCAAAATCTGCAATTGGTTGCCCTCTGCTGTCTTTTTTAAAGGCTCATTTTAAAGTACATTCAATTTGCATATAATTCATTGGAATGTAAGTTTTTTAAATTAAACATGTTTTATTAAAATTAAGGCCCAAACCAAACGTGCTTGGGCTGTGGACATTTAAAGACATAATTATTTCAAAGTGTCTGTACTTTTATAGGCAAATTTTTAAAAGACTAGCACTAGATGGATTAAAAGCTTGGAAATTTTGCTAATCCCATTTAGGGTTAGAAATCCAGACTTCAGATTCAGCAGGGCTGAATGGGATAGTTCACTCAATTCTATTACTACTTCACTATGTCCCTGTAAAGGTTAACTTTTTAATGTTTGTGTGCTCCTCTTTACACCATCTTTCATATGGGTCTAATTGCTGTGCAGACGGTTTATGATTTCAGGGAACAAATATTATCCAAAATATCATTCACAGAAGTTTCTAACAGTTTGCTGTTTCTCACTGAGACTTACCAAGATATAATATCACCAATATCTCACACTGAAGCCTTTTCTCATCTATCAATAACTTGGCTCAAGAGATGGATTCTGGCATTAATGCTTTTATTTGAGGAGAACAGGGTCTTTCCCTCTCTCAAATATATATGAACATAACATTGTATGTCACCACATAGCTCATGGCAACAGCATATAAAGGTTTGCCTCTGAAGAGATTTACAGTGTAAGGACCCTATCTGTGAAAAGTTAGAGGGAAAAAAAGGAACTAATGTAAAATTGTAGGGACTTACTGGTTCTGTTGATAAAATATTGGTTCTGCTTGAAGGAGTGTGGGGTAATGAAGTGCAAAGAACGGGATAGAATCCTCATTATGGCTGAAATGAAATGAGAGGAAATTGTGAGTAGTCAGTAGTAATTGCAATGAAAACTTGCTTTCATTAGTTTATCTTGATGTGCTTTCATAATCAGGTGTATTATTTACATATTAAAGACAGAATATGAGAGAAGGTGCTTCACTCAGCCAAAGGCAGAACAAGAAGTGAGTTTAAGTTTTCTGGATCAGCCGCTACAAAACTCTGCAAGACACTTTGACTTTCTCATGAAATAAACAGCATATGGTCAAGTCTACAATGCTCCTTTGGGTTAAACCTCACTCAAGACCATCCAAATTCACTCACATAAACCTTTATTAGTCAAAACTTTGCCTCAGCAAAGACGTCTGCTCAGTCCACAATCAAGAGGTGTTTTGGGGAAAGCAAGAGACAAAAGTTTTTCTTTGATAAAATGGCTTGGATATTCCTGAAATCATAGCTCCATCTTCCATCTATCATCTCGATATCAGCACGTTACCAGCAGGAGCTTCTGCAGTGAAACCAGTCAAGTGTTTAACAGTTCACAGACTGTTCCACATCTGCTTTGGACAATAAGAACAGAGTTTCTTGTACAGTTATGTCAGTTCACAGCCATTGAAAACCCTCCATGTAGGACCAACTGAAACCACGTTTTTGTACACTGTCCTTGACATCATTCACATTTATCTAATATTCATTGCAATTTCATGATGGCAGATTTGTCTAAATGTGATAGGCATAAAGCTCTTTGATTTTGCTGGTGTCTGAACTAACAATATCTACAGTTTTCTTGGCAGACACAAAAAGAGCTTAATTAGCTGGCCCTTGCTGGGGAGGGGGCTGTCTGAAGCCTGAGAAATGGGGTGTGTGGGCATCTCAGATCAGCTTCAGACTGGTGACCGAAACAAACTCAGAGAAGAAATGTGGTGGTATTTTGCACTTAGTTTGCACTCCCAGTCCGGATCAGTAGCGTCCGTGAGGGGATGGTTTCCCTGCAAGTGCAATATGGTACTGCCCTCTAGTGCTGTGCGCCAGACCCAGCATCGGCCGTACGACTCGAGCAGTGTCGTGTTACGACACATGGAAGCGTTAGATTAAAATATTACATTTCCTATCTGCTGCTCTATGTATTTTAGGATTCTGTGGAGTGACATGATGGCTTTTGGTTAGGCCGTGTGATCTGTTTGCTGTTTACATGGAGTAAAGTAAGATTGCACCAATGAAAAACTCCAAAATCAGGCAAGAGGCATGAAAGAAACTATGCTATAAAAGTGAAGACTGTTCTCTTCAGAGACAACATCAGAGGAGAGGGGTTGTTCAATGAGCCAGTAATCCCCAAGCAGGGTAAGGTTGTCTTTCCCTCTATGAAGTAAAACCCCCAGAACTCTCAGGTGGTTTACAGATGGTTTCCCATCAAGGTTTTCCTGAGATCATATGGGAAAAATTTGTTAACATTCAAGAGTAAGGCAATTTCTTGGTCAATATTTAGTCCCTCGATTCATAATGAAAGGAATTATAATTAAAGTTTTGCTTTATGAGACCAGCTTCTGGATGCTGATAAAACACTTGGTGGGAAATGATTCTGAACCACAAAAATAGGCTGCCAAAGGAAAAACACATTGGAACTGCACGGACTCTGAGTACAGTTAGGTAGGATGTGACTAAAATAACTTTGGCTGTCAGCGCTGTGTATCTCATGTTTATTAATGGCTGTAATTGTTACTGCTGCAGTAGGAGGAACGTTGAAATTTAAAAAAATATTCATGACTAAATAGTTCAAAACTGGATCCAAAACGTTGGGCCAGTACTTCAAAATGTGTAAAGAAAACTTCAAGCATGGCTCATAACTGGCATGAACAGTGTAGAGTTAAAATATCTGCAGGAGAAGACTCATGAAAAAGTCTTTTCTGCATTTCTCTCATTTAAAACCCATTACTTTTTCTCCAAATAGAGATGCTGCTCAGGAACTGGAAAGGTTAGGATAATTATTCACTCAGTTTGGACAGTATTGAGAAAACGGTCTCAGCTATAGTGTTCTTTTTTTAAGTATATTCTATAGCAAGGGAATAAACTGGATGTAAGCAGTGTGAGCTTCATTCAACATCCACTGAAATTTTTAAGTTCTCTTTTTACTTCAGTAGTCATCTGACTAAGCCCTGAAGGCAAAATTGTAAGTTTAAATTGAAATTGAAAGATTTTAAGGATTCAAAGTTTTTCTGTTTTTTTTTTTTTTTTTTTTTTTTCAAACATGGCTCAAAGTAAAAATGAAACAAATGACATTTTCTCTCATCTCTTTATTTTGGATCAAACCTATGAGTTCTTATTTATGTTTTCATTTTTACTGAAACAACTGAATAGTTATTTTGTGGTTTGTCCCACTTAGATGAAGTAGTTTGATAAATTCTGTATTATACCAAAAGGTGATAGTGTAAAATCACTTTCTTTTATTGACAAAGGATGAAATGTCACACTGGCTGCTGCCAAATGCAGTCACTCATATTTTCATAAGACATTTGTGAAAATCTCTTTGTATAATCAGTTTTATATAATTTAAGTAGCTGTCATCATTTCTCTGTTTGGTGAAAGTACACCATAAGAAGTAATTATTTTTGTCATTTTTCCCCAGTTAATTGAATTACATAGCTTGAAACTAGAGTAGGAATAATACTTCAGAGTTATTTCTAGGAGAGCACAGAGGAAAGAAACCCATTGCCATAGTTTGAAGCAAATCTTTTTCTATTTTTAGGCACTTCTACCTCGCAACATGCAAGAACCCTACAATAACATCTAGCCAAGTACACTTCAGCCCAACTTCACCCTATAGCAAATGGAATGCTAAAATGGTAAAATCCAAGTCAAATTTGTAACATTTGTTTCTTGAATTTAATAAAAATACCAAACAGGAGTGCTGGTGAGATCTGCAACAGCACTCTGGTGTTATAAGAAGCAGATTACAGATCAAATATTCATTTCCTTTTGCCCTGCATTGGGCTAACATTTTATGACCTTTATAAAACAACCAGTGGAATGCTGTCATTTTGCACTATTGTATGTGAGAAGAGCCCAGCATCAATCCTTGGATTTACCATTCAGCCTGCAAGTCATCCTCACTGCTACAATACTTGCAGGAACTAGTCGCTTACCTCTGTGTTATCATCATAGGATTCAGCAGTGATGTACCTGCGAATGATCTTCCTGAACAAAGGCCTGCAAGCTTGGCTGCTCCCTCCCCTTTCTGGTCCCTCTCCCATCTCTGTGTATATTCAAATCGTCATTCAGGCTCTTCTGATACAACATTTTCCAGCATCAGTGTCAGATCCTGTCTCCCAGCATCTGCCTGAGATGGATGACCAATAACGTAGGCTGGGAATGAGCTTTTTATTACTGGAATTCCTTGTGCAGTGCAGACCCATTCAGTCAATAACTCAAACCAGGCATACAAATCTGGCTTGGCAAAGAATTCATCTTCCCTCAGGCTACCAAAGACTGAAAAGAGCACCTAAAAACCTGGCCATTAGCTGGTTCTTTTCTTTGCAATGTACATAAGGCCAAAACAATAGCAAATGCAGTTATTTCCCACTGAAGAGAAACTATTTGTATTTTCTAAGCTGCAATCAAAACAGGCTTGACAGGCATTAGTACAAGAATATTGCTTTCAAGTCAAACATTTTTCTATTGTTGCAACCACAGTAATGGAATAAGAAACTGAGTGACAGAAGTAGCAATCCTGGGAGCTGTTAATGATGGATCTGAAGCTGGTTTTGTTTTGTGACCGTAATGAGAGGTGTGATCCAAGAAGGGAGGCTGCTGAAGCATGTAAGAAACAGCCCCCTTCACAAATCAGACTTAGTTAAAATCAGTTTCTAGAAAAGATTAAGTCAGACTAATTCACAAAGTTAAGGCCATTCCATCAAGAAAATAGAAAACAAATATTCAATTCCTGCAGCACTGCTCTACTAATCCATCAGACTTTTTCCTACGTTCTCTTTGGAAAGACCAACAACTTTCTTCTACAGTGATTGATGTCATATGAACATGGCAACACAATGGTAACTGCAGAAGCTGATCCAGAAGAAGAACATCACCAGAAATGGATTCAGCTCAAGAAATCAATTAAGCAAGGGCTTAACTACAAAAATAAAATTGCTGATCTGAGGTGTAAAAACCAGCCAGAAAGATCATAATTGTTGATTGTAAGCTCAGTAAGTCTTACCAACCAAATATGCAAATACTTCCCAATCTGAGCCTGGAAAAACTGGGGCACATTGTGACAGTAGGATGACTTTCATTCAGATTATATCAAAATGATGGACAGGAATGATTTGTGGCATGGGAAAGTTTGCTCTTGTCACAAGGGAAAGAGCTACTAGAAAAGCAGCCTTGGGTTGTCTCAGGGGTAAAGGTTTTCCTGATTGAGATTATTTATAGAGAATTAGTTTTTATGGTGGGCGTTTTATTATTCTCTTTTTCTCTTGAAAATTCCATCCGTTCCTTGTGATTCATTTCAGATGTTCCAGATGAATGAAGCATATCAAGGTGTCCTTTGTAGAAAAATTCCAGCAGCAACTCAGTAAACTCACCGTCACTGTAAGTAAATCCAACAATCAGAAAATTTCTATCATTTGTCGAGAATGTTCTGTCTTTTTCCTCCTAATCAGCTAAATACTGGAATAAATGGTGTACTTTCAAGTGAATCCTCCACATCCCAGAATGTATGTATATGTTATGTATGGTGTAATGAATTTCTCTCCAGGCAGATGAGAACACTTGTGAGCAGTCTAAATATTTAAAATATTTCCTGAGCTATACCTGCCAGGAAGGACACTGCATGAGAAGCTGATTGCTGCTTCTGCTTTATTGTACTTGCAGAACGGGCTCATTGCCATAGCTGTGCTGTACCAGGGTTAGTGTACCACTATACTTCACTATACTTCAGCAGTTCTATTATATTTGCATGATTATAATCTGAGTTTCCATTCTCTGGACTGTTTATTCTTCTAAATTTCTCATCAGTGATTCTAAGGAAAATAACACTCTTTTTTTTTTCATTTAAATATCCCATGTTCATGCTTTCATTGATGGAAAAGGCTCTTTTAAATCAGCCCTTAAAACCATATCTAATAATGTCTGTTTATGAAATCCTAAGACACTTTAGGATGATGATTATGTGATTTAAAATTCAGGTTAAAAAGAAAGATACAAACACATACCATTAAAATTTCAGGACACATGCTTAGAGAGCTATATTGATAGATTATGTTCTTGTCTATCTTCCAAACTGTTCTTCAGATCATGCTGACTCTTCTCTGGACCTCTGATATTCTCCTCCCCAGAGAGACTGCTGAAGGTGAACTGGTGCACCATATCCCACAAAACGCTTTATGTCTCCAGCCTCACATTGTCCCATGTCCATTTTATGAATACAGAGGCTTCTAAGGGTTGTCAGGAGGCATAAGAGCTATGGGCAAAGTGTTTTCTGTGCACAGATCATATGGATGCAGCTTCTGTTGCAGTGGAAGTGTGGGAGTATTCACTTTCAAGTTGTTTCTCAGCCAAGTCTACAAAGTGAGGATGAAATGATGACATACTCAGTGGTCACAGAAAAGCTGTTCAGTTGTTCTTTGAATATGTGCTGGGTATAAAGTAGAGGTTTGTTTGGCTTTTTTACACCTATGAATATTGCTTCTACATAACCTCCCACCCCACCTTTGTGAGTGACTTGGACTTTATGCTATTTCATTTCTCTGTGCCATTCAGCACCAGCCAAAAAGGGAATTCTCCCTCTCTCGACCCCTGCTCAATTTTAATAATTGCTATGGACCCTTGGCCACTATGCAGTAACAGATGTTGTGAGTCATGAAACTGGACTGTACAGCAGTGAGATTCTAAATTATAATCCTGATGAGTACTGAAACAGCTAAATCCCCACAAAACAAAACAATAAAACCAAACAGGCTAAATCCCCAACATTACGGCCTTTGAGACAATCCTAAGGCTGTTATAAATCATCACTATCTGCTCTGATTCCCATGTAATTCTGACAACGTCAGCCATCTGAGACTGGTCCTCCTCGTACAGTAATGTGGCGAGTATCATGCTGTTAAGATCCGATTGTTAAGGTTCTTAGAACTACCTCTGCCTGAATTAAGGTGCAAACAAGACCATATGCCAGTCAACAGTATGGGTTTTATTTGGTAGTAAATATGAGAGAGAGAAAAGAGAGGAAGGGAGAAATAGGGAAAGGGATGGGGGGACAGAGAGGGGAAGAGACAGGACTAAAAGGGTATCACTGCTCCATGGGTCCCACTGGCACCCTGATGATCCTCTCCAGCTGGTCTTCTCAGTGGTGAAGGTCCCCCAAAAAGCATGGAATCCCATGGGTTAATACACCCTCAAGCCAGGTCACAATGCCCAGGCATGTCCCCCTGGGGGAGGGGGGCAGTCTCTTGCAGCAGACTTGGGATTTGTTGCCTCACGTGCAGTCCTGTGGTGCACGGCCTAGCACTTTGGGAGGTCTTTGATGGATCATGACACCCCCTCAGCTGCCTCTCATGTGAAAGTCCCATGGATGTGGGGATGGGGGTTCCACAGCTGGGCCGGTTTGTGTAACGGAGGATGGGTGTTCACTGCCTCTGGCCAGAGGTTACACCAAGCACTGAAACCTCCTCCTCCCTCATCATTTGCAGGGGGGAGTCTGTGTAAACCTGGTTTCTGTGAGCTGTGTTCTCCCCCCCACCCCAAACTCAGCCGGGGATGATTCTCAGCACAGCTGGTGGCTTTGGCCTTTCGTGGATGCATTCCTTTCCCTCAGCCTGAGATGATTGAACAATGTTTCCCTTTATCTAATCAGCAGTTTGACTTTCGGTCCAAAGTCCCAGTCTTCAGGGAAGCTTCTTTGGTTGTAGCTTCTTAATAATGAGCAAAACTTTATATCAATGTTTGAGGCATGAATTATTTTCAGTCTCTGACACATGCTTTAACTCAGCTGTAAAAAAGGGCAATTCTCATTTTGACTGCCCTTCTCCATTTTTAACAGGACAATGAGGGAGGAATGGACTGTTTCCTTTCTTTTAAATAAAGTATTTTCCTTCAATCCCCTCTTCTTGAAAAAAAAAAAAAAAAAAAAAAAAGAATTGTAAAGGCAGTTTTAATTTCCACTCTTCTTTTTTCTTGAAAGATAATTTTCTTTTTCAATGAAAATAGAAATAAGTGATTGACAATGGATCTTCCTCCAGAGGAAATATAATTAGAAAGCAGTTTCTTCAAGGAGAAGTGATTCAACAAATTACATTCGTCCATTTGAAGACACAGAATCTTTTAGCATAATTAGAATGGGCTCATTTTACAGCTGAGTACTTTGTGTCTCTGCCCTCCCACCTTTGGGTTGTTGCAGTTTCGGAGACAGACAAGCGACAAGACACACTGGGTTCATGCACAACAGCCCCTTTTATTGAGTCCTCCTTTACTTATATAGAGCTGAAGGTCTGCGAGGTCGATCCCTATCAGCTGAACCAGCTGCCACCCACCCAACCAGCCAAGAGCTGCTTGCATCCCCAATGGCCTGGGCCTGCTCTCCAACAGTCCACACTGGTCAGATTACATAACCTACTGATCAAGGTACTTACATAACTGAAATTATGTCCTAGTTATTTCAGTTATAAAACAGGAAGTTATAAAATGGGATTAATTATTATTGTGAGGCCTTCAGGTCAGCTGCTGACCACCACAATATTGGGTGTTGTCTTTCACCATGCTGTCCAACAGCTGCCTAGAAAACACTGAGGCCAAGTGTGAGACATTGCATATCTCAGTCTTTCCCTTTTGAACCATTTGTAGTTCTGGATCATTGGAAAGTGCATGCTTTAGATAAGCAAAATTTAATTATGAATCAAATGGGCAAATCCTTGCTTAAGCGGTTGAGGTTCTTCCTACTTCCCATCCCCTCCAGATTTGAAGTACTTAACAATTTCTTCCTTTAAATTCTAAATACTGAAGTCTACAGTTCGTTGTAGAAAAATGCTTGTACATTTTCTTCCAGAAATTACTGGAAGTATGAGTTTGGTCTTTGTATATTGCATGTGAAGTGTCCCTTTGATGTCTTTTAGATTGCACAATACCATGCAAGTGCAAATTCTTTCTGTAAAACTGCAGTAATTGTCAGAAACTGCAGACACTGCAATAAACTGTTGGAGGTGGAAGAAATCTCTTCTTGCAGGGAACAGTTAATTTCAATTTGCCCCAGAGGAAATGGAAGGATCTACATGCTTAGCGTTAAAGAAATTATTACACTGAGTATGGATTTCTGTTATAGAACTCACAAAACAACAGTGTCTCGCTGTGTATTTATTTCTATATTTGCCAGTTAATTTTACTGTATTGAAGACCTTTTCAAATGACAATGTGTTTGTAATGCAAGGGATGGGAAAGAGTGAACTGGTACAAATTGAAACACTTGTACTATTTTAAATAGACCAAGAAAGATTTATTTCAGCTGAAAGTCTGATTAATTAATTTTAACCTTTTCCAGGTTAGAGATTCTGTCCAATTCTTTTAAATAATTTGCCTGTCTAAAGATCTTTTCAAAACAAAATGACTGTCAATCAAAACAGTCCAACTGATTTTTCATTATATCTTTATTGTAAAGCTGAACAGAAATGGCTGCCAGGGGATTTTAATCTGTTCTGGTGAAGTTCACACTTTTCAAATAGTATACAGCTATATGAGCAGGAGTTCAAAGAATCTATTTGTCCCATAGAAAGATTAATATGGTTTTTTTTTCCATTTTAACACCAGAAGTCAAGGCTATTCAGTGTCAAGAAGATTTTCTACACTGAAAGTGTACACCTGTAGGACTTCACCAAGGCCACACACAACTCATGTTGTACAAGCTGGTCAGGGGTGTATCCCTGATATCCAAAGGCACTACAACTAAGGATACCAGAGTTTAGGATCTTTTCTTCCAATATGAGTACAGACAGATATTCCTGATCTTGAGTCCTTATCTGGGAAATGAAAAGCAATCTTTTATTCCCTCTGATGGAATCAGTGTATGAGCCAGAAAGCCTACTCCCAATTTCAGTAATATGAAGCACTAAATAACTACTAACTATGCAGCAAAAAGATGTGTTTTTCTGTGCCATAAATAGCCTGGAAGCTACTCAGCTCTACTACATTAATAACAATAATGATTTACTGTGTTAGAATCTGAAATGTTTTCAAATCTGCTCCCTGCCCCATGAAACTTCAAGATTAGGTCTGGCACAAACAAAAGGCTGCTGCTACAATGCACGGAGATGTGCAGGAGCCCCAGCTGGTGAGCATTTCATTTATTAGCATGCACCAGTGAAAGGCCCATTTTGTCTGCAGTACATTAGAGCAAGTAGGAAAAACTAATAGCTTTGACTTCTGGAGGCCAGACAGTCTGTAGACAAGCACTGTGCAGATCTCCAGACCGCCCCACGAAGGCTCCTCAGTTCTTGCCCTCAACACTCCTATTATTCCCTGGCAATTGCTGCCAGTTGGCTTGGTACCATGGACATACTTGAACAGCTGAATTCTTCCCTCAGTTACACTTGGCACTGCCACGGACTTCAGGGGAGCTACAGAGTGTAACTGAGGGCAGAACTTGGCTCTCAGCATCCACTACAAACCAGGTCAAGGCCACCAGTTGCATTTTTACCCTTAATGCTTTAATCCATAGGATTAGCAAAAGGAACCTAAAGCATTCACTGTATCACCTTGCCTGAGAAAGCCCTCGGTGCTGGCATAAGAAAATGTTGTGCACCAAGCTCTGTCCAAGTGCCAGCCCATTTCTGTGGCAGAAGCCCATTTCTCATACCTGCAGTGTGGGCTCAGTGTCACTCATGCTGCACTGATCACACTGAGCTCAGCCAGAGTCCGGAACTGGGCTTGAAACACTGCTTTGTTTTAATCACATATTTTTAATTCATGAAACCGAGCTAAATATCCTGAAACTAAAGGAGTGTTTTTTCATGCTGCTATAATTTGTGAAATAATGAGACATTTTGGTCTGTTAACTCCTCTTAAGTCTCACCACAATGTTATGCTTTGACTTCATTTGTGGTTGCAAAATATTTACTTTTCTCTTTAGCAGATTATATGAAGTTGTGTATTTTGTCTTGGGAGATATATACATATATTTATATATATTTAATCTCAGTAGAAGCTGTTAGTAAAGCTACTTTTGTGCTCTGATCTGGTTTTGGATCCTCTTTAAAAATATTTACCAGGATAATGTAGATTTATTTGCTGATGTGATCTTTTCTAAAAAAAATCCCAAAAGGTTGACATACTAATCATGTGGGGTTTTTTCACCATACAGGTCATATGTACACAAAGAAGTCCTCACTTGTATGGGGAACAAATTAATCAAACAAATATTTAGTAATATTAAACCTTCTCTCATTGGAGATTATTAATGGAAGGTGGTATTTCTAAAATTGCCAGAGGGAGTTAGAATCTTAAGCCTTCTAAAATGTCAGAGTTTTTACTAGGTCAAACTTCAGAATAAGCTAGGAAGTACTGTCTGCTTAGGACTTAAACAGCAGGACACCTGGGCTTACTTCCTTTCCTTTTCCATCAACATCCAGTCATCAAAAAACTGATCATCACTCACTTATCAACTGAGCTGCTATCCAAGTAAAATTCAACGAGTGAATGTCTGGTGCAAACCTGAACAGCTACAGCATTCAGGACACTTCTGATTCCACATTTGAGTCACCTGTAGTTACACTGCTGCTTATGCAATAAGACTGTGAAGTAATTAACAATTTAATTAATGTTTGTAAGAGGTTATGATATTTTTTGAGAAAAACAACTGTGTATCTAGTCATAATTCTCTACCCCACACCTCCAGTGACAATTCAAATCTGACTTCTTCAATGTCTGGGAAAGCCCCTTTGTCCGGGTTTTCCATGGTAATTAGGGACATCTCAGCCAGTTCCTCTCTCTCTTCATGCCCTATCAGCTTAATGCCTTGATGTCTCCATCAGTGTCATCATCTTGGGGACTTTTCTGGTCTACAGAGTCCCTGCATTTTCACAGGTAGCTTTTCCCATAGATGGTGTTTTCCTTGCTTATACTGAAAGGCAGTTTAATGTTCTCACCATAGTGAATGTTGCTGTCTCCTGTCAGGATCTTAATTTTTCATGGCTTGTCAGTCTGAAGATGATCTGCAATTCCTGTCACTTAGCTTACATTTTCTTTCTGCCTGACCTGAAAGTCTAGACTTGAGAAAAGTATATTCTCGGAAGTCTTTAGGCACCTAAAGAAAGGCACCTTTTTACATTAAAAAGGAACTTAAAGAAATAATGCATCTAAGTCCTGTTGACTAGCAGTGGAAAAGTACTTAAAATATTTAATAACTTCTAACAGTTTAATTAGCTGCTCTCAAGTGTTGTAAAGTCCCTAAAACCACTTTCAAAGATAACAATCTTTCCTTTTAACTTGTGTATTTTTTCCAGTTGTGGAAGCAGAGAAAGGACCCAAAAATAAACATGAACGATATACACTTTAACATCTCTCTGTATTGGAGAAGCAGGATAAAGGAGGGGTTTGTTGTACTTTCTGTTTGTGGACCTGTGCTGTCTTTGAATCCCAGTTCCAGCTATCGACAATCTGCAACTGAGAATCTTTATACCAAATATCTATATTGAGGAAGAGACTCCTAAAAAGATAATAAAGTAATTCAAACTGGGCCTAAACTCCACTTTTTTTGATGTTTTGGTTTGGTTTTTTCCCCAGAACTTAGAGATAACATAAATGCCTGACCTTTGTTTTCATTCTTATATGGTTTTAAGGCAATTTGTGGAAGGGAGAGAGAGGAGGGAAGAATAAAAGGGCATTTTTCTTTTTTCCATGAGACACATCTTGGAGAAAGATGAATTAATTTAGGAAACAACAGATGGATATGTCTTCCAAATGTCTCGGGGTTTTTTGAGTTTGTGAGGGAAAACATGTTTTATTGTTGTCTTTGATACCTACTACTTTCTCCTAGTAGAGTCCCAGGACTTCTGAGACTTATTTTACATAGGAGCCACAAAAGTTGGATTCAATGGGAGTCTGACACTGGTCTTGCACCTCCAGATGACAAAAGTCAGTTTTGCTGAGAAACCTCAATCTGGTGATTCTAAAGCAAAAAATTAAAATCTTCACTAAAGAACTTGAATACAAGCACTGAGGTGATCTTACAATAATCACTTCTATTTTCATCAAAGGCTTTCGGGTCTAGCCAGGGATTAAATCCTACATAGTAATACATATCTTGGGAAAACATGCCCAGAAAATTCTGGACTAAGTGAAGTGAAACACTACATATTCATCCTGCTTTTCAAGGAGCTTAGCCAAGGCTTCCTTTTTTCCAGTGATAATTTTCTTGGATGCAAAAAAGAACAGCAGATGCCTACAAAACTTTTACCTTGCAGTGCTTTGTCAGTGTACTGCAGAGGGCAGTATGGTAATATTGCTGAAATTGTCTATCAAGTCCTACAAGGTTCTTCTGATTTTTCACATTAAAAATAAGCCTTAAATTATTTACTAATAATTTTACACAGAGAAGTCATCAAATACATGAACATAACCTCTGAAAAAATGCTGTTTCGACTTCTTAGGTAACTATATAAAGTGAGTTATAAGGAGATGAAGTTTAAATTAAAAATATTAAAATAATATTAAATAAAAATAGCTTTCATTTTCTTTAAAATATGTTTGGTTTTTTATTATTTTCATGCTCAGCCTCCATTTTGGATGAGAAAAATGTTAATATACTAACTGCAAGTGTAACTTTTTCTGTATTAAGTGCTTTCTTCAAAGTCAAAAATATATATGAAACCTCTGCTTGATAGTAAATTCCATAATTTTTAGTATCTAAGTAAGGTAATTAAAAAAAAAAAATCAAACTTCTAGAGAAGTTTTACTTCACAAAATGTTCTCTGTGCTCTTGGTGCTTCTAGATACTGCAGCCTAAGAAATTATTTGTTTTGGTGATTTATATTTAAGATCGATCTTAATGAAAATCACAGTTCTTTACAGTACAGAAAAAAAACTGCAAAGGGTCAATTACAATATTTGACAAGATCATAATATTGGAGTAATACCCCTTATCATGTTCCTTAGTAAATTAATCTGGCAGGTAGCCAGGCTCCAATTAAAAGTGTGCATGTGTGTACCTACAAGAAGTATGCAGGTGCCAGAATGTTGAACAACAGAATCAATTGCCACCAACACAGTACCATTAGAAAACTATTCCTCAAGAATAATATCATATAAAATTACAAGAGGATCGTATTCCAGTTGTTTTGATAAAGGGACTACAATATGGGGCATTGTTTAGGATTTTCAGGATTGCCCATAAAATGCTGAAATTAAGCCCCAACCCATATGTAGTAGAAGGCTTCTTATAAATTTGTCATCAAGACAAATGGGAATCCCTATATATTGCAACAATTAAAAAGCTAATGGAGTGTTGATTCTCTTATTATGGATTTTATCAGGGTTTTGTTGAGTGAAGTAGCAATTAAACTAAATATGCTGTTCCAGAAACCATTTGTTTCTACTTAGAGCAGACGATACTGAAAGAGACCATGATTTGCATTTCAAGACATGGTTTAGACTTTCTTTTCAGTGGTTGTAAAGAACCTGGCATGGGTCTCTCACAAGTGATCTGATTAAGCCAAAAATCTACTTTTAGATCAAGTTTTTAGAATGTTGAGTCTTATGCCTAACACAGCAAGTGCCTTTCCCACACAATTCTTAGGTCATTTATGATGACTTCAATAATCCAATGTAGTCTTAAAACTGAAGGAAGTCCTTGTGTTTGATGGGCTTTGAAACGAGCCTTGCAGTCCACAGGTATTTTTCATTCTGTAAGTTTTTTCCAGAGTAGTTTAGACACAAGAAAACTTCCTAAGGAATTTTGGGGAGGTTACCTTTTCCTCTGTAGGTTTTAACTAATCAGGATCTTTGGAAGAAAAAGCATGCAGATCACTTTTGTGCCAAGGCCTTTCCAGTCTATGCAGTGCCAGGGCTGTACCAACACAGAGCACCCAGAGATGCTGCAACACTTTTACCCACAGTCTCCCCCAAAAGAAGGATGTATTTAAAGAAGGACTACTCTGGGGAAAACACTAATTACAATCTGTACATAATTAAGCTTAGAGAAAGGTTGTCTAAAGAGACTATCTTGCAAGGGAAAACACATTTTCTGCAGTCTGAAAAGTCAGAGTATGCCACAAAGTCACATACTGCCACAGTATGTTTTTGACAGTTTATTAACTTTTTCTGCTATAGAATTTCTACTATCTGACCGTAGACATGGGGATTTTTGTCTGAGTTCTGCTTCAGCATTTATCTGTGTCCTGCAGGTCCAGCAAAGCTGCTTTCATTTCCCTTTGTCCACATGTTTGCTGTGAAAATAGATTTTAATAGCCTAGCCAGGAACTGTAATTTATACCACTCAAACTGCATACAACATTTGCTGCCCGTGTATAAATGTGCATCAACCTGGGCAGCTACAGCATTGCTTCTCCCAGTAATAATTCATGTTTTATGGCATCTACAGTAATCATAGCATCTAATAATAATCACAGTGGGCATGTAGACATAGAAAAACGTGGCAGAGACAAATTGTGAAAAAACTATATGGTAAATATGTATTTAACTGACCCCTTCAGTTAAACAGCAATAAAAATATTCCATTATACAATAAAAGTAAGAGTGTGGATTGTCACAGAGTGTCAAGAAATGCTCTTGAAGATGAAATATTCTCTTCAGACATGAGATCTGTATTCAGGTCCTCTCATAAATATTTTTTGTTTCACAGAGGAATAACCACCTTTTCTATGCTTTTTTTCTCCATGTGTAAAACTCGTCCTCTGTTACACCAAATCAAGATTGTTTGGGACAGAAGCTGTGTAATTTTATCTTTGTAGAACCTTGTAGCAGCATTGGCTGATGGCAGCTAGGGCTGCTGAGTGCTATGTGTAAAACAGATGTTCTTGGGTTTGGTTTGATTTCACTGCCAACATTTTGGGTCAGCCCCTAAGCTACTTTAATTTTTAATTAAAACACATCAATAATACCCTTTGAGTGCTTACTTCTCTGTTGTTTCCAGCTACACACTATTTTTTTTGTTGTTCCCATTTACACAAGATTTAATTTTCTGGTTGTTATCTGGAGCATTTCCATAGTAATTTTAAGAGCTTTTTTTCCTTGCTTCTGTGGGTATGCTGACTTTCTCCAAAAGACACCTGCTCTGAAGTTAAATCAGACTCTTTTCCACCTTCTTACGCACTTCCCCCGTGATTTCCACAGAATAAAAGCATTAGTCATTGGCCTGCAATTATCTTTAATCCACTGGTACTTTCCTTGGACCAGCTGCATGAGGTGCAATGAACAGACCGAAGCAGACATACAGCATCAGAAGAGTGAGCTACTCACTCTTATACACAACTGCACATGCATCACTTAACCACAATACAATTAACACTCTTGCCCCAAAGAAATTATGATCCAGGCATTCTGCAAACTTTAAACAAGTGCTGTGTTTTCTGTGTTGCCAACTCTCTCATTTCCTACCAAGAATCCTACAACACATGACATCTGCCTAAAATCTCATCTCTGAAAGTCGTAAATCTACATGAGAACCTCTAGATTCATTTTAGGAAAAAAAAAAAATTTTCTGTCCTTGCAAAGAAAAAGACTGGAAAACACGACACAGATGTTTCCTTAAGGCTCAATAAACAGAAAGCAAAGTAAAAAATACCTTTTAAAAAAGTTCTTTCGTTTAAAAATCAATTTTTTGCACCTTAAAGGCCAAGCTGATGATGTTTTAGTACTTCAGGTTGACAGAATGATCAGTGGGACTATTCACAGAGTACAAAGATAAAACTGTGCAAAAGATCTTTGTCAGATCTGGGCCTACAGCCAGCCTCTCACTCCCCAAGAGCATGTCATATGGCACTACTTCTAAATTTGGCTCAAATTTGTTTTGGTGAGTGCAAAATTTGTCTAGATCCAAAGCCTGTTCTGCATCTACCATTTAAAGTTTTTCCATCACATGTAGAAACCTCCAAATAAATAAAATTTACAAAGAAGCTTTTATCTGGATGTAGATGTGTTTATAAGTAAGAGTGAAAGCAAAACAACACTGGGCAGGGATCCAGAGGCTGATACCTGAGTCATAAACTACCACTGATCACAGTATTTAGTAAATTAACTAAAAATATCTACCTCAGTTTCGCTGCCTGAAGTCAGACAGCATCCTCCTCTTCTTGCCTTGACTACAATTTGCCCCCATAAAGCCCCAGGGAATCAAGATAAAAGCAATGGCAGAAACTGAATGGAATAATTTCCTTCTTCTCCAACATTTTCTATGTAATGTTGGCAGGTCAATCTGCAAAGTAACAGTTAGCAAAAGAAATCTTTGATAATGAATGCATGTCTCACATTGCAGCCCCATCCTCTCCCCTTATAACTGTTTATGCTAAATCACTTTTTATTTGCCACCTGGAAAGAGCCAATGCCCAAGACGTGGATACACTGTGCATGAGTGCCTCCCTTAACCCCTTCCAAACTCCAGAAAACTCCGAAAAAGGGTGAAATTTGCTCATCTCTCTATAAAAGCACAAAATGTAAAAACCAAAAGAAAATAACTGCCAAGCAAAGATGTGTTCTTTCCCTTAACCTGTTAACACACACAGAATATCACATAAATAATCCCCCTCCTCTGTCCCTTCCTGAGGGATTCTTCCTTCTGTGAACACATTTTGCTCTGAACAGAGGGGGAAAATGACACCAAAATAGACATGGCAGTAAAATGTCACCCTGGTCCCAGAAGAAACCTTGGCCCTGTGACCAGGCCATGAAAACCCTGAGGAATTTTCTAAGCAAGGGCCTGCAGATCAGTGAGATGGCAAGGAGATAGCCCTCCTCTTGAGATCAAAAGCTGAAGGGCACAAAGCAGATTTATAATCAAACCTACCTGCACAAAGAATGGAGTTTGTGGTCCCAGCTCGCCTCAGCACAGCCCTGAGGCGCTGCCAGGCCTGTGGCTATCATACCGGACCCTGAGGGAAAACTGCTGTCACCTGAGGGAAGACTGCTGTCACCTGAGGGAAGGCTCCTGTCCTGTCACTTCAGGGAAAACTATTGTCACCTGAGGGAAAAAATGCTGTCACCTGAAGGAGAACTGTCACCTGAGGGAAAACTGTTGTCACCCGCGGGAAAAATCCTGTGGTGTCACCTGAGTGAAAACTATTGTCAAACGAGGGAAAATTGCTGTCACTGAGGGGAAACTACTGTCATCTGAGGGAAAACTGCTTCACACAAGGTGACAAAGCTACTGGCATGTGAGGCATGTGCTGGAGTGCAGGGAGAGGAATGCTTCTGGCAGGCCACATTCCCAGTAAGTTTCTGAAATATTTGTACAACTTAGTGTCTCCTCTAGGTGACGGGGTAAAGCAAAGGCAGGGAGGATGTAGAAAGGGGATGTATTGCCAAAAATAAAATGTCATTCTGAAGGTGAGAAAGCTCAGAAACCAGGGATGGAGCTGTAAGCCCATGGAATACAGCGTGCTCTCCTGGACACTAAATAGCAGGGCCTCAGCAGCCCAATGGATTTGTTTGGGACAGCAGTGAGTCTTTTGAGGGGTTAATGGTGATAGAGCCAAATTTCAGACTTCTTTCTTCTTTACTGCACTCCTTCCCCCCAGATCCTCCCCAGGGCTGGAGGGCAACTGTGGGGTGGGATCCAGGGCAGGGCTGGGCTGGGGGGCTGTGGATGTTGGTGGAAGATGTGTGGGGTCCTGGGTGAGCTGGGACTGCACAGACACTCCTCCAGCCTCCACAAAAATCTCCACTTAAATTTTAAGATGCAGTTTTGAACTTCAGCCATGTGATGGCCACATTTAAAAATTCGGTTCCAGATAATGCTGGTGGTGTAGTGGCCAAGATAGTGAGACCAAAATGTATGCGGTCAGAAAACCCTCTATGCAGCCCCACACAGGAGGATGTTTGTGGATGGGGCTATTTTGATTGTGTAAATATTTATTTCAATACCTCTCTGAAACAACTGTATGATGTAACATGGAGAAGAGGCAAAGGTTTCATAGTTGAGGTGGCATTTCAAATTTAATGCTCTGGTCCCGTGGCCTGGGGTGTGGTGGCTCTTTGGCACCCATGGCCTTGAATCCCAGAGCCTCAGTTCTCACTGCAGCTGGGACGTGACCCCTCAGAGGCTTGGAATAAATGTAGCTTTGCCTATTTATACTTGTACACAACATAATAATATAAAAATAGAAATATTATACCATTAGAGGAATATAATAATAGAAATATTATTTCACATAGTTTGTGAAAGAATTAGCCATGGTGTGGGACAGTTGTTAGCCAATCCACCTCCTAATTTCAATATTGAAGGAAAACACACTAGAATGTATTTTGAAATTTGTTAAGTTTTTAGATTTATAAAGAAATGTGGAAATCTAATGGTAATTTCAAATAGAAAAAGGTAAGACACTGCATGTGGAAAGTGGGTGCAAAATTGGCATTCTGAAATTTTTCAGATTTAATTTTTCCTTAAATAAAACATTAGATAAATCCTAATTATTTTCTTGGCTCTTGCAAATTTATGTTTTGAGCCTTTGATTGAACCCTAAACCATTCTGGCTGAATGGCTCATGGTCTGAGCCTTTTACCTGAGAAATGCAGACCTGCAGTGTTTTTGACCTTTTATATATTTTGAAAGTATTAACCTTCAAATGATTCAAGAATATAATCTTAATGGATGCAATTTCCTCTTGCAATTTTCTTCTGACATGGCACATTCACATGTTGTGGGACTGACTGTCATTCTTTGTACTAAAGTTCTTTTGCTCCTACCATAACCTCAGGATTACAAGGGCTCATTAGCAGGATAATGGCAGTGTTACTTCAAACAGCATGGTTCTTTTTAATTGTCTTGAGACAATCTGACCATTTTGTAAAAGGAAATCAAGTAAGTTTATTGTTGCCAAAAGATCTTGGGAAATAAAAGGAAAAGAGGCTGCAATAGTACTGAATTAAAAAAAAACCAAAACAAAATCAACAGATATGTTACTGCTAAAATTTGATAAGATCTGGACAATTAAAAAATCATACCTCTTTGGATTACTTTAAAGTTTCTTGGTGGTATTTTCAGACATTGGAATATTTCTTTTAAACTTAATACAGAAAGTCTGTTTAATACTCTTTCAGCAGAAAGTAGTTTATCAAAGACTTTGGGACAGTCTCATGAAAATTCATGAGGATCTAAAAAATTAAAAACTTGAAGGAAAACTATGACTTAATTTGTAGTGTTTCAGAAGTTTGGGGTGGGAATTTGGTTTTGTTAAAAGCTGGTTCATTTGGCTGACTTTTTCTGTTCAACTCCATGTGTATGTGAAATGATGCACAAGAAGAGCTACTTATTGTTCATTCCTAAATTTTAATCTCTTTGAATGTTTGATCAATAAAATCTAAAATGATCTGTCTTCACTTTGGCCACTATGCTGCAATTATTGCTAACCCTTACTTTCTTCTTTCACTCCTTTTTCTGGTTTCCTCACCCTCCAATGTGACTGTGGCATTTACAGCTGAGTCAGAGATGGTTCCAAACTCTGGTACTTATTTTTGGTTCATTAATTTTTGGCAAAGAAGGGGCACTTAATAGGTCTGATGTTCCCGGAGAGGTGGTGATTGATCAAAAGTCAGCACAGTCAATGTTGTTATTTTTTCCAAATTTGTAAGTATGTTATTCCCTAGAAGCCCACAAAAACAAAGCAATTAGTCGGGCTTGACAGGAATGATGGTGGCTAAACCAGCATCAGAAGAGAAGGGATTCCATGGGATTACCTTTTCCCTATCTTAAGTCTGCCACAATCTAATTTACAAAATGACAAGGTAATTTTGTAAACATAACATGTTGTATTCCAAGTACATTATCTGTATAATGCCAGCTGTGCTCTTCAGGAATGTGACATTGTGAAATGAGATTTCCACACACCTACAGGAATGAGCAGACACTGTGTTTATTAGCCTAGAAAAATACAATCCTATATCAATAACACCCAGTCTCTCTCTCTATTTCTTCCTGTTTGTGCTCTGTGTCTGTGTCAGCCTTGCTCTGAGCCAGTGTTGTCAGGTGTACTCACCAGAGTCTGCTCAGTTGGAGCTGTGAATACCAGCCCAAAATAGCCTGCTCTTCTCAGGTGCCCCAGCAGTCAGTAAGTGCCTGCAGAAGGTACACACAGTTATTGGCTGCTGGGGTTGAGCTTCCCCACTGGAGATGAAGTTGTAACTGGCATGGGGCAGTGGGAGGCTGTCAGCTCTCTGGAGAGGCTGGTTCATGAGGATCTGGGTGATAAATTCAAATATTCGGGTGCTAATCCAGCCTTAAGCCACTGGGCTACTGGGTACTTTCATGTAGCCAGTACCTTTCCTGTGACTTGATTCCCCCATCTCTGAAGTAGAATCATGCTGCTCATGAAGTGGAAAGATTAGATATTCTAAACAAAAACCATTATTGCTCTTATTGACAGGGAAAATATTCCAGTTGGATTGATTTGGGATTTCATAATGTTGATAATAAACTCCTGAATAAGGTGATGCTGCAGGTGGGTGGCATTCACCTTTGCACAAACTAGGCTTATGTGGGACTGTTGAAATTGATAATATAAATTTGCTTCATACAGATTTCAGTAATTCCACTTTGAAGTTGTGGAAGATTCTCTGTGGGTGTTGATTGGGTCCCAAAGATTATCTATAATACAAAATATATAATTGTATAATATATCATATCATATCATATCATATCATATCACCCACCAAAAACTCTGGCAGAACTTATTTTCCTTCATTTGGACATGTACAATGACTCAGAAAATTGAGAATGTCCATTTTGGTCTTATCTCAGTATGTTTAGTGTCTCCCTAATTCTGATAACTGTATTTTGAGAATATGAGGTTTTGAATGAGCCCTGAGAAACTGTGCCTCCAGGGTTAATGAAAACAGTAAATGAGTCAGGTCTGATACCCAGCAAAGCAGTTCTGGATTGCCTGCTGCAGCTGGTAGACTTCCAGGAGAAGCCAGAAAAGGGAAAACTCAACTTTGTTTAGGAATAGTTGGATGACAAAGGCATGGGAGCCTGGAATTTCTGTCCGAGCTTTCCTGCATAGTGATAGACACAGCAGGACATTACTTTCTTTGGATGTCAATGTCTGACTCATTCTTGTCTGAGCCTTAGTAAAGCTGAAGAATTGGTGCTTCAGAGAACCAGGGAGCTGAAAGTTGTCTGCTGACGTTAGATCTTGAAAGGAGTGAAAGACTGTGTATTATTTGAACATCAAGAAGAAATGAAAAAAATGTTATCTAACTGTAGCGCTGAGTCATCTTAGCCTGGCAAGTGTTAGGAGCTGCTTAGGTCAGCTGAAAGACTGGGAAGGAAAATAGTGACTAAAGAATTTTCTTGTGTCAGCAGAGGGTCTCTGCTGCAGTATGGACTGGGATTTAGAAGTGGAGATCTGAAGGGGAACATTATAAACAGCAGCTGCTTTAGAAATTGCCTCATTCCTTTGCTTCTGATGATTGCTGTCTTGGTTTGAAAGACAGGTGTCTGCTAAGGAAGGCAGAAGCCTCCCTTGGAATGGCAGATGTAACCCCTTTCCCTCTGAGTTATTATAATTTTGAAATCAAGGGCTTTTAGGCAAAGATATGGGAAAACAGGAATAACAGTTCTTTACTATTATATATATAACCAGTCAAACAAACAACAATAACTATGGCAGTAACAGCAATCAATCACAAACCCAGTCCCAGCCTTCTCGGCTGTCAGGCCCTTTCCCCTCGGGTGCAGTTCCGCTCGCAGCCAGCAGGGGCGCTGGCGGCTCCCGGTGAGCAGGGCAGGTGCGATGGCTCCCCCGCGGCTGCAGGGGGCGCTCCGGAGCGAGCTCGGGGAGCACGCGGCTCTGGTGCCCTGGGATCCCGGGGAGGGATGGGACGAAGGAGCTTCACAAACCCCAGACGGCTGGCCCGTGTCCGGCTGGAGCTTCGGGAACAGCAGGCTGGAACGGCAGGCTGGAGCGGCAGGGAGGAGCACAGATCCCAGAAGACAGAAGAGATGTATCCAAAAGGGGAATCCCCCAGCGGCTGGGCAGGCAGGGTGAGCACGGCTACAGCGTAGCAAAGGCTTGGAGCAGCAGCAGCGGGGCAGGGCGGCCACAGCCCAGCCTCCAGGGAGGGCAGGGAAAAACAGCTTTGGGATCCTGGCATTGTTTCCAGCAGAAAAGAAAAACGGCCGAAGAAATAGAGCCAGCAGCTCCTTTCTCTGCAGCTTCTCTCTCCGAACGAAAAGAGCAAACTGACCCCACACCCAGGTGAAACAAAGGAGTAGCTAGGCCCACCCCACCCGCAATGGGCAGCTCTTTTTGTCTTTCTTAAGTACAGTCATTTGTCCCCTAGCAACATGCATATGGGAAAAAATTCCTTTAACAGGAAAAAAACTAGGACTGAACTAAAACCCCAACAATTGCATAAAGTCAGAGGAAATCCTGCCATAGCCATCCCTTCTAATTTTTCAACAAGCAATATTCACATCTCTGTTATTTTCTAGCCTAGTTACATTACATAGTGCTTGTTTAAGAAAAACTTATATATTCTTTCCTTAAATTTGCTTCATCTCAAGCACAAATTTTAGACGCATCTAAGTGATTTATAAGCCTAATCTGCCTGAATCACTCCTGAAAGTTAGACCTGACATTTCTGCAAGTTTTATCTGTGGGCTATTGTTAAAATGAATCAGAATATAATTTTTCAACTTCTTTGGCTGAAGGTCTCAAGAACCTTGTGAACTTCTAAATAAATAATTTTATTCTAAATGTGAAAATATTTATTGACCCTTCCCTTGTATGATGAAATCAGTATGGCTTGCCCTTGGTGATGGGAACAGTTTGGGAATTTTTTGACAAAAAATTTGGAAATGGCTTCAGCTGGGGCTCTCAAGGCTTCATTTATTGCACATTATACTGTAATTCCTGTGAGGTCCCTTTGCCCTGGGCCTTGAGCACAATTTGGAGTGTGCCTTAACACCTTGTTTCATTTTGCATTCTAAAAGGGTCTCCAAGTGGCAACTACTTCAGTGTTCTCTTTGCTTTTTGCCTTCTCCCTGAAATAGAAGACACACCATGTTCCATTGCTTCTCCCAGCTATACATGCTGCATCTCCAGTGTGCCAAGATCTGCTCTATTAATAGTTGTAAATAGCTCAGCTGTGGGAGGATTTTCTTTACCTAAGTTGTGAAATGGTTTGTCTTCTATCAGTTCTTTGCATGAAGCAGAAGAAACAAAGATTTACAGAAAAGTAGGTTCTGTTTAGAGTGCACTAGAAGGAAGATCTTTCATTCAAACAAGGGATACAATGATATTTCCACCAGGTTCTTTTCTCCTCCCTTCTCCTTTAGCTTATTAAGTATCTGGGGGATGAAAACAGCCTCTCACGGGCGAGACTTGTCCATAGAAGGTCAGACTTAAACCCTTGTGGCCGTAATTATTTTGTCTCCTTGCTCTCCAACACTGCCATGTGAATGAGGTCATGGTATTAAGTGATTCTAGCTGCTTAATATCTTCACTTCATGTCCTAAAAGACTTCTGGCACTTGAGCACTGTGTTTGAGGACTATTAGATAGGAATCTTGTCTTGGGAATTTACTGACATTGTTGGATTTATATCCTTATGTGTTTTCTGTCTTTAAGTTATTATTTCTCTCCAATAATACAAATGATCCAAATGTCAAGATTCTGATACTGTGTCTTCTACAAGGAGAGTGGGGGGCAGAAATCCCAACTCATAGATTTAAATTCAAAAAGGTAATACCCTCTTACAAAAGTTGTGTTACCTCAGTCAGATTCCAATGCAGAAAAATTAATCAAGTCGATGAAACTTTTCTTCTGCCACTGTGTTTAACATTTCTTTCTTTTTTTCTCTAAAGTGTCAGGAAGTGGTGCTGAGTTGGCAGCAGTATATACCATCCCAGAGGAGGCTGTAAAGTAAGTGTTAAAAATGTTTAGTCCTGTCTATAAAAATTAGTTCTACTGAACTCTAAAAAAGTAGTAACAGAACTGCCTCTTCTAGCAGTTTTTGTGGTTATTAAGAGATGTTAGTGCATTAATTATGTTCCAATGGAGATTTAAATTCTAATCTGAACTCTCCATCCAAATTGAATGCTTTCTTAACCTTAGCACTATCTGATAAAATTTCTGTGAATTCCTTTACATAGAATGAAATTTACCACTGTATAAATAAGTAGGCTTGTGGGAATGATTATTGATTTATATAAATTAATTTTGAGGAGGAGACCTCTTTTTGATGGAGAGCTTGCCTTGAAGATTCATGTTACAATTCATCTGTTCACTTGTTTCCTCACAGAAGTTATTGTAATTAAAGTATCTCATGCACTAGAATAAATTTACGAGACTGTGTTAAAAAGATGGCCCTTCATCAGAATATCAGAATTATGTACTGTTATTCCTTCAAAACAGAAATTTTATTATTTAAATAGTTACACTGCTTCTAATCCTCACGCAACATAATTGTCAACATGATGGTGCTAATATTAACAGAGTAATTTAACTTATTGAAGGGAACATAGTACCTGTCAGGAGCATTTCAGCCTTTGCTGCTCTCCTGGTAAAGAGAAATTGAGAATTTTTCCTTTTATTAAGACATAATTTCACTTTAAAGGAACATCTATTTTTTTAATATCATGATGTTCATGAGAATGATTGCTTTAAAATCCTTTTCCAGTGTTGTTGTTCCCTCCCAAGCTTATGATCAGTATTTTACAGTTTTTCTGGGGGTCAAAATGCCACCGGAGGACAGATGACACACTTCAGTGTACCCTTACCATCTAATGTGTTACTTTCTGGTCTCAGGTTGCTTTTCCTTCAGTAGATGGACACTATCAGTTGTCAGTTTCCCCTCTATTGTTTCTTCGCTGCAGAAGCTCAATAAGTGGGAGATGACAGAGCAGCCGTGCTGCCTCTGCTCGGGGAGCAGAACTCTGATAGGGATATAAATTATTGGAAGAGTGTTCATCTCAGGAATTGCAGACAGAGCAGCTCTGAGGAAATGCAAACTGTCAAAGACGGTTTGTTTCAGCTGAGGCTTGAATAACAGCAGAAGTGAAAAGGGGCAAAGCAAACTGGAGTCACTGTATGTAAGTATTCTCAAATAATTTCTTAGTTCACTTATCTGATGAGCAGATTACTACATGCATTTCTAGACACTACTTTTCATCTTTGAAGAATGAAGATCACATTTCGTTTAATGTGATGCATGAGCAGATTATTTCTTTGCTGTTCTCTAAATATGTAGAATATTTTATAAGAAGAATGGAATTTGAAATATTTATTGGGGAGAAAACACTTTTGTTATGCCTTCCAAGTAAATGCTACTATTTTAAACCAACTATATAGTGATACTATGGTGTGTGGCCAATACCCTTTAATGGCCTGTACTTATAAACAAGTGATCATCAAATTAAAACTGGGTGTTCATAATTTCTTTATGCAACTGTTTCTATTTCTGCTGTTTTCTTCAAGAGTCAGTTTATGGGAGGGTGTTAGCTTACCTGCATCCACACATGAGCAAACCCACTATTAAAAACTGATAACCTGGAATGAGTATGCTTAGAGTTTTTGACAGTCCAAGACAAACCAGGGGGTTTTAAGGAAAAGTTCTTATTTCCTTTGATTCTCTGCAAAAAGGTAGGGGGGGTTGGGGGGTGGGTGTTTGTGGTAACTAAAGAATAAGTAATTTTGGGAGTTATCAAAAACTTTAGGGGACCTGTTTTGAACAGAACAAATCAACTCCAGCCAATGGGAGATTAAGGAAGCTAATTAGGATTAGGTTGCATTGTAGTATCACACTCAGACTGCTATGACACATGGAATAAAAGAGGATCGTTTGGATTTTCTGAAAGCTGGTTATTAACCTGCAATTATTTCTCAGTATGTTTTCCAAGCACTGTTCATTAGCAACAGATTCAAAGCTCATGTGCCTTCTATAGCAACAGAACTTCAGGTTTTTAGAACATTTATATGGCACTGCAACAGGCTAGATTTTTTCATGTTTCATAAACTGATTAAGATGCCTTTTGGAAGTGAAAAAGAGGGATATAAGTTTACATGTGTCTGTCTTCTCTGAAAGAATTTGATTTGACTGTATCTTGTCAAAGGCTCTAGATAAATATGATTCATGTAACTAAATAGTCTCATGGTGACTGCTCCTCTGATGGAAGAAACTTGGCCTGCACATGCATGTTACAATTGACTGTCTTGGAAATAGCATGATATTCTTGTCTGTACTCTTTCCACATACAGGATGAAGTAGTACTGGTTTCTTTTTTTAAAGACAGTTTGAAGATTTTAAGCTGATGATAAGGAAAGTTTCCACAGAACTTACCTAAAACTTTGTACTGAGCTCAATACAAGCAATGACAGAGGGTAGCCAGTAATTCACTGAGGAATTCATACCCGTTTCCTTTGTTTTCAATGTGATGGCATGTCCAATTACACTGAGCCTTTACTGCTAATCTCAACAGGCCCTCTCTTGCACTTCTTGCCTTTATTGTTCCTGCAGCTTTCCTAGTGTAGAGTTAGTGGATGATGCTATTAAATGTTGTAAATATAGGTTCTTACAAGTATTTTCTGCATTTATAGAATAAATTGAGGACTCCTTGTTCAGCCAAACTGAATGATGACAGAGAATGTTCCCTATTATTAGGCCTGACTAGAAATCCTTTCCCCTAAAATCAAATTAGTTTTGGTATTTTTACTGTGATATCCAAAAACTACAGCTCTTTTTAGGTTTCAGGAGAAACGTGGTCTCCCCCTAAAATAAGACAGATTTTTGTTTTAATGACAACACATTTCCCCACAGATTTATGACTGAAAATGTTCCTATACAAAATAGTATTAAACTTTCTCTGTTAGCTGTATTTAGGAAATCTTGCAGAGTTTAGTCCATGCCAAATTCATGTTGAGCTCTAAACTGTTTTCAGTGTATACCTGGAGAATAAATCAATACATTCAGCAAAGCTGTGGAATACATATAAAAAGCTTTTTACAACAAATGTCTTAATTTTGTCTTAATCATAAACTCAGTAATGCTTGATGTAGAAAACTCATTACTCTCTAAGGTGAAGGAATTGAGAATTGCTAATGTTTTGATTGCAAGTTTTACTGTTCATTATCATTGCAATACTGTTCTTGTGGGCTCTATTTATCAAAAAAAGAAAACATCAATAATGATGGTCAGATAGGGTTAAACTCGCAACTGAATAGATTAACTAAGCTCTATCCAAAATTTAAACCCATTCTTTCCCTCTCTCTTTGCTCTTGCCAATGTTTGTCAATGCCCTTTCAGTACCTCTGTTAGGGAGGGAAAGTCCTTCTGTAGGTGATAAGTTTGGGGATGTGTTTACCTCCAATTCCAGTGTTCCACGTGCAGTTGAATGTACCTTGTAGAAACACTTCAGAGACTTTAAAGCTTTGTTACAGAACTGAAACTATCAAAACTAGCAAACAATTTTTCATTTAGTTTTCCTCATAGTTTTGGGGTTTGGGGGTTTTTTTTAAGGTTTATTGTAATCTGAAGCAATCATGTAATGCAGAGAAAAATCCAGATCCTCAATGAAAGCAAAGATTAGATTAGATTAGATTAGATTAGATTAGATTAGATTAGATTAGATATCTGCACCAAAAAACCCTTGTAGAATATTTTTATTGGGAGATCAGGTATTTTGAAATCATGCAGCTAATTAATTCTCCATTTTAATATTAAAAATTATGCATCTGGAATATGTTGTCTCTCTAAGAAATAGGGAGGCCTGGGTTTCAATCTCTTTGAAAAGATCCATTTATTATAAAAAGTATTATATTTCCCAGGCACTGTTTTTGAAAACAGGATTCAGGTCTGTGAGGTCATTTGAATTGTCAGGATAATGATATTTCTAGATGTGTTTGTGTGTGATTCTGACATAAATGACAGACTTTTACTAAACTTGGAGAACTATTCTTATGCTTCTGACTGTTTTGGTAGCCAGTGCTTGTGTGATTCAGTATTAGCCAGCACTGGTTTGATGTGTGGCTGGACAAGGGTGAGAAGAGGAAAAGGGCAACCAGAAAACACTGATTGTAAATTTATTATTTTTCAAATAGTTAGAGCTACATTTTAGTTTATTTTCTTTTTAGGTGAACAATATTTTATCAACTGGAAATTATTTGTGAATCAGTGCAAAACTTCCCTATAGTTTATAAAAAAACCTAAGCAGGAATGTTGTTCTACTATGTTCACCCCCTATTTATACAGAATTTCTGCTTTGCAACCCAGATGTACTGCCTAAATGGCCCAGCTGATTATATGATTTGTTGCAAACACTATTAGACCTCTTTAAGTGGTATTGCAAAAAATGCAGGGAATACTGAAAAAAATACAGGCAAGGTAGCTCTGCTGATGTTTAACAGACACAAGAAAGTTTTGTACTTAAAACACAACTTTCTATCCTTTTATGATATCTGTTATAGCCAGGCTCCAGCATTCGGATATATTCATGAGCCCAGTAGTGGATCCTCTGTTTTCAACTTTGAAAAAACAGAGTGGAAACTCACCAGAAAGTCAGATGAAAACATTCTGCAGCCTACAGCAGATTCTGTGCTACATGGCCTTTGAGCTGCCCGAAGAACAATTGGGAAGTGTGGGAATTGCTCAAGAGAAGTCGTGAATTGTTTTGGGATTTACTCAACATATTCTAATTTTGGATGAAAGATGTGATTATGGAAGCACATAATAAGCATTCTCTCCTACACTCACAAAGAGTTTGTTTTCAAATCATTCTCTGTTACACATGCTCAGATTCTGTGGCATTGTATCAGCCCATTCGCATGCTTCAGTCAGGTTCCAGAATGGATTCCTAATGATGCAGTGCTTTTTTTCCTTCTAAATGAATAAACAAATGGAATTCCTACCTGTCCTACAAGTACCACTGTTCTTGTGACAACGGCTGTGCAGTGAAGCTGGATTTGTTTCAGGGCAATGCCTTCCACCCTTCCTTAGAGCACAGAAAAGAAGCGAAGAGCACAGTTTATTTGGACCTATAATCAGGTAGAACCTGTTTCTCATGTTCTATTGAAGAATGAGCAGAGAAGACCTCATGGGAGCAGTAGGTGGGGATGTTTTGGCCAACCTCCCACCCAGGTAGAGTAACTGAATTAAGACCTTGGCTATGTTGAGGCCCCAGTCCAGCAAAAGGGACTTGGTGGCACAATGGGGTGAATCTAAATCAAAATGTGGCAAAGATGAGAACATATAGTAAAATTTTCTGAGCCATGGTAAAACCCAGAGGCTTTTTTTTCTTAACCTAAGGGAGCAGTTGAAAAGGTTATTGCATTCAACAATTTTTTAAAGCATTTTTGCAATCATGAGCAAAACTCTGTATCAGTTGGCATCGCTTCTTGGTGTCCTTCATTAAGGGCAAAGAGGTAAAATAAAAGAACAGAATTAAGCTCAGCGATCCAGAGCACTGATTCATGTCTTTATATGTAAAATTTATGCCTTCAAAAGTTCAAATTTATATTTTCTGAAAGCATAAATGACTATTCTGCTTCTATCATTATCCTTGTATTTTTCAGTGGCTATGAATGTGGTTATTAAATCTAGAGTGTGTCTTCTGCAGTGGTTTCATTGTCCATATATAGTTATCAAGACAGCTACAGACTACTTAATGACAGCCTTTTTTAGGTCCAATGAATGTGTCAGTAAAGGAAACCAAGAATTTCTCTTAATAAAATTGTTTTCATCATCCTTGAGGACTCATTAAGTGATGGCTTTAGAAGTCATATTCAGTGAGCTAATTAACATGATCAGAATGTGCATTCCTTCCTTATGATTAATTTCATAGCACCAAAAGGAAAACTCTAGGTAAAAGTCTTAGTGACACTAAATACATAGATCCTTATATTCTGTGTTGGAATGCATGACACACTGGCTACAGTTTGAATAACTGTTTAAAGTATTTTGAAAGCAGCAAGGACATAATTCAACTTAAGTTCTCACTTTCCCTCAGCAGAAGTACACAGGGCATTAAACAGCTTGGGCAAACAGTCTGGAAAGTTACGTTGCGGTTCATCTTGTTACACTTGGTGCTTTATATGTAATGGTGGTTTTTACTCTGAGTTCCAGTAAACCTGGGACTTCAGCTTTTTCATGGAGACATAAAAGTTTGCAATACCTAATCTTCTTTATTGTGATAATCTACTCACCGTGAGGCAAAGACAAAACATATGTAAGGGATAAGGATCGCTTTCATCACTCTTATAAGTTTGGCATCTCAGAGATTAAGAATACTAAAATATTAACCACAGGAGAAAATGTTGTGGATGGCTTTTTGAAATTTTTTAAACTGAAATATGAGTGACATGACCTATTCCTGAGGCACTTGCATTGAAGTTTATTGGCACGGTGATGTTTTTTTAGCAACCACATGAACACTGCTCTATAGTATTGTCCTGTAGGGTATAAAATCAGTAGTGACACTCAAGTATACTGTTTCCTTTGAATTAGTCTAATCTTAGTTTAGTTGACTGAACTATACTTGAGTTATTGGAAGACAATAGCCTTTGGTGATATAATTTGATTGTAATAGGATGGAAAACTAAGTGTTGTATTCTTTAGTGTCTCTGGCTGGAACAGATGAATGGGATGGAGTTATTGAATACTGCCTAAGGAGTTTGGCAATGAGTTCTTCAGAGAATTGCACAGCTTAAATATTCTATTTTCTTCTGTGTCTGATGTGGTGCACTAACTGCCTGCCCTTCTTACCTTGCTTGAGCAGACGTTTTGTTTCAGCTATGATGAGATACATCAGTGTAGCTCCCACTAATAGTCTCTGATTTCTATTTATTGCTGGTTTATGTCAGTCTATCAATCTGTCTCCATCTGGAGATCTCTCCATGTTTGGAGAGTTAGCTGTTGAAACACTTCTAGTTGAAGCCATACTAATACATTTCTCTAGCTTAAACTCTTTACCAATTTTAAACCACCAGGTTCATATGAGAATGAATGGAATTTGGTAACTGAAAGGGCTTTAAAGGTATCATCCCTGGGAAATAAGTTTTGAAACAAAAATGTTAATTAATTATGCATGATAGAGAGATTCGCTTTCTAAAACTAGAAGAAGATACAGGTCAAGTAACAGACTAATGATGTTCATTTGCAAATAATACTAATTATTAACTGCTTAAAAGGACTAAATTGCATTGTTTTCAGTAAAAAAATTATTGATACATTTGGCATTATGGCATTGTAATAATAAAAATGAGATTTTAATGAAAATACAGATATCCATTCAGATTCCTGGATATTGAGCATGTTCTGCCTATGGTCATAAACATCTCTTTAAAGGACTAATACATTGATTAACGACCACCATTTAGGTGTTAAAGCTGACAAATCTAAAAAAAAAAGCCCAACCACCAGATCAGTACACCAAGGGTGGGTTTGATATTAAATTAATCTGGGATCAAAAAAGTGGTCCTGATTGATTTCAGCACTTCAGTTGTTCCATTTCTTATTTAGAATGCTATGCTCTCTGTGAATTTTATGAGAATGCTACTTTATGGGACACTTTAGTACAAATTACTGTCTCTAAAGTTTTTCCTAAAGAGCAGAGAAGGGGAGAATTCAGCTATATGTTCCATCTTTACTACTGCATTCCTCAGAATGTTCCATATGTTTACCTTTATCTGACTTTAGATTTTGTGCCTTTGTGGCTGCTGGCAAGAGCGGTTGAATTCTTTCATGCCTGTTGCTTTAATAAGGAATGTGAAGCCACATACACAGTAACACGAGAACACAACAGTGTGAAGCAGAAAAAATCCCTGATGAGATGCATATCTTGAGTAGGGATTAGGAATGCTTTGCACCCAGCTCTTTATTTGGACTGTTACTCTGAAAAATTCCAAAAGGGGGCAATCTTACCCTCTGCCTGGAAGCTATAAATATAATTCAACTGGGAAAATACAGCACACTACTTTCTAAGTTCTCATTTACCTTAGAAAACTGAAGGTTAGTGCAATGGTGAAAACAACATTGAAGGGTTTGGTTTTCTTTTTGAAAAGCAAATTTTAAAAGAGACACTGGATTTTCAAACTTTATTAACTGCAACAGTATGGATGCATTGGTCACTTTCAAATTGTGATGGATAAAATTATCTGATGCCCTTACTTAGAGTGAAAAATCAGGATGTTGAGAGGGAGAAACATTAAAAAGTAATATATTAAATTCCTTATGGACATATGTCAAACATGCTTATGCTGGAGATTTAGGGAAAAACAGAATCTCAGACTCATCCTCCTTCACAAGATGATTGGCACTTATGAACTTGAGACAAAAACTCTGTGCTAGCTTGGAGGAATGGAATTTTTTTTAATAATTTCTTATCTTTCTGTAGTGAAGTAGAAGAAATAATCTGTAGCCATGTGCTTGCCATTAATTTGTAGTAACTTTTTAACTATATAGAGTACTTTCTGTAAGAAGAATTCCTATTTTCTTTCTATATGCTTCTTTCTCAGCAATGTGTTGTTGACCCATCTTTTGTAATTTGATTGCAACAGTCATTTAGTTCCACAAAAAGAAAATATTTAATGTATATGATATATATAGATCTACTAGCCCCCCAAAATAGTTTAAACAGGTATTAGAAAACCAACACCAAGCCAATATCCCTTGGTTGAACCAAATGGATGTTCCAAAGGAAGGCTGCAGGAAGCTGGTGAGGAACATTCTTGCTCTTGACTGTGTGGCACAGGATGCTGCAGTCCCAGCCTTGCAGTTTTCTCCAGAGACCAGCCTTCTGAGTATCCTGTCATGCTCTCAGACTGAATGTCTGCTACATGTTCAGAACTCTGGTATCTCACTGATAGCTCCCTGCCTCAGAAAGCAGGGAGTTATTTCAGGTCTCTGCTGAAAGAGGCCCAGCATGCTGCGGGGAGAGATCTGGCACTGGAGTGTGCTGTTTGTTACAGGGCAGGTGAAAACTGTGCTGGTGGAAGAAAATGGACACATACAGCTCAGAGGTACATTCTGAGCTTGGCTTTATCTTGCATTTAGAGAACACTTCTGATGCTTTAAAGATATTCAACATTTTGAGAGACTTCTGAATGCTGATATTTATGAAATGTTCAATAACTTCTCTTTTTACCTGTGGTTCATCCCCATGACACTGGGGCTGGGTATCCACCCATGGTACAGCCAAATCCTATAGTGAGTCATTACTACATGGAGCCTGGCTAAAGCTGATAGATTACCTGTACTTAAATGAATTTCAGTTTGTGATGTTTAGAGTCTTGGGCTCCAGTCCATACAGTATGAATAAAGAGGTCCAGACTGTCAGCCTGTGTCTGCTGCAGTAGCTCTGACCTCTGATTCACAGCCAAGAGGGAGGCTGGTACAGTCACAGTTCCATACAGCATTATGGTTAAATGTATTTTCATAACATGTATTTGAAGCTAAAATAAATTATAGCACCACTTTATTTTTATTGTGTTAAGCAGTATACATAATTTTTTTTTTTTTTTTTTACCTTGCTTCACATTCATATGATGTAGACTATTTTAAACCCAGCCACATTTTTCTCCCCTCTAGAGAAGATGACCATACCAATTGCCTCACTATCTGTTTACATTCTGGAAAGAGTCATTTGGGATTTTCTCTTTCTGAAATAAACGTTTGCTTATGGATTTTTTTTTATTGTCACATCCATGGCATTTTTAAAGTAAATATGAGTACAAGGTTTATATTATTTTAAATGTATATTGTATTTGTCTTCCCAACACTGTGGTTTTTAGTACTGTGAATAACGTAGTATGGAGCCAGCCTATTAAACAGCCTGTTTTTGTAAGGAAACTGTTAGTCCACCTACAATATTCTATTGCTTACTGTGTTCTTCCAATATGCTTAGCATTCCACAACCTAAATGATCATTTGTTGAACAAATTCATGCTTTTATTAGTCAAAATACAGAGAAAACAGAGCCCCCCTGTTTCAAGATATTTGCTAATGCACGGTTAATTATCACATATAGCTTACTATAATTCATTTTACAGGGAGACCTCCTGCAGGTAACATACTAGGAGTTTATGAAGCAAAATAACCTCACTATAGATTAGAACTCTTTCACTACTGGTCAGACAGTTGCTGCTTCTAGGCCTTCTCACTTCACATTGCTAATTTGAACAAGGCTTTATTTTTATATTTGTCAGCAGCAAGACTGTAGCATGGTTGTTAAACCTCTCCCAGGCCTAATTAGAGTAGCAATGCTAGCATTCATAATGAATCTCGTGTCCTGGGTTGGAGGAGGTAGCCGTGGTGCTACAGTAGCTTCCTGGCAGACAGTTGCTGGCAGGTTTAAGGTAGCTTGTGGCTTGCAATATTAAGTGACTGTTGAAATTCATTGACTCCACTGCGGCTTATGTGTCTAGATGACAACAAGTTTACACGGTTCTTTTATAGTTACAGCAAATGGGTCCATTTAAATATTTATTAGGTGATTATGGTGATGTGAAATGGAAAAAAATTGCAAAGTACAGTATTGCATGTATAACTGTTTTAACTGTTTGTACAAAATAGGCCTGTGGTATCATTTGAAATTACAGCATCTTTTTTTCCTCATAAATATTTATAGCGTATCAGTAGCTAGGAATGCTAATTTATTTGCATTTTGTTTCTTATTTAATTTGACAGCCTTTTGGGTAGCCATTAAAGGCACTCACTGATTTGAATGAAGGATCTTTCAATCAGCAGTTGAGTGGCATTTTGATTGGAGTGGGTGAAGTTCAATTTTAGGAGTTCTTTTTGCTTTATGAGACACAGAAAGGAGTATTACCTGTGTGTGCTCGATGACGGGAGCACCCCCAGAAGGCCTGCTTCTCTGAAACTCTTGCTTCTGAAGAATTTGTCATAGTTTCTGAATTAAATGTAGTCAGTTTGGTTTATTTTGCTCTTTTTCTGCCTTAATAAAGGTGAAAATAACACAAAAGCCAGGTATAAATTTCTGCAAAAAATCAGGCAAGAGTTGTTGTAAAATATGAATATGACTTGGATGATAGAACGAGCTATTTCAGGTATATAGATAAAAGGATTAAATGCAGACAGAAAAAGAAATCTAATTCATTGACAGCTTTGTAGCTACTGTTTACTTTGTCACAGCAACAGAAGAGATGGAAGTGAGTCAATCTTACTTAAGGGCATGAGAGAACACGATGATGATATCTAGAGGTGTCAGAGCAAATATACACATTGGAAATGCTTTCAGTAATGGCACAGAAAATAGTTACCATGAAGAAAAATCAGGCATAGTACAGTAAATTTAGTCTGAATATATGTGTGTCTACATCTATGTGTAAACTTACACATAGTATGAGAGACTTGCTCTTTGTAAAGAAAATAATTACACTTCAGCAGCTTCACTCACAGTGCTATCACTGAACTTCACTCCTGTTTAGAAATTTAAATTTGCTGCAAGTGGGTGGCAGAACTTTCTGAATCTATATTTTCTAAAGAACAGAAATAAACAGTAGAGATGAATCTGAAGTCGGCTCTTGTGAGGGGAAGTGTAAAATGTGCATCATTGTCAAGTAGAGGCAGTGAACACCAGCTGAAGTTGTTTGGCTGTTTTGAGATATTGACCAACATGTATCCACAGGTCTGACTTGTGCTTTGCTAATTCTGTGCACATACTTTCTTAGATGTTTTCACATCAATTTCAGCCGGCTTTGAATACTTTCTATTTTCTTCTGCTGAAAAATTAATTCATTATTTGGGTCAGTTTTGTCAATTTTACTTGAGGAGAGTGGTTACACAGCCTGGAAATATTGACAGCAACTTGGAGATGGAGAATTTTCATACTTTTGAAAATGAGGTGAATTACTCTTCTGAACAGAAGAAGAAATTCTGGGAAGTAAAATGGAGACATGAAGCTGAATTAAGTGTTCCACACGAAGCTACTGGAATACCCATAGGCTTCCTTAAGACATGCTGTATTATGTCTAGGATTGGGATATAGTCTACTGTATAGACTTCAAGCTTGGGTGACATTTTGTTACTGAGTTAATACTTATTTCGTTACCAGTAGGAAAAAGCAAGACAGAAATCCTATAGGCATATATTTAATGCTGGTTTTAGCTCAAATTTGGTGCCCATATTCAAAACTGAGAGAGCTAGTGACCAAAGGATACTATTACAGTACTAGTATTAAAAATTAGACTAATATTATATTAGAATTAGTATTAGAGTTCAGTTGAGAATTGGGTGCTTGGTTTCTTTTCTGCTATGAGAACTCAAAAGCTTAGGGGGTGAATTATTGCATTAATAAACTGTCTTTATGATTATAATGTTATTTATCCTCAGGCTGAAGAATTCTGTGCTTATGACTGCACTAGTTTTGGGTGAAGTCCTATGATGGCCAAGATGAGAAGTTAAACTTGCAGATCAGAGTGAACGTCCATTAATGTGAAAGGAGGACAGTGGAAATGTGTCCTTGTGAGTCCACAACAGCCCTGGTCCTTAGGGCTGTTGATCCAATTATTTTCACAAGGACTAAATTCATTTAAAAGACGATGAAGTGAGGGGGGTAAAAGAACATTCCTTAGCTTTTTGAGTCTGGAACTTCTGTCCTATGCTTTGCTCAGATTTTCCAGTGAGATCACTTCCTGAATGGGGCGTAATATTAGTAAGTGTTCTGAGAGGCAGGTTCAAAAGCTGAGCACATGGAATTGGCCCAGCTTCGTGGTATCCCATCAGTGACAAAGCTGAACTTGGTTCAAGTTTTCCAATAAGCTCAGAACTGTCACATGTGCAGCTTGAATAAGATGAACTAAATTATATATATTGCATACACATTTTTGTGTCAAAGAATCTGTGAAATCAAATGTTTGAAGTGTGCATGGGTGTGTTGTATTTGCATTCAATATAGAGTTGACTGTTCATCCAGTGCTGTAGCCTTCTCTACCTCCATTTTCTGCCACAACTTTGTGCCATCTGTACTCAATATACTGTTAAATACTTTCTTTTCAAGAAATTTCTGCAGTTTAGTAGTTGAAGCTACTATATTTTATACATTTCTCAGAACTATTACAAGTTTATTGTTATAATCTACATTTATGAATTTCAATAACACTCCAAGGTGGGGATGTACTGTTCTCCCTACTGAACTAATACAGAAAGTAAGACAGAAATCTTGTTCAAGAGATAGTTATTTAAATCTGTCTCTGCGTATAAAGTGGTGCTCTCACCACTGAGTCCCTCTTCTGCTGACATTCCTTCTTGTGATCCATTTAGATGAAATAAAGAGGGGTGGGGAGATGGCAAAAAACCATGGAGTCATGAGACAGCAGCATTCACTGCAGATAGGAAAATAAAGCTTCTTTTTACAATATCCAGAGAAATAATTTTAGACAATCAGTAGTACAGTAAACTACATTCTGTCTCTGTGTATGACACCGAGAAATAAAAATATATTTTTCAATTGAATGAAAAATATGAGGTCCAAGTGTCAAGATCTTAGCACTAGGACAAACTGGAAATTTTCCAGTGGAACATTTTTCCCTCAGCTAATGCCAGTTCACCAAAACCTAACACATTGCATGAAAATGTCTATTCCAATGAAATTTTTGATGGAAATGTTCTTGGTTTGCTGCCAGCTCACCCGCTTTTCCCAGCTCTCAGCTCCCCGGCATCTCACGTGGAACAGTGCCAGAAAGTCAAGTTTCTTCACGTTCCTGGCCTGTTTGGCAGACTGCCATGAGGGATGGGAGTCTGGGCTCTCAAAAGTGGACAAGAAACCTTATACATGCACATACAACCGTACACATACTCTCACAGGTCATTTAAATCCATGTCAGTTCATTCAAAGTAAAGGGTTTTTTTTTAACATAGAGGGTCTTTTAAATATGACCCTCCTATGGAAATTTCTCATGTTGGTATTTTAATTCCAACTTGCAACTGAAAAAAAATTGGGGAATATGAAAAATTCTCCTTATAAGGTGAATACTGGTTCCTGTGCATGTTGCACTATTGTCACTGAGGCTATCAACAGCTCCATCTGCCTTCTCTCTTTCACTGCATAACAAGAGCTATATTTAAAACAGGTATGGTGCTTACACACTTAGCTTTAACAAAACAAGATAATATTTTTAGAGCTTTGTAAATATTTGTTTTAAAAATTCCTCCTAAGCCACCTTATACAAGGCAGGCAATCTTTTCTTGCTCACTAAGTGGACTGAGGGGATAGAGAGTTTCAATGTTTTTTGCCTGAATGATAAACAGAAAATAGGCACATATACTGAAATTCTGACTGAGAGGGCCCTGAAGCAGAAGCACTGTAACGTACTTTTCCATAGCCTCACTTCATGCACTGCAAGCTGCTCAGTTGCTTATTATATGTAAGTAAATAAATAAATTTCAATCACACTGTGTAGGCAATTTCTGACTGGGGGGATGTGTTCACATTTGGGACAAAAAGCAGTTGATTCAAGTAGCCACTAATGAATTGCTTTTCTGACTATTCTTAATACCTTGGATGAGCATAACAAAGTCTGGCTCTTTAGGACATTGGTACTTACTGCAGTTTACTTTTCAGTTGAGAAGCTGGGATTTATAGTTATAGATGAAGTTCAAGATTTCACTGAAGAAAGTTTCCTGAGTAGAGTTTCACTTCTTGTAAATTCATATTGTCATCATCAAATCTAAGCCTCACTGCCAGTCTGACAAAAATGTATTGCTTTTGTAATAATGGGAAAACAATAAATGTCCTGTACAGGATGCTAAAATCTCTATTACACAGAGAAAATACCTATCTTTGTTAAAAAGGGGGAAAACCATTGGTGTTTTGTTTTATTTTGGTTTTTTTGGGGTGTAACATTGTGTAATAGTGCAGGAGGCTGCATTGATGCTGTCTCTGACTCTTTCGCAAATGTGATCTGAAGTTGCTCCCCATATCTTTTTATTATGAAGTGGCAAAATGGGAATAATCAGCAGAATATTCCTGTATTCATGATAATATTATGTACCCAAAAACTTGTAAATGGCTCAGATAAAGTGCACTGTTAGACTCACTAAGTATTGATTTGTGGCATTGAAGAATTTTATTATGATGGGAATTTGAATGCTCTAAACGTGCATGGGTTTGCCCTTGTAGTTGTAATTACACTGAAGAAGGTTCCATGAGTTGCAAGCATCAGGAGAAAGTGGATAAACTATTTATTGTCAGAAACTTTAGTTCAATTCTAAAACCCATTTTCTCCCTTGCTGAGGCTTCAGAGAATCCCAAGATCTTTTCCTTACATTCGCTTTGACATCAGTCTATCCACGAGCAGGAGAGAATGGGATGAGTGTGTTTGTGTGTACACGTACACAGCAGGACTGAGCAACTCAAATTAATCCTCTGAAAGGAAAATAATACATACAATCACAGACTTTTAAATTGGTTTCCAATTAAATGTTCCTTGATAAAAATGATGCAGTGGAAACCTTTTAACAGTTGCTTTTTAATGTCCCTAAATTGAAGTCGGTTGCAATCTCTAATCTCCTAATCTTTTTGCAAAGGAGAGCAGAAAGGCCTCCCTACAAAGTAATCCTGACTGCTTTATTTGACTCATCAAGGTGAGAGGAAGATGGGAGAGTGCTGCAACTCATATGCTGCAAATACAATTCAATATGTGCAAAGAAGTGACAACTGCATTCTTCAGGTCTTTATGTCAAAGAATCAGTGCTGGACTGTGGTATGTAAGCAAAGACATCTTCTTACTCTTATCTGACTAGTGTTCTCTAAGAGCATATCTGGTGTTCTCTAAGATTATACTCTAATCTGACTGAGGGAAAAAAGCTCATCTCCTTGGAAAACAGAACACTGGCACTGAGTTTCCTCAGCAGCTACCTTGCATTAAGTGAAGCTCAGCTCTTTATTGAAAGACTGAACTGACCCCCCCCTCCAGTGTTCCAGGCACTCACAGCTGCTCTCTGGTGGAATGAGGAAATTCTGCTTTCCATACAGAAGTCCATCATCTAAGATTTTGAAGTTTTGTCTTATTTATCCAAACATAATGTAATTCATTTCTCTGATTGTTCTCTGGATATGTTAAGAGCCTTAAATAAGTCTATGCTTGAAAATTTGTATCTGGATCTAAGTCTTTGACTATTTCTACCCCATAATATAGTATTGAAACAGGTAAATTCACAGAAAAAAATTGCACTGACAGTATTTTGGGGTGCTGGCTTTGGCGTTAGCTGAGAGCGAGCAGGATATGGTTGTGTTGTGCAATGCATTGTTGTGCTGTATATTGTCAGAAAGAGGCTGATTTTCTCAATGCAAACAAAATGTTTGAGGTTAGACTTAGGGTGTTTCTGTTCCCAGTGTACCAACCTTCCTGACAATTTCTATTAGCTCTTCATGTTTTAAGACCTCAGACTCACAGTGAAATCACCTTTATACCGAAGTACACATCCTACTGTATTCCTTAATATCAGGGCTGGTAAGATAAGAAGCAGGAATTCCTAACTCCACATGCTGAATTGGACTGAGCCCAGTGGGCCTGTACAGAAGGTAGATTCTCAATATTTAGGGGTTCAGAAACACGTCCAGTGCTGGGGCTGGGGCCAGAGAGGCAGCAGGGAAGAGCAGCTACAGAAATCAGAGTTAAGGATTTGGGCTTGAATTTTTGTAGGAGCCTATGTAAGTAAAGGCACCTCTCTTTTGTAGTCCATCATGAATACCTCTTAAACACTTATTTTGTTACTATTGATCCCTCTCCATTTGTTGTAGTAAACTGGACCCGATTTCTTGATCTATCTCTCTGTAATCAGCTCTCATCCCCAAAGGCTGATTACAATAACTAAATTAAACTGTGCAGTGGTGTATTGTCCCATCAGATGGCACAGAGTTCTACAGTGTCCTTGGAGTCACCCAAATCAACCATTAATAGATGCTTTTAATGTAAGAATTCCTAGGTCGTTCAGTTCTTCTTTGGTTGCAATATATTCTGGACTTTCTATTTTCTCTCTGAAATTGTTGTGCTGTTTTCAGTACTTAAGAGACAGACTCCAAATGAAGCAGCCATTCTTAACCTATGCAGACAAAGGGAGTGGTTCCCTTAGCAACAGGAACCATGTGGAGGTTCTCAGAGAGCTCTCTTTTCCCCCTACTCGTGTTTTCTTTCAACTCAACATTTGCACAGCATCTTGCATGGAGACTCCGACAGCTGGGCTGGAGGCAAGCAGCTCTTCCAGCTCTGGCTAACCCGTGCTCGAGGGGCAATTGTTCTACACTCATCAGACAGAAAAAATGATAATCATGGGTAAGTGAACTGGCACAGAGTCAGAGTTCATGCTGAGGAGGGGGAAAGTTTACTGGCTGGCAACCAGAAGTGTCCAGCACTTCCCAGTAGGCTTGAAGCAGGGGCACTAGTGTGATGCTTGCCTGATTTGCCGGTGGGATTGTGTGTCTGCATTTAGCATTTCAGGGGCTGGAAACATTAGTACAACTGGGTTCTAGTCCTTAGCATGCTACTGACTTCCTTTATAGTCCTGAACATTTCACCTCACCTCTCTGTTTTCCTTCCTCATCCATTAAAAAGAGATTATATGTCATGAGGATCTTGGAAGGAGTGTAAAGTACTGTAGAAATGGACTGTATTTGCTTTTGAAGTTGATGATAAGGTGTACAGAACCTGAGATAAAGTACTGATCTTTCACTGTGGATTTATCTGAATTAACTTTTCTGTAGATAGATCTAGTTGCTTTTCTTTGTAGTACGGAAGAGGAGATGTGTACATGTAGTGTTTTTACAGATATGCGCCTATGTATAAGAATTTGTGTATGCTGGTGTATAAGTAACAGAAATAGAGATGTTTATTTCCCTCAAAATAGCTACAGCATGGATAAAGTAGTAGCTGTGATTCAGTGAAATCCAGCATACTATAAAATAATGAAATTTAAGCTTTGTATGTATTGATGTCAGTACTTGTTCTGCTGTCCCTAAAGTGTTATGTATTACTAGAGCTCTTGTCAATCTCAGTTGGAAAAGCTTAATGCATAAACTCCCTAAGTTTGTAGTAATTTTACCTAAAAAGAGACATCTGAATTATTCCAGTGTTAAGATAGTTTATTTTGTGGTGGACTTGCATGAGGGATGAATTTGTCTCAGTTTTTCCTAATTTGATGTAGAAAGTTCCTCTGGTCACAATTTTTCATCACATTTGAATTAAAATTCAGGCATTCAAGTTCATATTTTGACAAATCATGCAGCATGCTGATTATTTGGATGCAGGCTCCCTTCGATTCCACACTCACAGGGTCTCAGAGTGTCGCAGTGAATGCATTCACCACTACAGGCAACTTAGTTCTTGTATTTCAGATGTGATTTGATTACTGCAGGAAAAAACAGTTGCTGGTAACTGTATGCGCAGAGCAGCTGCAGAAGGGTCACGCACCGGCTCCCCACAGTCCTGTCAACAGGAACAGTCATTGCTCTTCCTATTCCTCACTCAACACAAACCTACAGATCTCTTGCTCTGTGCTTGTACAGCACCCAGAACCTCTGAGCTCTCCCTGAGGGATCACAGGTGACAACAGTCACAATACTCCCTTGTGCATGGGGACTGACAATTTGTCTCTCAGCTCCAGTTTAAATGAAGAAAAATTGCCATGTTTGCACCTCTATGAATAATATTAGGTTTTGTGTCTGAATAAAGAAGAAGGCAATAATGAGTCACTGAAGTTAATTGTTTCCTTTTTCTGTCTGGGATTATATTTCCATCCTTTGATACCCTACTTCAAACAGTATTACTGCCTGAATCAGTGATACTAGCTAAGGTACAGGATTAAAATACTGTATATTTAGTGTAAAGTGTTTGAGTTCCTAATTACAGTGCGGCATGTACATTTTTCAATATGCAAAGAAAATCCTGGGTGTAGGGTGGGGGGAGGGCATTTAGCAAAGTTTTTAAGTCATTGCATAATCATCTTCTTAATTACTTTCCGCATTCCCATTTGATATCTAGTTGTGCAGTTTCTCCTTGTTCAGCATTTTCATGTAGAGTTTATTTGCAATTTTCATTCAGAAGAACAAAAATGTCAGACCTCTTGCCAGGCCTGCAGTTAGAGATTTTGTATGAATAAGCCACTGAGAGTACTTTTAGTAACTTTACATTTATTAAGTTTGTCCTCTTATTAGCAGCAGTTACACTGCAGCTTTTATCCCAGTATTTGAAGTGCACTGCACACATAAATGAAGCCTACCCAGAAATCTGAAGACAAGGAAGTAACACCAAGGGATCACTTTAATCAGAAACTAAGTAGATAACAAGAATTCTAATGATCTGTGGAAGTGTTACGTCTTAGAAAAGGAAGCAAAGATCTAACGTAGAATAAGGAGAACAGATTGATAGCAACACCTTTTTCAGTTTCTTGATGCTTTGTATACAGGACATCAATACAGACAGCTGAAACAGGAGAAAAAAGTGCATGTCGGTCTTAAAGATTAAAGAAATATATGATGACTGACCTATAGGAAGAGGTATGAGAAGGTGATTTATGTGGCTGGCAGCCAAGGAGTTGGTGAAGTTTCATGGTTTTAGCAAGAAGACACGGATCAAATATCTGGATCTCAGCATTTTTATATACTATACGATTTTTCAACACCAAGTAAAAAACAAGGCTTATAACATAATTCTTTGTTCAATCTGATTTACTCATTAAAAGATCAGCAAGTTAACTCCTCTAAGATACCTCTGGATATATAGCAGATCATTTGTTAGGTTGCGTATGGCTCGTGGATTTTTAGTCCTGGAAAGAGGACTGGTGTGATGGTCTGGGGTGGTACTGCCCCTTGCAACCTGTTGTCACTCATCTGATCCTTCACTAAAATACATCACTACTGCATCAAGGTGGGCAGTGGGCATCCTCTTCTGTAAAAGCTTTTCAGTATCTTTTCTGGAAAGAGTCAGAAAACCTAGGAATTGTGAATGGTTCTTACACAGATGTTTCCCATCCTGGAACTGGTCTTGCTTTCACAGAGAGCCTTAAGGGATTTAAGAAGCCAGGACTGGTGACCATACACAGTCTGTGGCTGTAGCTACAGTCTTAATACTTGGGTCACATAGTCCTGACTCTGGGTATTGTCTAATTTGCAGACTTTGTATTGTGGCTAGAGAGATGCATGTGGATCATATGCTAATTAGCCCATGGGACTAATGGCCCAGCTACTTGCTTAAACAGATGGAAGGTTTGAAAAAGGACAAGTCACCCCAAGTGTTTCATTACCGCCCTCCCCGCTCCCCCCATTTAGTCATGTTGTATTGCTGAGCCATCCATAGTTCTTGCTGTAGCCCTCGGTAAGAGCAGTGTGCTCTTACTGGCAGAGGTAACAGCAGCTGTAAAAACCCTGCAGCAATGATCTTAGCTTGTTCCAGGCTGATGAGAAGGCAGTCTCTTCAAAGACCCATAAGAACATTCTGGTTTCTAAGGTGCACTAAATCCAGTGCTTTCACGTCTTCATTCCTAGTATTGCCATTGCTAACTAATCTATGACAAAATTTTCTATGATCCTATTATGCTAAATTGATGTGTAGGCTTATTTGACGTGGTATAAACTGTACTGAATAAACAACTAGAAAATTTTAGAGCCCGAAGATTTATTTCACTGAAAAATACATATTCCCCAGCAATTAAGATGCAAAACTAACAATGCAATGTGCTGAAAATGTAATGGCAATGAGTAGCACACATACATTTTCTAAAGTGCAAGAGTAGGTGGGACATCTGAAAGTGTTCAGCAAGGAGTTTGGATAAACAAAACTCAAAGTCTTTTCTAATTCATAAACATGAATGAGAAGACTTAGATTAATGTTTGATATCTTCTCTTGAATGTTATCAAGAGAGTTTTAATGGACAGCCCTACGGACAACCAGTATTATTTCCTTATGCCCTGCTTCTATTAATTCTTTAGCCATGGGATTTGTTTTCTTCTCTTCCTATGGCAAGTCAGTTTTCCTTTTTTTTTTACCAGAAGAAAGTCCATCACTGATTTCGTAGCCTCCGCTTGTGTCATATTGAAGCCTGTGTTAAGGATCATCTCATGTGTGATTCAGATTGGGTTTGTTCTGTACTAGTAATCCTTGAGAGTTTGGAGTGCATTTTAGAGGAGTTCAAGACGAGCTTGAAATTGATGTCTAAACTTGTTTTCCCCAGAAGCATGCCAGAAATGCACACAGAACAGCTCCAAGGTCAACATTTGAACCTTGCCTTATAGTAGAGGCGGAGCTAGGGAAGATGGAAATCTGCAGAGGGATCCTAAAGCACTCCTTTCTAAATCTTTTAAGGCTAATGTCTCGTTTTCCTTTTGTATCCTGACAATATTGAAATTAATGATCTTCAGATTTAAATTTCACATGGAGTCAAGCTGAGAAGATGTACCTGACTCTGAGTTTCTTCTAAATGCAAAGTTGCTGCAGCTTTTGTTCCAAGCTAATCCTTTTGTGACTCATATGGCAGCGCTCAGCAGGCCTAGGCTCCTGAAGATGTTCCTTTGAGGTCAGCAATTGTCTCAAGCAAATATTTGCCACTTCATAAATCTCTGCTTGTATAGGCTAGATTCTATAGCCTCTCTTTTGGGCAGTACAAGAGTATACAATAGCCATCATGCATCACCAGGGGAGGAACAAATTCTTTTGGAAAAGAAGAGTAAAGACTCAGACGGAAACACTGTTTTTTTGTAGCCAAACAAAGTTTTAGATCAGTCAGATTGTCACTTGAAATAGAAATTTCAAGTCCAACATTTTAATGACTAAAGTAACATGTTGTGGAAGTTGACATATGCAGCCAGTGCATGTTTGAAAAGCAAAGAAGAAGTTTGAAATATTTCACTGAATGTATGATTACAGTGCTTGGGGAAGTTTATGTAAGAATATTTAAAATTATTACCATATTTCAAAAATTTTTATAATGAAGTTTATCAAATTTGTTTGGAAGTCAATGTTGAGTTAGAATTCCCATTTAGCCATTTGTACCTCTTAAATATATATATATATCATTAGGCATTTTATATATGGAAAATTTGATCTATGATCATTGCAAAAGAATATGGAAAAGAGCTGGCCATTTTTACTGGATTCTGTTCTGTGTGGCAATACCTTTTGGCTCACAAGAGAAAGTAACCATTCAATTTTTATTTAATACAGAGCCAGAAAGTTATTACTTAAAAATAATCAACATAGCACTTTACTTTGAGTTGGAATTTCAAGCAGATGATGGTTGTTAGGGGCTTTTGGAAACTGAATGGGCTGACATAGTATAAAATAAGCCACATCTAATTAGTTAATGTTGATTATTTTAGAAGCAGCCTCCATTGTCTAATGCCTCCTGATTGCTTTTCATTGCTGTACTGTGTATAAAGAAATCCTGTGGCATCACTGGGCAGCTGAATGTCTCTATGTTGTTTATTTAAAGTGTTCTTCTGTTCTCTGGCACAATGTTGTATTGACTTAGACGTATGCTGCCTGAACTTGGTGGTCAATTTGGGATTGAAAGCAAATGCTGTAATAATGGTATGTTCTTACATAAATTACGTTCTATGTCATTATCTGTTGGGGCTCCTTCCCCCTGCTGTGGGTTCGTGGGAGAGGGGCCCTGAGGGGAGGCACACGGGGTTTCCCTGCCCCGGTCAGCCTCGTTCCCCATTGGTTGTTTTGTGTTCCCCTGCACGGGCAAGGGCCCTCGGGTCCTGTGACTGCCTCAGTTCCTCGGCAGATCCTCAGCCATGTGGCTGGGGAAATAAACATCTCTGAAACATCCATCAAGAATCAGTCCATATATATTTGTTTGCCACGGGCCTCCTCGTTTGATACATCGTGTTACAGAATCCCCACTGTAACAAATGGTAGAGAATGTGGGCAAAACGATCCCCAATCCCTAAGGACAGAAAATTCGTGAGCAAAAACCACTCTAGATGTCTCTCTTCTCACCTTGGTTTGGATATTTTCTCTGGACTATGGAAGAATCGCGGGAAATGTGGCTCTCTGAACCACAGAAAGAAATGTATCTAGAAGTTAAAGGAATCCTTGAACAACAAAACAAGAAAGTATTTGTTCCGGGAGATCTAGAACATTTTTTTAACTGGCTTTTCAAAAATTTTTTATATATTTCTCAAGACTTACTTTTTGATATTGATCCTCCTGGAACTAGTCTCGGGTGGTTTTGGTACGAGGTCTGGGATGAGATAAGGGATCAAACAAAACATGGACTAGCGACAGAAGCTCTCCGTGGATCAACTGTAATCACTGAAGCTCTTCAGGAGCATTTGTATGGTCCCATTACCCCTGGAGCAGAGGATGGCCATAATCCTGTGGCTGAGACTGCGCAGCTGCCATCCCAGGAGCGCGTGACTGCAGCCGTGCCAGCGGAGGTGCCTGTGCTGGATGTGCCCGACCCCCTCGGGAGCCCGTGCCTTATCGCAGACCCCATCCCTGTCTCGGGGTCCCCAGCTGCTCGACCGGGAGTGAGGGAGCGACGCCGCAGGCACTGCAGGTGCCGTGGGCCACGTGAAGCAGAAACGCAGCCCCCATGAGCAGCCAGGAACAGGGGGTCGGCGTGGAAGCCCGCTCTGTGCATACGGCTCGGAGAGCCCTGTGGAGGGAGAAGCGGCGTTTCCATAGCGACACGAGAAGCCGCGCAGCGCTGAGCCGAAATGGGGCCACACTCAAAGCAGCGTGGACTTGGCGGAGTGGAACCGCTTGCAGGGCACAGGGCCGGCGGTGATGGCAATGCGGGGCCGCACAGAGCCCAGACAGGCGCCAGAGCAGCGCCACTCGGAGGGCGCAGAGCGGCCGCGGCGCGGGGGCCCGGCTGAGACATCGGAGTCGGCGAGGCGGCGGCCACGCGGGACCGGCACCCACGACAAACACGCAAGCACCTGATAGGAGAAGTTATAGCAACGAAAGTCACGGGAACTGTGAAATGGTACAATGTAAAAAACAACTATGGATTTATACCACGAGATGATACGGGGGAAGATTTTTTCATCCATAGAACTGCCATTAAAAAGAATAACCCTAAAAATTACCTGCAAAGTGTAGGAGATGGGGAAGTTGTACAATTTGATATAGTACAAAGAAGGAAGGGTTTACAAGCAGCAAATGTTACTGGGCCTGGAGGTATTCCAGTCAAAGGCAGCCGTTATGCACAAAATTATAAACAATATCCATCCCAGCAACTCCCCTACCCACACCCTACTTTCCCCTTTTACCCTATACCCAATATGAACCCTTTCCTAAGTTTACCCTATCCCCAGTTTATTCCTAATCCATTTTTCACCCCATGATTTCCCTATACAATTCCCTTTCCCTACAACTCCTCTCCAGTGCCAACGGGGGGATGAAAAGGGGGAGGGAAGAAATTAAACTCTCTCCTGCCTCAGTTTCCCCACAAAGCATTCCCGGAGAGTCCTGTCTCCCTTCTGTCAGCCTTAAGATGTTCCAGAGAATCTGTTTGGACATTTAAAGACTCAGGAGAGTGGCTTGTATTGTTTTAAAACTGTTCTTGTAATGTTTATTCAGTTGTTCTCAATGTTAAGTTTCAAATCTGTTTTGTTAAAATTAAATGGGTGAAGTGTTGGGGTTCCTCCCCCTGCCATGTGGTCCTGGGAGAGGGGCCCTGAGGGCACAGACACACGGGGTTTCCCTGCCCCGGTCAGCCTCGTTCCCCATTGGTTGTTTTGTGTTCCCCTGTGCGGGCAAGGACCCTCGGGTCCTGTGACTGCAGCAGTTCCTCAGCAGATCCTCAGCCATGTGGCTGGGGAAATAAACATCTCTGAAACATCCATCAAGAATCGGCCCATATATATTTGTTTGCCACGGGCCTCCTCGTTTGATACATCGTGTTACAGAATCCCCACTGTAACAATTATCTGTATCTCTTTTGAGCACTTAGGACAGCAGATGGCTGAGTGTTTACAGGTGTCAGGATTGAGCCTCAGCTGTGATAAGTTTCAGCACTACCAAATTTAATTGAACTACTACAGGTCCTATTAGCTACAGAATGGTTTCTTGCAGCAGTACGTGAAAAATAACTCGATTTCATTCACATAATAAGAAGCTGAGAATTGCAAGACTTGATGTCTTATAGAGAGGCATGTATTTTTACATCATGGCACACTACAGGCATTTTTAAATTCCATAAGCTGAGGGGAAGAAGAAGTTTCAGAGAGCATACCAGATTCTGAGTAATGGAAGAGAAAAACAGGATGGAGGGAAAGAATGGTGTGAAGAATTGAAATTTCTTTCATTTTCTCACTACTTGTCTGCAGTTTAGGGATAACCATTGCTCTGGACAACTCCCATCTCATTTCATTACTGTCCCTGTCAAACAACACTACCTACTTGCTATTTTCTATTTAAGCGAATGAAACAGAATGGCAAAAGCTGATATCTGCTGCCGTGTTCAAAGGGTTCATAATTTAAACCCACAGTATGCCACAGCTAAGCTGTGAAAGTGGTGTTATTTACACTGAACTCTGTCAGCCTTCATAGCCTGATTATAGTGCCAGTTAGGATCAGATTTAGATTCATCATTCAAGAGACAAAGAAAACATTAGGACAGAGACAGGAGAGATGCTATAGGAGGATGGTAATGGGAAAAGTAAAATATTTTAGCCTGTTACTCTCTAGTCTTCCGGGCTGTCCAGTCACAGAGTCCAGAGTGCCTTTCCAGGTGAGGTGGCCAAGTGAGGGATAAATGTATGTGGTTTTATACAAACTTCATAACATGCAGCTGAACATTATTTACAGATATTAATTAGTTCTCTGTCTCTGCTATGTTGTTATGAACCTCTGTCCAGTTTCTGACATGCTTTCCATTAGGTTGATTAATAGTGAATTTTTTAATTATTTAAAAACTAACTGCCCTGCAGGAATCTGTAGAGAGCAGAAAGGTGATAGTAATGCACTGCTTTAGTGCTAGACAGAAACTGCACATTGAGAATAACTGTGGTCATTGTTGCAGGGGACCTTTTCTTCCTTTGAGAAGTTTTGCTGAGCTTAATATTGCTATTGAAAAAGGTGATGCTTTAGACTTCATATTTCAGCTGTCGACATAGAGTGTGTTCAGCTGTAAACTGTGTAAACTCTCTGTAAACCATGTGTCTCGGACCTTTCTCTTGCAAACACATACTCATGGGTCCTACCTCACCAAAATCAGCTCTTTATACATATAAGCATTCTGATTTGCTTTCTTGCCTTAAATCAATGAGCTAGAAAGACGACTACCTTCAAGACACTGATGAGTTTGTGCATGTGAGCAATAAAATTTGTAGTGTACCAGAGTTCTTTCAAAGTGCCCAACCAACTTTATTGGGACTTCTATCCTGCTCACAAAGTTTGCCTTACAGGCCCAGGCTTCAACACTGATAGACTTCCCTAAAAGTGGCTGGATTATTTATTTCATGTTAGCTAGACCTCTACATTTCTTAAAGAGGGTTTTTAGATTTATCTTGGAATTTCAAATTAATGTTATAAAGGGTTTTTTGGGGGGACAGAAGGGGAACATAATGCAAAAGTCTCTGAACTTAATGGAAGTTTTTAGCTGATTTCAATGAGCTTTGAGTTGAACTTTCAAGGGATATTTTAGAGAATTAGCTTATTTAATTACATACCACATTTATAAAACTGATAATAATTCTTTCTGTCATGCTAAAAGCTCCATGGTCTTTAGCATCAGAATCCTGAAATTTTCAGTACCCAGTAACGGAGCTGAAATTGTAGCTCATACTTCATTTTACTTTTGTTGTTGTTGTTGTTAAAGATCAAAATTACATAGAAAACCCAAGACACCCAAGTGCCGAGACACAGAAATGGGACTAAGCAGGGTCAGCTGCTAATCATGTCTCTACCACTGGCAACTGAACCCACAGACAACTTCCATCTCTTCACCTGGCTGGTTGCTCTGTGTCTTATTTATATCGAAAGCTTGAAAGGGACAGTATTCTGTCTTGCTAACTGTTTGTAGAGGATATAGACCCAGTTTTCAGCATGGGCGTCTTGATACTGTAGTAATAAAAATAAACAATTAAAGCTTAGAATAATTGCTTTAATGAGATGGTTTAGAGCTGACCAACTTCTGATTACGGTAGAAATGTGCCATGCTGGCTGCTGTACTGGGGACAGAATAATTGGTTTGTGTCCTTAAGCTTGACAACAATAGTCTTTTCAACTGGAGTTATTAACCTTTAGCTCCCCCAAACTGAAATGCAATACCACTATGGTAACAAACAGAACAAAAATGCAAGCCATGTGTCCATGTATTACTAAATTGTTTTATTTTGAAAAAAAACCCAAACTACTCTCTAATGTATATTCCTTCCCCTATCCAAAATCTATTACATTAGGGATCTCCACAGACCATAATTCAGTCTTTGCATTCAACACATTCTCTATCATTGCCTTCATATTTCTGTACTGCAAGCATAAGAGTAATTCTGTTCAAATCCAGATTTTTTCTCCTTTCTAGAAATTCTGGTTTCTGCCCATAGTTCTCTGTCTTGTAGAGTTGGGAAAAAAAAATAGTAACAGTTTTTCATTTGTAAAGTTCCAATTTGGATGGAGCTCTGAACACTCTGGGCTAGAAAAAGGTGTTCCTGCCCATGGCAGGGGGATGGAATGAGAGGAGCTTTAAGGTCCCTTCAAACCCAAGCCTTTCTATGATCCTATGATTTTTATTCAATTTGCATTGACAATTTTTAATAGTTCAATGCTACAACACAGAATGTGCACCATGTTTGGTAAATGTGGGAAACTGGAGAGAGATATTCCTTGTTTTTGTTCAAAGGTTTGCTGGAATCTTCTGCTATGCTTGTCTGTCTGGCAAGACCAGGGAAATTCTTGTGGACAATAAAAAAAATATAGATTCAGGGTTAGAAGAGTAGAGTAAATCAGATAAATTATTTCCTTCCCATAATGAAATATGAGTAGTTTGTACGTGATTCTAAAGGTGAAATTCATCGTTAATGGTTTCCTGTTCTTTGGTTAAATCTGAAACAGGAATGGAGAGCTTCCGAAAGTTCTTACTCATAGTTCTCACTATGGCCACTGATAATGGCTTCCCCCAAACGTGGGGCAACATTCCCTGTGTTTGAGACAGCCCTGAGTGTTGAGAGATCAGTAGGCATTTCATAAAATAAGAGCTTGTTCTTCTGAACAAGGAGTATTTTAAAATAGTGGCTTTTAGAAATCTGTTTTTCTTGGGAGTCACTTCATTTCTTGATTTAAAGGTTGGACTCAGAGATTTCTACAGGATGAACTGGATTATTAATATGCAAAACCAGGCACCAGCAGACACATAATATAACTGTCTGAAGGTATTTTTGAAATGTCACCTAAGATAGTTAATAGCTAATAGCTAATAGAAAAATTCTGCAAAGCAAGCTAAGGTGTCAGATTCTGTGTGCTAGAGAATGCAGCAACTCTATGTGGTCCCTTTGAACATTCAGTAAGTACCAGGGAGTTTATTCCACTTTCTAAAGATTTGGGGCATGGTGAGCAGATTAACACAGGGAGTTTCTGCAAACAACTTGGTGTGCTGTAAATTTGTGTTATGGAGTAATTTGCAGTAATTTCCTGGATAGACAAATGCAACAGAAAATGAAATGGAAATAAAGGAACAGAGAGAAGCCAACAGAACCTCAGCTTGCAATCCAGACTGCAAAGCTGGAAAAAAACCCAGTTTCCATCTGGCTGAACATAAAGGAAACATGATCCATAAAAGGGGATATCAAGATCTCTTACAAGTTCAGTTGAGGACATCTATGCGTCCTTAGAGAAGCCATGACCAAACTTGTATGGGTAGAAATGTAAAAATAGCCTGTCAGCAACATTGTGAGTTTGTATTCGTGTTCTGTAAGGCAATCACTGGTGGCAGAGAGACCACCCCTGTTTGTATCTGACTGATTTGCACGGGAGGTTCAAAAATGAAATATGATTTTTGCCTAGTTTCTCCTAGTAGATAGTTTGTGGGGAGGGCTTATATTTGGTCAGACATATTAGGGAAAAGTGGCAAAAATAAATTATTTGCTAACCACTATGGAAATGAGATAGGTGGAGATTTTTGCATGTAATTCTGTTTTAGTGCACTGAAGCCGAAGCACTTGTCCCCCACCAACTGCTGTTGGTGTAGGAGTCGGACCATCTTTTCTGCGACAGCTCAGTGCATCATTGTAAATAGAAATAAAAGACAAGAAATAGCTCACATAAGCCAGGCACCTGAGCATGTCTTCATTTTAACTGTTGAAGTCTGATCTTTTCCTAAATTGTTTTCCAAAGGAATTCCATAGGGACACAACTTTAACTGGAGCAGGGAAACAGTTCACAGGCAGGTTCAGTATCCTCAGGTGACGCTAATTTGTGGTTCATAATTGCTACCACACTGTTACTACCACTAATAGCCTTACAGTGTGCCAGCCTGAGCCTCCCTGTAGCCATCCCCAGCCCCATCTCCTTGGAAATCTCTTTGCAGCTCTTCTTGTTGAAGAGGGGAAGCTAATTTGGAATGGGGTAGTGCCCCTTCATTAGGTCACACAACAAACTCATAAGGAAATAAAAATAAATCTGATTTTCATTCCTAGTTTGTTTCAGACAGGTTCTTCTGTATAAATGAATGTTGTAGTTCTTTGTCCAAGAATGATGTGGCTTAATGGGATGGGGAATGGTATCTTCTGAGTTTACATGGAAGTCACCAAAAAAAAGACAAAACAAAAAATGTATTTTCTTAATTTAGAAGTCACTCTAGGAGGTTGATTTCTAAAGACCATAAGCCTCTGCCACAGGATTTTGTTTTGCGCTTTTCACAACTGATTAGAGGAAACAATTCTGAAAAACTTTAAAGAAAAATGAAAAAAATACAAAGTCATAATAAACAGGAATAAGAACAAAAGCTTGACTGTCATCTGTAAATACATTGTCTTGATAAAGGAGTGTGTCTTTTCTCTTTCAGAGTGAAAACTACCTCAATATAGCTATTTCCCCAGTTTTCTCCCTTGAAAAGTTGAACTCTGGACCTGGCTATTACCACAAAAAACATTTAGAAATCACATCCCTGATGTCACCTCTCTGTATTTAAAGCTCTTCCCTTTCCAAGTAGGAGCTGACTAAGAGATTTCAGCTTGTTCCTAAAAATAAGCAGATTAATTAATTTTTCTGAAATGGCTGTGTGAATTTCTATTCAAAAAGAAGGGCTTGTGCTTTCAAGCATCTTTTTAAAATGCTTCTCAAGTATTCAACCATTTTCAAGAAATCTTAATTTCATAAAATGTGTTTTAAGATTGTTCCAAATTTGTTTTCAGATACACATGTGATTTCATGGTTTAGTCCTTTGGATTGTAGTTGACTTTCACTACAGAAGGTATTTGCACCGCCTAGCCTAAGTGGCAAAATGGGGTGTCCAGACTCACCTTCTTGGACACAGGTGACATCAAACTTTAGCCAGTCTGTTACTTGGAGATGGCTGCTCACTACTTTGACAATAAAGGAAGCATTTTTTACCGTGTAGATACCTAAAATGAAGGTAGGGTAACTGTCCCTTCCTCAGTACATCTTGCAACAGAGCTATTAGCATCTTGATTACAGGATTGATTACATCAGCATTTTGATTACAGGTTTTTCTGCCTCTCAGGTAAGTATTTATTGCACTTTAAATTTTTATGTCATTAAAGAGACTGCATCTATTCAAAATACTTGCATAATTTAGTATTTTACTGCATGGGAGAAAAAAGGTTTTTCCATAACAATTGAAAGAATTCTACAATAAGAGACTAATAGGAGATTCCAGTGTTGTGTTACTGTCTGCTGTAGTGATGCTTATCTACTTGATCTATGAAATCAGGATCTGAGCCAAATTTTGTCAATGTTTTACAGCTTAGATTTTCACAGTTTGCAAATGATAGAAATCTGTTGCTCTGAAACTTCTAACTTGTTTTCGGGCTGTCAAAGATCAGAAAGAAACCAAAAACTGAAAATCCAAAAACTAACTGAGAACCCAAAACCTGAAATTTTCACCAAACTGGAAAATGAGTTGAGGTTCACTTGTCACGGTGTAGAACACTGATACTGGCAGAAAATACTCCTTTCCTGGTTAGAATTGTAAAGCTTTTAAAGTAATGTTCTTCAACTTAATTATGGTGACATCTGTAAACTTCTTCCAATTTTGAGCTGCAAAATCACTGAAATAAACAGTACCAGCTTCTCAATAAACCACTTTAGGTTTCAGAAATGACCATCTTCCCAATACAGGATTCTTCAATTGGCAGAATAAAATCCCTTTATATTTATGCTTTCTCTACAAGCCAGTTTTGTTGACATCAGTGGATTCTGTATATGAAACAGGACTAATGTATAGTGGAGAAATGTCCTGAACAGCAAGAATAGCTTTTCAGTAATTGAGCTTGCATATAGAGAAGTGAAGAATTTGCATGGTTACAGATGTTGAGAAGATTAAATATAAAGGCACTGTTACCTGCAGGAATGAAATCCATCTTGTCAGCTAGTTTGAAGACTCATGAGAAGGAATTTCCTGTTGTGGCCAATTTCATCCCTCCTTCCTCCGCCCCCATTACGTCTTTGCTGTGCCTCCCTCTCCAACTCTACCCGAATATATTTTCACTACGGCACATTTAGTTATCAATCAACAGGAATCTCAGCTGCTGTTGTGCTTGGGGGACAAACTGTTCTTTCTTCATACTAACAAGGAATGCCTGAAATAGCCAGACACACAGCACTGATTGATGCAGCTACAGTTTATACACCTAGATTCAGACAGTCTGAAACTGCCAGAATTAATGGCTTATTATTAGAAAAATACTTCTGCTAGACTTATAATTTAAAACCATTTAAATGCCTCAGGCGTAATCACTGAAGTTAAAGTTTTAGCTCGTAAAGTGTTTGATGGTGTGAATTAGACACGTCTGCCTGGCTCAGGTGCATTTGCTCTTAGTGTTTTTGCTGTTTAAATGGGGTTTTTTGTATTTCTCTGATGTGATATCTGGGATGATCAAGACTGATGCGCAGCTTTTTATAGATTAAGGTATGTCCCCATACTAACGGTTTAATTTGGGGAAATTGGAAGAAAGGTGATGGGATCCCAAAATTTAGGACACTTAATGTTTCTGCATGAATAGAAAATGACCAAACATTTTCACTTGACAGCCTTGAGCTGTGTGGTTTGCTCGGCTCATGGTGCCACTGCTCATGGAAAGCACCAAGAGGATCCTGAAGGGATCCTACATTTGCTGTAGTGCTGGCAAAAGCAACAACTACTGCTTCTTCTGGATTTATTCCATGACATATACCAGAATTAAGGGCTCCAAAGAGAACCTCTTGGCAGTGAAGGGAAAGTACCAAGTGAGGTGTGACAAGAGTAAGATACTACATAAACAGAGTCTAAGGGACAAGTAGCTCAGTTTTGCCACACACATGCTTTTTGCCTCTGCCTGGGACTCTTAACCTAATGGCGAGCCTTTCTAGTTTATACAGGAGAGTTTAGGTTTGTGACTGGCTTTCATCACGAAAATGAAGCATGATTTAAAAGCTACGGCAGCACAAAATGCAGAATATTGAGCTATGGGAAGCCTGCCCAAAGGCTGCATTAGCCTGAGTACTCAGAAATAGGTCATGGGCTGCCCAGGAGGGGAAATCGGAACACATGAGGGACTAAAAGACGTTTGCAACTCCAATGGAGATTCAGGGCTGTGTGTTGTCAAAGCAACAGTCTGCACTCAAAAAAAGCTGTCAAATGTTCAGAGCACCAGGACACCTGAGCAAGGACAGTCCCTTACATCGTGTTGAGCTGTGGATGGCTGCAGCTTTGCCACCTGTGTTAATGAAGTACTCTGAGTTTGCATTATTGTGCAAAATTGTCAGAGAAAATTATCACTGCACTTAAGCAAGCTTTTAACAGATGGAGTTCGATTAACTAAAAGAACTTTTCTGGGAATACAAAACATTTCAAAATATTTACGAAGGCTGATGGAAATATTTATTTATCACGTGATGGATACGTTACTATCCATATACTGTTGTAGCCTTGTCAATCAGAACATCTGATTGAATCACGTAAAACTTGTGAATTGATAAACTAAAAAAAGATGCTGTATGCTGAGCAGCAGATTAAAATGTTTATGCTTGAAAAACCATCAGTTCTGTTATTCTAGCAGTCCTCTTTTAAAAGAGGATGTTTTTCATGGTCCACTATCCCATTTTCTCTGTCATCAGTTAAAAAAAAATAAAAGGTCTCTGCACTATTTTATTTAACTTTTCAACTGTGCTATTCACCAGCTTTTGAAGAGAGAAAGGACTTAGAGGTGATCCAAGGGGGAATCAGAGTCTCCTGTGCAACCCTGAGATTGTGTGGGGCTGCACCCAGGGCTGGTTGTGTACTGGGGGACACAATGTCAGCCTCCCAACTTGATTGGAAAAACAGATTATTTTCCTGCTCTGGCAAAGGGCATCTTTTCTTTTCCTGTTTTTACTCCTGGTAGCTGAGCTCAGTGTGTTGGTCTGTAGGGTACAACAGTCCCCACACTGCTGGCTGTGCCAGACCATTGTCCCCTGCTCTGTCAGAGCACTGAGTCACCCTGTAAGTAAACGTGGGGTGTTCAGTACATTCCTGTTCTCTTTCTACAAGAACTGCTTCTGAAAAGGTTCTTTTAAGTCAGGCAGTGGTAGGAAAAACACAGTATTGATTTCACAGGTTATCTGAGGCAAAATCTTGTTTTGTGTTCTCTAGATAATTTGAGGTGTCCTTTATAACCAAGACTTTCAGACACCCCTTAGAAGAGGTAGAATTTCAGAGCCTTTTTTTTTTTAAGTTAATTCAGATAAAAGTCCTTTATATTTAGCCTGCCTTGGTGAATCTCAATACATGTGCTGTATTTAAATGAAACCTAACTTTTTTCTCTATTTATTTACCTTTCATTTGTTTCAGAAATAAATTCCTACTATAGTCAGTGACAATATGCAAGTGTCTGAGGTTTTTTTTTTAATTTGGCTCTGAATAGTTAATATACTTTTATACAAGTTAGGGCTAAATTAATGACATGTTTGCACTAGAAACACTAGGACTGATTGCACTCTCAAAGCACTAGGAAGTGCATGCAAGGACATATTTCTTATTTTTATTTAACATCCCAAATTTTGTTGACTTAGAGTCTCAAGGTTAATAGGCATATTTATAAATATAACCACATCAATCTATATTGTGGCTCTCAGTAAGTGCTAGAGAGGAGTTGTTTGCACAGGAAGTTAAGACAAATTAACTAAAGATATGATTTTAAAGTATATTAGTTAAAGTGCATTAAAGCTTGGTGTGAATGTTCTCATTCAGAAATAAAGTGACTGTAGTTCACTTTACCTTAATGCACTTTAAATTCACACCTTTCAGCTAATTTAGCTTAACTTCCTGTGTGGACAAGCCTTAAGATTGTTCCCATTAAATGGCTGTGCTGAGCTTTATTTTCTACTTCTTAAATCCAAACAAGTAAAATAGTCTTACATTCTAAAGAGACTGTGTTTTAAAAAGAGAATTTTCTGTGAGTCTTCCAGTCATGAAATTTGCTTGAATGGAGTTGTAAGTGGTAAATTTTAGGATTAACTATATTTTGTAATTTTTGTTTTTAATTTCATGTATGACATTAGTGAGAGATAGGATGTATTTATCAAGCAAAAACCAAAACACACTATGGGCAGCACACAAAACTATGACAAAGTATTATTTTTACTTGGGAGCCTATTGGAGCAGAATAAAGAGAGTTTGAACTATTGTTTTTCAGGATTTCTGAACTTTTAAAGCTCTGGAGAAAAGATGTGGCACATGTGCAGATCAACTCACTTGCACATACACAGTGACTTTGCTGCTGTGGGGATGTGAAACTTGGAGTGAGGAGACCTGCCCACAGAGCTCTGCCCAGGACTCCTGTGGTCACTGACATGGCAGTGCACACATCTTTTCTGTTTGAAAAAGCTACTTCCTTTCACTGTTGTTTAGCAGTAATTTTGGTATCTTAAAGATAGATGTTTGATAATTATTTGCTGCAGTGACTTTGTGTATTTTAGGGTGTTTAAAATATAGAAACTACTCATCATATCACCCAGAGTAGATTTTTCATTAGTTTAGGTTTAGGTTTGTATCCTTTTATTCTCATGTTTATTATTAGAAAATAAATGGCTTCTGCAGTTCCCTGTAAGTTGTTGTTCCAAGCACTGCACAGGGCTGGGTGATTGAAATGGAACCAAAAACAAGGATGTGAATTAGTGGTTAGATCTACAAGGAGTGTTGGTCCCAATCCAGCAGCCTATCTGAGCTTCCACTTAATTTTCAAGTATTTAAGTGGTCTCATTTTCAGTGGAATACTGAGACTTTTGAGGTGTTAAAGAAAATCGTGTGCTTAATATTTTCCCGGGTTAGGGCCAGAATGCTGAACACATTTTAGGGTTTAGCACACTGCATTTAACTCTGCTGATGACATGAACTTTAACCAGGGAGTTTTGATCAGATCTGGCACATGGCACAAAAGAGACTGTGTGGCAGCTGATAGTTAACTATATGTGTAATAAAAACTGTAATTCTGGTCTTCAGATAATGGTGACAAAGCTCCAATTTTCTTTCACCATTTGTCTTGCTGTTCATGTTGTTAGGAAGCTGTGATACAATCCTTAGAGCAGTCTTTATTAACTTTGAACAGAACTTCTGTTCCCTCTTTGCATTGTTGATAAAAGTTACAAATGTTTGAGAAAATGAAACTGTCAAGTACCAGTAATTCCTGGTGGCCTTTTCCATAAAAATCAACCCCTATGTGAAATAGAAGAACAATAGATGAAATTGTGGGTTTAAAAAATGGGTAAACAATAGTAGGCAGATATGGTAGTGACATACATTGCCAAAGACCAATTTTTTCACACACTTCAGTAAGTAAGATAAAATATATTAATTGGTGTTTGAAAATGCATTAGTATCTGATATGTAGTAGATTTACAGACTATAAAGGAAACAAAAAGTCTTTAGCATCATTAATGGTTTGCATATTTGTAAGACTATTTTGCCACTGGGAATTAGGATTATAATAATGTTTTCTGTGAGTCTGACAGTAATGTGCTGCCAGCTTTTGAATCAATCATAGAATATCATGGAGGTAACATGTCTGAATAAACATAGGCAAGAAGCATTGTACAGATATTATTGGTGTTACAGGATCACCTACAGACCCTATTTGATTAGGTTTTGCCCGTAAGAAAGCAGGCTTGCTGTGCAGGCAGAAGATGGATGAGGGTGGAAGGGGTCAGAGAAACAGGAAGCAACTTGGTCACAGTCATATAACAAGAATGGAAATGGAGTCTCCTCACTCCCAAGCCCAGTGTGTTATCCAGTATTCCACACTGCTGCTCCACCTCTGTGCTCGCTTGTTTCTTAAGCACTGCTGGAAATTTGACCCCCTGTAGACCCACATGTGACAATGAGCACCACCAAAATTTTCAGTAGATGAGTTGAATGGGCAGGTTTAGCATATTGCTTAGTAAGTGTAATATCAGGTTTCTAATTTTATCGGCAGAGACCATAATTCCAATTGTATTTTAACACCAAAATAGTACATCAGGCAAAATGAATTTGGCACAAATAGTGAGTTTATCATCTCTTTGTTTCCTCTGTACATATGATAGGTACAAAGTTGCATTTCTAGTTGCTTCCAGACAAAAGTAGTGTGTGGGAAGGACTGTAAATTTCTGCAGCCAAGTGTTTAGATATAGGGATGACTGTCAAAGGAAACCTTTTTTCAAGCTGTTTTAGCTTCAAGATGAATAATTAACTTGTACCAGCTTTTAAGCTTAAGTCATAACCTCTATGGACTCTTTTCCCTGGTACACCCTTTTCATCTTACAGTATGTTATTTTGTAAAAAAAAAAAAAAAAGTTAATTCTATCATTCTGAATCAAACACTCAGTGAGATTGCTGATTGCTTCCTTTGTGCTGCAGTGTGGGAGTAGCAAAGGATACAGGGAGAGAAATGAAATACCCCACAGCTACAAGAAACATTGTCCATGTTGTACACATGGACATTAACTCACAATTCCAGTATGGGAATGTCTAGCTGTTATACTGGGGTCACAACATGCTTTAATATTATAGTCATTACAGTGACTCCAGAATTTCTATTGGGAAACAATTCTTCACACTGACATTTACTGCGAAGAAATAAGGGATACCACACCTCCAGATTTTCCTTTCTGGATGAAAACTCTAGCTTCCAAGATTCTGACATATTCAAACATTTATCCAGGTACCACGAGAGGCCAACTGGAGCACCAGCAACCGCATCCATTGGCAGTTGTAGTGAGACAGTTCTTACAAGAAACATTTGAGTGCACTCACTACAGTTGTTGTCTGCCTGCAGTAGAGCTGGCACTCTCGGGACGTTTTGGGCAGACCTGCCCAACCACATGTGCTTTCAATTCCAGGTGCACTCAGTAAGTCACATCCTTCAGGAAGGATCTGACCCACTCCAAAAGCTCTGTCTGTTTTTTCCTGGAAGCACAGATTTCCTCCATTCCTCACATGTGCAGCCATGATCCCCCAGCCAGCAGGTCTGACACGATGTTTCCAAGGTGTTGAGCTGACAGCACAGGTGTTGCACAGCACAGCTGTAAGTATTGCAATCTGGATTTACTGTAGGAACCCCAAAGGCTGTTTCTCACATTTAGCTGAAGCACTTGTAACCAGAAACAGTAGCTGTAGAAACAGAGCACTGCGTTGTTATTGTATGGATGGATTAGAGATGAGGGAAGGAAGGAACACCTCAAACCAACTCTGCTGTCACAGAAAATGTTTCTGATTCTCCAGCCTTTATGTGCATGTGCTCAGACTAAATACAAGCATGTGTATTCATCCAGCATTGCTCCTCAGAGCAGGAGATCAGGTCAGGGATGGACAGCACCAGCAGCCTGTGCTGAGGGCTGAGGGTGTGCACAAGTGTTAATGCGGGACACATGGATCAGGTTTGCTCCGGGGCAGCCCTGAGGATGGACTCAGGCTGCAGCAATACCAAACACAACCCTGCTCTGCGGACACTGAGTACTTCAGAGAGAGCTGCAACTTCTACTTCACTTGCAATATTATTTAAGGATTATTTTTCTGCTGAAATACAGAAGAAAATTCGTTCCTGAATTTTCGTAGAAGAAGAAAGATGACCTTTTTAAGTATGGTAGATTATTTAATCGTTGATGGAAATAAATTGCATTGTGTAGTCACTCCTTGGTTTATTTACACTGCACGTCCTATAAACATATCACCTTACTAAATTCTCTGTTTACTAAAAGAATGTGGCCAGTATGTTCAGACGTGCCTGGGTTTTACTTTTTAAAAACTTCTTTGTCTGCTCTTATGAAAATTAATTTGCTTTAGAAATTACACTTTCCTGCAAATCGTTGTCAGATAATAAATACAGCCTAAGTGTCAGCCAAAATACACCAAAGCTATGGCTCTCATATTTGCATTTTGTATTCCTTCACTGTCCACTAAGGCAAATTAATTACCCCGTGTTTCTTTTGCAAGTCAGCAGGAGGTAAATTGGTATGGTAGAAATGAAAGGGCAGAGTCTAAAAGAAAATTGTCAATCAATTTGTTAAGTTTTAATTTCTCTTTACTGCATTGTTTTGCAATATCAAAGCCTGAAAATTAAATGCCTGTCATTGCTCTGAGCATTGTCCTAGTGTTGCTGGCACAGGAGCTGTCAGCAGTGAGAGAAAATGTCAACTGGCTTTTTGAATGGCAGCTAAAGGGCATCATGAGGACTTAAAAATCTGTTTCCTTTAATTTCTAAAAAATAATTCATTACTTTTAGAGATATTGAATAACATGAACTTTTTTTTTTTTTGAGAATTCTGGTATCTTGGTCTTTCCACGTGGGAGCGATTCCATCTCAATTATTTCATGAAAATGATGTTGTGTCTTTTGCCAGTCTAGGTCATCTTCCATTATATTCAATGACCGTTAAGTTTGGGTTTATATACATAAAAAAGTGAAGTGTTGTAGAGTGTGTGCATTGCTCCTACTCTTTACACCTGGGTTTAGATTAAAGAACTGAAGGGATGAGGCAGAAGCACAGTGCCTGTATATAAAGGGGAGAGACACTAGGGTTGAAAGGAGCTGAAAATATTAGTGAAGTCTTTTATTTTCTTAACTTTATTTTATATTAATATTTAGGGGCAAGTCTGGGGAGTCTACAAAAGTCAAGTGGGTTGGTTCCCTCATTGAAGGGGTTAAAGATCTGACTGATCTGAACCTTCAACACGAGTGCAAATTGAAAGAAGTAAATCTGATCTCACAAGTCTAGACATAACTGTCAGCTACTTTTAGCCATTGTTCTGTATTGATTTTTATGTTCTTATTTTTATTTCATGAACAGATTATTTTTCTCTTCCTCTGACCTCATTCTGTAGAATCTCAATCTGTAACTCCCCTTTAACTTTCAAAAAAATCTCTTCCAAAACAGGTTCAGAAAGCAGTTTCCTGTGAATTTTTATGAGGATGTTATGAAAATTAGGGCTGCATTTTTGACCCCATTTAATCTCCAAGCATCTGGCTTGCACTGTTCTGTTTGGTGATGTTTCTTCCCCCCAATATGACTTTGATAAATACTTTTGGTAGGCTGCTTACCCTTTGCAATTCAAAGCATTAGAGTTATTTACTACACTCCTGAAAACTTTCCTATTGTTTCCACTGTCCTTTGTATCAAATAAGTTGGAGACCAGCACCAGCTTTGCAGGAGATTGATTATGTGGCTGTTGATGGCTGCTTCTTTGGTAGTTTTGAATTTCAGTGCAGAGTAAGAAGAACTGTGCAAGTACTATAAAATTATATCTTTCTTGCTTTTATTTTCCCTTTGCACATGATGCTTTTATTAAGATGATATACTATTTTTATTTGCCATGAAATCTTAGTTCTACAAAACTAATTTAGTTCAGATGGAAATACTTGACATATGAATTTTTAAGAACTTTGATGTCCTACAGGACAAAATTCTTTTCATGCACCTTTAGTCGATGAGCTGTATTTTTACCATCAGTAATATTTACTTTTTTTCCTGTAGCATAGCAGTACCCACCCCACTGTGAGCAGATACCCATTGTAGTGGGCACTAAACCAGCCCACTACTGATTAACAGAAATCTTGTCAGGAAGAATTTACAATCTGAAAGTGAACATAGAGAGGAAAGGAGAGGAAAGGAAGGAGGTTTTCTCTCCTTTTACAGAGGAAAAACTTGAAGGACCCAAAGACATTTCACTTCTGTTGAAATCAACTAATTCATTCAAAGTCCACAATCACTCTGTGTATAAGAATCAAGAGGGAAGACACCTAAGTTAGATATACATGTCCAAACAAACGTACTGGAAAAAAAATTAACATAATATAAACTACCACCAAATGCGTAGATTTACATAAGGTAAATCATGACGTGACCATCTGCTGGTGGAAAAGACTCTTCCAGTGGGAGTATTGGCAGCAAAAACCCAAATTATATTAATGGAAATGTATACATTTCCAGTTCAGTGCCCTGATGATCAGAGAAAATTAGGAGGCATCTCAGGTCGTTGTGTTCATCCTTGGAAGCTGATGGTAGTGCCTTCAATGTTGGTTGACCCAGACTTATCATGGTGTGGTGGTTTTGTTTGTTCTACTGTAGGGTTATAAATACACAGTTTATAATGCTTTGGTTTACTAGGAAATACCCTTTGGAAGCACAGAAAATGTGACATGTGCAGTGTTTGCCTGCAACAAAACCTCTCATTTATCTGAGGGAGATCTTGGCCTTTGGATCTCTCCTTTCTGATATCCCCCACACCAGGAGATAACCTAATAAAACTAAAATCCTGAAGTTTTTCTAGGTACTTGTATAAAAAGCCCTTTTGATTGAATAATCTTAGAAGAAGACTGCAAGAAGACTCATTAAAACTAAGCACTCAAAATGAGAGGAATATTTGGAAACCTGGTAATGTGTCTGGTTATGCCTGCCAAAAAAAACAGTGCTTGAAAACCAAAACTTATATATAATCTTTGTTTTTTGCTCCCGCCAATTGTTAGCAGCCAAACTGATGTAAGCCAGCTCATTCTGTGTTAAACAACACGAGATTCCAAATGGCATCATTTCATTGAGCTATCCAAACAAATTTTGTATTTTTGAGAAAATCAAATGTTTCATAATTTGTAAACAGCTTCGCTTTGGTTATTCTCATGACACAGAGTATGGCATAAAATAATTAGATCATTTGAAGAGCTGTGTAAAATCTCAGAAGTTAATTTTCCCTAAAATCACCTCTCTTAAGCCGTATCTCTGTACTTAACTTACAGAATGCTCTCTTTCAACCTCAGAGAGGAACTGCTTTTACATTATTTCACTGGATAACAGACAATCCTCAATAATTAATGCCAGATCCTCAGGTCTGATACTTTCATGGAAACCATTAGGCCGATGCCAGTTTACTTCATTTGAAGATCTGACCCAGCAGGTATAAAAATGAAAATGGCAAGGCAAAAAAATATGAGCAATTTGATATCAATAAAAATGTGCATGAGGTCAGGGAGGACAGAGCCTTTTCAAGTTTTCCTTTGACTTTTTATCCTAAAGAAGAAAGTTGGTTTTTTTTCAGTCATCGAGCAAGATAATGTACAGCAAATGATAAATTACAAAAGAAAATAATCTGTTGCAATAAAACCTGGGCAGAGCCCCAAGTACTTGTTCCCAAAGTATTTATTTTTCCCCAGCTGTATTTATGCGTGAATTCAATGATGTTTGTAAAATAAGTATTAGAAATTGTAACATTTTGAGTTATGCATCTTTCAAAAAAAATCTTTCCTCTTTCAAAATTCAAACTTTGACCTTTCTGAAATTTCACTATCACAACTGACAAGGTCCAACTGTTTTTTTATTTTGCAATGTTTTCAGAAAAAGAAACTTCATTTTAGAAGTTTGGATCAAATTTCTAACACAGAAAATTACTCAATTGCCCAGAAAAGAAACTGTAATAGATCAGAGAACAAGTTATTCTCTCACTTTGAGTAGCAAATACATTTTGGCTTGTATTGAAATTATTGTTGCTATAACTTCTGCCCAGAAAAGATATATTAATAATTATTTACAAAGCAAAAATTGAGTCAGAGACAAATATAGAATTAACTCAAAGAGGAGATGTTTTCTTTTTATTTCACTGTAGTACTCATAGAAAACCTCAAATACAAATTGTTTTAAGGAAAATTATAGTTTCAATAGTGAGAAAAAGAAAGAAAGAGAGAAGGAAGGAAGGAATTCGGAAGGAAGGAATTCGGAAGGAAGGAAGGAATTCGGAAGGAAGGAATTCGGAAGGAAGGAATTCGGAAGGAAGGAAGGAAGGAAGGAAGGAAGGAAGGAAGGAAGGAAGGAAGGAAGGAAGGAAGGAAGGAAGGAAGGAAGGAAGGAAGGAAGGAAGGAAGGAATTCGGAAGGAAGGAATTCGGAAGGAAGGAAGGAAGGAAGGAATTCGGAAGGAAGGAAGGAAGGAAGGAAGGAAGGAAGGAAGGAAGGAAGGAAGGAAGGAAGGAAGGAAGGAAGGAAGGAAGGAAGGAAGGAAGGAAGGAAGGAAAAGGAAGGAAGGAAGGAAGGAAGGAAGGAAAAGGAAGGAAGGAAGGAAAAGGAAGGAAGGAAGGAAAAGGAAGGAAGGAAGGAAAAGGAAGGAAGGAAGGGGAAGGAAGGAAGGAAAAGGAAGGAAGGAAGGAAAAGGAAGGAAGGAAAAGGAAGGAAGGAAGGAAAAGGAAGGAAGGAAAAGGAAGGAAGGAAGGAAGGAAGGAAAAGGAAGGAAGGAAAAGGAAGGAAGGAAGGAAGGAAGGAAGGAAGGAAGGAAGGAAGGAAGGAAGGAAGGAAGGAAGGAAGGAAGGAAGGAAGGAAGGAAGGAAGGAAGGAAGGAAGGAAGGAAGGAAGGAAGGAAGGAAGGAAGGAAAAGGAAGGAAGGAAGGAAAAGGAAGGAAGGAAAAGAAAGAAAGAAAGGAAGGAAGAAAGGCAGGAAGAAAGGAAGAAAGAAGGAGGGAGAGGAGAGGAGAGGAGAGGAGAGGAGAGGAGAGGAGAGGAGAGGAGAGGAGAGGAGAGGAGAGGAGAGGAGAGGAGAGGAGAGGAGAGGAGAGGAGAGGAGAGGAGAGGAGAGGAGAGGAGAGGAGAGGAGAGGAGAGGAGAGGAGAGGAGAGGAGAGGAGAGGAGAGGAGAGGAGAGGAGAGGAGAGGAGAGGAGAAAAGGAAAAGAAAAAAGAAAAGAAAAAAGAAAAGAAAAAAAGAAAAAAGAAAAGAAAAGAAAAGAAAAGAAAAGAAAAGAAAAGAAAAGAAAAGAAAAGAAAAGAAAAGAAAAGAAAAGAAAAGAAAAGAAAAGAAAAGAAAAGAAAAGAAAAGAAAAGAAAAGAAAAGAAAAGAAAAGAAAAGAAAAGAAAAAAGAAAAGAGCTCAGACGTGAGACCCGAATGTAGAAAATGAAAAGGTACAACTGTGCTGCGGCGGAGCGAGAGAGCATTGTATGAAGGCGCTGGGTGTGCGGCCCCAGATGTGATTAAGGAGCTGCACGGAGGTGGGAGATAAAAGAGCCGGCGGCGGAGCGCCGGGAGGGCTGCGGGAGCGGCGGCAGGGCCGGGGCCGGGAACGGCGCTGCTCTCCCCGCCAGATGAAAGGCAGGGCTGGGCCCACCTGCTGTGGGGACAGCGGCACAAACCCCGCAGCAGAGAGCAGCCAGCTGGCTGTGCTTTAGCTGTTTCCCTTCTCGCTGGCCCGTGTGGAGCAGCAAAGCCGTTCCGTAGCGGAGGACACAGCGGCGCTAAAACGCGCGACTGGCGCGTACCCAGCGGGGAAACTGAGGCAGGAATGCTGGGAGGTGGAGTTGTTCCTCGTAGGGCAGTGAAACACTGCTCAGTCCTCCTGAGCCTGTGTGTGGCTCCCCCTCCAGCTCTGCTTTGCCCTTGGAGAGCGTCAGGAGCTGTTCTTCAGTCTCTTACTGAGGGTGAATGACAAAGATAACCCTGGCCGGTGGGGAGCTGCACAGGGAATCTGGGAACAGAGACTAAAACATGTTCTCCTTCATAGTGGATCCTACAGAGGAGCAGTTCCCTGTCTGAAATGGTCTGGGGGCATGCTGGGGCCTAGCCTCGTTATAAGGAATGGAATATATGGAATCAAAGCGAAATTCTATATGGGACAAGAAATGGGGTGGTCTTTATAGCAGGGTGGTCTTAAACTGAGGTTTAATGTATGTACAATATACAAACATTTTTGACAGACCATTAACACCTATAATCTTGTAAATATTTGCAATTTTCTAGATCATAAATATAGCTGCATAAGCAGTTCTTTCAGGACATCATTTATACTCCATTAAAGGTTAATTTACAAGTTAGTACCTTATAGAAAGAAGATATGTGTACTTTTATGTTAACTTTCTGTAAAGGGAGACTGGTGTCTCCAGCAGCAATTTGTAATTCTCCTGTGACGCTCCCAGTGGCACTATTCAAAGCACTATTTGAATTCTTTTCATCAGCTCATGTTCACAGCAAACTTAATCTTCTGTTTTGAAGGTAGAGGGAGAAATGAAAAGAAAAGAAAGAAAAAAAGAGCTAAATCTTAGGTCTTCTGTCTGTGTCCCCAAGCATCCAACTGTTTGTTTGAACAGTCTCCCCTGACACACATTCCCATTCGTCACAGTGCTGATGATACCTGCTGCTGTCTCTGAGCCCAGCCGAACCAGCCTGGCCAGGCTGGAGGCTGGCTCAGGGAGGGGGACAGAGAGGGGAGAGGTAAATAGTAGGGATTGACTCTGTGGGCTATGACTTTATTCACTGTAATGGCATTTGTGCTTTCTAAAGATCAAAGGCCAGAAAAAAAAGGTGGGGGCAGGGGGAGAGAAAGAAAATTGTTCACTGTAGACCTAGTCAGGAGCTTTCAGAAGTGCCTGTGAGAAATTAGGTGCCTCTCTTGTACATTTGATCATTTAACTTTGAAATCCTGGTGAGAGAGCTTAGCGAAGGATCTGAAGAGAAGGGAGAATAACCACTCATAAGTCAGGACTGTTGGGGAAGAACGAACAAGGAAGGTGCCAAATTTAACTGGATTTTGATTTATTTTCTTTTTCTAAATGCCAACTTTCCTTGTTCAGCCTGGTAGTTAAACAAATGAGAGGCTTTAAAATTGCAGTTAGCTGCAGATTAAAAGGAAAAAAAGAAATCTGTTGTAAATGCATGTACTTTACTGCCAGCTATTGGGAAAAAAGAAAGCTTTCTCAAATGGTATGATATGGTTTCCTACAATGGTCTCTAAGGGTTTATTCACCTTCCATAGGATTTCTCATGAAGAAATATTAAAGCTTTATGCTTATTACTCACCACGTAGTATATGTTTATCTTCATTATTCGCATCTTAATACTGTAAAGATTTCAGCAGCATTTTTTTTTTCTGTTTCAAACCACTGTGCACACTGCAGAATGTTCCAAGCTTCTCTATTTCCTATATGGAGTTTCTTTCAGCTGGTTTCATGCACAAAGCGGAGGTGGTCATTAGGGTGCATTCACATCACACTAAATAGGAGTTAATTATGTATTCTTACTGTACTGTTTTCACTGAAAGATCTTTATAAAAATTGAAGATTTTCTCAAAACACAACTACATCAACACTTGATTAATTTTCTGAGGCTTAGGGATGAATTTCTGACTAAGGGTTGTGAGAACTGGAAACTTTGACCACTGAAAATTGCTTTTGTAATTTTCCAATCCATACTTACATTTCTTCTCTGAAAAAGGCAGATCAAGGAGTAACTAGAAACTCACAGGCTGCAGACTGGCGTGGAGGGGAGGGACTGAGCTTCCCTCTTACCAGGTTAGTGATCTAACTGCAACACCAGAGTCAGTCCAGTCTGGCAGAAATACTCCCCTTGTTTTAAACAAATGTTTGTCAACTCAGAGAAGAACTTTCTGAGGTACCACTTGTAACCTCAAACTAGTTTTTCCCAATATTTTTAAAAACACATCCTTATAAATCCAGTAGCACCAGCAGTGTTGAATGAAGTGACTGCCTTCTTGAGGCCTGAACGAATGGAGATGTATTTTGGTATGAAATTCAGTGAAAAGACTGCTACTATGGATGTGGCTGGAGTTGTACCAGGCTCCAGGACAGCACTGTGAATCCTGGTGTCACATCCATGCTTGTAAATCTCAGTATTTTGCACAATCAAGGGGGCATCTTTGATTATTTTGACAGGTTCATTGATCTTGATACCAAAGAGCAGCTGTGTGGATGCTGCTGCTGCTTAATGCTGTGTGCTGTGGGGCTCAAAAATCCAAAAAATAGGTTGTAGAGGGACATATTAAAATGGCAGAACTGCATTTCTCAGTCACACATCAGTCAGAGCCCTCCTGAGGCACAAAGGTTTTTGCTCTGCTGAGTGGAGCACCGCGTTTGTGAATCACAAGTGTGGATTTAATTTATCTAGTAGTAGTTACCCTAAATAGCCTTATTATAGTTGATGCTGTAAGTGGGTGGGCAAAACAAGAGTAATCAGAAAGGAAAGTCTAAAATTATTCATTCACTAGGGAGGTCATCAAAGAACAGTTTCTTCCTGCAGTCACTACTGAAGGGGCTCTGGGGAAGGGACATGAGGTTTAATGACTGTGTAGGTGCTTTAATATAATTTAGCCTGAGAAATCAGTGAGCCTCAATGTATGCAAAGCCTCACACTATTTGGTGGTACTGGGCCTATAGGTCAATTTGCCATTACAGGCTGAAGGCAGCTAAAAGAAGTATTAAAAGCACAACTTTAATAATAGCCTGAAAATGTAGATTAAAGCAGGATTCATTCTATTAATTTTTTTTTATAGGATGGAAGTTATTTCAGCTACATTAGAAACTTAAAGGAGTGTCTGTTAACTATTAAATTCACTGTTTAATAATCTAGCAGACTTGCTTGGAATTGCACTAAAAACTTCTTATGTAAATTGGCTCAAAAATATGTTCAGTTACCTCATCTTTGAAACAGTTCTATGTCACCCAGTTATTCAAGCTTCACAGAAGGTTACTTGAGGACACCATTTATGTGGAACATGTTTCTGCTGATAATTTTGTATATTTTATCATGGATGTGTCTCTTACCTTTATCAAGCAAATATCTTTTCCCTTTTAATTTACAGAGTAAGGAACATGTGTAAGAGAACAGTTTTTCTTTGCTGCTGTGAGGGAAGGGAAATGTACCAGTGCTTATGAAATTACTACGTTATGGTTTATTTAGGATATAATTAAGACATCAATCAAAAAGGGTTGATTCCTTCACTAGCAAAATTAATGAGATATTAACCAGCACTTTGAAGCCTGATCCAAGCTATCATTCCACTATTTCACAAGTCCTCCAAATTCCTACTTTTATGGTCAGTGGTAGTGTGAAAGAAGACTTTTTAATGTTTTCCTATAATTTTGAAAAATGCTTTTTTATAATTCCAAATGAAAGAAAGCAATTTCATCATAGCAATAAATTTCTGGGTATAAGTTATCACTAAATTGTTTTGCTTTAACCTGCTTGCAAATTGACAGTGCAGCATCTTTCTGGGTGACAGCCAGATTTGCTGAATAATAGCTTGCACGAGTTGAAGGCACTGACAACTCCTGCTGAATGCACCACGCTTCTGATCTTTCAGTAGAAAGCATAAATAAAAGGAAGAGCTCCCAGAGCAGTCTATCCCAAATCCCTCTCTGAAGGACTGTATTTCACAGGAATATTGTCACAAGGATGACCATCAAAACAGGGAGAAAATCAAGATTCTGGTTTTCTGAGAGAGTGACACAATCTAACAGTTATCTAAATATTTGCTTTAGGAAACTTGATGCAACTTTCAAGAGTCTAGTCTTCTCTTCTGTGACCTTATAACCAGACAGCACAGAGGTGATAATTGAAGCATCTTCAGATTGTAATAAACAGCTGCTGAAATGCAGCAGACAGCTGCAAGTTGAACAGTTACACAGATTTCTTATTATAAATTACCTTTTTGTTACTTAAAATCTCCTGGACAGCTCTTTATCCAATTCTTCTATAAGTTGGTATTGTTTATATTTCCCTGTATAATACTTCATCCAAATGACTGAGAGTGTGGAGGCTTTCCAGAAAGACAAAAAGCTTGAGTTAAATACACATATACCCACAATCAAGGAGAGATCCTAGATTGTTTGTTTACATTTTCAAGATCCAATAAATTAGAGTGTTGCCGTCATTGTAACACAGAGTCCATGTAGTTGTGCTTCATTTAGCTTTTGGAAAAGAAGATTCCTATTTTCTCTGGCACAGAATACACCTAACAGAGGTGTCCTATTTTTTCAGCTGTTTCTGAACTGCTGCTGTAATTGAAGAACTATGTTCAGAAGTTGCTCTTAGAAGTCCCCTGTATGTTTTCCTTTCCCAGATCCTGTCACGAATCCATTCTAAAGATAAGTCTTAACATATCCTGCTCCATTTGTTTTAAAGTTTTCTCATTGAATGATCAAGATATGCACCTATAGGGACTTTCAGAATGATTTACTAAAACAGCACCTCGCTTTCTTCTACTGACTGAAATTGTATCTGTTTTAACTGATGAGAATTATTTATCGAAGACTATGGCTACTTGTAAGACAAGGAATTTTTTCATCACTGAACTTAAACTTCCATCTATTTTGGTTTCTGTATAATCTATCCTTTGTCTGTCTTTTGGTACTGATTCCATTTTCACCATCTCTTCCTGTCTTGAGCTTTATCTTGGAAGAAGTTGTGGATGCAAGAGTGATTTCCCTTATGAAATCACTATTGCTAAGCCTTTGCAATTTTTAAAGAAAATGTGTTTCGGGATATTTTTTTTTTAAATCTATTTCCAAACAAGTGATAGGTGGATGCTCCACATTTGGATTCTCCGACAGCTGCTGTGATGGTATCAGTGGAGGTTAAAGAGACTTTCTGCTTGGCTGTTCAGATTTCATACAAGGTGCCAATAAAGAGCAAAGACAGTTGAGTGGTTGATAGTAGCAAAAAGTTGCAGAATGTTCAGCCTGTGGCTAAGAAAATCTTCCACATCTTCTGAGCTGTCCAGCAAAAGAGTTAAACCGATCAAAATTGACTGGCCCTTTGTAGTTAGTGCTCAGTAGCTTTGGATGGGAATTTCTGATCCTTGACTGATCGTATTCATTTCTCATTTGTGGAAGTTTTTTTATTATATTTTTGTATCATTTCTTCTTAATACAGTACTATTTTCAGAACAAGACAGATAATGCAAATGTCCTTTTTTGACCTTTTTTAATCATGACCTGTCAATTGTAAAGAAACACAGTTTGGGGTTTTATATTTCCTTTTCCAGTTGTTCCTGGATTAACAAAAGTGTAAAATCTGGTGTTATTTGAAATAGTTGATATTGTATAGCAGTGTTCTGCTTGTCTTCTCAGAGACAGAGGTGAAAATGAGTTTATATAGAACTTATATAACATACTCTTTATAGTGAGAAAATGGGGGAAAATTCCATTGTAATTACTTTCAGATTTTCATTACTTTCATATTTCACTCATAAGCTTAATTTTCTCACCCATCTGTGTATGCTAATCATCTGTATTAATTATTTCATATTGAAAGAGACTACTTCATAATTAGTTGGTTGTATAATTTGAAGTAATTGCTACAGTGAATTTTTATCTTTTTTTTTTAATTTGGAAATCATCTGCAATCAGTTTTCTCAAAAGTGCTATTTACAGAAAATTATTTACCTGGTAGTTATACTTCAGGAACTGCTCTCTAATAATGTCTGAAAACTGCTTGTGGGTATCTAATATTTCCTTTTTTAATGTATTCTAACTCTCAGTTGCTTTTTTTAAAATAAACACATATGGATGTATTAATTCTCAGTACAGTAATTCCTTAATTTTCTGCATTGCTTTTCAAGGAGAGGAAAAATTCTGGGAAGACACCTAGTTTTATATAATTGTTTGCTTGGAAATACAGTTCAGATGCTGTTTTGTCTAGACAGATAGATGAAGTAAATTAAAAGGAACTGACTCTGCTTTGCAGCATGCACTGAAAAAAATATATCTTGCAGGAAGACAATTTTCACTGCAAATTCAAAGCTTGCCACTGCAATCCTATTGGATTTTCTTGTATAATTGTGATCGCTCCTTTCTTTCCCACTTCATGTTTCCAACGTATTTCTGTTATGTAAGTGACATTTAATTCTTGCACTGTCATCTACTGTGAGCACCATGTGCACAGGTGGAAATACTGTCTGAACTTAGAAATAGTTTTCTTTTACATAGTGACAGCTGACTGACAACACAGAAAAGCAGTAGCTTGGTACTGCCAAGGTTTGTTAGGGCTGGTGTTTGTGTTGTGATTTTGTTTTGGATAGGTGAATCTAGGGTTGAAGAAGGAGATGGATGTAGGTGTTTCTCATGTGCAGTGAGGTTTCATATCTGTAACCCACTGGGAGATAGTCCCTAACCAAACCTAGGATCTGAGCCATCAGATCTGCAGGAGATAGGAAAAAGGCAGTGACTTGGAAGGGTTGTTATTATTTGCTAACAAAATAGAAGTCCCCATTACGGAATGAAGATCATATTACATGGAGCTGTGGAATTTCACATAAAATTAGAGAAGATTCATTGTACTTTTAAGCCTAGACTCCTTATTTTTCATGAGGGCTCTATAAATGATTCTGGCTGAAGTTACCAGTTGTATTCTCTGTATCATTCTCAAAAGCCTACTGAACAAAATGCTGCATAATAAAATGCCATTCAGTCATTCATTGTTTGTGAAAAAATCTGACCAAAATTTCTGGTTTCAACAGTATTTCTTTAAACTCATATTAAAATTATTTGGAATTCTATAAATCAGGTTTTTCTACTACTTATATTTAAAAGCTAAATTCTGGTATAAATAGAGGGAATTCTATGCAATCTTTGTGGTGGTGGACTGGTACTATTAAGCTTGAATCTGTGCTTCTTCTGGTGTTAGAAAACACAACTGTTTCACTTGTCTTTTTGTGTGTCTCACCATTTTGTATTCTCCCAGCACAGCTTGTGTGCTGATATATCAGAGCATTCAGTTTTAGATGCCTATTTTCAGGAGAGGCTGGTATTTAGTCTTGGATTTCTCACGCTTCTAAAAAATCATTCTTTAAGGGCTGCACCTCTTTGAACAATTTTTTTTTTTTGAGTGTCTGGGTGTTCTTCAGAAAATCTGAAGAACTGTATTATAAAAAAATGATATCACAGTCTCACAGTTGTATTTAAACTGTGAAACTGTGATATAATAATGGGCTCGGTAATCAAACTTTCCTATGATACTAAAATACTAATACTCTAGCTTTTGCTGAAGTACAGGTTCATTTCTTAGTGTTAAGCTGACTTTCAACGTAGACTCATTTAAAGAAAAATCATGGAATCATTCACTGGCCACCAGCTTTATTCTGTTCTAACATCATGTAGTATAATCTGTGGGCTTTTCAAACACAATTATCAATGTAGCATGTCAATAATTTGAAAATTCAGTTCCATGGTAACTTCTTGAAGGGGGGAAGGTGTAAAATAAAAGTCAAATGAGCCAAAATTGGACAAAATTCCAACATTTCTGTTAAGCCATATCATGAGGGATAAATAGGCACTGGAACAATATTGATGTCCAGTTCCAGCTCTCTCACAAGTATACTGAGTAACCATTAGATAAACTCTCCCTACACTCGCCCTACTTTCATTTTCCTGTTCCATCTATTTGCAATCCACGGAACTTTTGAATGTTTGTACTTAGAGCAGTAATTCCAGTACAAAACACCCATCTCTGTACTGAAGTCAGTGTGAAAATGTATCTCAGTCTTCTGGCAGAATATTGTAAAAGGGATTACTCTGTCACTGAAAGCTGCTTTGTTAAAATTTTAAAATGTATGTTTTTTATATTTTTTAATGGTTCCTCTTTATCTATGATTCAAAGTTGAAGTTGTTCATACCAGCTTGGCTTTTTTTCTCCCTCTCTGTAGTTCAAGATTTCTTTCAAGAAAAGTCACCTTATTTGTATTGAGCAGCAGGCAACAGAGCCATCTGCACCAGCAGTTCTTAGAACAAACCCAATGACTCATGTTTAACTCTGCTCCTTCTCAAGTGCAGCTGGAATAACCAAATTAACCTTCTGTTTTTCAGCCAATTTAGATAAAAGATGAAGCCAGACAACAAATTCACCCTGCATACTGATAGTGGCTAATTTTCAACTTCTTACTAATTTTGGCCCCTAATTAAAACCAAACTACACAGTTTTATTAGAAAGTACAGGCAAGAGAACAGATCAGGTGCTTCCAAACTGCTGCAGCACAAGACTTTCTGTTAGGTGATTGCATATAATAAACTATTGTCCACCTCCTTGCAAATCCATGGCTTTATTTCCAGCTGAGTAAGAACGCTGGATGTTGTACAGAATCTGTTGCAATTGTGCCTGTTTGGAAAAGTGGATAGAGGCTCAGAATGACTTCTCCCAGAATGGTGTCTGCAAAGAGGCAAAATATATTCTCAGTTGCAATCATTCAAAAGACCTGCATTGAGTGAAATGCTGCAGAATATGACCTAAAGCATATTATTTTCCTGGTTTTAAGAAGTCACAAAACAGATATTAAAATTGGTGTGAAAAATGTGTACACTTTTGTGTTTGTGCTTAGTGTGTGTGTGTGAGAGGGTGTTTTTGGGAGGATGGTTGATGCTGAAACCAAGAAGAGCATCTGAAGTAAAACCCTGAACATTTCTTTCGGTCCCAAGGCTCAGGTATCACATTGACCAGTGCTATTTGAAGGGTAATTCTCTGCCAGCACTATTTGTAAGAATATCTGTAAGATTTCACTTGGGCTCAATGTTGCCTGTAGCAGAGACTGACTGGCTGCATTACCACGTGAGAGAATTCTGTGCAGGTTTGTGGGGTACTCATTACAAGTTTTCTATGACACACATTCATACAGACCATGCCCCTTTTAAGAAAAAAATGCAGAGAAAAGGTACTCAGTGAGAGGTTTCACATTGTGTGAATTCTGTTAATTTTTCCTTATAGCACCTCATAATTTTCCAGAACAGAGATCATTAATCATCCCAAAGTGTGTAGAAGTTTGGGCAATAGCTGTAAGACCACCAAATGCTGACCCTGAAGGAAATTAATTACTAAAGGTGAAAAGCAAGTGTTTTCTTAATTAAGCCACCTAAGCTGCCTGGTTTTGCAAATATTTATTAACACAATTCAGATGAAATCAGATCAGCACTTCTGGCTGCAGAGAGTGTTGTTTCATTGGACCACAAGTCCTCATTTCCAAATCCATATTCAATCTTTTAACACAGCAGCAAATTATATTTCCCATCTATCAGCTGTGACAACACTAATGAATGTAATAACTGGATGGTGATGTACAAACACTTTTGAAGTACCTAATTTATAAAATATAGGTAGTAGTTATTTATAATAAGCTGTTGGGGAGTTGGGGTTTTATAGTTTTTGAAGTTAATTTTTAATATTTTCAATTTGCTGCATGTAACAGAAGCATAAGCGAACATCTGATAACCAAACATTCTTGATACAGGAAACTTTTAGGGCAAGTGAGTGTGGTATCTCAAAAGTTTTCCCATGATTTAAAGAACAAAAGGTCCTGAGACTAAACCAGCTCTGGCCTTGGTTTTCCCACCCACAGTGGATCTGGGCACTTGCCAGAATCCTGTTGTGTGCTCTAAGCACCTCCTGCCCCAAGATTAACCAGTATTGTTCTTTCTGATTTGAGGGTGGGTGAGAAGGAGTAAAGCATGTCCCAGAGGAGCTATGAACAGGATGGAAGTTCACAGACTTTTGCTAACACGTCAGAATTCGGCCTATACCACAACCCCTCCTGAAGAATTGGCCTGAAGGCTGTTTTCCAAGGACTTTGCTAAGTCAGAGTTTGAATATGGGAGATAAAACCAACCATTTTATAGTCTGAATTAGATTCTCTTTGACCTGTTGGAAAACAGAGTAAGGCATGCTGCAACCAGCCATGAAAAGTAGGAGTTTATTTAAGATTAATTTCTCACCTTTGGAGTTGGTTGATGCATTAGTTTGGATGTGATGAAGAGAGAGAAATGGGAAAAGAGGCTGTGAACTAAATCCATCCAAAAAGTGTGTGCTCATTAGGGAGCAATTATCACTTTGTATTCTGTTCTTGTTTGTGTGGTGGAGATGGGACTCATGGCCACACAGCAAGGCCAAGAACTGTTGTTTATTGCTCAGTGAGAGGCTGACATGACTAATTGGAAGGAAACAGATTCATCAGGTTTAGAGCTTAAGAAAAGTGATGAGAAAATATTTTCATGAACTGCTATTCTCACCACTCCAGTTTCTAAAGCCTCCACTACAATATAAAAGGAATGATTTTTGGCAAAGTATTCTACAGATCTGCTATGTTCTAAACAGAAAATATTTGGTTGCACTTCCTGCCTTTTAATTTCACTTTTATTGAAATGTTGCACTTGAGGAAAGAACAAACCCATATTTTGAATTTTGATTTTGCTGTGCCCCACACCCCTTGTAAAAGATATACAATCATATGTCCTTGTCTATCTAAATTATAAAAAGGTTTCAATAAAAACTGTTATGTCCATGTGCACTGCCTCTGCAGTAAACCTTGGATCTTCATCATTTGAAGCTATCATAACTGCTCAGCAAAAAATGAATGTTTAAATGTTCATTTGAACCCATTGTGAAAAAGAGTGCCACTGGCAAATCTAGAATTACTTCACAACAATCACTTCTATTCTGTTTAGGAATTTGCATTGCTCCTTGTGAGACATTGGTTTGGAATTCCTCAGAATTATTTTCATTTAAACTCAAATGTAAATGAACAGCCACAAAAGACCAAATGACTGCAGTATGAATTCCAGCCTGTGGAAAATGCTCACAGCCAGGCAGGGGGATGCTTCCCTATTGCAAAGATAACCTATAGGGCTATTCACAAAAGCTGGTCCAGGGAGACAGATCTCTTTGTGGTTCTTCCTCCGGTAATGCAGACAAATGAGCTCTTAGTTTGAATTGTTGTTGTCTAGAACAATCTGTCTCCATCAGGATCTGAACAAATTATTCTCCCCAGGTAAATGTTACCCTTTGAAAATAGCCCCTCTCTTCCCACTCTTTTCCTCAATAGCAAAGTTTTCCTGAAATGGTACCTTCCTCTGGGGTTTTTTGTGGTTTGTTTGGTGGGGGATTTGTTGTTGCTGTTGATTTTGCGTATGTGTTTCTTTTTAAATGTCTGGTTTTAATATGTTAAAATCATTGCCCATAAACAGACTTCTGCTTTTATCAGGGCAAACAATCTTCTCTTTAAGGAGTATCTGAAATACTGTGCATTTATAGTGAAATAAACAGTGCTTGGTGATCACAGAACAGCAGGAAGTTGTTCTTCTGTTACCTAAGTTGTTCCTGTATTCAGTATGAAAAATAATGACACTCATGTAGTACTTTATAATAGATGCTCTTATACTATATATGTTTTGAAGAAAAGGGAGATCAATCTTGGAAATAGGCCTTATATTAATAAGTACACTGCTACTTATTGCAACCATACAAAAGTTGCAATGACACCTATCTATATATCTATATAACTATATGGTCTTTTTGTTCTTTTTAAAGACTGTGTCACAAGTCTAAAAATGGATTAGCTTAAAAAAGAAGGTGCTTCTCTGGGATGGTGTGTGTCTGCCTCTGTTCAGCTTTGTTCCATGCTCAACTTCACTACATTCTGTTTTTTTCTTTATTCTTTCCTAATCTAGAAATTGCCAGCTATGAAAAGCCTGTTAATTTCTGTTTGTAAAATGTTCTGCTGTAACTTGAATTAAATGCAGTGCAGCTGGGAGTAGTCATGGCTAAACAATACATGGCATAAATTATCTCTGTCTGGAGTGTCTGACTAGATAACATAATCAACAGGAGGCTGACAAAACATCACAGCCGCCTGTTGTCGCTGACAACTTCATTATTCCCATGATGTTCAGCTGGGTGATTTGTTTCTGAGGAACAGCAATATCTTCAGACATGTCCAATGGCCTTATGTACTTTTATAGGCTTCCTGAAGCAGGATGTGTTTGCACAGATTTAGGGATTTTTCCTAATCTGGGGAACAACTGCAGGAACCATCAGCAAAGAGCTCTGCTCAGCGTTGGTTTTGCAGTAGAGCAGCATTCCATCAAGCACACCTCTTGATAGGTAACAGCAGCTGCTCTTTGATTCCTTGATTCAAACAGGAAGGGCTTTGAGGATCTGATGGCCCTATTATATTATTTTATTTCTGTTTACTCTAACTAACACTCCAAAAGATCCCAAATGACTCAGTAGTTTTGTGGCTCTGGCAGCCCAGGCCTGATCCTATTCTACTGCAGCCAGGTATTCTCAGGAATTTTCCAAGTAAAAAGACTATCAGGGATAAAAAAGCCACTGTGACTGTATGAAAGACATGCCATCTTTAAAGAATTCTGACCAAAAAGTTCTGAGTTTCTGCTAGTTCATCTAAAATCATACTGTGAAACACAAGCCACAAGTCCATAGCTGCCACAAAGATGGAGAATTTCCCCCTGCATCCTTCCTCAGGAAGTGGGAGTCTGTAAGCCCCAGGCACTGGTGCATCTGCCAACTCCAGCCCTGCAGCAGAGCCTGGGTGTGCCGGATTCCAGGCTGGGCTGACAGAACCGTGGGTTGGGAGCCGTGGCTACAGAGAAAGCCTGGGGGAGCCAGGGCTGCCAAGCCCAGTTCCATTTGCTCACTTACACCACGGGTGCCTCAAATATTTCAGAACGCTTGGGAAAATTCTTTACTAAACTTAGTCCAAATACAATTATTTTTTCTTCACTCACAATTTCAGAATTTTTCAAGTTTGATCACGTCTGTGACTGATGAACTGGGAAATAATTGTCTTTTTTATAAGCATACTGAATACTTCTGTGTCTCTGGATAATAGGTTATTTGCTGTGGATTTGGATCAAGAACATTGGCTAAAGTAACTAGTGAAACAGTAAGACTCAGATCAATGTCCTTGAAGAAACACAAGAAACCAGGGAATAGGACAGAAAATTAACAAATTGGCAAGGGGGTATGTGTGAAAGATGATAGGTAAACAAGGAGCCAGAGAGGCAGGAATTGCCAAAACCAGAGTTGGAATTTACTACAGTACCTTATATGTATAAAAATGTGCAAGAAAGAATGAGTGTGGGGACAAAGAAAGATACTCTTTTATACGGTTGTTTGGGGGGGTTGTTTTGTTTTTATTTTACCTTTCCCACTGAATACTTTTGACTGTATGGAAAAAAACCCCACCCCATTATTTTGTTTCAAGGAGAGGAATCTCTTTAACTACGTTTCTAGTAATGGATTTTAAAAATGAGACTGCACACAGATGCCAGACAGAGTTAGCCTGACCACGTTACTTTGGGAGGGGGGTGGAGATCCCATTCCCAGGTATCCAATCTGCCCGGCTCCGTTGCTCCGACAGCAGGCAGAGAGCTGGTATTTGAGCAATATTTGTTCTTTTAGTGTGAATATGAACAGTGTAAAATACAGCTTTGTCTCTTATGATGGCAACAGCTTTGCTATTGACTTTTTGCAAGTAAAGTCAGGCTCCACGTGAGTTTCTTCGCTCCAAACTTCCCACCCTGTTTCTAGTGGGAAAAACCAATTTTTTCACAAGCACGGTGCATGCAATATAAAACACGGGAACGCTGGTTTCTGGAGATGGAGGACGTGCTATCTACTGGAATGCCGTCTGCAAGGACCTCGCGTCCTGGGGACAAGGCGGTTCCTGTGTGGCCGCCGCTCCAGGGACCATTCCAGGACGTTGGAGAACTGGGTGGACGCTGCCACCTATCGATGGATGGAGGACGCGAAAGCCCGAGACCTTACACAGCGCTCCTCATCCCTCGCCTCCCTCCCTCATCATTAAATGTCCCGGTGTCCGGGAGGAACAAACAGAATTTGCTAAATGTAGTTAATGGCCAACATAACGCTAAAAACACCTGTGGAGTGCAAAGCTGAGAACAGCACAGCGTGAAGGTTTGGGTGACTGTCATTGAATCCGTCAATTTGGGTGGCCTCTTTAAACAAAATCTACCACTAAATGTACATCTTCACAAAAATGTGCAGTTTTAGCAGCAGTAAGAACAATAGTAGCTTGTGGGATCAGCTCTCGTTGTGTGCTGCATGTAGGGAACTTTCAGACTCATCAATCATGGAAGGAAAGCCTGTCGCAATAGGTTAAGTCAACAGTGTAAGTACAGCCAGCAAAATACTCTGTGCAACTCTGAAGAGTGGAATGCAAGTGCAATAATAACTGGATGACTTCTCTGTCCTCTAATGGAAGCATCAAAGGCTGAGGATGGGCAGGTTTCTGCAGGAGACCAGACTAAAGGATCTGCTTCCACGTGTTTTATCATAAACCCAGGGGGTTGTTTCTGTAGGTCTTTCAGTCTTCATTTCCAGAAGTGGGTGTAGGTGCCTCTCACGCTTATTTACAAACATTCTGTAATAATTTTTAATAATTTCATTTTTTATCATTTGCTAAATGTATGATTACTTCTTTTACCTTACTGAGCATTGTTTTGTGTCTTCAGGCTTTTGAACAAGTTAATGAATAGGTCAAGAAGATTATAAATGTATTTACTTGATACAAAAAAACTAATTGTATTTCACAGAACTAGGCTTGGGCAAGAAAAATTCCTGACTTTTACTATCTACTAAATACCATTTGGGTAGCAAAAGGCCTAAGCATTTAAATATTTGAAATGGCAATTGTAAAAGGGCTGCTTTCCACCAAGCTGAAGGGAGAAAGTGGAAGAGAGAAGAAGTATTGAACCACAATGAGAAATTGCTAGAAAATGTTTAAGAATAGACTAATTTCTGCAAATTCACTTTAGAGTTTCTTCTTGAAAACAGTTGGAAATTGAGAATTCCTTTACAAGTGAGTTCCTTTGATGAGGTCTGTACAGACCAAAAAAACCTTAATTGGGGATTTTGACTCAGAAGAATCATCCCTATTTAACACACCACTGAAAATGGAATTCTTAGGCTTACATTTATTTTTAACTGATTTAGACATTTCAGATTTTCAGCATGCTTATTTCCAGATAGTATCTCAGTGGTAAAGAGGTATTTGGTGGTTTTCGAACTATTTCCAATTTCCTTCTGTTGGCAAGGAGCAGTGACCTCAGTCAGCTCTCTGACTAATGATCCTTGGAAGGAGCTGAACAAAAGAGGGAATCCTGTACACAGATGGCCTGTGATTTTCATGGAACAGGAGAAGGAATGTCGTGCATAGGATATTGTAATAGCACTTTGCAATTCTCTGCTGCAGCAAAGCATGTAACTATTTGCATTTGATATTCTCATTATGCCCTGGAAATACATCTGTGTGCATGTTTACACACGTGTATAGGCATGCACGTGTGCCTGTGGAAAACCCCCAAAAGAATGGTTTGATCCATATCCAGATTGATTTAAAAAATACAGATTAACTTCATGTTCCATGACATACAAACATCAGACCTAGGACTACATTTTAGCTTCAGCTACTTGAGCAAACGGATGCACTTGGATATGAGGCACAGCATCCTTAGCTGAGATTTGAAGTGTGGGAGAATCAGGCTGATCAACAGATTTTGGGATGTTTCCAACATTTTCCAAAAATCAAGCATCATGTCTGAATAAATCCGGGGAAAAAAATTCAGCAGATTGTAAGAGTAGCTCTGGTATCTCCTTAAAAGCAATCAAAAATACTTTTTCTGTAGATATTAGTGGTCACTGGCTATGACAGACCCAGGAACTGGTGTGTTTTGGTTCTTTTCCATTATCAGATGTTGCACTGGAGCATTCTGGTTGCATGAATTTAACCCAGTGGACTGTCTAGAAAGATAATAATTTTCTAGATTGTTGTTTATCTTTGATTCTCACCTTCACTGTTTTTAGAATTCTGTGTATGGGTATTTCAAATATTCCATATTTGACTTTGTAACATTTTTGTGGGTTTCTGTGGGTTCCAGCATTTGCTCTTTTTTTTACCCATTAGTAAAAAAAATAAAGATTTTGAAATATCACTGTTCTACTATTTTGGAAGCTCCAAATGCAGACATTACAGGATCTGCTTTAGCTGAAACATCCGTAGAGTGTGTTTTTGCTATCCATTTAATAATCTTTTTGAGGCTTAACCTGTTCAGGCTGGGAGCTTTCCAATGATGTTGCAGATGTCCCACAGCTATGGTTGCTGCTTTTGTTGCTATGATTGCAGACAGCTGTAGTGGTAGCTTGCTTGGAGAAAGAAGAAACAATACATCACATGCAACAAGCACTACTGCACTGTGAATTTTCCCCCCCTCCTTTTACTCTTTTAGCATAAAACCAGCTGCTTGAGGATGGCTGCATTGATGTCTTTTTGCTCATACTTCATGGCAAATTAATTACAATCACAGTTTTGTTTACTCTGGCTGTAATTATTTTTTCTATTTGCACACTGTGCTGCTGATCAATTTTAAAGGCTACAACAGCTAAAAGCACAAAGAAGTCATGGCATCTCTCACATGGAGGCTTCACATATTAGTCACTCCTACAGCTGCACAGGTAACTGGGGCAGAGTTGAGGCACCAAACATTCTACCTGTGATATGACACTACTTGCTTTAAATACTGTTTGGCTCTGAGGCTTTAGCAGCAATCTTGGACTTCAGTAATTACTAGTAATAGGCTTTTTCATATCTGATCATTCATGCAGTGTAAGGAAGAGATTTACTCATTCTGCCCAGAGGCTGAGCCAGCAGAGACAGCAAAGCTAATGTGATTCACTGAAGGAAGACAGTGGACAATTACCAGCAACTTGTTCACGTTTTGCCTTGGATATCCTAAGCTGGTAAGTCAAATTTAACACTTTAATGCATATATTCTTAATTATTAGTTTCAAGTGTAAGATTGATTCATAAACATAGAGCATTGAGTGGTTTCTCTGCTGTTGTGTTTTCCTAAAATCCTAAGAGAATGCTTTTACAGCTCTGCTGTGCCCTACCAGTGCACCTGCCTATAGAGTGTAGCATATATGTGCCACAGACAACAGAGAGTGATCTATAATTTAGGTATTTATTTTTCTTTCTCTGCAATATGTTTTTAAGATACATGAATATTAGGTCAGGATTTGACAATTAGAAAGGAAAAAAACATAAAGCTTTTATAAAGGTAACTATTTTATATTCATTTGTATTTGAATTTGGCTTTTAAAGGACCCTGGTGATGGGGAATAAAATGGTTACTGCAGTGCTTAGGTGCAAGTAGACATCTGATCACAAAGATGAAGCTGCAGGATGTGCAGCATGAAATGTGTTTTGGGAGACCTTGGTCCCTGGTTTGGTTCATGCTGTAGCACAGTGACAGTCACACAGACTGGTTTGATGGGTATTTCCAGGGTAGGGCAGTAACTGTTTCCCCAGAGATCTGCTGCAAGACTTTGGCGTTCTTTAATTCTTGGAAATACAAACTGCTGTTAATTATGACTGGTTGTAAGGGGAGCTGCTGTTGTTATTTTGTCTAGTCCTGCCCTTCTCAGTAAAACCTGGTACTGTGCTGCCTGTTGCAGTGCTCATCTTGCTGTGGGGATGCAAGTTGGTCACACAGGGCTACTCCAAACCATATGGAGATGTTTTTATGTCATCCTGACCGATGCCAGCTTTGTGCAGAGGCTTCCATAGGTGAAAATCTCAAATGGGTCTGTTCTGCACGTCTCCTTTTTCTAAATTATTAGTCTTCAATGTACTGTAACAATTTTAGTTCTCACAATGATATATCCTTAGGCTAAGTGCATTTCAGCTGGGGGATTCGTTGTTTCAATCAAGACAATGCACATTTCAGGTCTTCACCTGATTGTTGAGGCAAGGATATGGTTATAAAAGAAATCAAAACCAATAACTTCTAAAAGGAGCCTAAAACTTCTTTCAGGAAATGAAAAAAATGCCAACATCCAAAAACCCCTGTGCTTTCCATCACAGAATCATGTGAATCGAGCTCTTTTTCTTATTTCTTATTATGATTTTTACCCATGATTTTGCCCAATCTCATTCCCATTGCTCTACTGTGAGTCATTTCTTCAGCCTAATAAGATCCCATTTCCAGAAAGTTTTCCAGAATACGCAGCTTGCCTTTTTTTTTTTTCATTTCATACCTTGTGTGTGACTAGGAAGGATGTTAAGTATGATCATCTGCAGTAGCATTTTACATCTTACTGTTTCAGTACACTGGTGAAAAAATGCAGCTCGTTTGCATCATGTCATTCCAGCTATTGCTTTATTGTTCCACATTAATTCCCTGAGCTTGTTTGGGATATTGATGGTGAGCAAACAGGGAACATGTCTGTGTTTCAAGTCATTTGTGATTCACCAATTCTGTGTGGATAGCAAAGATGCCATCTGTTTTATTGTTGAATAGCTGCACTTTCAAGAGTGTTTACTTAGCTTCTCTATAGATTCACCTGCTCTTGACTTCATAGAAACATTGATGGCATTATAAAAGATTCTGTTGTCTTCTTCCATCAGTGTCAGACTTGGGATCTGCTCTGGCTCTTTACTGACAAAGTGTCCATGTTGACAAGAGCATGCTGCAGTTACCATCCTCAGAAGTCATTGTTTAGGTGGTTACTAACACACTGTTGTTTTCTTCTGAATGGATAAATCCTGGTTCATTGACCAGATCAAGGTAGGAAGGGCTCCAGAAACCCCAAGGAACTGTAATATCTGGAGTCAAACTATGTTTAGTCACAGTCCATGAGAACTTTAACCCATGCCATGGGAAACAGACTTGTTACTTAACTGCTCTGAGACTTTTCTGGGTTGGTGACACAGATTAGCACCCCAGTGATGCATAAATTTGCTTTGGTTCAAAGCCTACACCAGCATTCTAGAATGCTGTAACATACTTAGAGACTCCAGTTTCTTTTTACACTGTACACATTGGAACAGAGAAAACAGCCCTGGCAATTACCTGAGTTTTGAATCTGGATTGGGAGAGGTGTCACTAGAACACTTCTCCCAAGGACTCAGATTTCCTGGAAAACTGTCCAAAAACTGACAGGTGCTTCTCCTTTACTTGCTCAGGTTAGTATTTTCTTATAAAAGAAAATGCTGCTGTCAAGTTGTTCTCTGTAGAAATTTGGAATTCTGGAAACAACTTCTCTGCTTCTCAAGAAAAGCTTGAACTTGATGACTTTGAAGAGATTCTGTGACAAACATCAGGGCAACTGAGTTTAAGGAGATGGAGACAAATACACTTCCTGCATTAGTGAAGGCTGGAGAATAGATAGGGCTTTTGGGGAGTCAGGCTGGCAAAATACGTTTTTTTGGTAATTATTTAAATCCTTGAGAGTATTAAAGTCAGCAAGCAGGTAGTTTGGTCTAGTGAGACAGAGGGAGGACTTTATCAGCCTAGAGAACACTGACAGAGGCATAAGCCTTGTTAGCTTTAATACCAGGCATTCTTGTTTTGTTTAATAATACCACAATAGGTAGAAGTCCTACTAAGTAGATGTTTCTAATTTTTTTAATGTAAACTTATCAAGTATCTACACAGCTCCTCAGTAAATTCCCACATTGGCTTCATGAAGCTTGTAACCTCTCCTGTGCCACTCAGATGTGCTGAGCCTGTTGTTTTTCAAATAAAAAGCCATAATCCCAAAGCAGACACAGTGCAGTGTGCTGAGCTGCCTTTGAATTAAGAATTGGTTGGGTCTATTCTTCTTTGCCCTCATCTTGAGGGTGGTTAGGTTCGTGTGGCAAATGCAAACTGTTCTTTCTGTCCTGAGTTCACTGTTAACTGCGTGGTATTTGGTATTCAAAACTTGTAGTCTTGGAATCAAATTATTTTGAGAAATTGAAACTTCCTCTACCAACATGCCTATAGCACTTACTGGCCTAGTTTTACTTACTATTTGAGTCTGTGGTTTGACCCATACTTTATTGATGAAAAGAAGAAACTCTTGAGAACAGAGGTAAGAGGAGAAATTTATGTGGGACAATCTGTAGCACTATGTACTAACAGAAACTGGAAGTGTTACTCTAAGTAACTGAGAATTAAATTATTATTAAATTTGGAAAATTGCTGAGTTTCTTTAAAATACTAGTAACATAGAAAAGTGGAAGGTGGATAATCAGTTTACTCTATAAACTCAGAGAAAATCAATCAAAAATCTTTGCAGTGTTGCTGCCTCCTGAGTCCTAGAGAGCTGCTGATCATCTCCACACCTGCACATTCATTTCAGTGATGCAGCTCACATAATTCCCTTCTGATTGCACACACTGTTGTTCTAATGTAACAGCCTTTTCATCACATATGACAATTGCGTTGACTCTCTCTCTCTTCATTCAAAGACTTGGTCTCTCTTCAATAACCCAGGAGCATGGAGAATATGTGAAATTATTTGTAGTAAGATACTTTTATGCTCAGGATGTCTGCTCACCACAGTGTGCATTGAGAATGGAAGATGTAGAAAGCTTAGGAGACCTGGGTGGCATCTTTAATCTTAAGGACAAATACCTGCCAAAACCAGCCTCAACAGCAGGGTGTTTAGTAAAGAATGCTTTTACTGGAAATAGTCATTAAAGTCTGGTCCTGCCATCCAATTTGCTTAAAAGAAGGCTGAGACCATGAGAACAGAAAGAATTTGTATCATAGTACAAAAAACCTAAAGATTATTTCCAGAAAAAATAGTCTGAAAGGGTAGCCAGGTTTACTATTACAACTGTGAAGTCTCCTAGAGAGACATTCTGCCTCAGAGATGTGTAAACACTCTTGTCAGGGAAAAAGGAAGTGTGAAGCAATGGTGCATTTTTGTCACCTTTTCGCTTAGAAATCCATGGGGATAGTTTCCTGTGCCTGCAGTTGGGTCAAATCTGATTCTTAGCTTCCCTTCAGAATGGCAAAATTATTCCCACATAATGTAATTCCAGAGTTAAATATTAATTCAATTTTTCCTAATACAGAAAAATTGCTGTGATGATAGAGCATAGAAAGTATTGCTTAATTATGAGATAATATGTAAATCCAATTAGGTGAAGCAGTCAGAGAGAGGCAGCAGTCCCTCTTGGAAGGGTTTGTACTCCAAATGGACAGGGCAAGCACACAGCAGGATAAGGTGATACAATATATAGACAAAACCAGTGCCTGTCCACTACCTGAGGAAGGAGCCACTCAGTATGAAACTGTCCACAGCAACATTTACTTTTGAGTGTCATTTTTTCTGACACCTGTATTACCAGAACTCACTCAGTCAAAAAGTTGCTTCCCTTATTAATTGAAACCCTTCCTCCTTATACAAATTAGCAAATAATTCTGGGGTGGTCTGTTTTATTTTTCCTTTTTTGATTCTCTGTCTTCATAGATATCTGTTAGAAGCTTAACAGGATGAGGAGCCCGGGCCCCTGGCAGGGGGAGAGAGAAACAGTCCAAACCAATATGTTTGATAGAGCAAACTCCACAAACTCAGTTTATTAGCAGTCCAAAGGCACTTATATAGTATACCAGCTTGTTAACTCCTAAGTGGCTTAAAGCTTATCAAAACACATTTCTATTTCTACATAATTGGGCTTACATTGGCAAGCTTCCATAAAGAAGTCAGTGTCTATCTCCCTCGTTCACTCCCGGATAGTACAGCTGCAAGTTTTCACTCCCTCTCTGTTTCTCAGGCCTGCTTGTTATCTTTCACACAGGGACTTTCCCATGGAAAGTTTTCTCACACACAAGCCTAAAACTTCCAGGCCTATTGCTTGCACAGTTCTTTTATTGATCCCAATAATTCTATTTCCCAACAGATATCCATGGCTCTAATTCCATAAAGAGCAATTTGCCATTGAAAAAGCCCGAAACGTGTGTCCATGTGTCCAGAAGCCGTGTGTGACAGTGATTTTAGCCACAGCAGCCTCGCACTGTGTGTTTCAGTGACACACTTCTGATCAATAATGGTGGTGTAGCAAAACCTCACTAAATGGCTGCTGTTTTCCTTCTAGAAACCCCTGGCTGAAAATGACCCAGCAAATGCATAACCTAAGTCTCCTGCAGAACAAAAAGCACAGCATGCCATCGTCCCCCAGCGCTGCCAAGCGGCTGTACCGGAACCTGTCGGAGAAGCTGAAGGGCAGCCACACGTCCTTTGATGAAGCCTATTTCAGAGCTCGCTCCGACCGCCTCAGCCTCCGCAAGGCCTCCATGGTAATCACCTGATCCCTATCAAGCTGCCAATTTACTTTCCTATTAATCTCCTTAATCAGCAGGTTCATAATCTCTACAATTCTCATCATCTCGCTTTGTTCCCTGCCCAGTGCCGTATGTGCTTCTCAGCCTTACCATTTATGATCCTTTGTGAAAATAGAGTTTGACCTCCTTGAAGGGTAAAGACAGACTACCTAATCACGTGATGATGCTTTATTTTAGGAGTAAGGTTGTAACTTGTCACTTACATGACAAAATGTGAATTAAATATACAGATGCAAGTGTTTCTCTTACAAGAAAAGAATAAAAAGTATTTTGAGAAAAGTGAAGATGGCTTTAGTAGAAGTTCCCATTTTTCCAAATAACAGAACAAATGGAACTTTTAGGCATGACAGATAAATAAATGCAAGGCTTTTCCCAGGCTGTGGTGATGGTCAGTAGATAAGACTATGGAAGAAGGAGATCACATGTGAGGCAGTCTAGCCTGGGTACCCCAACCAAATCCCAGCTGAGCACTCTGGTACCAGCACAGTAAAATATAGAAACACCTGCTGGAATTAATCCTTACAAGAGCTCCTACTGCTGCCAGTGCTGGTGAAATTACACAACCCCCAGTGCATACATTTTGGAGAATGGACTCTGTCCTGGAAATAATAGCCCAATGTAAGTTCTGTGTACAAAAGAATCTTTTATATTTGCTGGAGGAAGATGAACCTGCTTGTTGATATTGCCAAAACAAAATAAATTCCACTTTTCCATAAGTAGAAAGAACAGACACGTTCTTCAGTGTCTCCTCTGAATTATTTTGAGGAGTTCATCTCCACTTCTGAAGAGCAGAGACTAATGACAGTGGCTGTGAAAGCACCAGGAGATGCCTCTTGCAACCAGTACTCTGCTGCACTAGATCAGATGCTTAGTGCAATGCAGGACTAAACTCAGAGTATGGCTGGGCCAGATAACAAAAATGTTATATTTTGTCAGAAGGAAAAAGGACACTCTAGACTCCTTTAACACTCAAAAATTTCATTATGTAAGAGATATATTATATGAATCAGTGCAAGAATTCAAAATTATTTTTAATTCAGTTAGCTGATGCTGTCCCCTAGGATTGTGCTTTCCTGAAATCAGAGGACCCTTGCATGACCCGTGGAGACTGTCGTCTCTCTCCTGTGGAAAAAGACCACGACCTGACAAAAGCAGGGCACCATGGCTGCTTCCTCTCAGCTCTTCCAGAGCCAATAGATTCTTGCTTCACAAGAGAAGCCTGAAATTCAAACAGGGCTTGAGAGCTGGAAAACAACCTTTGCATGGTATCCAATGGCTGTGCTTTTGAGGCCATGGGTTTCCAGATGCTTTTCAGTTTGTAGTGATGATTTGAATTGAGGTCTCAAAGTATGAACTATGGGGAAATATTATTTAGATTTATTTTTTAGCCACTATCTTTTCTTGCCTTTTTTTTTTTCCATTGCAAGCTTGAGTGTGACTGAGGGAGTGAAGGAGGAGGATGAGCTAGTGCTGGGGACATGTCAGAGCAGACTGACATGTAGGCTGAATGAAAGCCAGGCTGTGAGCATATTTTATCTAAATACACACTTCAGATTACATATTCCTTCAAACATGGGCTCTTCTGTCATACTTAACTAATAAGAAGAGAAATTGCCAATGAGCTGAGCCAAAGGATTGAGGAGCAGGGCACTGCTGCTGAGGGCCAAGTCCTCTGCTAACCCTGAGCCAATAACTTACAACCTGAGTTCTGTCCCTTTTCACTCTGGATCTGTCAGGCAGTGGGAGTGCCTATTCCATCAGTCATCATCATTTTGTGTTGAGTGGATGTGGATTTAATGGGATGCAGACATTCCTGTGCTAACTTTGTTCCCCTGGCCTACAGTGTCATGGGAGTGTCAGATTTTGTCACTGACAAATACCCAGCAGAGGAACCTGTAGGTATCACCAGTCTGGGGTCTGAGCTGGTGTCCACAGCCAGCAATGAAAAGACTCTCACTAAACTCAAAAGGCTTTGGATCCCATTCTATCCATTCTGCTTGTTGTTTTCTCAGTTTTCCCCAGAAATAAACAGCAAGGAAACCATTACTGGAAGTGGTGGAAATATTCCAGGTCAAGATGCTAGCTCATGTATTTTCTAATCATTGAGTTTCTGTGCCACTGAGCAAAGTCAAGGAGTAAAATCATGTCTCCAGACAAGTGAACAACATTTGTTAGAATTTGTTTTCTTTCAGCTTTGGCAAGTGAAGAGTTTTCTTTCCACTCTCTCTTGGTGTGCAACCCTTTCCATTCAGTAAATTGTTGTCTTGCTGCAGACTTAGCAATGTCCCAAAATAGCTTTATTCTTGAACTCATGTTTATCAAAACAAGTCTTTGCAGAAACTACTTTACCACTTTTTCCAACTCCAGTAGCACATAGTGGACTTTTTCAGTCAGAATTAGAGCAAATACCTTGAAAGGGGCACTTCATTTTAATTAAGCTGGATAAGATTGCATTTCTAAAGACTCTGGCACTGAATCACTTACTGGAACGTGGTTATTACTTACTGCAAAGCAATACTGTAGTTCTTTTCAGTATATACATTTGTGCATCACAGTAACACCTAAATAAATTAATCACATAGCACAGCTGTCCAGCTAATGATTAGAGGCTGCAGGACTGAGTCAAGGTTAAAGCAATGTAAAAACTGCTGCTAAAATTCACCCAATCACTTTTAAACTTGATTCAGTTTCTCTTTGAATTTAATGCTTTTGTCCTTTCAGAGTAGAAGAAAGTTATCTAGTAAAGGTAAATGATGGCAGAAATCAGAAGGCTTTTGTTGGTATTTGTGACAACACCAGCTGGACTGAAATTGAGCACTTGGGTCTAAAGATATTACTTCTTATACCTGTTTGGATTTCTTATCCCCGAGCTTCAGATGTCTGAAAAATGCTGCAATACTAGAGGATCTTCTATATGAAACGTGATAAGCTTTTTGCAGAAAACTGTATAATTTTCAAATATATTTCTGTTTTCTGTGTGAAAGCAAATAGTTGGGGAAAAGCTGGTCAGAAGTGTAGAATGGTTTTCTGGACTTGGAGAGCTGGGGTGGATGCAGACTTCCAATTGGAGCAGTTCACTAGCATGAGTGAAGATGTAATAGATATTTTGCTGCCTCTCCAGGATGTTTGTTGACTGTCTAGCACAGTTTGATGTGCTCTGCTATGGATGAGGGATGCACACATGCCCAATTAGAAAGGCCACATCAGTTCCCATGATTTTACACTCTTTGAAGTTTCAAGCCTTGCCAATGTATTTCAGCCTATTGCTTGTGTCTGAATTGCTCATTTGGAAAACCTGATATTTGCAATTTGGTCTCGTAATTGTTTGGATTGGATGAAGTAGCTTATAATATTCATTCTCTGTTTCTCATTTAAATCAGTGCAGCTTTTTCAATCAGATTTCTAATGAAATGAAGAAATAGAAATTTGCTTTTATTTTTTCCCTTTTGGTGAAACATTCTTGCCAACAGGTCAGTTGGCAAGAGTATTTACGACAAATTAACTTAAACATGTGCTAAGATTCTGCTCAACAACTTACTTAGGGCCAAAATTTCACAAACACTTCAGGTATTTCATTTGGCAAGCAAAAGTCCAAAGATACATTTTCAAAGGCGGGTCTAAATGGTGATAACTGAATCAAAAAAAACAGGTTTAAATCAAAGTTCTTAAAATAATTCTACAGCAATCTGACAGGTAGGTAAAATCTGTTGGGGGGGAAGGGGGTGTGTGTGTATATATTTAAAAAGGACCAAATGCTTTTGTCAGCCATAGCTTGGGGTAATTTCAGCTATACTAGTGAAGTTAGCCATCTCTCTTTTATTATCATGTAATAGTGAATTTTTTATTTATATAATGGAAGAAACTTTTGAGATGTAGTACAAGCTTCCCTGAGTTTCATACAAAATTGGAATTAAAGCCAAATAATGATACTGAGAAGTTAGGGTAACACTCTAAAAATGCTAACTCATTTAACTTTTGTGCACATATGTAAAGCCAATTAAAAGAGAATTACTTATTCTGGTTTTTAAAAAAGGGAAAACCATGTGTGTACCCAGTGCCACAGAAGGGAAAATGTGAAGAGAGAAATAACTACCTTCCTGTCCTGAGTGAGCACCACAGCCTTTCACGCAGTAATATCATCAGCTTTACCTTTTTGTTCTGCTCCCAGAATGTTTCCAAAAATAAACTTAACTAAAAGAAACGCAGACCAATGCAGTCCTTCAGTTTCCTTCAACCAATTCCCTTTGTAATATACTCTTGACTAATTCACTGCCTAATAAGTAGATTTTCATAGCTGTGATCAGTTACAAGAGGAATGTGCTTTTGCTTGTTTTCTGATTGGATCAAAATGCAGATGATTCTGATAATTATCCTGTATTCCCATAAACAACACTGTAGAGAAAGTTCCAATAACAGTAGAAAAAGAATTTGAAATGGACATTACCAGTGATGAAATTAATTCTTTTTAGAATGCTGATATAGAAGAATTGGTTAATGTATTTCTAGTGGAAGGTGTCCCTGTCCATGGCAGGTTGTTGGCACAAGTTGATCTTTAAGGTCCCTTCCAGCCCAAACCATTCTGTGATTTTCTGATTTTACATTTCTAATAATTTCTATGAAAAAAAGGTCTATTAGTTCACAATTCTGCATTGATAATAATGGATTTTCATAGAGTGAAGAGCACAGCTTTACTTTTCATCTGTACTTCAAACATCAGTGCTCTCTGTATGTTAATTTTGAGTACACAATACAGTGACATACAGCTGTTAAATCAATATAACCATTGAGTGGGAGCTGAAGACATACAGAAGTATCAGAATCATACAATAAATTAAAATATTTTGTAATTATAATTGCTTAAAATTCTTTTAATTTCTAGCAAGAGCACTTCATCCCTTCAGGGTATGGGCAAAACACCAGAACAAGAGTAAGATCTCTGATATCAAGATTATAAGAGTGTTACATAAGCAAGACAGCAGATATGTGGAGCTACTGGAATGATAAAAAATATTACTTCATTGCAGTAAAAATTTCTGACATTTTTTAAGTTTTATCTTATAACAAGAGAAATATGTGCTGTCTTCTTTTCTAAAATTTTCTGTACATGTGCTCTCACTAACGACAGTGTATGTCCTTAAAAACAATTTTTATCTTGAACAGAGGGGTTGATAAAGAATGAAAAATAGAGCTGCTTGCCATTCAACTGTCCCTTTTTCTGAGATTTTTATCTTATACCAACCCTGGAGCGTGGCCTAAGTATTTGATTATAAAATTAAACCTGAATCTTTACCATCTAGAGAGGATGTGACAGAGCCCCATGATCAGCACTGATGTTTAAGTAGCATTTTTTATTCTGCATGGAAGCCTACAGAAAAAATATTTCTCCAGCATGAGTTGTTCTGTACCCCAGTGTCTAGAAGGTAGATCCCCAAGTTAGCACTACTGTCCCAGATTTGCTTTATTGCTGCATAGCTCATCTCATCCTTAGATTGTCATGTTACCATAAGTATCTCATTTCTTTATATTGGCAACTTGGGGTAAAGGGCATATTATGTACATTTTTCCTCCTGTTCTGCTGATTCCCAATATACAGCACAGGTGGGTCCCATGCTAAAACTTTTAGGTAACATAACCTTTGCAATTTCTTAGTGTGGTACCAATATTTCACATGCAAAGAGTAGACCAGAAGATCCCTGTCAGGCCTGAAATTTTCTGAAGGCACTTTTTAACTTCAAGCACACTGAAAAAAAGCCCCTGTAGAACTGATCAAATTTCAAGGTGGAGCTGTGGACTGTAGTTCCCAGAAACTGCTTGAAAACCTTTAGTCCATGTGTTTTATGAGGAGAAAAAAGATGTTCCAGCAGTTCAGTGTTGTTTCACTGACAGCAAACTTGGACACAGATATGCCAAATAGAACTATATCGATTTTAAAAAGAAAATGACATTTTAGTGTGGTTGAAGAGCTAACTTCTAATCACAGTAGAAGATGGTTTCAATTCAATATTTCATAGAATAAAGAATGCAATCTGTGATAACAATTTTCTCAGTGCTCCCTCCATGTGGTATTGGGACACAGGGAGCTGGTTTACACTGTGTATCTGAACCTGTGCTCTGAGCCCTCCTTGCCTTGCTGGGCCTCTTGCTAATTCATTCCAAAGAGGGAAAAACCCTATCAGGTAAGTATGGCAATGGGACACTGGGAGAGAATTTAAAGAATCTTGGCAAACAACTTGTCACTACTGCAGGCTGCAGAAGGATGTTCTCATAAAAGAAACCTGCAGGCCCTGCTAGTCTACTGCACCTGCTTCTCCCCAGCTCAATTAAGAAACAATAGGGGCCTTTGTATTGTGCCATTCTTTTATCTCCTTGACACTGGTAAGGAAAAGGTTCAGTGGTTCTTCCTGCCTGAGAGTTGGCACCATGAAAGTTCTTGAGGTTTTTTGCTTGTGCTGTCTGCTGCTCAGATATGCACACTGGACAGTCCATTTTTTCAGTCCCATTTCTACTTCTGTTTTTAAGGCCTATAAATTTCAAATTTTCTTCTAGTTACAACTTAAATGCAATAATAAGGGCACCTGGAAATAACTGAGGGGGTAGAATGAACACACTGGCTCACACTGGAACTGGGAAGGTTTACCTGCAGAAGAGCTTGTTTGATTTGGATTTTCATCACCTGACTGCAGTTTTCTACTTGAAATTTTGAGTTTGAAAAAGTCAGTAGTCCAAGACTCTGCCAAAAATTGTAGTGTATCATCCAGTTTCACACTGCAAACATAATGGGTTTGAATCTCACTTGAATCTTCCCACAGACCTGAGGCAATTTCAAGCAGTCCAGTCCAGGGGTAGATCAAGCTCAATTCTGCTGCAAATATTTGCCATGCTTCAAGCTGAGCCTAAGTTGGGGCTGGAGGAGCAATATTTTATAGCAATCTCACAAAACAAATTTTCTCTATTTTTAAAGCACTTACATAGGAAAAGTTTCACTGAATTTCTGTCTTTATTGACACACAGAACTTCCAGTGCAATGAAGCTATGTTTGAGGCCGTAGAGCAGCAGGACCTGGATGCTGTTCAGATTCTTCTTTATCAATACACACTGGAGGCACTGGACCTGAACACACCAAACAGTGAGGGACTCACTCCTTTGGATATTGCCATTTTGACAAACAACATCCCCATTGCCCGGACCCTTCTACACGTTGGGGCAAAGGAAAGCCCACACTGTAAGTAAAGAACACAAGTTGACTTAGAGAATTGCTTGTATGAGATCAATTCTGCTGTTGACAGGGAAAACCACTTACATGACACACAAAAATTGCCTGGTTTTATCATAAGCATGATTATAACAACAAGAGTTCTGGAGGATATTTGCAGCAATATCTGCTCATTGAATATGTGTTCAGTAGATCTTTTTTGTTCTCTATCTCAGATACACCAACTAATGAATCAAGTTGAGCTTCTAATGTGATTAACACTGGGGCAGCTGGGTTAATAGCCATGTTGAGAAAAAAATCTTTAAAAATATGGAAACAGGAACTGAATGATTCAAAGATCATGGTCTGAAATGTAGAGTTTGTCATCAAAAATGATAGGATGATGGGTTGTCTAGACTTTGTTTTACTTTGATTATCCTTTTGATTTTGGCTATGCTGCCTTCAGGAGGCCAATCGTATTGAAATCTATCACTTCTATTACCCACAGACCCCTCACTCCTGGTCTTCAAATGGCCTAAGATCCCACTTAAATGAGAATTTCAAAGTTCTACAGAACCAGAAAAAACCTAAACACAAAACAGACCTTCTCACTTTACTGGAATACCAATATTGCTTATAACGACATATTGTAGTTATAAAACTTCGTTGTATTCCTTCATGGGCCTTTTTATGCCCAATTTGTGGGTTGGAGGGTGACTTACCAACCCAATTAATCAACCATATACCATGACACAAACTCTGACACCTTACGTGGGTCTAAAAATACCCCAATGTAAGAGAATTTGTTTTAAACTGTCAATGCCTATATTTAGGACATTCCCAGCAAGGCTATAATGAGACTGTGTTTGAGGGGTTCGGCCACTGCAGACTCTGCCATTAATTTGAAGTTAGTTAAATTAACAACATTTAGTGCTGGCATGTCAATCTCAGTGCTCCAGGAAATTGCACCTTGAGGCTACTAACATTGCCAGTTTTTTCACTGGAGAGTGTGTGTGCATGTGCATGTTGAGTTTTTTTGCCAGACCCTCAGTGTTGGTACACCTTTATTGCTTTTCTATATCCACAGCACTTATATTATCATTTATTCTGGCCTCCTTTAACCTTCCCTGGAGATTTTTGCATAGTGTAGCTGCTCAGTGAAAAGAGTTTTTTAGTTTTATATTTATTTGTTTATTTTTCTGTCATGGTTCATGACTGAGGCTTTAAAAAAAAAGTGTGACAGCATTTAGAGTACATGATTGACTGCTGAAGCAACATTCATTAACCATGACAAATCTAGAGGAAAACACAGTCTTGAGTGTTCTAAACAGCAGTAAAAAAGACTAAACTAATTTTTCATTGACCTCATCTGTAAATAAATGCAGTCTGATGGCGAGCAGGGGCAATCATAAATTAGTATTCATTTCCTGTAATTAATGCAAACATGCCTATGAATACAGGGAATATGAATATATAACCACCTCATTTCCATTTCAAAATATACCCACCAAATTTCCACTTCACTTATCTTGATTTTTAGTTTTTCTGATTGAAATAATGGATGAAGCATTCTCAGTAAAAAGCAAATGATCATTTTGCTTGGGTGTTTTACCTGAAAGGTTTGCAGTGGCTATTTGAGAGCGAAATGCAAAAAGTTATTTTCAGCCCTCAAAACAAAGGTTCACAGCATCTTTGTACATGGCTTCAGTCTTGTGGAACTGATGGCAGTCACTTTCTATTTTCTCCAGACTTTCTGCTCTGCTTTCTGTACTCAACCAACCCTGTTCAAATTAAATCCTGTTGGTATCATCTCAGGGCTGCAGGAACATGATCCAGCACCCAGCAGGAACATTTCCCTTTCTCTATGGTGGGCAATTGAGCACGACTTCCCCAGGCTGAATGGGAGGGTAAAATCCTGACTCACCCAGTTTTGGGACTGGACACAGCAACTCTTAATGTGATTAGAAGTGTACAAGACAGATGCACAGAGCTGGGAGAAGGCGAAATAGAGGAATTCCTCATTCCAAGTGTACACAAAAAGCTTCCTTCACAGAAAACCTTTGCTCTTCCACTGTATATTTTACCTGTAGTGATCCAGCTGAAATCTCATTATAGCCCCTAACCTAACTCTGTAGAAAAGAAGATCTGGAGGACAGATAGCTTCCATCTGTATCACCTGGATTTCTGCCTGAAACAGCAGCAGATAAAGCAACAGAAAGTAAAACTATGATCTTCATCTCCACGTGGAGCTCAGATTGTATAAATCTCAACGGGACCCCAACATCTTTTAAAAACAAAGTAACTAAGATCAGAGAGTACAGCATTTAAAATATTAATTTAGTTGGGGAGAAGACGAAGTTACTATCTTTTCAGTTACTATTATTCATCATATACTCATGGTTTGGCTTGTTCATGTGAACCCAAATAAAAATAAGATTAAAATTCCCACTGGCTGATTGGACACGTTTCCAAGACCCGACAAATGTGGATCTGAATCTTGATTAAACAGATAGAGCCAGATCCTTAGTGAGAACTTGAACCAATGCCAGTTCTTAACCACCTGAAGCTCTGGCACATAAAATCTCCTTCCTCAGTCCTGTTGTGCTATCAGATGTGTTGCATGTTTATTGTAGGCATGGATCCAGGAAACTCTATCACCTCTGGCCTCCCAGTAAACAACAGTTCTGAGGATACCAGCAGATTCCAGGGAGCTTGGCCATATGTCCCTGATGTCCATATGAAGAATGATCAAACTTAAGAAGGATGGCTTCAAGCCAACTTCTGACAGCAAAGTCTTACAGACAAACATTCTTCAAAAACAACCCTTTGGATGTCAGAGGTGTTGAGTAATTCTTTACTTTCCTGTGGCTGTAAAGGTCCCAGGGTACTTTTCACATCAGTAGGGTTATTCTTAGACTCTGCTAAACTCTGGCTGTTATAGTGTTATGAGAGACAGAGGCAAAAGTTAAAATGAGAGGTTCCGGCTGGATAAAACAAACACCTTTTTCACTGTAAGGACAGTGAAGAAGTGGAACAATCTCCATTCATCCTGGGAAGTTTTCAAGACCAGACTGGATAATGCCTTCAGTAACTTGGTCTGACCTCTTTGCTGAGCCTGTTTGGAAGAGGATTGGTCTACTGAAGGTCCTTTCCAGTCTAACTTGTCCCATATGATCCCAGTTTAGAAATAACACATTCATATCCACATACATATTCACTCCTGTGGTGTTTTGGTGTCAAAAACCTGTCAGAGTCTTGGTACTTTATATGGTACAGTTTGATGTTTTCAGGAATGTCTGCTGCTCCTGACTTGTGCAAGTGAATGATGGGTTCAGTCTGTGTAAGATTCCTGCTGTTCCTGTAAAAGACTTGGGGCAATCAAGAGCCTGCCTGTACCTACTTAGCAATTCCCCACTACTGCTAAGAAAAACTACATGTGCCAGGGCACAGATTTTGGTAGAAAGAGACCCTTTAAATTAAGGCTATCTCAGAGCTATTCTGCAAAAATTCCAGACACCAGACTTATTTTCTGTGATTTCAGAGTTCCTTCTCTTGTATACTGTTTCCTGCATATTGAACACCAGAATCAGTACTTGCATTTCTTTTCAAATTAAACATCTTTACAAGTCCTACTTTCTAAACTGCAGATTGAACAATTTTAGGCTAAGAGCAGCTCTGAAAATAGGACTTGATTCACCACATTTCATTATATAATCAAGGGGCTTGTTTAGGGTAGTCTTGTACTTACAGCTTGTGGACTTGGGCTAAAATCAAACCTATTTAGTTTGTAACCTATGTGATCTTCATTTTCACCTTGATGTAGCCCACAGTAGTTCACACAGAAAATCTGAACTGTTAAACATCAAATTAAAATTATTCTGAGCACAGGAGGAAAAAATCTCCATATGTCAAGCTGCTCGCTGCCTGTCAGAGGACTGATTAAGTCTCACACAGATAAAACTGTGGCACAAAAAGCTGGAAAGAGATCCATTCTCTACCAGCCATGGACCTTAGGCACAAAAAATTCTTAATTTCGCCAATTAGATCTCTCCTTGTTTGTAGAAGTTTATATATTGTGTGTGTTTGTAACCAGTACAATCCTCTTTTTTTTTAATGTAAGTTTATGATATTATGCCAAAGCAGAGGTTAAAGAGAGAGTTTGTTATTTTAACTTGGTTTTTATATTCCGACTTAAAACAGATATGCAATTTTAGTCTAATTATGACATTTTTAAGCATATGAGAAATACCAGAGGAAAAAATGTGGTAAATTTATTCATGTTGTTCATGTCATTTAAGTGGCCAGATCTTTAAGTGGCATTGCTGTAACCCACTTGACGACAAGATAATGACTGGAAGGCAGAGTGTGCGAGGGTTTAACCTTACATGTGTTTTGAGCAAGGCTGAAATTTTGCCAAGCACTTCCTATTTCCCCCTTTTCCTGGCAGTTGTGAACGTGGAGAGCAGGTCTGTGCACCTGAGCAAGCTGGTGCAGGAGGCCCAGCAGAGAGTGACGGAATTATCTGCACAAGTGGTGAGTGAAGGGCTGGGCACAGAGAGCGCCGAGAAGGAAAAGCAGCTCAAGGGCTGGGAGTGGAGGGCCAGGCTCTACCAGCGCATGAAGGACGGCTACGAGCATGCCCGTGAGTACAGGGAAAGAGCCACATGCCAGGCAGGAACCTGCAGCTGAGAACCCTTTCCAAAGATGCTCTCACTGGCTGATCCTCACGGCCCTGCTGTGGAGCAGGAGAAGGTTGGGGTGGGAAATGGAGGCCCAGTGGTGAAATGGCCTTTCCAAAAGGGAGAAGGAAATGGACGTTAGAACAATAAAGGACCGGATATCTGAGAGCAACAAGCACATGGCTCCTTAGGCTGCACAAAATTAATAAGACATCCAGCATCCAAAGTCTTCATTCAGGATGCAGTGGTTCTGCCCTGATTATCTCCTTTCGCATTTACTCCTGGATCTCATTTAACATGTTCAGAATTTAAAACAGGATGCTATAAAGCAGCATACGAATAGGCAGGAAGAGGGATGGGGAGATTGGCCTTTTCTCTCTTGAAATTTGATTATTTTTCAAAAAAATCTTACTATTTTGGAATGGGATTGTTCTAAATGTTTGATCAAGCAGTGACATTTCATTTTGCACATACCTATTGTGAAAAATTAAACTTATTTTTGTTAAGCACTAATCTTAATCTTGGTATCCATTTCATCACCACAGCCACAAATCGAGTCACCTTAAACAGTTGTACAAGTGAGTCTGTATCCAAATTAAATTATAGTGGCCCAAATGAAGGAGTAAACAGGTCTGAATTGTTTCTAGACACATGGATTTTTAGCTGTATCCTACATGTTGAAATACAATCATTGCCATTCACATTTTTACAACCATCTTTATGTAAATTCACTTACAAATAATTTTCTCAATTTTTTGTAGGCTAAAGTTATTTCTTCAAGACAGATGTAGTGCTCCTTCTCTTAAGATACTAAATAAGGAAATACAGAAGTAGTGAAAGTTAATATACTGATTTTTTAAATCAATCCCAGCAGTAAGTCATGACATTTTGTGTTTGATTTCTGAATTGAGTCTGATTGATATTCTGCAAGTTAAGATTTTTTTTTTCCTTTTCTTTTTTTAAACAAAAATGTTAGGCCTCAATTGACAACTGTATTTTGGAACTATTACACCAAAACAATTGTGGAATTTGCAATTTTTGAATCACAATAATGTAAAAATGTTTTCTGGTTTTTGATAAGTTTGAGTTTGTTAGTGAAACAATAAAGGTTTCATTAGCTCTTTGTGGTTTTGTCCTTTCTCTCTCCTCCTATCCACCCCAAGAGATTTATAGGGGCTTTTCATTGGCATAATTAACATTAATCTGTTTTATGGGGTTACATATATGCAGGAAGATATTTTTAACCAAAAAGGAGCCAAAAACCCTGATAGAAACAAATGGTGTCTGCAGGATATTGTTAGCAGGAGCACTAATTAAAATGCTCAAAAGGCAGAAAACACAAACACCTACAACCCAAAGCTCACAATTGCAGGGTGATTTTCAGTGGGTTCTTTGAAGACTCAGAAACATTGTTTGAATAGGATTTGTTGTGCTGAAGAGCTGATGTTTTCTCTTCTCTCCCAGGAGCCCCCGAGGCGCCAACCAATGTCTGTCTCATGGTAACAAGCAGTACATCACTCACTGTCACCTTCCAAGAACCCCTCAGTGTCAACTCAGCTGTGGTGACCAAGTATAAAGGTACTGGATTTAGACATCTTTCATTCCCCTTAACAATGTACCAAAATTTGAGGGCTAAGTGGCAAAGGTATTTATCTACAAGAGATTATGTTATGATGCAAGTGTGTTTAAATGTAATTATTTTCCCAGTAAACAGCCATAGAAGTGGAATTTTCTTGAAAGATTACCCAAGGACAAATTTTTTATTAAAAAAAAAAAAGAAAAAATAAATTAACCAAAAGCTTTCTCCATGAGTGCTTTGAAGAAGTTTGCTTGACTCACTGTGGTTAAGACATCAGCTCAATGACTGGGTTGAGATGAGCAGTTACAAAACACAAACTAACTTTTGGTGCCTGTGGGCTCCTGAAACCATGTGTATCCTTGTAAAAGCCAAACCCACACCAGCATTCCTTAAAGGAATGCCTCTGGAAGCTGAAACTTCTGGCAGAGGCATCATACAGCCCAATTAATTTGCTATTCCAGGGCTCCCACATCATTCTTGGAAGAGTGATACATTTGGGGTGGCACCAGTTAGTTGCAAAGTGGAATGAATAAGAAAATGCTTCCATCTGAATAGCCCTGTTGAATAGAGATGGTTTTAAAACCGAATTTCTGTTCCACAGGAAATTCCAACATTAAGAAAAAAAGCAAGTTTTATTGAAGATTAGAACAAAAATGAGAATTTTTTAAATTTCCTGTTTAAAGGGACTTTCAGGTTTTCTGCAATGTTTGGGACAGTAAGTTCTTCAGTGTTAAGCACAGTAATCCACAGCCTCCAGCTGCCAGTGGGAGCATGAATCCTCCCACAGGTCAAGGGACTGGGGACCTGAAGCCTCCTTGGCCCTGACCAGGGGAGTCAAGGTGTGGGAGCCTGAAAGTCCTCTTAGGTATTTCTCCCAGTTTCTCTCTTAATGCTTCCTGCTGTGTTTGTTTCTTTGTATTAATCATTGAAAACTCCTTTCAGAGGTGCCTAAACCTAAAATTTCCATACTCACAGCCAGAATCATCCTGGCTGTGTGGTGGGGAGTCTGTTTCATATTTCCACGGGTGAGTGTTCCAGGGATGGTTTCAACAGGAGAGATTCAGAAAGACCCCATCCATTGAGGGTCCAACAGCTCATGGATCCCTTCCAAAGGTGGGACATACCAGTGCACAGGCTCCACTGGCATCAGCACAAGCTCCCAAAGCACTACAACAGCTTATTTTGGAAAAGGCAGATTCTCTCTTTCTTTCCTCCTCCTGCTTCTGGTCACAGATTCCACTCATCACTGGCTGTGCCCAGCAAAATAATTTTTTACATTCTATGAAAAAAGAACCCCAACCTCACAGACACCACTGAGGCCATCAAAGTGATAATGCCCTGATAGCCTCAGTAGAAGGCAAATTACTGTATTACACCTAGTCAGCTGTGCAGTGCTGCAGGAAGCGTGATTTTCAAAAACATCAAAGCCCTTTAGAAGCCTAAATCTAATTTTCGGCAATGGGTTATGTTGCCAGGAAACTAAATTTCATTTAAGAGCTTCCCACTGCCTCATTTACTTGTGAAAACAATACTTGAGCTCCTAAAACACCAAAGTTCTCCAGAAAATATCAGACTGTTCTTTGTAATATTTGTATTTTAAATAACCTTGAAACGTTGTCCACCCTCTATTTATAATGATTCTTGGTATTTTCACAGGAAAGCAAATTCCCAAACAGAGCTAATTTTTAAAAATAATTTTGTAAAGGTTGTAGTACTTTTCTCTTGGGTAACCAGGCTCATTTGGGTTGAGCCTGGTTTGTACCATGTCAGTGGTGTCCTGTTTTTGGTAAACACAGAATTCAGAGAAATTTAATCCAACCTGACCTAACTTTCTGATCAGACCAGATAGCACTGCCCTCTATTCTGAATTACCCTCACAGGTGATCATTTTATGCTTTACAAGTTGACCATTACTCTTGCCAGAATGTTCTTTTTAAATCCTTTGTCCCAGGAGACTTGCATATTTACAATTAGATAAAAAGAAAGATCATTAATAGCTCCTTTTGGTGACTTTCGGGAATTAATTAAGCACTGGTTGTAGAATTGTTTATTACATTATAGAGTGAGATTCTTTGTGCTACTTTGAGGGGTCATAAAATGAACCTTTCAAATGATCACTTGCAAGAATGATGAGAACCAGCTAGCAATTACTAGCCCTGAAAAGAGAGCTTGATAACAAAGTGTGAAGATCTTTTTAGTCAGATATATAAACCCCCTGTCCAGGAAACCATCGAAGCATTTTGCTAATTCAAGAGCAAAAAAAAAAAAAGGGCTGTTAGGGTGGGGGTTTTTTCCCCTCAATACTTTACCATTTCTTTTTCTAAGCAAATTAAAATTCAGGAGCATTTGCAGCAATGTTTAGGGAATACCTGCTCATTAACAAAAACTAATAATGTTCTTTTCTCTAGACCTGAACTATAGGGGATAAAAACTGACATCAATTCTGTTCAGTTTAGTTTAGTTCCCTAAAAACAGTGAAAAACTGCCAATTCCATTTTTCCTGTGTCATCTTTCTTTTTTCTTCTTCCTTTTTTTTTCTTTTTTCTTTTTTAATATATTTTTTCCAAAGCTTTATTTGCCCAAATGTCTTTTAGAAACTGGGCTTGGAATATTATCTAACTGTCTGCTGTTTTCCTGTGTGACCTTTTCCCTTGTTAGCTGTATAACTTACAAATAATCATACAGGAGAATAATACTTTGCACTCACTCTCTAACCACTAAAACCATCTCACTTCATTAGGAGATTTAATTTTAACCACACACGGTGAATGGGTATTGACTTTGGTGTCCCAGCTGGATGGCAGCTCAGTGACTGCATTCTGTTCAGCCATTGCTTTAAGGAGCCAGAGTATTCTTTACTTCCTCTCTGGATTGTTGTTTAATGTTGCAGGCACCATCCTAATGGCTCCCTTCAGTTTCCCTCTGGAGAAGGCTGCAGCGTGGTGGTGGCTGACGTGAAATGATTCCTAAGTACATTGTAACTTAGTAAAGTGTTTTGAGGCTGGAAGCAGACAGGCATGACATAAATCAATAATAAAAGTAATAATCTGCTCCATGCTAGAGAAAGACTCAAAGCCAGAGACACCTCATCCCAGCCAGTTTTAGGAAGGATGTGAAACATCACTGTAATATTGAGAAAAAAAACCCTGCCCTTGGTTAATTGTGCCCTAGAGCCAAACTTCACATCCCACCATGGAAGTACTTAGGACCTGCTTTAGTTTTACATCTTTGAAAACACAATCAAAGCGTTCCACGTTGACATACAAAACAACTTGCCCCAGTTGGAAGCCAGGGAGAGCTTTCTGTTTACACCACCACACTGGTACTGCAGGATGTTTTGTTATCCCAGAGCTGCACCTCTGCAACCATCTCGATGAAAAATACCCCACAGCAGCATAGTCCAGACAGACAGCACTCAACTCCCGGGAACATCCCCCTAGAGACAAGCAGCAAGTGCTTGCTGGGCTTTTTAAGAACTGTTTTCTTTCATTAATCAGCCTTTCGAGGGTTCACATGTTTCACGCAACACATACACATAAAGAAAGCAGGTTTTTTCAATGAAAAAAGTTATAAGTAAGGTTTAAGTAATTTTGTCACACTTATTTTCTGTGGATTTTAAACCTGATTATTATTTTGCTTTTACAGTGAATAAGTACAGATAAACCTCCTCTTACTGCATGATTTTTTTCATCCATTTCCCATCAGAAGTAGTCATAACAACGCTGTGATCCCAAAGTATAGGATAAGGAAGAAAAATGGACATAGTGCTGATCATTACCTACTGGAAAGGATCACCATGCAATGAAAAAATCTCTGTTTATATTTTATTTACAATTTTTAAACAAACATCTATACTCCCTTTTGAAGAAAAAAAAATGAAACAGCTTGTATAACCCCAGTTGAGCTAATTTATTTTAGAGCCTGGAACTATTTATGTTTGAAGAGAGAGGAAGAAAGACATGTTTGATGTAGCAAACAAAGCTAATCTTCTCTGTTTGGTTGTAGCTGTGGATGCCAAGTTATTTTCCAGATAGTGGTGCTGAGCTGTTTAGGCCACTTTAGCCCTGGTTACCTTTTTGTTTAATTTGGTATTTTAGCAGAGTATTTCATGTTTGTCAGAACTTCCCAGCTGCCTTCTCAGATTTCTTTTGGACTGAGAGAAGATTTTTATTTTCAGTTGGTGTAGCTCTTTAAAACACAAAACAAAACAAAACAGGTTGGCTTATATCAGGAAAGGAGTTATGTTTTGCTTAAATTTTGAGAAAAGGTTGTTCCCTACCTCCTTTCTTCCAAAGCAATTTGTGGTCCACTTCAGAATTTTTTTGAATGAGAATAGTTTAAACTGTCTCTAAGTCACTGTTGCAGTCCTGGTTGGATATGCACTAGCCACAGGATGTTGCTGTCACATAGCCATGTGAAACGGGTCAGTTCTAGCCCAGAACAGACCAGACAATTTGCTGTTGTCATTGTGAGTCTCAGCTAAAGGATGGATGGAGCTGCCTTTGTGCTCAGGAATGAGCAGCCTGCCAGGCTAGGCCTGTTTGAGACCTGCCCTGGAGCTCAAAGGAAGCCTGGATCTGGGATTCTCAGCTGGCTTGTCAGCTGGCTTCTCACCAGGTCGATGGAAAATTTACATTGGAGATTCCAGTGTGGAAAAACCTCCAAGATTTTACAGGAACAATCCATAAATGTTGTGTGATTCTGCCTGTTTTATTCTTGGGGGTAATACTTTCACAACCAAATAATCTCATCATTTTGTGTGGGCTTCTGCTTGTCCCCATGAGTACATACAAACAGCAGATACCACATTTTTTAATTATGTATTTGATTTGTCTATCAAAAGTTGGTCTTCCATGTTTGACCAAGTTTGGATTTTTTCCACAGCAGGCTCCCTGCAGTGATCCTCAAAGACCTAAATATATATATATATATTTATATCTCTATCTTTCTCCACTTTGGAGGACTATCTGCTCTAGTGGCGACTATCTGCTCACATAGCAGTGTCTGAGTAGAAAGCAGCAAGCCTGTGCTGTCTTTGACTTCTAGAAGAACCCTGGTTGTGAAAATGAATGCTTGTTGAAGTGAATCTTATGGAAACGTAGTGCTTTAATAACAATGCCTCTGTCTCTCTAAAGTAGGTGCTGTGTCACTGCTTGATTCTGGTCCAGTCCATAGTGGAACTGAGCAGAATTCTGCACGTGGTCTTGAAACCCTTTCCACTTATTATTCAAAGTTTATTTATATATTTTAAAACTCCTTCTATCTTTTCTCAAAACAGTTCTTGCTCCTCGAAAAGAAAAGAGAATACATTTCTTTGTAAGACATTTGAATTTATCCTGCTGAATAGGTGTGGTCTGATATTTCTTACAGTAGTTCATTTATGGCATTTTATTAGGTCTCCTGGGCACTTTATTTGCACGTTACATTTTGGTAGCTAACAGGACTGTGCAATTTGACTTCTATTTTTATGCCTAGCCAGTACAGAAATGTATAAAAGTTAAAACAAACCTTTCTATTTCTAGCTCCTGTCAATGTCTGTAGTATGTGCTGGACTTAACATAAAATGTAAGAATTTCTATTATTTAAGTTTGCTATGGATTTAAAATCACCTTTGAACATGAATCACATACTAAGTGATGGTGTAATTAACTAATGTAGCTAATCAAACACTGGTTACTCAGCTGAATCATTCTTTCTTCCTGCTTTGTGGTTTATAAGGATTTTGAACAGCAGCTCAGGATGAATAGCTCTGAGAAAACCCAGACATACAGGCTCTACTTTTGTCTGCCTTGGTTTCTAACGAAAAAGGCTCGTATCATGATGTTGTTGAATTTTAGACACTGTTTTGCCTTTTAAATTAGCTTTTACTTACCAAAATTAATAAGTTTCTTCTTTTAATTGTTTGCATGCGACTGTTACAGCTTCCAGTTCATAGGTATGGCATAGAAGAGGTGAATTCCTTATAGTCAGTGTCAGGACTGGGACTCAAGACCTTCAGCTTCTGTCTTCAAGGAGGTTCCTGATTTGGCAGATATTTTGATGAATGGATTTGGGAATGAAGACTCACTGAAGACTTAAAACCAGAATGTCTTCAAAGGGTTTATGTCAAAGTTTCCCTGCTCCCACCTTCATCTCTGGCCCATCATGGACTTTCCTGGATCATTTACAAGTATCAAAGGTCTAGGTCTTAGTTTGCCTCCCTGACCAAAGCCTGATCCTGTTCTAGTAATCAGATCTGACCCCAGAACTGATACGTGTCTGTAAATTTGGAATCAGGCCTTGGCATCTGCTGCAAGCTCCTACCTCGTGTATTGAGCATAAACTGCAGTGTTTCCTGCTACATGCATGAGTGCCCAGTTAGTTCAGGCATGAACACCGCATCAGTTTGTGTATGAGCACCCAGTTAATTTACTAATGAACACCCAGCTGACTCACCCATGAGCCCCCTCTTAACCCATGTCTGAGTTCAGTCAGTTCACACCTGAGCACCCAGTTGGCTCACTCCTGAGCACAGTGCTGGGCATGGATGGCAGGTTCCATTAGCCAGGGGCCACTGAAGGAGTGGGAGGAGTTCAGGAGAGGTCGGGTGCTGCTCACACCTGGCCTGGCTATGCCTCAGTGTGATGGAAAACCCATCACTGAGTGAAAGCCATGGTGGAGAGAAGGGAAGCTGACACTAGGAAAGGGGGAGGATAAGTGTTTGGATTAAGTTCAGTCTGGGAAAGATGGTGAAAAGGTGTTCACTTAAATGTTTTTTTAATTATATTTACTTTCTTCTCACTCTGAACGAATTATTAGAAATTTGTGTTAATTGGCGATAAATTAAATTAAGTAAAAGATCCCCAAATCAAGGCTGTTTTGCCTGCAACACCTGTCTGCATTTCTAGGGAAGGTGAAAGCTCTTTAAGCTACTGTAGGGACTAGTTTATAAAGAAATAAAAGCCTTAAATATGGTTAATCAACATCTGTGCAGCAAAGTCCCTCTTTATATCACAGGAGAACTAGAGGACAAGGAGTGGAATCCCATTAAACAGATTACTTGAATTAGTGTCTGTGTATTTCCTTCCTTTGTTCCCCATGCTGGGCACTGCTCTGGTTTGCCTCCTACATTGAGATAGATTACTTTTTTGTTTGCATTTTCCCAGCTGCTCATTATTAATTAGATTTTAATGTCATGTTTTCGGATGAAGCTGAGCCTGCCCCGTGCATGCTTTACACAAACGATCGGTCCTTGCCTGCGGGAGCTTCCCCCCAGCTCTCACTGCACAGATTACAGGAGTCAAACGGGCCCACTGGGAGGGGAAACTTGCAGAATCCAAGCCAAGCTTTTCTAGGATGTGAAGCCTTTGCATAAGAACCCCATTTATTCTCCAATCCCCTCTCAGAGTTCTAACACACGCTCTCTCCTACTCTTCTTTCCACGGCCAGAGTGGGATATGTTTTGTCATTTCAGGGCTGAGAAACAAATCTTGGCTGTTATTATAATCCATTGTAGCTTTCTAACCACTGGCCCACATTGGAAGGCTGAATGTGCACCCACATGGCACATTTTCTTAGTTATTTATAAAGTGTTAGTAAGAAATGTCATTTTCACTAACAGAGAGGAAAAAATTTCCTTCTTGTACTGGAATAGCTGGCCTTATTGCAAACAGATAAAGAATTTCTGGGATTAGAAAATGCTAATCAAATACTTGAGAAAAAAAGATCACATTTTTTTTATATTCTCTTGGTGAGAATTTTATTAAAATTCAATAAAAATAGTATCTTATAAATCATTTATATAACGCAGATTTGCTTTAAAATGAACTAGTGAAACCATGATCAAGCAAAGATGTGTCTTTGGCACCCAGCCTGCTGTCATAATGGTTCCCATAAATGTCAAGACATAGTGTATTCTGGCTTGGGTCAAAGGAACATGCAGAAACAGGGCCACAAGAAAAGTTATTTAACATCATTGGTTATTATTAGCAGGCGTAAAATGCAAAGGAGCCCAGAGCTGTTGGGAAGAAGATTTACTGCAAATAAAGTATTTGATTATTAAAAAAAAAAAAAACCTCTGAAATAAGTATCATGAAGATTTATAGCCATGGAAGTTTCAAATGAAGATGTGCTCTCTAGCAATAGTCTAGAGATGCTTTTCTTGGTACTCTGTCTTGCACTGTTCTGTCTTGCTCCATTGAGAGGCCCTTAAGGCCCCCTGCAGCTCCTTCCCACCACACCACAGCAGTACTTTGTTTGCCTCAGGTGGGCACAGAGCTGTATGTTTGCATCTTTTTTCATTCCTCTTCAGCTTTATTGATGCTTCTACTAACCCAGTACAAAGAGCCTTGGATAAGTTTACAGAAAAAACTGAAATTATAGATAAGATCCAAAATAAAGAACACTAGTATTTGGAGCTCAGGTTTTAATTTAAGTTGTACATAGAAATCCAAGTCCCAGGCCATGACTGTGTTCTAACTTCTGTATTTGCACAAACTGCTCAGTGGCAAACATTTTTTTTTTTTCCTAATGGAAGCATTATGCTGTCAGTAGTCCCTACAGCTGGTATAACTTGTCTTTCTCCTATCATTTCTTGGATGATATCCAAACATGAGAGAGGCATGAACACAGCCTGAACTGAAAATCTGAAAAAATTGGGTTCCTTTCTTAAATCAGGCTGGAAAGAACAGTTGAAGACAGCAAGGAGGAGCTGACCAAATACTGCAAACAGTGTTGTCCATCAGAGCTGGTGACGCTCTACACCAACAGATTCCAGCTTTTCACTACTGTTTGGGTCTCTTCCCTTGTTTTACAAATACTTGTTTAGGGTCTTTCATCCTGATTTATTCATATGAATGGCAGTGTTTAATGTCCTTAAATCAGCTGCTAAGGCATTATGAGAGTAAATCAGTAAAATTTTTTCATCAAGATCAGTAAGCAGAAAAGAATGGCATGAAGTTGTTTCTGAATGTTCTCTCTGTCAGTTTTATAATTCAAAGGAAGCTAATAAATAACACAATTATTTGCTTGGAGGCCCTTGGAAACACAAGATAAGACCACCATCAGCCCAGGCCCTGGACATGGGAGGAGGGGAAGGAGACAGAACCTTTGCTGGTCAAGCCTGCCGTAAAAGCCAGAGTGGCAAAATGCACTGCCCAAGGTCACTCAGCAAGTCAGTAGCACATGCAGGAATGAAATCCAGAATTCCAGCTCCATACACTACTCTGCAGACCCCAACAAGCAGAAACAGAACTCCTGTCCCTCGGTGTAATTAATCTACTCAGCAATTCAGAGAGTAATTTAAATGCAAGCAAAAACAAATGTCAAGAGAAGAGACAAATTCTACTGTGGCTCAGGCTATTTACTTGACTCAGGAGATGGTGCTTTCCTGAATGAATCTATAATAGGGTCAGGAGGTGTTTTGTGCCTTCCCTTTGGCTTTTATCTGTCTGTCCATCTCTCTGATAAGCTGTTAAAGGCATGCTCAGTATAACAGAAAGGTTGTGAGTGGAAAAGAAACAGGTGAAAATAAACTTCTCCCTTTATTTTAAAGTGCGTGAATTGAGTATTTAAAAAAAAAAAAAAAAAGCAACTTGGCCACAAGTAAGTTACATAACTTAAGCCAGTCTAAAATTATGTGCCAGCAATTTACATGAGTTTTATGTAACTGTTTATACTGCTGTTTATTTAAAAATTACTACTTATCTTGGCGACCGCAGCAACACATCGTGCATTTGCTAGCTCTGGAATACAGGGCACCTTCATTAAAACACATAGTCACCAATATATTAAACACACAAAAAAGCCCTGCTCTGACATAACATGAAGTGTCAGATGGAAAGCCGCAACAGCAAAGACATTCAGCGTTCACAACAAAGCAGCCCTTTGGGGTGTTCAGAACAGGACTGGAACATGCTCCATCCTTAATTCACCCAACAGCTTTCAGGTCCTTTACAGCACAGTTGGTTCAGTCTACAAGACCAGCTCCTGTTCCTGGGCTCTTATAAAGGACCCTCTTCATCCTCAGCTTTCTATACTTGAGCGTGTTTATAATTCAGCATTTACGTGCTGAGGTGAGGCAGCCTTTTGTTCTTTCTTAAAGTCCCAAGGACTTCAGCATGACACAAATGGTTGGTAATTTCTGTCTGCTCTCTTCCAGCACTCACTCTCTCACAATGGAGGCAAAGATTTAGCTAGATCTTCATGATGGGTTGCTCATGCAACATAATTTTTAGGTCCAGGCTGATCACCAGGGAAACACCGTGGGTGAGTAGCTTTGTATTGGTACCAGGAAGAGCTGCAGATATCCCACAAACCAGGCAGTGGGAGCAACACCAGCCTAATACATGGATTTTGCCCCTTGTTTTGGGGCCTGTTGACTGAAAAAGGTGCTCTACCTCTCCTTACTTCATTTTCATATCTATAAAAGAGGAAAACTGGTATCCACATCCTCCTAGGAGATTTCTAACCCAATTAATCAGTATAGCAGAATATTATGTATTATTTTTAGATGACCATTACAGTAGAGAGCTGAAATCTGGAAATGCAGAGCAGGAGATATAAACCTAAGTGATAAATTATTTCCATTGATTTGCATATCTTTAAAGCTGTATCATGTCATCTTCTTCTCACTTGAGTTGGTAAAATCATGGGAGAAAAAACATTTGTTAAAATTTTAAGTAAGCAAGAAAATTCCAAAACTTGTTATGAGTTTCTTTATGACAGATATACTTTGAAACGAGGGGAAAAAGAAGGCACTATTCCAACACAGCTGTTGAAAAAATATTTATTTTTCAGTTATGGAAATTTTTATTGAAACTGGGGGACGGGTTTTTTTCCAAAAGTGAGGTTTTTAAATAAATATATTTGAAAATTAAGTTTTGAGTAACTTTGGATACACCATCTTGTTAGATAAATATCCTTTAATAGGGGGATTCTCAACCATGATAACCATAACCTGATCCACAAGCTAATATCATATTCTGTGTTTTCAATTCCATGGGGCTCAGCCACCACTGGCTAAGCCAAAAGAAAGCAAAATGCTGTCATTCGTGGCTGCATAAGGAGAAGCACAGTTGAGCCTCAGCCTGGCAGCCAGTGAATGATGGGATGGTGGGGGGACCAGGGGGCACCCAGGGGTGCACCCTCGGCACCTCGTGACAGGATGAGCACTCGGTCACTCTCCCAAGGGAGTTGCTGTCCCTCAAGGGGCTGGGACATCCCAATGTCACCCAGCACACAGGAGTTCACTGGCATGAGCTGGGGCAGCAGTTTGCCCTGGAAGATCAGAGCAAAGCCCTGTGATTTACTATCACAAAACCTCACAAACTTCCCTGCTGCTCCTGAGATGGCTTTGAGGGCCATGCCAGCCTGTTCTCCCCTCAGAAACTCAGCGTCTCTCTCTGAACTCAGCAGCCTTTGATTATTTCTGAGAACAAGCTGCCATGCTGTTGCTATGTCACAACCACCAGTATTGTGGTGTTCCTGCTGGTCACAGGCTTGCAGACAGGTAGGATTGCAATCCTGCTCAGATTAAGGCACTCTTCAGACAGTGTGCCAGCATCTCTAAATATTGAAAGTGCTCCCCTAAATGCCAAATGCAAGTGGAAGGGGACCACATCAAGGACGGGGCTGCAATGTTTGTTTGTGTAAGCTACCCAAATTTAAATATGCCTCTTGAAGTACCAGTTTATGTCTGGGCAGCCTCCAGTCCATAGAACAGTTAAAAAATTGGGAAGCTCAAAAGCAGCTTAGAGCTATTTCTCTCACCCTTGGCTTTTGCTTTGTGCTGCCTGAAGTGCAACCCAACCACTGTCCCTCTCTTGGAGCAGGACACTCAGGCATGCCTGGGGATTACAAAGAAGGCAGGATTTGCTGGCAGAATCTGTCCTGAGGGACACTTTCTTGCTTGACATGAATCCTTGAAAAGAAAAATGGTGTCTGAAATGACTGCAACCCTGTCAACGTGTTCAGCAGTTTGAACAGGGTTTCTCCTGGTTTCTCCTTCTGGAAAACAGAAAACACATCTAAGTGTTCAGCACGTGTACAGTGTCTGCAGTGATTTAACACAAGTGGAGCTAGAAACCTTGAAAATCATGGTTTACAATGGACACTCTGACAGGCCATCAAGTTCAATGTTACTTTTAAGTATTCCCATAATTAAACTGTCAACAAAACCCTGCAATTTGGTACTGCAACAGTCTCTACATTTTCCTACTAATGTGTAGAGATAGCTTCCACTAAAGGTGGCAGTAATTAGGTATTTAAAACCCGTGGAAAACTAGAAAAATACACTGTGAAAAAATTCAACGAGAATATAAAAAATCCAATCTTCTTTTCATTGAAGCAAACACAAAAATGTTGCAGAACATGCTGTGCATTCACAAAATGCAATCATAGAAAAGGAGCGATTAGGGGAGAAGGGGAAAATGAGTTATGGTATTGATACTTGGTATCATGCTGTTTTAGAAAAATATGTTGTCAGTTAAATGTTGTATATGCTGAGAAAGAAATTCTCTGAAGCCGTTTTCTTTTAATGTGAAAATACCAGTCTGACACTGCCAGAAGATGAAAATTCCACATGCTGAAATTAGAATACCTATATCCTCTGATATCTTCTAAATTATCAACTCCAATACTAATGAATATACAAACAAAGTGTCTAAAAACTGTTCTGTCAATGGTTTTTAGGAAATAAAGGAAAGCTTTATATTGAAGTCTTTGGTATAAATCCAGGAAACTGATGAGATTTCCCAGTTTCTACTGTAGAATAATTCAATAGATTAATTTCACTATGGTTTTATAGGTTTTCCTGGAAGTTTGAATCTGAAGGTACAAGTCACTAAATCCCAGAGGCAGGACTCCAGGATTAACCAGGATGGCACCCTCCATTAATAAGGAATAATTTAAGAAAAAAGGCTGGTTTCCTACATGCAGCCATCCGTTCCTCACTTGCATATATTCATTTTTTTAAATCATCCCGTAGTTTTTCATGGTCTGCTCAATACTATTTTATGTGCACAATAATTTTTGCAAGTACTGAGGAGGAATATGGACAGCAGGACTGCTGATTCCATAACCCCTGTGCTCAACAGGAATAGGAGTGACAGTGAGCACTTTGGTGAAGGTGCCCATCACAATTTGGGCTGAAGGAAAGATGGGAGTGCTGGGCTGACATGTCTGTCAGCCCAGCAGCACTTAAATCTATCCAAAAGTGGATTCAGCTTAACAGGTCCTGGTGGAGCTCTGTAATTGCAGTGACCACAGCAGCAGCAGGCCTGGCCAGGAGAGCCAGAACCCACTGAAACCAACCATGAGGCTCCAGTGAGTGCCTGGTACAAAGAGAATATATCTATCCAAATTAGCCAAGGGTAGGTGATGAAAGTTTTGTGGGCCTGAGGAGCCAAAAGGACTCTGCCCATGCCCACCTCTGCAGATCCAATGCAAGCCGCTGCTTTTTGTTGGTTAGGATGTATAAACTGCCAAATGGCATTAACAGGTCCAATTCCTTCACCTTCTCTTTTCCACTACTCTTTCTTTAAAAGGAAATTGTTTAAATGAGGGCAATGGTGACTCAAAGGAATTTGTATTGCAGTCTATTTTTAAGCATTCTTTCCTGAAAAGCTTTTGAACAATATTTTGGTTTTGTCTCCCATACACAGAAATATAATTTAATTACTGTGTATTTGCAAAACATTACTGTTAAATGTGACTTTTATCATCCACATGGACTGGGAAACTGCTAGGAGAAAAGTTAACCTGTGAGTGATTCAAGTCCTTTGACTTCTTTGCTTGGACTGGTACCTGACTTGATTTTCTCGTGCTATTTGTTCCCTAGTGGAATGGAGCTCTGCAGAAGACTTTTCTCCTTTGACTGGTGAAATAATTATGGATAATCTTCACTCTTTGAGGTGCTCCATCACAGGTCTCAGGACGGTGAGTGCCAGAGGACTCATTTAGACCTTGATGGCCTAGTCCCCACAATGATACAAAGACACGAGAATTTGCATCAGCGCCCCTTGGAAATCACTGCAGAGCCTGTCTTGTAGCAACATGTTCCAGTGACTGAGTGTGATGTGTCTGGTAGCCATAATCCAAAAGTCACAAAGGAATAGACAGCATGAACCATTTTTTGAGTTACCATTCTCAGGGGAAATTGGGAAAGACTGGAGCAAAAACTCTGTTTTCTGGATCATGGGATAATCAGTGCAGATCATAGGCTCTTGAGAAATCTAGACCTGACTCTGATGACCCATCCCTCAGTTAACAACTCTGTCTATTCTCCTTCTTCCAGGAATGTACATGTGGATATCTATAATTCTCATTTTTGTTTATATCTCTTATTTATTTATATCTCTTTGTATATCTCTTTTATACCAAACAGAACTGGGTCTCAAACTTTGTCCTTAAATCTTTGTAGTATGTTTCAATCTATCATGGTGCATTTAAATTATTAAAGCTATTTAAGTTTCTCACTGAAAAAAATCTTTGTGAGGGACTGCTTTGCAGTTGTTACAGCCAAGATTTTGAATCCAGTGATAGTTTTGACTCCAGTTGTTTTCCATTTGCAGGGCCAGAGGTATTATGTCCGTGTCTCAGCATACAACATGAGAGGATGGGGACCTCCACGCAATTCTTCTCCTGAATATGCTTCTCCTTCAAGTAGGTTGGGTTTGTCTGCCCTCCCAGTTTGCTTATTGATGTTGGAGTTCATGAAGTAATTGTCACGTCATCTAGGAGTGAAATTAATAATAAAACTCAACTCCTTCCAATGCCCCCCAAAAAAGCAAAATTACAATATATGTATATTTATGTCTCAGCTTTTATTCTTCTCCAGTCCTTTGACAGAACACTGTTGTCTAGCTATTAACACTTAAAAAATGAGAAATATTTTAATCTTCATTTCTCTTAGGAGAGTTCTGATATATGGAACTTCCTTTTTCAGTATATGAATGGATCAAAACCTGAATCTGAGCTGCTAGAAGCAAAACACTTACATGCATCTCATGTCATCTTATGCTTTACCTTGTAGCATTACAGATCCCATTCACTGGACCATTCTTATAGCATTCTGTACATAAAATACTCCAGTGTGGACACACATGATGGTAGGATGTAGCCTATAAATGTTCCAGAAATGTCCAAAAGCCTTTCTTCCTTTTCCAACCTCTGACAGGTTTTCTCAGACTCCATTAGGGCTATGATCTGTCATTTGTAATTTTTAATCTATTATAATCACATTGTATTGTTGATTGCTTTTGCAGACTTTGTGTTGCCTGCCAAAGTGGCTCAGTGTATTATAGCTTCCCTTGTATTGATTAACACAGTAAAGTGGGACTCTTCTTTTTATTGCATTAACACTAGTTTTTATTAGGCTAATGTAGCAATTTAATAACCTTGCATACTAATGTGAGAAAATATAACAAGCTGTACCTACTCTCAGTAGTCATAATGGAGAGGGTTGGATAAATAAGGCTCTTGCATTACCGTTGTCCCATTTTGCTTCAATTTTGTTCTTGTGTTTTCTCCAGAACAATACCAGAACTAGGCTAAAGAAATACTCTGCTATAGAACAGAAATGGGCTACAATCATGGGAAAAAGATACTGTGGATAACTGAGTAACTTGGTGATGTGCAATTACCTTGACTATAGCCAGGTGTAACTACACAGGACTTGGCCTCACAAACCCAAAATTTACATCAGCTGGGGGAAAGATTCTTTCACAGTAGCTGCCAGTTATTCAGCCAAATATCCCCAAAGAAGGAGCACTCCTGGAAAGACAGGTGGTATTTAAGACTGCAGCTTTGTATGACGTGAATTTTGCTTTGAGCATATTGCATTCTCTTCTCTTTTTATAGCCCCCTGCCACTAACCTCCTGAAATCTGACATTATGTGCAAGTTCCAAAGTTTTGGGGTGTTAGGGAAATCTTCCTGCAGATATCAGTGGATCAGCACAAAAGCTGTGGAGAGAATTCTGTTCATTCTCCTTGTACAGTGTCTCAGGGTGTTAGAGTACAGAAAGTTCTGGAATTACTGGGTTTAGGGCCATGGGCTTAAGCTTTACAGTAATACCAGCAGAGCCTAAATGCAAACCTTTTCATTAAATAATACTCACATTAGAGAGACAAGATGTTATTTACCATTGCAGTTACTGGAGGCAGAACTCCCTTATTCACGTGACTGCCTTCACCACTGCTTTTGAAAACAAGCAGATTTGTGCTTGGCAGGGAGGCAGCAAGCTGACATTACACCAGTGTTGTAAAACAAAATATGGCCCTAAGCTAAAACTTAAATGGGAATACATTAATGCTCTACAGTTGTCTGTAACTGCAGCCAGAGGAATATGCAAGGGAAAGGAAAGATTCAGGGCCTGATGCTGATACAGTCCAATCCCAGAGCATCAAAGGTTGGTGACACCCTTGGAGATGTGTCTGTGTATGATGACAGTGAGCACTTGCCAGTGTCCTCCTGTTTCCCCCGCACACAGCAGCAGCCTGGAAAGTGGTGGCCAATGTTGTGCAGCTGCTGTGTGAAATCCCAGCAGAAAGAAACATTTCTAGGTTTATTCATTAGCAGGTGAGTGATGGACAATGAGGGAAGCTGGTCTGGTTTCTCTGTCATTTTTAAGGTAGTCAGCAATCTGGAGGTTCAAAATGTTTGGCAACACTGGGATAGAGAAATCACAAGGTTGTTTGAAACTCTACCTGATAACACCAAAGCACTTTGGTGAGTTCCAGTTGGTCCCTCCTGGCTGCTCACAGGAGATCTAAGGACATTTTCCCCACACAGAGCAGTAAATGCAGCTGGCCCTGATGTCTGCATTAGAACAAAGCACACCGGACAGCCCCTCTGCAGCTGTCACACTGACCACAGGCTATCAGGATACCAAATGTCTTCTCTTTCCAGCCTTTCATGGGGCTTACTCTGGCAGCTACACTAAATGTAAATAAACAGGTATTTATATCCCTGGCATAGCGAGCCCTTTGGAAGGAATGCTTGTCTCCAAACTTGCACTAGAAACTGGATCTGTATATTTAGTGAGTGAGCAAACTGCTGGTGGCTGTGAGTACATACATGGCCTCCGTGCCAGCAAGATGGGAGCATGTCTCCTGTGCAGACAGATCTCTTAATACCTTGATCCACCATTCCTTTGGGCCAGGAAATGGGTGCAATAATCAAAGTATGAAAATAGCCAAGTCTGGAATTAAAGAGCTCCTTTCTGATACACACAGTTTCTTCTTCCTATTTGTGATGAGTTTGTTTTTCTAAAATGAAGGCTGAGATTGTCATTAGCAGCAAGTGAGTGAAAACAAAGCCTTTTGGAGGCTGAAGATGTGTGGGACAGACACAGCAGGTTTTTGCCTCAGGAGTGCAGTGCTGAGCAGCCCGTGGACTCCAGGGCAGGAACTGCCAGCGTTGTTCAGGCCTCTGCTGGGAGCAGATCTCCAGAAGTGATTTTACTCCAAGCATGTTTCTGTGGCTATAGGGCAAGCTCTGGGTGTAGGAAGATGTTCATTTTCTGCTTTGCAGAGCTGCAGGCGAGTTGTGGAGCCTCCTGGTGTTGGAAGGAGTGGCAGAAGGAGCATTGAGTGATCTTGGTGAGGGGCTGAGTGTCAGGACAGGCTGAGAGCAGCCCTGACTGCAGCACCAGAGCCCATTCATGAAGAGAAACAGCCATTGTCAAGTCAGTCACTACAGGAGCTTCTCAGAGCTGGTTGTCAGCTTTGTTAATAATCATTATGATTAATTACCCAGTTGGCACAAGGCAAAGAAAACTCAATGTACAAGTAACAACAGACTTAAAAACTACTCCTGCCTGCCGAGATGTAAAACTCCTCTGGAGCCGAGAAGTACCAGAGGCAAGAAAATATTTTTAGACCCTCTCCTGCACCTTTGTGTTTCATTTCTGTTATTTCCTTTGTTCAATAGACTGGAAAGACTGCAGTGGAAGAGAGCCTCGGCACAGGGGACACACTGAGGCCCTGGAACGCCTCCTTCAGCAGGTTCGAGCAGCTCATCAGCACTATAATTGCAGAGGTAAGGATAAATATCTGTGTGGTAGGGCACCAGCTGAAGCCTCTGTGGCGCCTGTAATTTTAGCAGTTTTCTAACTAGGTCATACCTTCTCATTCATCAGGAAAAGAAAGATATTAATATTGGCCCATCTGGAATCACTTTAGCATACTATCTTGCTCTTAACCCTTGAAATTAGTTGGATGAAAACATCTGAAAGCTACAATGTGCACACAGACAGGCACAGTCTTTCTCCCTCCATACCCTACACACCTATTGATTTGTTTTTCCCTACAAATTAGTTTCACATAGGATTCCACTAAAATGTTTCAAGGATTTTTTTTTTAATTTTTCGTATAAAGAAATACTTTAGACAGTTAACAACTGGTTTGGATCAAAAGAGGGGATTGGCTGCCTCCAAATGGAAGACACTAAGTGGATGTCATGCCAATCCATAATGAAAAATACTTGCACAATGCAGTGGGAAGATAAGATTGCTACATTTCAAAACAGAATGGATCAAAACTGGGAGAGAGTTCAAATCTCAGCCAATCTTCATTCATGAGAAACAGACTGTGCCTTTAATAGCTCAAGAGCCAAGGCAACAGCTTGTCATTCTTTTTGGAGCATATATAAAAACTCCTGTTCTATATGGATTGTTGAAAAGTACTATTTATTTTCTTAAAATAAACTTCTAACTGGAATAATGCTTCATTGCAAAGGGACTTATTTTAAACTGAAAAGTTAAACTATCATGAAGTTTTCATTTTTCTTCACCTAGTATGACTGCTCTGTCAAGTTGCATCAATTGATTTAAAATCATAGAAATACTTAGAGCTAAAATCATCTGGCTGAAATGAAAAGATGCAGCCTTTGTTCTTCACGTGCATATTTGTCACCATCACAGTGATCCACAGTCTGCCACAACTCATTGTAACCATAGCAACTTAAACTATTCCTCTATGGTGCTTGGAAAGGGAAAGGAGATATTGCAAGAAAATGTTGTTTCTCTAATTAAAATTCATGCAAGCATTATCACTTGCAGGTGGTCTTGGTACTGAAAATACAGATGATGCATTCTATCTCTTACATGGCTTTTTGTGCTATTAAAGAAGGCTTTTTTTGTGGTACAGTTTTTTCTTTCTGGAGTTAGTGTCTGTCTCAGGTCTTTCAGGCCACCTTCCCAGTCAACAGGCAGTAAGTGATGGAACATCTGAAAATATTCTTAGCATAAATTGTTTTACTGACACAGCAGTCCAGAAAAGAAGTAGTTATAAACATCATGCAGAAAATCCCTCCTTTTGAGAATCTGACACCAGTGCCTGGTTCTTATAAAATTCCACTGCTCCTGAAATTAACCCCAGTCTCAAAACTGAGCACAGACAACTCCATTGTTGATTTCCTAACACCTTTCCCTGGAATAATAAATAACAACAATACAGAAAATGTGTTTAGCTCAGAACATTTTCTTCTATGCCTGAAAGGCTGTGGGACCTCACATGGGGCAGTATCACACTGTGGAGTCAGCCTGAGCAACACCCTTGCCTCCAACCAAATAAAAATCTCATAATTGCTTGCAATGCTAGCATTACACAGTAGTATATTTTGGATAAATCAGGATGGCATCATCACAGGAGAACTTTTGGAACTTGCCTTAAATATATGATGATGTCAATCCCTTTTATTTCACTAATTTGGTAAGGAATCAAAACAAAGTTTGCAGGAAAAGTAAGAATTATGACATCACTTCGGCTCAGAAATTTTATTCTGATATTTATCGACCTCAGTGGAATCTGAGGAGTTTGATCAAGGATCTGAGATAAGCTGCTGTATATGAAAACCCCAAGTAACAGCTTTCACTTCATGTAATACAGAGGCTTGATCTCTATTCTTAATTAATGTAAATTAGCATGATTGACTGACAGGATGGAAATCAACATGGCCCTGCTGTTACACACAGACTGAGGACCTGCCCAGGGATTTTTCTGTTCTTTGCCATGATTCCCTTTACCACACTGGTTAATGCCAATCTTGTGACCTCTGTTTGCTCCATTTGTTGTAGAGCTGTCAGTAAACAGCTAAACATTGTTTGAGGAAGATCCTTGAATCTGCCTACAACCACTGATGAGCTGTGAGAGCAGAACCAGGCTCTGCATGAGTTAGAGCTCAGTGAGAACAGAGCTGGGATCAAACCTGGTGTCCAGGCACCTTGACCATTCCCACAGTGGTTCTTATATGGGATGTCCTGCTCAAGCTGCTCAGGCTGGCTCAGAGTGCAGGACGAGTGAAAGGAAGGTGGAAAAAACTGAGGGTAATCAATCTAAAAGGTCTGAGATTACCTGAACAAAGCAGGCAAAAGCCTCAGAACTCAGAGGGGCTGGAGGAGTGAGGCTGTGCACTCCTGCAGGATCTGGGAGGGGACATTGCCCACATTCCAGGCAGATCCTTTGCCCAAGTCTGTTCATTCAGGCTCTGCCTTTTGCCCTGTGCTTTGCATTGCAGGGGCTGGAGAAAACAAGCTTACAAAAATACCAGGAAGAATACACTGGAATGTACAGTGAGTTTAAGAGCTTTTGGAATTAGATCAGCTGTTGCTTTTGAACCTGCTCTGCGATATGATGAAATCTCGTTGGGAATTACTTAGGAAGCTTTGCTTTCATATGTTTAATCTTCTGGAAAACCCTGATGATTACAAATAACAGTCATCCATTTGTCTTCATAATACCATGCTACAGACTATCATAACTGAGTTACTACAATTGCGTGTCCTGGCAACACTTCAAATACATATTTTTAAGTATTTTTTTCTTGTAGATCTCTCTTTCTAAACAATTCAGAGTGGATTAAGTAATTGTGTGATGATTCATTAAGAAATGAACCCAACTCTTCAGTAGAATTCTTACCAGATATTTTCCTTCTGAAATTCAGTTGAAATGTATTTTACCAGACAAGTCAGAGGTGAAATAAAAATGTTCTCATTTTAGTTTGATTCACAAGCAGAGCACATAGTTTTAATTGCATTTAGTAAAGAGAGGGATCACTGATTCCATAGGGCATTTAAGATGTTTAACTTATAATTCTTTGTGAGAATACAATACAAAAGTAGAATTGAGAACCAAGCTATAGACTGAGAAGTTCAGGTTGGGAATTTAAGAAGAGACCCCAGATGCACACGAGCTTGAGGGGGAAGCTTGGTTCTTGTTCTTCCAAGAAGTTGCTTTTAAGTATGGGTTGTATTTACGTAAAAAACTGCAAAGAAATATTTATACACCCTCTACCTTTGAAGAGAAAGGTTGACAGTGTCATAAATACACCTTTCTATTTAATTGCCTATTTCAGTCCAGGTTTGAATGCTTCTAATCTAAATCTAATCACTGGAAATTCTCCTATCTTGGCTGCTATGTGTTCACTCCCAGGCTTCTATTAAAAGAGCTCACAGCTCAGTTATCATTTGTTAATATAAACTCACTGTGTTGCTACTGGTGTAACTTTCCGTGAAAGTTACTCTATGTTATTTATTAGTTAATTAAGTAACAGACAAAGTTCCATTTCCTGCAGATCCAAATTATCCTCTAATTTCAGCTCCATGTTTTCTGGCTTCTAGATACACAATACTGTAAAACAAAAGCAAATAGCAATGTAGGGGAGTTCACAATCTCCTTCTAGTTTTACATTACTTCTTTTGCTGTTGGCTTCTGCAAAGCTGTGGACTAAACCCAAACCACTGAATAGACCAATAACATATATTTCACTTGTAATGTGCCCTCTTATTTTAATGCTGCAGTCTCTGGGTGTTTTCTACAGAATTATGTTGCTTTGCCTTCAGCAATTTCCTCCTCCATTCCCTCTGTATAGATGGAGGAAATACAGAAGAAAATAATTAGAATGGAATTTATATTCCTAAATTGGTCTTAACCTTGGAAAAAGGAAACAGTAAGTCAGGAGTTTTCATGTAGCTTTTGGTTGACATTACTACAATACACTGAAAAAGGTTCACAGTAAAATAACAGTTATCTGAGGAGATATGGATAGAAATACAAATGAATATTTTTAGAAGGAAAAGAAAGCAAAGGAAGAATCATGGATTTGGATGAGTCTGTTTAAGCTAAAGAGTGCATTGGAGAATATGCCATGGAGAACAAGTTTGCACTGGAAAGACAATGGATTTGATGATCTAATAAGTCTCATACATCTGAACTGTATGATTTCACCCCCAAAAGAACCTTGTTCTCTTTGTACTCACTGCTCCACAGAGCAGTAATTATTGCCAACAATGTGTCTGCTTGCTGGGGCTTCCAATGTGCCAATCGTGGTGTGAATTTATTCAGCATTTAAAGATATGCCGAGCACTTCCACAGATGGGGTTTTGACAACAGCAAATTTAGATGTTCTTCAATGTTTAACATTAGCACTCACTAGGGAGACACAGACAGGCACCTCCTGTTCTGCACCAGAGGCAAGTGGGAAATACTCTGAGAACACCTAAGCAGACAATCAGCAGCTTTCAGTCAGAGGCTTTTCATGAGTCATGTTTTTTTTCCTACTGAAGATGGGTGTCCCTCAAAATGTTTTACACTTCAATCTGGATGGGGATCCATGCTTCACCCAAATAAATAGTCACATCCTGGAAAACTGAGATGCACTTGTGCAGTTACATTTTCATTTTGTCTTTCTTTTTGTATCACAATTTAACTCTATTTTTCAAACTAAATATTTCTGCTGTTTCTCTTACAACAGCATGAAACAGGGCAGACGTTGCAAAAAACAAAACCAAACCCAAACAGTGTTAAGTGCCCATTGCTTTCAAATCCAGATGTGGACAACAACTGCCAGTACACTATAAAGTCCTGCATGTCCCTGATTGCCATCTCTTGGTGTCCCCTCCAAACCTGCTCACAGGCACACAGGTGTTCACAGCTGTTACACAGAACTCATGGCTTTCAATTCCCATTGGAAGATATTTCCTTGGCTTACAAGACCATGCATGAGAGAAAGAAAGATATTAAGTCAAATTCATCAATGTGAAAGAGAATGTAATGTATAAAAATTTAACAATATTTTCTTAGAACATTGGGATAATATTTGTATTTACAAAATTCTTCTATTGAAGAGCTGGCTCAGAGATGCTGGCAGGCACACAGCAGGTCTCAGCTTTGACATGAAGTGAACAAAAAAGTTTAACACCTCTTCCTTGGACTCCAGATTACTATGGAGCAAAAGTAATTGTGAAAGCTCTAAGGCAATACATGAGTGGAAGTTGTTGTGATGGAGAAAAAAAATCCAAGCAAAATCAAATGTATTCAATGTGACACACAGAAAGATGAGGGTCAATCTTGTCTCCTTAAAGCTTTTCCTTAGGTTACACTGGTGATGCTGGGATGTCAGTGACAGCCAGGGCACCAATTATTCACTTCTTAGAAGCTGAAGCTACATGTGGTAAGAAATTTAGAAATTACAACACCCTTGAATGTTGGCTGATGATTCAAATCCCTTCTTGGGCTTTTGAGACCACTTGCAAAATTCCCATCTGTTCTGAGCATTAAGACTGTGTAGTGCTGGTTCAAGCTTGCCTCGGAGCAAAACAGCTTTATCTTGTCTGAGTTTGCAGCAAGTAAGGAAATTGTCTGCTGCTGTGTATCACTAAGTTAATGAAAACACCATCAAAGGGTTGCATTTGAGCATCTTTCTAAATGTTGTCTTTTGAAAGGAATGTAATGGGCACTGACTGAAATTTAGTACTGTGGTTCAAGAAACACAGGGGTTTTTATGAGACACTAACTGAAATTTAAGAGCTGGTTTTGGTTTGCTTCTTTTTGCCATTTCAGAAAGTTCTAAATTACAAAATGCTGGTCGCAAGCAATCGGTTTCCAGAAGCCTGAAGCACCTTTTCCATTCATCAAACAAGTTTGTGAAGACTCTGAAAAGGTTTGTCATTCCTTCTATGTTCAAGACATTCTGAATTTCAGCAGCTGTTGTTCTGTATTAGAGAAAAGCACCTTAGCAATGTGTGTGAATATGCCACTACTGATGAGACAGCAATTGGGAAGAATGAACTGATAAAATCACAGATGTGTAAGACTGGTGCAGCTGACAGGAAAATAATGCTCCAGCTCCTACTGAAATCAATAGAATTTTTTCCATGTTACTTTTGGAAATGGATTCAAATTGTAACAGAGTGAAATATTCTGTGCAAGCCCAAAGTGCATCTACTGAGCTGTTTGAAAGCACCGCCTCTGTTGCTCCTCATTAATGAAACTAAAACATTTATTCATTCATAATATCAATCACAGAGCTCAGATAGCATTTGAATAGTCCCCTGGCAACAAGCCCCACACAGAGAACTCTCTGACATCCTCAGCTGGGTTTGCAGCCCACTGTAACCCAACCCTCAGCCCTGACAATTTGGTTTAGCAAATGGAAGTTGCTTATTCTGGATTATTTCTTCGTTCATTGCCAGGCGTGTTCAGTTTGCTTTTTCTTCTTTGTATTTTGGTAAGAGTTTAATTCTTTCAGAAGAGCTCTCCAGAGTCTTTAAATTCCCTGCAGTAACTACTTAACATATGTAACTAATTGCGGTGGTAAATATTGAAAGGAATGATCTCTATAAATAGGTTTGCAGATATGTTCGCCAAATTACACTCAAGTATACCAATGTAAATCCATAATAATCCACCTGATTTCAATCGAGTTACCTCAGACTTGCTCTGAAGTAAAGGAGGGCAGAACTAAGCATGTTAATGATAAGTTTTAGTAAAATTTCTGATTTCTAAAGGGCATAAAGCCTCCATTGTGTACTGTGTATTCTGGCAAAATTCTCACTAAAACTGATGTCCATGCCTTGCACAGATCCATAATCTCTTAGATTCATGTAGTCTCACATCATCTAAAGTGATAAACTTCCCATATATTTTTCAGAACTCACTGACTGAAGTTGCACCTATGTTACACAGAACTTTAGACAAGATGATTTACTTTGTCTCCTCAGAACTTAACATCTATGATTCTTTGACTAAATTTGGCATGGATGTGAACAGACATGAAAGGTGTTTGATAGTATTTCCTTCTCTCTTTAGGGGACTCTACTTATCTGTTATACTTTTTCACAAAGACAATTTGTTAGTTACCAATGAAGATCAAATCCCAATTGTGGAAATCGATGACTCTCACACTAGTTCAGTTATGCAGGATTTCCTGTGGTTCACAAAGGTAATGGGAGTCTAATTTCATCTATTGCTTCTGCGAATTTGTTGCTAGCAATGCATAGGTTTTGCTCATCACTCTGAATGTATGAAATTATGTCATTAAAAAGCTGAATGATTAAGTGCTTTATCACTTAATTTATCATTTGAATTTATCATGTTAAATGCAATTTCCACAAACCATTCATGTGGATTAAATCCTGACTGGGCCACTGACAGTGACACAATTAACTCTTAATGTATGATCCTATATGAGTGACTTTTATGTGGGTACGTAAAGGTTTTAGGGACATTTAGAGCAAGAGCCTAAAGAAATAACGAGGGGTTTTAACTTTGGTATTGTGGTTGTGCCATCGCTGAAGTTGTCTTCACATTACTTTTTTTATACCACAAAGAACAGTAAATCAGTTTTGCACAATAGTCCAAAATCAACTGAAACAGGTTCCTGATGTTTACAGAACACCTTCTGTGTCTGAGTCAGTATCTGCATCATGTTTATCCAGGCAGCTGATTGCCATCTGCAGAAACACAAAATGTGCAATATCTACTGATTTTTCCAAGTCCAAAATGCATTTTAATATCATTTCTGCTTTTGCAAATGCTGAGAACAAGAACTGGTTGAAGTGGATCTGTTTTTGCAGTTGTCTTGCATGTGGGATGACATCAGGTGGCTGAGGCAGAACATGGCTGTGTCCGTGTCCTCATCCACAGCACTCCAGGCCAGGCAGAAGATGCTTTCCGCAGCAGCACAGCTACAGGTGGGTCCCATGGCATATTTCTGGCTCTTAGCTCAGTGACTTTCCAGTCTCCAAGGGACAGAGCTGCCCACTGTCCCTTGGACTGTTCTTTGGAGCAGCATTCTCATCTCCAGTGAAATGAAGCACTGAGCCTCTCCTGCCAGGAGGGAAGGATTTACGTTAAAAGTAAAGAGAAGGCATAACAAAGGAAAGAAACAATAGAAAGAAAGAACAAAAGAAACAGACAAAGAAACAAACAGATATGAATCAGTAAATAATGACTACAGAGAAGCCAGTGAGTTTGCAGATTGGGAATGCAAGAGTTATAATCCTAATATTTGCCACTCAAAAGCCTCTCATAGGCCTATTCATTATTAATTATTAATCTATTAATGAAGCATTTAAACTCTGTTCTATTCAGCCTCTGCTACAGATGCAACCTGAGTGGTACTGAACAGGTCACTTAAATCCTTCTGTGTCTCAATTCACTACTTGTTATGCAAATAGAAATTACACTTTCTCCAGCAGAACATTTCTACCTTTATTGTAAAGCTTTGAAGCTGGGTTTCACAACAACATGAAATCTCTAGATGGCAGGCAGACACTTTCATTAAAATAGCTACTTTTGTGGGAAAATACATTTTCAAAAAGCTGTGTGCATTGTTGTTACCAAAAAAGTATATCCAGGCCTCACTTCTTCTACCTTTTGTTGAGGTCACCAAAGCTTCCCAAAAAATCTGTGGTACACTCATGGCATTACTGAAGATCCTAATTGCTGGGCACTGTGTTGGCCACACGTCATCCCACGGGTTGTGTCAGCACAATAACCTGGTTTGCAGCAGCTGGGAGAGCCACATGCTGTGAGGCCATTATTTACAATGTGCATGTGAGGTTTGTTTCACACCTTTTGGCAGAGCATGCTGTGCAGGAGAGCAGCCTTCCTGGGCAACCACCTGTCTGGACTGATTTCCCCAAAGTGTCCCAAAATATATCAATGCCAGCCTGCTGCACATTTATTGGAGGACCACCTGTGTTAAGCAGCAGCTGCTTGTCAGTCCTTTAAGCTGTCACTAGAGAAAGTTTTAATTATATCTGCTGCATATTCCCCTGGTGCGGTTGGCTCAGCTCAGGTAGCACAAATTCCTTTGGTTAGCTCAGGTCCATCCCCCCTGTGCAGATCCCCTTAACAGATCCTGCACTGGGAGATACCCAACATTCCCAGTGCATTGTGGTTTTCTTTGCTACCAGAGATGCCAAATGTAGAGCTTGAAAAACAGAGACACAGCAAATGTGCCCATGTGGTGTATTTCTCTGCTGAAGTTTTGCCAAATTTATTGCTCTAAATGTCTGTTCTGTTTGCTTGGTCCCTGAAGACCACAGGGATTGTCACCCAACTGCCAACCTCTAATGGTGTGTGGCCTAATGGGATCCACCAGTGGAAGGATCTCAATAAAGTTTATATGGTTGAATACTTTTTATTGAGGCAGTTAATAGACTGACTCCACAGGAATTTAGGACAGGATGGAAAAGATCAGTGATAACGCAGCTGCTCAGGGACTAGATCAGTAGATTCAGAGACAATAGGGACTGCAACTTTGCCTGTTGTTACCCTAGACAACTAAAGCAAACAAAGCACAAGTGATGGGGTAACAAGCTAAGCATACACAAAACTTTTTTAGGGTATGAATCGATCCCATATTGATATTAGTAGGTCCCCCATTCCCTGTGCTGGAATGTCATTCACAACATAGTGACAGTAAAGAACTGTTTGTTTTCATCTGGGCACATTCACATGCTGCAGTGATAATATGACAATTAGATGGCTAAGGACAACTGCCAGGATATGCCCCAGCTGGAGACACAGGGATTAGCACAAAATGTGCACTCAAGACCCCCAGAGTTAGGCAGAGAAGGAGACAAACCCCAAAAGGCAGAACAGTTAAAAAAGGCAGAGGAGAGGTGCTATGTAGACACCAACAGTCTGAACTGGAAGGGGATGTACAAAGATAAAATAGACAAGTTATGCCACCCAAACCCAGTCACTGTGCTGAATACTAAGATTTTATAAACATTTTTATAATATTAAAGTTGATAAGTAAATATTGCCTGCTAAGTACAGATAATTAATTTCAGGATAATCTATCAGTTTACATCATTAAGTTAATGTACAGCACTTCTGTAAAGATACAATGTGCTTCATTGTGAATTCAAGTTTTCATTTTAAATTACCCTTCTCCCTATCCAGCTTACTGTAGATGTCTTGAAAAATCACAAAGTAATGAGCATATTTTAAATGTTAGGCATTTTTCTTTAAGACATCTGGGAATCTCTTCAGTGGCTGGTCACTGGATTGAGTGTGTTTGCACCTATAAGCAGATGCCTTACTGTGTGAGGAAAGGGATTTTAACCAAAATATGTATTTTATGTGGAGTCTTGTAAAATTACTTTTCTTTAATCCTCACATATTTTCCTGGAGAGCTTTTCCCCTGTAGTTCTGTTAGTTTCTGGCTGTTTTGTCTAGCACATTCTTGGTATTTGAAGTAAAAGGGTCCATGACTCTTCAGATCCTGTGCTTCTTCACAAACACACTCCACAGTTTAGCTCCAGAACTATTTGCATACAGCACAAACCTGAGGGTCTCTTGCTTTTGTTGCTGAAAAGAGTCTGAATAATTTTAAAATGGGGAACAGAGAATGGAGATTATAGTTAATGAACATAGCAAAAAAACATTTAAAGTGTCTGTTATGAATGATTCGGGGAAAGAAGAAGAATTTTATATGATCTCTGACATTTAGTTCTGGGAAGGTTCAGATAAGCACCCAGCTCTTAAGTAAGTTCAAATCAAAGGAATCACCAGCAGACCAACAATGAGTGCTTTCAAAAATTGCATCCTTCATCTTTACATGACTGGGCAAAACTAGGAAGTTTGGCCCAAATAAGTTAATTTCTTTGCAGTAAATAAGTCTTTTACAAAGGCATTGGGTTGTAATAGTCTTTCTGATGTTCTCCATTAAACATTGGACTAAACACTACTGGACCAAATGCATCAGAGGATCCACAAGTCAATCCACAAACACAACCTAAAGAAAAACTTTTCCTTTTGCCACTAAATGATATGACTGTAAGGCAAGGGTTTGAGAAACACAGTGTGTCTCATTTTTAGTGAAGTCAGTGGGACTGATGTCAATGAGCACCAAGTTACATATCAAACAACACTCTTCTGATATGTGATAAATAACTTTCATTTTATATTTGTTTTCTAGAATTTGCTGGGAACTCACAATTTAGGCAGAGTTTTTTATGAGCCAATCAAGGATCGACATGGCAATATGGTGATAGTTACTGTAAGAGAAGTGGAGAGTCTGTACTCATTTTTTAATGGCAAATGGATGCAGGTATCCAAACTACAGAGCCAGAGGAAATCCCTTTCAACTCCAGAGGAGCCAACAGCATTAGACATCTTGCTTATAACAATCCAGGTAGTGCTTTGCTTCTCTTACTGTGTGTTATTTGCTTTTGTAAAGCCTGTGCCAGAGTCCTGATTTTTGGAAGGGTCTCGTAGAATTTTAGGCCTTAGTCCAGTGCCCAATAAAATTAATGGCAAGGCTCTCATTGAGAGTAAAGACTTATATTACTTCCAGTGGGTCTGGGATCACATCCTTAATATGCAAAATATCCATGAGATTCTAAAGAAATTACTTCAAAGTCCTAGCAGAGAATAGTTGTTTCTATCAATTTCGGGAAACCAGGCTATGGAATTCTGTAGCAAGGGATATAAAAAGCTTTAAAATTCTCTGGGATGTTCTTAAGCACCTCTACAGACACTTAAAATTTCTACACTCCGTAAGATTTTTCCATCCAACCCTGAAAACTAAATCTAGGTTTTAAACTTTACTGTTCTACTTAATAAACTTGTTCTGTGGGATTCAGGGTTCCTTGGAGCCTGGTACAGTCACTAAAGAATTCTTTACTGACCATAACCCTCCTTTAATTTCTACATCACATGCTCCTAGACCTGCAATTAGAAAAATGCCAAGGTAAGGATTGATCTCAGAAGCTGCTTGGCACACTCAGCTCAGCTACCATCACTGAGAGATGTGGGGGTTCAGCCCTTCAAGAATTATCTCTGAACTCATATTAAACAGAGACAGTTCATGTTAAGATGTCTTCTGTAGGTAACAGCAGCCAATCTCCCTAGAACTCTTGCACAGTTACCCAAAATACAAGATAAGTCATTGTCTTAGTCCCTTCTTTAGCACCATACATGAGATGATGGCTGCTGTGGTTAATTTTTGAATTAGAGGCACTTCTTCGGCAGAGACTCTGCTTTTCATACCAGGAAGTGACAGGCAATCAAAATATATGTTACCAGGTTTTAGGAATGTGAAAAAATTTCCAAAAGACAATAAAACTTACCTGATCTATGCTAGATTTAATGTATTACAGTGAGTTAAAGGTGCAGAAAATTGTCAATCTGGGCAAAAGTTTTATACTAGGAAAAGCAAAATACAGGCCTGATCAGATTTCCACAGAGATCCTAGTGGAAAAAATGTTCCCCTAATGGTTTACACATTCCTATCTAATGCCCACCCTTTCTTCTATTACTTGTTTAATCATTGAGTGGGTATTTTGTTCATGAAGTGCTTGTGAAAATGAGGGTCTAATTGCACTGGTCAGAGCCAAGCATAGCACTGGCAGATAATTTGATGGTTTCAAGAGTAAAGGCATAGGGCCAGGTGTCTTAATCCTCACCCACTGCAGAAGCACACATTTCTCAGGATGGATGGCAGCAGACATCATTTTTCAGGTAGTTTTGGAGGACTGCTATACATAGCTCTAAAAATGTCTCCTGGTCTCAGGAAATTCACCATCAATACTAATTTCTTCTAAGCTCTATTTGTTGATAAAGATATTTGTTGATAAAGATATTTGTTCAGAAAACACTGCCACTAATTCAATTTTGCAAACTACCAAACCCGGTGCTGACAGAGATCTTCCTGTTGACAGCAGGTGATACAGAGCAGGTTTTGGAGAGATGTAGGCTAGGATTTCCTTGGGGACAGTCCTGGCTCCTGCAGCCCCTCTCTCCCAGCTCTTCCCCAGTGCTGCTCTGCTCCCTCTGTGTAGCCACGAACCAAACATGAACCAGGGAACTGCTCAGCTGAAAAACAACTGCTCCTTTTCCCAAGTTGTTTTTCAGAGGAATCAGTTCCCTGACCCAGCTCACCACTGAAATGATCAGACAGGAGGCAGAGGTGGGGGTTATTTAAGCCAGTTTAAACACCACAGTTGCAGAAGATTGAAACCTCAGGTTGTCAGAGCCAATTCCTGCATGACATGGAGACCTTAGAGATCCTGTGTATGGCTTTAAGTGAGAAGTTGTCCAAGTGCACCCAAACTACCAGAGATTATTCATATACTTAAGCATGTGCTTAAATGCTCTTTGAATTTAAATTTTTGAATTTGAGGGCTGTAAAAACTTTTGTTGCTTTTTGCTCCCAAACTCTTTTGCTTATATGGAAAAAATATGAGATTTTTATGTAGGACTGTTTCCCTTAAAACAGGACATACTTTCCTATCACAAACGAAGTCAGCAGCGCCTCCCTCCCGGCTTGTATCTGGGTTACCTTAAACTCTGCAGTTCTGTGGACCAGATCAAAGTGCTTGTGTTGCAGAAGCTGCCCAATGTCCTGTGTCACGTCAAAATCCGAGACAACAGCAACGTCTCCAAGTAAGTGAATATATAGATATGGTTACACACACACACACACACACACAGACAGAGAGAACAGTTGTTTTAAGTTTGAAACAATTGATCAAGCGTTAAGGCCAAGGCAATTCTGCTGTTGCAAAATTGTAGGTGGCAGCAAGGTTTGGCTCTGGTGTGTGGCAGAAGGGTTTGGCTCCAGTGTGTGCCATCCCAGAGATCTGTGCTGAGCTAAACAGGTGCACCTGAGTTTTCCCAGCAGTCTGAAGGCCTATCCAGAACATGTGGATAGGGGCCCATTGGTTTCTAAGGATGGTATTCCATGATTATTCCAGCTCTGCACAGGGGTAATGACCTGTTCAGAAGATCATAGCCTGCAGCCCTGGCACAGCCTTCAGTGGATTCAGTGCCACACTTTCCATCGATTTTCGCTGACTATGGGCTGTTGGTGTGGGGGATTTTTCTGTTTATTCTCTTGTGTGATATCTTTGATTTGTCACCCTAAACCACAGCAAACACATAGCAATTGGAAACTATATTTATAAATGCAACCAGACAGCAAACTCCTGTGCTCTGGGAAAGCCATTTTCCCCTTGTCCACTGCTTCCCTTATCCATTGGCAAGGGCACTCTTTGTACTGCCTGGTCCTTGCCTAGTGGGCAACACATTTTATTGACCTTTTTCTGGAGCTTTTTGATCCCATATCATTTCATCAACCAGCTGAGAATTTTGCATGAGGAAAAAGGAACTGGATATCTACATAGATAACAAGGATATCCAGAATGTAGTAGTGAATACTAACAACAATGTTGGAAGGAATATAAAGCCTAAGGCTTCAGAGTTTATAGCAAACCCTGACTCTTGAAGTTTAAGATCAGATCTTTATTTAGGAACAGATTATACCACAACTATTACTTGTCTTGTAGTGAGGTTTCCTGTACATTCTTTTTTTTAATGTTTGATGCTGGCTGCTGTTCAAGACTGAATACTGGGCAGGGTGAATTAGGGATTGGATCCAGAACTCTGATTCCCATGTTTATCAGGTCTCAAATAGAGATGTGTGGAGGAAAGCAGGAATTTCTTTGGCTGCAGTGAGTGGAAGATAGTCCTTCACAGAGATCAAACTTCCTGCTAATTGTAGCAATTTCCAATGCATGTTTTTTAAAATACTGTGGTAGATAGGGAATGAAGAATGTGAAAGAGAAAATCTGAAGTGAAAAGCCTTTCTGAAATATTTCAAAGGTAGTTGGACTTCCAGAGGAATGTTCAGCCTGATGTACACATGCTAGAAAAAGAAAACTTTTCAAAGTTAGAGTTCAATCAAGATTGCACAAGTTTAGATTGTTTTGGTATATGAGGATTAAACGATCAACAGATCCCAAATGCACATACACCAAATTCCTGCTTGGGCACTGAGCTGTTGTTATATATCTAATTTTAACTTGACTCAACATACAGAGATGAGTGGGAATGGATCCAAACACTTTCTGGCTCAGAATCTGTGGAAAGTATGGATCAGACTTCAGACTGCCCTACTCAATTGTTCTTGTATGAGCTCCAGACAGCAGTGAAAGCTCTCCTCAAACAGATCAATCTACCTCTGCATCAGGTATTTGCCTTTGTGGGATTTCTCACCTTTTTAAAACCCCATTCTTAAGAACACAACAAAAAGCTACAAACTGTGTCACTCATAAGTAGGGATTTGATGTCCGGGTTGCAAGAAAAACAAAGCAGAGAAGTTTTGTATTCCATTATTCTAAGGGGGAACATGTTCAGTAAAACAGTTCTTGTCCTGGACATGTGAACATTCAAGGATTAGGACACAAATTTCAACTACCTGCTATTTTTGCATCTTTTAGCTTATTTTTGCAATTTCAGGCAGGTGCAAATAAACTCTTTTGCATGAAAGCAGTAGTTTTGAGCACCTTTACCAAGCTGACAAAGAAAAAGAGGCATTTTTCCAGGCAAGCACAGCAAGTGACTGTCTTTTGGGAGGCTTCGAGTGAGGATGTAGGAAAGGCCTGGTAATGACAGGAACAGCATTTTGCTGTTCTTTTGCACACAGATGAATGTACCCCTTCTAAAACATACAGTCCCAGACCTCCAGATTGCTGTGAGTGAGGAGAGGTGTCTGGCTTCTGGCTTTACATTTAGGTACAAGAAATGCATATGTGAATAAATAAAGTCAAGGAGAATAATCTATGATGTGAGAGATCCATGAAAAAATAAGCTAAGAAGTTTGTTTCTTGTTTACATTGATTCCATTTTATTTTGGTCTGCAAGAGTAAAGAGGTCTTAAAGCAGAAGTAAATCATCTTTATATTCACTTCAAGGTCTGTTTGTGCAGCTAGAAAGATGTGGCCTTAAAATAAATTAAACTGGTTCTACATTTCTTGATTTTGAAAGGTTTAAGCTTTGCTTTTAAAAAGGAATCCATCAGTGCTGCACCTTCTAGCCTGAGAAGAGCCAAGTAAGACTCAAGTAAATCCAAAATTAAGACAGATGGTGTGCTGCCTTGTGGTCAGTTACTCTAATTCAATAGGGCTCTGTACAGGTCTCTACGTTACTGCATTTGCTTGGAGGTTATAGCTTTTGTGCAACTGTTTTTTTTCTTTTAGAGTTAAGGACTAAAATATTGAAATCACTGTGCAATATGTTCCTGAGGCTGCAGCTCAGCCAAGCATCTGAGCTCATCTGTTGTGCCTGAGAGATAGACATCAACATGACCTTACAGTTAAACACAGATGCAAATGGTCTGATGGCTCAGGACCAAACTTTTATGTTAATGAATTGAATTTTTAATTCCACAGATTTACTAATGTATTTTTATTATTTTTGTGGTGACCAGGAGCAGGGACAGTGGCACTGGGACACAGCCAGGGCAGAAGGCAGTGCTTGCTGCACACAGCAGCTCTGAGCAGCCTCAGGCCACTCCTGCCTGGGCCATTTTCTCTTGCTGCAGCACTTGTTAAACCTTTTCAGTGCTGTGTTGAGGGAGAGCTGCATATTTCTCTTAACCAACCCTAAATTGAATCTTAAAGGTTTTTAATTGAATCCATTTTCATGTTTTCACATAATTATGCAATCATAATCTTGAAAAGCACATGGCATGTGATCATTTTCTGCCTAATAAGAAACATAAATGTTGTTTTCAGGGGGGTTGTGCCTGTGTGTGTTGTTTTAATGTGGAACATTGCAGCTTTAAATCTTTATTTTATGTAGTGACATGAACCCACCTTTAGCCACCACCACCCCCCGCCCCAAATATTTACGTTTTATAAAAATTCCGAGCTTGATGTTGTGCAAATTTTCTTTAATGTTTTATATCATTTGGGGTGTTGTTTATATAAGTGCCATGTTGTAATTCTCTCCTATTCCTTCCCCCGCGCGTGTCCCTGTACAGGCTAAGCACTTCCGTCTGTACACACAGGAGGTGTTGGAACTGGGTCACAATGTCTCCTTTCTTCTCCTGCTCCCCGCCTCAGACGACGTCTGCACTGCCCCAGGACAGAATAATCCTTACACCCCACACTCAGGATTTCTTAACCTCCCTCTTCAGATGTTTGAACTCGGTATAGTAGCTTGCTTCACCTAGAAATATTAACCCAGTCTCCTTATAATAAAATCACAAAGTTGTATCTGTTTTCCCCCTTGTCCCAGTGGAGAGTCAATAAATCACATGATGGCTTTGGCAACAACACTCCCTATAACGGTGTACAAGTTACAGAGGGAGCAGGGCGGTTAAAGCATATACTGTAGCCATCGTTATTGAAATGCAAAGCAGAGAGCAAGGCCCACAGTTATCCACTATATGTCTATAAGCTTCTTTGCAAGATGATGTTCTTTAAAACACAGAACCAAGAGAAATTACATACGACACAGCAAGGCTGGAGTGCAAGAGGAGATGCAAAAAACATCTCTCTAAGTTGTCACAAGGATAATTGCTGGTTTTGTAATAGGGATTTTTGCAGATCCTGATTGCAGATGGTCCTACTCAAGGTCTGACTCCTTCACAGCTTTGTGAAAGATCTGAATAGATTTTCCCACATGACAGACATCTTGTTCCCTTTGATACCTGGAAAAATGCTGGAGACTGTTCTATTGCTATGGTGCAGCAAAAGCCTGTTATGAAAAATGCCAAAGCACAGGACTTGAATCTCTTTCTTTGGGGAGCACATCTTGCGCTGTAGCAGATTCAGCTCTCTTCTTCCACTCCACTGCATTGCATTGCTGACTGGGTAAGAATTCCCCAAAACAGAGTTTTCCAGCTGTTTCACAGAAGGCATAAGATGCTTTAGCTTCAAGGTCCTCTATTTCTTATTTCTTCTTCTTTGGTCCACAGAGAAAAGAAAAGGTTCCACATAAAAGCAGCTCATAAAGACTTAATAGTTCTTTTTAGAGAGAATATTAAAGTGTGGGGGCTGCTGAGCCTTACACATCAGTCTGCTCTGTTTCCTTTTAGCCTGTAAAACTGGGGATCTTTCTTTCCTCTGCCTTGGAGAAGAGAGAAAGGTATGTGCCAAAACTGATCGAGTCAGTACACCAGGAGCCACTGTAGGAAAGGTCTCTAGTGGCAACTCTGTCCCTGTTGATGTCCCTCCCAGGTGTTTATGTGACACCATTACCTTCCTATCTCCTGTCTATCAGTGCCAAGTGCTGTTCAAATCACTTATGTAGGAGATTAGATATTAATGGAGTGTCTTGCCTTGCCTGTGTATCTGCAGTCACAACTCATCCATGACCTACCATCACCCAGCAACACAAATTTCATTTGGATCAGGCAGGAATACAGCACTGTATTTATGCCACATCAGCCACAGCACACTGTGGTGCCTATGACAGCTCTGGGGGTTTCTGCTGGCTGTGGGAGGACAGATGCCATCTGAGCTGCCATACAATTATGAGTGGAACAGCCACACAATACATGGTGTAGTCTGCCAAGGAAAAGTTACCCCTTCAAACGAAAGCTAATGTAATTGAATGAGAAGAGTTAGCACAGTGCTTTGGGTCACATGGCCACGGCTGCAGTGCCCTAAAGCCAGATTTTTATCTTCTGATGTGCCACCCTGAAGCCACCAATTGGCCTCTGAGTACAGAGCGCATCATTTCTCCTGGTGAGAGGGGCCTGCTGCCTTGCTATGCAAATTAATGCGTGAAGCATATTAATCTCTGACGCAATTAATCTCCTCACTAGAGGTTGGGCAGACTATTTGATTCTCATTAGGTGGGACACAGGCCAGGGCCAGGAGTGCCTCTCATTTCAGGGACACAGCCTGCATGGGTCTGACAAATCAATAGAGCCTGCATGGGATGGTGTGGCATCGGTAAACATGCAACAGAGCCATCTCCCAAAAGGCATTCCAGGTGCAGCCCTCTCTGTTCAGGGATGTTGGTGCAGTGGGGAAGCAGTTCATGGTAGGGAAAACAGTATGGAGAGCTGAATTTCACTTTTGAGTATTTTTTTAAGTAAGCAATCCTCTGGCCAAAGGCAGATGACATTTCAATATGACTTATTATATATGTATCCCTGATGTTCTATAAAGTGACTGTGATTCACATCTCAAATATTAGAAGCTTCCATTCCCCATTAACTGGTGGCTACCAACTATATAATTGCATAACCACAAAAGACTATGTTGAAGTAACATTTGTTAAAGTAACATTAAAGGGTCTGACTTAAAACCACAAAGGCTCAAAACTTCAGCACTGGAGCCGAAACCGCGGCTGTAATTCACTCAAGAGTCCACCACATATGGCATATGTACTGTAAGACCACACACTATTCACACTGGATCCCTGCAATATCTAGGCATTGCTGAAACCAGAAGGTAGAATTCATTCTTTCACTTTTTTGTGAGATTTCTATGTTCAGATTAGGCCTTTATTGTTAATACTAACAATGTTTCTGTGATTGGATCTCTTAGTTCAACAAATTCTTCTCAGTCATGTTGTTTGTGAGGGATAAGTAGACATGGGACTTTTCTCTCTTTTTTTAATATTTGCAATGAGAATAATATGTGCATTTTACACTTGGAACACCCTGAAAAATGCCATGCCCCAGTCCAGAAGAGCAGCGGCAGTAAATCCAACTGGCACTCACTGCTCTAACAAGATCATGCTGTATGTTTGCATTTACTGCAGCACCAATGAATGGGGAAGTATTTCTGAAAACTTGTTCTCCCTCAGCAAGTTTCAGTATGTCTGCACTGCCATTTGGAGAGGTAACTGCTCAGTTTTGCCTGAGCAGCAGCAGGTTCTGGAATAATGTAGCTTTAACACACCAGGTGAATTAACATTTGCAAAGTTCCATGGCACTGTAGCTGTTCTGTCGTTTGTTACCTCTGGTACAGCCTGAATAGTTCTGTGCTGCTGCAAAGTCAAATTCCTCAAAACAAGAGGTCATATCTGAACTTTCTGTGTTACCCTTCTGCAGGAGAGTTCAGAGAATGATGTGTGGTAACACCTAAACCAGTTTTAATTGTTTCTCCCAAACTGTGATATCACTGCAAGGCTTTTCCTGCTGAGTCATTTACATTGAAGTTCCTGATTTAAACCAGCTTAGCCCCAGAGAAAGTTATCAGCCTTCAAAATGATCCTTTCTTTCTGAAACAGTCAATTAAAAAAAAAAAAAAAAGTTTCATTTTCCAGTCATGTTACTACTTTCTTGATAAAAGAAATGATAAGCTATAAAAGCCGCAGAAACAGCCTTTCTGATTAAAACTATCAAGGGCAAGACAGCCTCTGGAGCTGCATACTAAGGACCTGATTATCCCTTCACTTAGATATAATTAGAAATGACTCTTTTGAAATCAGTGAAGTTAGAGAATAAATACAGTGTAAATGAGAGGAGAACTGAAGCCTGTATTATTTATTTTTAGCTTAAAGAAACCCATCCAGAGTTAGTTACTATATTTAATAAAATTTGTGTTCTGAAAGCTAAGGATTACATATTTCATAACCAGTATGTAAGAATTTTCCTTTGCATTTGGTCTTTTCACAGTTCATTTTTGCTGTTACAAGGAAAAATTTATAAGCCTGTATTGCCGCCTTTCTGCTGTCATAGAGCTGGACTCTCTGAAAACCCAGCAATCCCTGAGGGAAGCAATTTCAGACAGTGAAGTCGCTGCAGCCAAACAAAGACACCAGCAAGTTATAAACTACATACAGGTAATAGTCTGTTTCTGACTATTCCAAGGAGATTTTAAGGTGGCTTTCTTAAAAATTGCATGGGGCTGTAATTTGAAATCTAAATGGAGAATTATTCACAGACATCATAAAAAGAGCAGTTGTATCAAAAGTGCAATTCTGTTTTTATGAAATTCAAACCCAGAACATGCTTTCCTTAGTTGTTGCTTTTATAGAAGGATTTTTATGGGTAAAATCAAATGACAGTTATACTAGACTGTTATAAAGAAATGTGTCAGTCTGCTTGTAAAACTCCCTCCCATCTAACCTGAGGTAAGCTAGCACCATGTCTGGGCATTCATTTGTATAAGAGTTTTTCTTTGTCTGTATGAACTGGGGACATTTTTCACTGTGATAATGTGGCAATTTAAAAAATTTAAATGAAAATTCAGACTAGATTGTGGAGACAATCTCCACCAACAATATCCCACTCAGGAACACAGCTCTGCATTTCATATGTCAAGCTGGCCCCAAAAGCAGCTGTGAGCATGGCCAGCACCATGCAGTGGCACTGCTTCAGTCCCCCAGTGCAGGAGGATCACCACTGTTACCATACTTGTCTAATTTGCTCATTCTCTGTCTTTCATCCTGATTTTCCTGTATTGTTCCCAAATCAAGACTTTACCTACTCAACTCAGGGCTCTTTGAACTACATCCCATTGTGCACCATAGCAAAGCCTGTCCTTTTGCAAACCATTTTGGTAATTGGTTATTTATAGATAAAGCTCATGACTTTTGCAGAGTATATCTATGGGTATGGTTGACCTGTCTTTCTACAAGAGAGGTGCAAATAACTTTGCGGCTCTAGATTCTTAATATTCAAGCTATCTTCTGTTGGAATAGGAGCCAAGACAACCATTTGTCCCTTTGACAAGATGCTTGACCATCTATAGTTATGAACGAGAGGACAATATTTCTATTTCTCTTTGTTCTGCATTCAGACCCCCTTTGCCTTGTGCAGGAGTTTTTGGCAACCTGTAGCACGGCAGAGAGGGAAGAGCCATTGTACTTTCACTCTCAATCCCCTCCCATTCTCACACTCAGAAAATCTAGCTTTCTTGCAGTGTGCAGGAAAAATTGGAGAAATTTTATCCTTCACATCAAACCCAAGCATTTGTATATTCATATGCAGGTACTGTATAGACAGTTCTGTGTTCCTCTTCTCCAAAGTGTTTGAGCCACATATCTACACTGGGAAAATATGGGAGAACATTTTAAACTTCAGTGTTTTGTGCTGAATTATTGTGACAGTGTATTAGGCTTGTGAGGTTTCCTCTTAAATGAAAAACATCTGTATTCCACCTATTGGCAAAAATATCTCAGCCCACCACATACCGCAATCTTCAGTGGTGACCACGAAACCGCAAGAGCATTTGTGTGATCCCAGATCTAAGACAGTGTTGAAGTCACTACACAAACCAAACATTGTAAAGAGCAAGGGAGTCTATATAAATGCAGTTCTGAAAAGGAGTCAGAGGGCAACTGAAAATAAAAAATAATTTTAAAAAAAAAGGGAAGAAGAAAAAAAACCCAACCAACCAGAATATAAGGTACTTGGGAGTCTTTGCCAGAATGTTACAGAGAAAGGAATCTGTAGACACTGAAACTAAAACTGAAGTTAAGCTGTAATTGATATCATTTAGTGCTTCAAATGTTCCTAAATTGTGAAAGAACCACAGTTCATTACAATGTCCTGCAGAACAGCATCAGGGGGAAAACCAACAGGATTTGCATTTTAATAAACTGCATGCAGGATGGTTGTTGTTTGGGGTTGAGAGGGAGGATCACAGAAAAGATGTATAAAATCTCTAAAATCAAACAGGTGAGATGTTTGCTAACTGGAATTAGTTTCATGGAGCTATACTGAAGTCTTGAAATTATGCAGGATTACGAATTAATCTCTGAACCATTTGTTATTCTTATTGATATATATTCTTAGCTCAAATTAACTCGGTGGCAAGGCCTGCACTGACATCACTGGAGTCAGGATTTCATCTTTACATTAAAATGGCCATACTAGGTCAAAACTAAGAAGCAGCTATCCAGCTATACTATCTCCAACACCGCTTATCAGGAGCTACCCCAGCAAATCTGGCATCTACAGTATCCCTTGGGAGTAAATTTCACACTTTGAATATGCATTTTGTGAAGTATCTCCAGCTAAGAGAAGCTGTCTTTGAATATCAGTCTGCAGGCTCTCTGATCCCTCTGTCACTCTCTGATCCCTCTGTCACTCCCCTATTTGACAATTGTCACTGCACAGAGTACCCCTCACTTTTGCCTCTCCATTACTGACCCAGAACTCTCACTCCATTCTTACAGAATGTAGCTTGTGTAACTGCAAAGCAGCTTCCCACAAACACTGCAATATTAATAGGAAGGCTCACTTGAAATTCAGAACCTTCTGTAGGGAAAGTATGAGGGAAGTTCTAGAAAGGATACTGCAGCAGGAGGGTATTTACTCACAGCTACTGTCATTTGATGGTTGCAACATTTGCTCAGCCATCAAAGATCTTGAGTGGCTTGAAGATGATGTTAAAAGATGTTGAAAGTGTTCCACTATCAAAAGACTCTTCAGACCCACATTAAACAGCATTTTTCCTCTCTGCAGAGATACTTAAAGCTACATCCTGCTATTGATTTAGGCACTTGTCTCTTATTGCCATCAACAGGCATGTGTTAGAACTGCTGTTGTGTAGATTTATAGTTTTAAAATGTACGCAGACTAAAATGGTTAGGGAGAAACTGCAGTTTGGCTCATAGCTGTGCTTCTGCCCTCCATTTATGTATCAACACGTGCATGTTCTTTGTTAAAAACTAGGTCTGACCTCAGCAATTGCTTTGACTTGGGTTTGCAAAGATGCTCCAGAAGTCTCACTTTTATTCCAGTACAGTATCAAACCAACTTCCAGGTGTGCTACAAACTGATCAAATTTTTACTCATTCAAAATACAATTTTCATTTTCTTTCCATGTCAGACTTCAGGTCTGGATTCACCCCTGCTAACTACACATTCTTAATTGAGGTACCTCTTAACCAAAATCAGTTCAGACCACCTCAATCTGAATGTTCTTTCAGGGGATCCTGCTGCTCTCTCTTGGCAGGGACTACAGACTTACTTGGGCTCTTGAAAAAAGTACACACTTAGGTAGAATTAATACTCAGACTTAACCATATTTTGTCCTTATTTTTTCCTCCACAGCAAATTGATGAGATCTGGAGGGACGTGAGATGGATCACAGAAGCACTGCAGTATGCAAGATACAAGCAGCCAGCAGCAGGCCTGCCCATAAAGAAGTTTGTGGATCTTTCAGAAGAACACTCTCAAAAGAAAATGAGCTCCACCTCTTCACATCTGGATTGTCTTCCTTCACCTCCCCCTTCCCCTGAGCCTAGAATCCAGAGGAGAAAAGGTGTGAATGGTAAGAGAACTTTTCTTTGTTCACCAAGCACACTCTTAGAACTCACTTCTAATTATAACTGCTCTTGTATATCTTTTTATAAAAGGAGTCAATTTTTTCCCATACCTGCCAAAGTATCTTAACAATCATTTTACCAGTCATTTGCCACTCAGTATCCTGAGATCCTTCTACAATCTTTACAATCATATTTTACTTTCAGATACTCAAAATAACTGTTCATCATCAGCCAACTTTGTCACCTTGCTGTTTCAGATCACTTAATAAACAGGTTGGAAGGGACAAATGCTATCACTGGCTTCTCCATGATGTCCAGAATTCCAGTAAAATCCATCCACGGTGAAAACTGACGGCTTCATTTGTTGCCCACACCAACAATCTGATATTTTATATGGAGGAAGCTTTCTCTTAATCCCAATTACAGCTGCAGAGCCTGTGGTAAAGAAAATTATCAAAAGCTCTTCAGAGCTCTGATGACGGCTGTGTATTAATTGTGCACATGTTCAGAGTTTTATTAGACTGATGAGACATGAGTTGCTAAGCAAAAGTTATTGATCCATTCTCATCAATCATGTATCTATTATTTCTCCCCATAGTTTTCATTAATTTGACAGAATCTAACTTAGATTTTTCCATAGTTTCCATTTGCCACCTTCTGTTTCTCTGGTATTACAGCCATTTTCTTTCCAGGCTTTGAGTGTTCCTCTGCTTTGCAGCAATTATTTCTTATGCCCCTCTTGCTTTGTTTTGATAGAGCAAATTTTAGTGCCAATAGTCCAGTTTAACAGCTGTTTTCACATACCTCTCAGGATTCTCAGTGTTTTAGACAAGCATTTTGAATTACACAAATTACACAAATAAGCACCCACCTCACTGGGAACATTACTGCTTCTCTGCATAGCCAGAAAATTAAACTGATTAAAGAAATGGATCACAACAAATAAAGATGGAGCAAATTAAACAGCAACACCCATCTTGCTAACAGAATAAGGACTTTGGAGGAAAAAATAAACCATCCTGCTGAACTGTCTTTAAGCAACAAGTAAATGAAACAGTAGAAACAAAAGCAACAGATGCTGCATTAAACAACTGCCATGACCGTTACAGTAATAATTATTTGGGTTTTTTTTCAATTTGGCCATTTTATACATTTAAGGAAAATTAATAAATCTCTTCTGATTAGATTTCATGAGGTTAAAAGAAAAGAAACCAGAAAAGGCTGGTGCTTTGCTCCACTTCATTATACAGTAGTGTTCTTTTTCAGCACCCCTCCCTCAGCTATGTTTCCCCTGTATTACAGATCATGAGTGCAGAATAATCCTTAGCTCTGGCACAGTGCAAACTGCAGCATTATCTTATCCTGCACACCCTGGATTCGTTAGTGCTGGGCTCTATGACAATTTACATGAGCTCCAAGTGAACAGTCAGCACTATATAAAATCTATGTTTAATTCCTGGAATCTAAGATAAACTATCTAGGGCAATGGAGCATCAATCTATTCTATCACACATGCCACCATTTATTATATTATTGATCCTGCTGAAGCCAAAAGACAGCAGTGATTTCAGTGCCAGTGTGGGATTTGGTCCAAAAATTTGCATTTGGATTACGTGTGTCTGTTTTGGATTTGAACACTCATAAGGCACCTGATGGCCAAAAGGGCAGTTTTTTATTTATCAATCCTCCATGTTGTGCCTTGAGCCTCATACCACACTTATAATTGCACCCTGCTCACCATTACAGAGATATAAATCTAGAGTAAGTCAACTAACATCTTTAATAAAAACAGAAACTGGATTAGAGATTTTTTTTCTCTCACAAATCTCCATGTCTATGAAATTTAGTGAAAGCAAGATAAAAGAAAACATCATCTCAGAACTTATTCCCAATTCAAATTCAATTTTTTTCCTGTCCTTAACATAATAAATTAATTCTTTCTGGTTTTCCTAATTCTGCCACCACCTGTCTAACACATCTGTAACTCCTCCCTGATAAATCCTCCCTGACTGCCTTTGCCGTCACCTCAGCCCAGGGCAATTCCACAGAGGAAACACACATACATTTCCAGCACTGTAAATTTAAAATTAAGACAAAAACCACATAAATGACAGTTAAGCCATTTCTCTGCTGAACTTTTCTTGTTAGTGTTAACCAGTTTTCCTTGCAGACTCCCAGCCCTGCTCAGATGAAGAAGGCTGCTCCGAGGTGTTCCTCCCAACTGACAGCGACTACGACTCCAGCGATGCATTGAGCCCAAGGGAGTTAGACCTGATTTACTCCTCATCCCAGGACATCTCCCAGCAGGCTGGCAGTGGCCTGAGTGTCAGCGCACCCAATGTGCTCCAAGTCCATGACATGAAGCCCTGCCTGGCACTGAGAGAAGGCTTGACAGAGTGTGGTACCTTGGACACCAGTGCTGAATGTTGCACAGAGCAGATGAGCAGTCTGACAATGTCAGGGCTTACACAGAAAAGCACAGACAAGTCCTCCAGTTCCAAGCAGCCACTGGGCTTTTTAGGGAAAAAAAAGTTGGGCAAACACCAACATTACAACTACTTCAGCCGGCAGCACCGCTGGCTGCGCGTGCACAGTGAGACTCAGTCGGGCTCTCTGTCGGAAGGTGTCTACACCCAGCATCTCATGAGATCTCCAGATTTGTCTCAAGAACCTACCTCCGGTGAGCAGGTGAAGATTCCCATCGAGGGGTCTCAGAGCACTTTCATACCTCATGCATCCAGCCTTCCAGAGGACGGGAAAGGCAAGTATGAGGAACCAAGGCAGGATGTCCATAGGACACATGTGGAGCCTTATGAAACAACATTTGTGGATGAAGAGGGCAAGTCCTGGGCAATGAGCATGGAGTCTGTAGAACACACGGATGTGCACAGTGCTATGCAACAGATCGCAGGTCCAGATGAGCAGTTGGGTTCTGCTGTCCCAGAAGTTTTCAGCAGCACCCTTTAACCCCAGAATCCTCCACTGCTCCCCATCACTCCACATGAGATACGAGCGTTGTGATCATAAGGGCCATACTTTCAAAACCACTGGTAAAAATCCAGCTCCCAAAATGGCAACTCATGCCACTCTAAAGAATCCTAATCTTTGGACCTCATCACCAGATTTCTGGTCTCACAAAGGTATCATTTGTCATGATGTGAGAATTATTATTACTGGCATCTGCAGGTTTGCAGGTACAGTCATAACAGTCACCACATAACAATCTGCAATTGAGTAATCAGGTTTTGCAGGTCTCTTCATTTCCGTGTTTCTCTGAGCATGCAAAATTTTAAGCATGAGTGATTCTGCCTGCAAGTTAGCAGAAGCTGTAAGATCCTTGGTGTCCTTATGTTAGGACTGTGTCCTAAACTTCTATTAACTTGTTTTTCACCATCTCCTGCAATTTTTTCTACTTTTCAGCTTTTCTTGAATGGATTTAGGTTGGATATAGCTGAAACACTAACTGGTCTAGTAACACAGATAACCCAGAGTTTCTAGCCACTTAAATAAGTGAAAATTCTTCCAGTATCTAGAAAATGCAGTCAACACCATCTCTGAATGCTGTCAGAGCCTGACATAATTATCACAATTGTTTTTTTAAGGAGCTTAGATTTCAAAATTTAAGTAGCAAGTTATTTTAAAAGCTTAGGAAATTAACCTTTGAGGTAAAGAGCAGGCAGAATGAGGCCAGGTTCTAGTGGAATAATATGCAGGGTCTATGTGAGATTGAAGCAAAGTTTTTCTTTTCTTCTCCCCACCACACACGAGCCCATTTTGTTGTGTGTTCGCATCACTCTCACACACCCATTGGAAAGAAACACCCCTTCTTTTTTTGTTCCTGAATATTCACCATAAATTCCAGAGGTATTTGATCACCATGTCTGAAGCTGGTATATTCTGGCAATTCAGATTAGTGACGTTTGGGGTGCAGTTTGAATCTAAGATTTTTTTCTTTGGGCCCCAAATAAATACTAATATGATAAGGAGGTTGGCATTTTGCTGTATTGTGTAAAGGCAAATCACAGTGAGTCAGGATTTTGTCCTTTGCAGCTACAATAAGCCTTGGAGCACTACAGAAGATGATCTCAAAAATGAAATCTATATTAATAAGAACCATAACACTGGAGTCACTAAGAAATGAACTAATGTGTAGAGAAACCCCAGCTGTTGCACAAGCTTTAATTTTCTTAAACAGTTCTTGAAGTTTAATTTTATAGGCCACATTCCTGCTGGTTAAATTCCCTCACTCTGTGTTTGTGTAGCCTTCTACCTTTTGGTTTTCCAGCCTCCAGGTGGATACATTCTAAGGCCCCCAATAAAGAGATTTGAGTTAAACAGTTGAGTTTACAAGTCCTTGAGGTAAAGGTAAGGATTTGGGCCCATGATCTGTGGTCCTTATTAAAATAGCACTTCCATAACCCCAGTGCTATTAAAATCCCTGTGAACTCAATCCATAAATTCAAAAATAAATGTTATTCACTATTTTATGCTTGGTCAGTATGTGGAAGCCACGAAGAGTCTTTGCAGTGATAGGAAGGGCAAAAACTTTCTATAAGGGATTTACATTTGTAATTTCTCTTTTCGGGAGTGGAAAGTTAACTTTTTGCACCAAAAATACTCATTCATTACCTGATCCAAAGTGAGGATGGAAAGATTTCCATTCACTCCCACAGGGTTTGGATGAGACCCACAGCAAAAATTCCTGTGGGTGAGAAGATGCAGGGGGAGCAGCAGTGTCAGTGCCCATTTGCAGCTAGAGGGGCACACATTGTATGGAACTGGGGATGAGGAAAGCCTGACTCACCACAGAGCCAAGCAGAGATGTCTGACTGTCACTGAGGGCACTCACAGCTGGTTACTTTAGATTCTGTTTATTAGCAGAAGGCTTTTCACCAGGGAGAGACAAGCAATGTAATGATTCTGTGCAGAACCAAAATAAATGACACAGTTTTTCAGTGTCCAGCACCTCGCCCGGGCTCCCCTAATCTGTTTTGCCTCTAAGGAAAACTGCCATAAAACTATTAAAGGATAAAATAACCATACACTGAGGCCATATGTTTTTGCAGAAAGTGATGAGATAAAACAAGATGTTCCTAAATGAAATCCACGTCACTTTGCTTTGGCTCATCGGGAACAATGAGGGAAAGAAGGAGCAAAATCTCCAGCAGAGAGGCATACACTACTGCTGAGATAAGGCTGTAAAAATCTCTTATCTGCTCCTGCTGCTGGACTTTTCAAGAAGCAGTCATGTAGCTAATAAAGGACTGGATTCTTTACTCGTAAGAAGGGCTTGACTTCATCATAATCTTCTGTGCTGAGATGAAATTTGACTCTGGAAGTGCAAATAGCAGCCCAAATCTACTCTGTCTTGATTTTAATCTTGCTGTGGAAGTAGTGTTTAGATGATGCCAATGGGATGTGTTTCCTTGATCTACTGCCTCTAAATTGAGGTTCTTCCACAAACTTTAATAGTCAAAGTACTAATTGATAGTTATGGGCTTAAATACTTCTGGTTATAAAGCACTGACTTATCTTTTGGTAAAAATACATGTTCTTTGTTCAAAATTGCTATCCACACCTATTTTGAGTCTCCTTAAAAGAACAGCCATGAACACCCAGAGATAAATAAATAGTAGAAAGCAGCGCCTTTCAAGTACTGCCATAATACAAATCCCAATTATTCTGCAGTTGTCTTAGGAACATCACACACACATTTCCCAAGCAACTTCAGCAACTGAAAAGACTCCTGGAAAATGCACAGCACTGTTAGCCCCACTCCATAGAGGACTCCACCAGCGACTCTTCTGAGTAGAGCTGAGTATATGCTCACAGTCCAGAATCAAATTAAAATTAAGAATCAAGATCTTTAATTACTGGGAACCCTTTCTCCAGGCTGAGCTTGAGTGCCCCTCCAAGGATTCTTGCATAGAAATGGGCAGTGCCACAGTTCAGAGCCTGCACCACACCAGTTTCAGTGGCCAGCAGACAGTTCATTCAAAGGAGCCTGTGCCCACTTTCTATCAGCTGAAGCTCTCCTCTCTAAAGGGTACTTGGGCTTTGCAACTTCTGGGTCTCTCTTCCTCATCCATCTTGCACCAGAACTTTTGTCCTGCATTTTCCAGCGAGTATATATTCTCCTGGGCTGAACCCAGTCCCTCCTATTTCTAGCAGTGACTTGGACTGGCTAGAGAAGAATATAGTGTTTTAATATTATGACTCCACAGAAAGCAAAAACTCAATGTGGAGCATATCCCCCTGTTCAGTGGTCTCAAACTTTCTTGTTTCTGTTGGTAGGAAGTGAGATATAGGTAAACTGCAGGTTTTACACTCAAAATTCCTTGCATCCACAGGAAGACAAGTCTCTACATGGACAGTTTGTCTCAAGACACCTGTAGCTCAAGCATTTATTTCCCATCCTTGTATTTTTTACTTTGTTTTAGAGACTAATTAACAATTGGATTTTCTACATAGTAAGACAAAGAAATCTATAAAACACTTCTTTTAAATGCAGACATTAAAGGGGGAGACGGGACATGGAATATTTTATCCTGAAAATTTACATGTTTTGGAAAGAGACAGTGCATCTTTAAATTCTCTAGGGTATAAAGAAATGCATTAAGTTGCTGGTCAACTCTTTTAAGGTGTTTAAATGCATGGCTCATGACTGTTATGTAAAATTTCAATACAGCCTTACAAACAACAAGGGTATAGTGTACTTGAAAATAGGGTACACAGCTTGGAAACTTACTCTGAATTTCTCTAAGGTGTTGAACTTTGCCATCAGCAAAAAGTATTTTTAGTAAACAGGCCCTGAATTTTCAGACAATGGAGATTTCATCAGGTTGGGTCTCTGATTTTTCCATGACAGAAAAACATAAAATAACTAGAATGCTTTATTTGTAAGTATAATTTATCTTTTGATTGCATTAAGTAGAATTTATAAGGGTGAATCATGCCCAGAAGTGAGAAAGGGGAGCTGTTGGCCCCATATATTCTTTCCAGAAAGGCAGGGGAGCATTCCCCGAGGTGGGATCTGGCAGCAGGGACTGCCCAGCAGGTCACCCACCCTCCCTGGAGCAGCCCCCAGAGCCCTCCCGTCGGATCAGATAGCTCTGAAAAGCCAGGAGGAATCGTCTTCATCTGATCAGGTTCTGGAGCAGCCCATCCATCATTGCTGGATGCTGTAGAGATCCCACCAGCTCAGAGATCACCTCTCCTCAGTGCCAGTGTCTGTGAACTCTGATCCAGCAGCTGGTTCTCAATCTGGGTTTTGGGGTGAATACGAGCCAGGCTGGAATGCCTTCCTCAGTGTTTTCACACCACAGCATCCTGGGCAAGATTCAGCCTTTACACCAGTCATCCCAAAACAGGAGAACGTGTTACTGAGCTTGGCTGTCACTAGGCTACAGAAAACCACCTATGTAGCTTGTCAAAAAACTAGGAACAGACTTTTTATGTTTACTGTTATTTTACTTATCTTTCTTGGAAAAGCTATGTGAAACTGATCTGACACTGGAGAAGCTGGTGTGGCACTGATCTACCTTATTACTGTGAACTGTAGTAATTTATTAAGCAGATTTGAAGCTGAATGCACAGACTTTTTGTGGTTTTCTTTATGTAAAGGTCCGTTTGGGCCCAGTCCTGTTGTCCTTGGACCTCACCCCAGGTTCTTTTGCACCAGTGTAAATGAAGAGTAGTTCCACTGAAGCTGGGTCAGGTACAGACCATGTACATACCAGCACACCCTGACTCACAGTTCCATGTCCCCGGACCAGTGGAGTCATCATGAAAACAACACATTTATGCTGGTGTAAAAATGATGTGTGTAAGGAAGACGAAAGGGGCTTTATCTCATAAAATATTCCCCTGAAGGTCACAGGGACCACTGGAGCTGGGCTCAGAGAGTGAGCCCACCACGCTGTTGTGGCACCAGTTGTACTGGGGGAAGCCCACACTGCATAATTCATTATTGCTCCTTATAATAGGGGCCAAACTTCTCTCCCATGTTATGCAAATGAATCCACTTCTGAATGCAATGGGAGTTCCAGTCATTTTGCTGATAAAAAGGAAGACTTAATAGGGTTATTGGGGACGTGGAGGAGGGGAAGAGGGGTTGTTCATTTTTTCCCCTCGAAGAAAAAGTAATTTAAGTGAAATGTGTGAGGCAGTGTTTAATTGCTTCCTGCCTTGTTTGTACATAGCAATTTGGCTGTTTATTGGTTGTCTTTGTTCAGATTTTTATTGTAACTTGTTTCTATATATGCAACCGAGCGTACGTTAAAGTTTAAACTTTGGTACAAAATAATGCACAATTTTATGTGCTCTAGAATTTTGTAAATATCTCGACGAACAATGTATGCTGTGCTAACTGTGAGCTTGGGACTTGACACAACAATATTTTCATGCATATGTACCTGTGAATGGCTTGAAAAAAGCAAAATATATATTGAGGATGGCCACAAGCCAAGAGTAAATGAGTGCCGTATGACTCATGCTTCTTTAATAATTCCTGAAAGAGGCATGTATAGTACATAAAATAGACAATAAAAATAATTTTCAGGACTACAAATATTTTTTATAACTTCAGATATTAAATACTATTTTAGAAAAAAAAAGATCAGTTGGTAAAAGAAATCTTACATTTATTTGAGTGAATCATTGTCATAAAATGTTCTTAACATAGATTTTTTTGTTTGATCTAATAGCATAGAAACTCAGCTCTCTCAAGGTTTAGAAGACTTGGATTGCTCTTGCATTCTTACAACTCCTGTGATCTGCTAAAATTATGCACTTCAAGTCTTCTCCCGCATTAACAAAGAAACGCTGTTGTGTACACTCACATGATCCTAAATACAACATGCACTTGTGCATAATCTTTGAACAGTATTTCTTGAAAAATACTATTAGACCATCATCAGGTATCCCCATATGTGAACTTTACAATCCCTGGAAATCTGAATGTAGTTTGTGTTTTTCCCTGAATTCCTTTATGTTTATTGGAAAGTGACTTTTTCTAAGGCCAAGCTTTCCAATCTGGTTTCTAAATCTTTATTTTAATTCAGAAACCTGAATGAAATAGGCATGGCTTCCAGGTTTGTGGGTGAAAATACCCTCCCATAAAAGACAACAGAAACTGAATTTTTTTACATATTCTTGTACACAAAAAGCAAAGCAAGACACTTCTAATGCAGTGTGGAACTGTGTTACTGTATGTAAGAAAGAGAAATAAGAACAACTCTATTTTGAATGCTGAGGTGAAACGGGAAGAATTCTGCTCTGGGTCACAGTTCACCTGCTTTCACAGCCAGACAGGTTGCTAAATGTGTTTTAACAATCAGATGATGCCATAACTGGAGCAAGTGACATAGCCAAGGTCACACAGACAGCTTGTGGCAGAGCAGGGACACAATTTCCTGGTTAGCATCCTCCCAGCATCATCATCCATAGCTTCTGCACAGGTACATGTAGCAATGTTCCTGGTGACCATGATGTGTATTTCAGCTGTGACATCCCAATCCAATGCAAGCTTCAAAATTAACAGCATGTCTCTGGAATAATATTGGATATTTTCACTCATGGAAAATATTTTAACCAAAACACAGCCGAAGTGGAGTTAAGCAGCAGAGCAAAATAATTCTCAAAAAGTAAGATAAAACGTGTCAGTCATTTCCACTACCTTGATTTTTAATTTCAAAACATTAAGATTGGTAGCGCATTTACTACGTTAGTAAAAGAAAAAAAACCCAAATGCAAATAATTAGTCATGTACAGTGACCTAAGAAATTAACTGGGGAAAATACTGCAGGACAAAGCAGGATTTTTGTGTGCATGTACTTCAGTTCTTCTGGTGCATTTTGCATGTACCATGCATTTTTGGAGCCTGGTTGTCTGTATGTTTTGCTTGCCCTGAGCTGAGATTTCTTCTTTCTCTCAGAAGATCAGTGAGTGAGCAGTGCAATTCTCCCAGACATTTCCAACACGTCTGCCATGAAGGACAGCGCTGTTCTGTACTTGCCTCTGTGTTCTCCGCTGTTTTACTGAAATGCTTTTAAACCAACTGGGAAGAAGTTACAAACTTTTCTAGGCATGTTTCTGACTCGCTCTTCTGACAGCAAAAGATACCCATTTCACTGTTCCACTCCAGTGTATTGAGCTATATAAAATCTTATCACTCTGAGCAAACTATTAACTTATTTTTTCATTCTGTCTTTAAATAAAAGCTTTGGGATTGATTTGGGGTTTTTGTTTGTTTTAAAAACACACAAAAAAACTTTATTAATAAGCTTCACTGTTCTCTTTCCCAGGCTGCTCTTCTCCCCAGACTGCTTTTTTCAGTCTCTCTCTTCAAACAAATATATATATTTTAGAAAAGGCTATAAAAATGTGTCTATTTTCTTAAAGTTTTTAATTAATAAATATTAATTAATTGGTCCTAATTAATCAGTAGGACTTCTTTTCCTTGCCTGTGAGAGTAACATCTTTTTATTCTGACTGTCAAGCTCACCTTTATTATACCAAAAACAATCAGGTAGAATCATCCACTCTCTGCTCACACACACACTCAGTTACAGAAATAATAAATGGAGCAGCAACTTTTAAGCCTTATAAACTAATATTAAAGAAATTTAAAGACAAACAGCCTTTTATACCAGTAAATATACATGTTTTTTCTTGAAATATCAAAATCACTGAATTTGGAAATGTCTGCATTTCTTTTACTGAATCAATGTGATATTTTCAAAATAGATTCTTTCAAAATTTCAACCAAATTTTATTTCTCAGGGGGGAAAAAGGCAATGCCAAAATGTTTTGTCTGGCACTGTTTGTTATCACTTTCTGAAAATCCTGAAGTAAAATATTTCAAGTATGGATGCCTTAAGGGGTGATAAATAATTCAGTAAGAGTTGAAACACCCTCTGTAAGAAACACCAACATCTGCCACTGCTGCTGATTTTAGTGGTACTTGGGAGTGCCCCACACTTCTGAAAATTGGGCATTTCATTGAAGCCCTTCATCACACAGGAATGATGGCTCCTGTTGCCCTCAGCTGTGATCATTTCTGGACCACAGAAGATTTTTCCACCTATGTGGAGGTTCTTCACAGGAACCTGCATGGCCTTTGTCTTTTCCCATATTGCTTTTTAAAATGTTCGAGAAAGGAAAATGTTGTTTTGCTTTGTTTTTTCACTTATCTTCTTTTTTCCTGAAATGGTCACAGAAAGGAGCTAATTCAGAAATCGAGCTGGAACAGTGGAATGCCCAATTCGCATCGCTACACGTGCTTTGAACCCAGCCACAGCAGAACAAGGATTTTTTTTTCAAGCTTTCTTCTGGGGCACACTTGCTTCTTTCCCCCTTCTGTGCCTTGTACTTTGGTCCTGATCCCCTGCTCTCTCGTGGCTCCATCCTGATCCCTCTCTTCCTCGAGTCTGAGTCACAAGAGCAACAATCCTGCCTGCTCCAGCCTACTCAGTGCCTCAGCTGTTAGGGTAAAGCCCACGCTCCCGAGGGACTCACGTTTGAGTACAACCCCAGGATTGTCAGGGCTGTGGCTGGCAGTGCTGCCGAGGGGACAGTCTAAGGCTCTATTTTAATCTTCTGGAGCCCAGCCAAACACTGGAATGGAGCTGCCAGCACGAGGGGGGCCCTCCTGCTCACTGTGCCTGACCTCCCATCAGGAGAGGTGCTGGTGTGCTCCTTCTCAAACTACTAGGGCTCTTTCATTGCGCCTGACCTCCCATCACGAGTGCTACCAGGGATCCAGCTCCGACTACTGGGGCTTAACCCTGGCCCGGCTCCAGCACACGAGCAGCACGCTTCTTGTCTCCAGATGTAAGATGCACCGAGCGTAAACCCAGACTCAGCTGCAGGGGCTGTTTCAGGTACGTTGTAAAGCAGCCACAGGAGCGACGCCGACTGCTCGTCCTGTCTTAGAGACCTGGATGCATCCCCGCACGCTTTTTGAGCTTTAATTTGGGAGGATGCAAGCCAGCATTTCACGTGTGTTTGTGGTCCTAGCCTGAGTCTGTGCCCTGCAGCTGGCTCTGCAGCTTGGCTTCAGAGCCACAGTCCTGTCATACTGACTCCACAGCTCAGCCCCACAGGCAGTGACGAGAGACCTGGCTGTGCCGTGGGCCAAAGCTCGTATATAACTGCAAAGCACAGCATGTCATACCCTCTCCTAGATACCCACAGAAGGGAATTTTACAAAGACCCTGGCAGGGTGACGCCCAGTTTTGATGCTCAGTGCTGCAGACCTCTCCTCCAACACAGGCAGCAAAGTACAGCAGCGCTATCCTCCTGACTTACTCCTGGTTTGCCCGGAGTGCAGGACACCAGTCCATCCTGGCTTATCATAAATCACCACATCACCCTCTGTGCCAACGTGACACCCCATGCAACACTTACTTTTCACTGAAAGAGAAATGTATTTTACCAGCCTAAGTCAGTGTGTCCTTATTAACTTCACTGACGCCCGCCGGGTCAGCTCTAGAGCTGCACAGCTTTACACCAGATTTACACCTCGGCAGCCCGGAGCCTCTGATGCCGCTGCGGTGACCGAGCCTGCGGCAGCGGGCAAAGCTTTGTCCTGAGGAGGCTCGGTGGGGCTCGGTACCGGACACGGGCTGAGCCTGCCCTTCGCTGCGCCGATGTCCCGCCTGTGTCCGGCGTGGCACAGCGCGGGGTGTGCTCTGTGACTGGCGTGGGACAGCGCGGGGGTCACTGCCTGTGCCGTGGCCGGTGTGGGGACAGCCCGGGGTGTGCTCCGTGACGGGGGTGGGAGCAGGACGGGGTGTGCTCTGTGATTGGCGTGGTGTCACTGCCTGTGCCATGCCCGGTATGGCACAGCCCGCGGTGTGCTGTGTGACTGGTGTGGGGACAGCCCGGGGGTCACTGCCTGAGCCATGCCCGGTGTGGGGACAGTTCGACGGTCACGGCCCGACTGCCCCCGGTGCCGCCGGCCCGTCCCCGCCGTATCCCCTCACGCCCGCCCAACATGGCGTCCCGCAGGCGCCGCCGCGCCCCCTCCTGGCCGGCGCTGGGCAGTGGCGGCCCCGCGGGAGAGGTGCCGCCCTCAGGGGAGCGCGTGAAGGGGGAATCCCCCAAAACCCCAAACACGAATGAGATCCAAATCCCCAGCGGTGCTTCCCGCAGCGCGGCCCGAGGCCCGGCAGGTCCCTACCCCAGCCGTGCTGAGGCTCATCCCGCGGGGATCGCGGCCTCTCGTTCGCCATCGGCGGCCTCCACGTCGCAGGTGTTGGCGCTCGGGACTCTGAAGTGAGCGATGGCCATGGCACCGGTGGGGTGGGACAGCAGCCTTGGGCTCCACACACAGCGTCAAACACAGGCCTGAACCCCCCAGAACTTGCAGCCATCACCACTAGCCTTCGACTCACGGTACAGGACTCTGTGTGCTGCCTTGGGCTGAAAAAGGCTTTCCGATAAAAAGTAGTCAGAAAACACCACTCTAAGTCACTGCGAAACAACTGATGTGAGAAAAATTGCAGGCGTTGTTCCTGGTGGATGAGGCTTTTTGGCAGCTATGTGTCACCCGGGCTCGGGAAGATGGCTAGCACAGGGATTCTTGGCAAAGCTAAACTCATAAAGATTGCTCCGTTTGAGTGATTGCATCACCACAGGTTCCTGAGTGACTCCAAACTCGAGATGCATATTTTAAATCTCCCCTGCTGTTGCTGATAAGTTGTTCCATATTCACCATATTACTTAGGACTTGCAAATGGGGCGGGTTTTTTTTAGAACATAAATGTTCATTGAATTAGATGGCCATAGCCACAGCAGGCCCAGCTCATCCCTGGCCCTTAATGCCATGGCAATCCATGGGTTTAACATTCAGGATGAATTTAGCACTGTTGACTTTCCCCCAACATTAATCCATGGTACTTGAAAAGAGATGGAGCTGCGTAAGCTCAGATGGTAACGATTTCTGATTGAGCTTTGTGCTGCCTTTGGGTCCCAAGGTTTTCAAAGGACGATACTGCTGAAACTGTATTGCTTGTTCAAATTTATATTGGCATCAATACATACAGTTCTGGACTTACTTAAAGACCACAGTTCTTGTATCTGCATCTGTCAAGGGAGGACTTGAGTAACAATGTTGGTAAAATAAAAGGCTTATTGCAACAAGCTTTTGAAAGCAAATTCCCTCAGCTAGGCTTTTTATCCTTAAAATCAATCTGTAAACTCCCATAATATCAGAAAAAGGGGGAAACTCAAAAGGAAATTATCTCATGTACTGCATCCTGCAGAGACTGCACCCAGTGTCCAGTATTGCATTGTTAAAAAAATTTCATAAAATTACATTTAAGGTGCCATATTTACCATTTATAAATAGAATATCTTTTACCATGTGATGATAGCTTTCACTTTGGAGCAAGTATGGAGTAAATAAGATCCGTGCTGTTGGTATGTGCAAGCTGATGGGAGAGCCATTGTTTCTGTGGCAGCTTTTTATTTCACTTTCAACCTGCTCTACAATATTTGCTAAATCAATTTACAGAAAAAACAGTTCAACCAATGCTGCAGGAAAGACAGTTTTGGCAATTAATTTTAAAAACAAACTAAAGATTCATTTCAGTGAGAGAGTGCAGCTGTCATGAGCCTCAGCCACCTGATTACAGTCCAAGTAGACAATAATCTAGTTTTCAGCTTTCATGTTAAAAATCTCATTTGAAGTGTGAAACTAATGTCTTTTCCTGGTATTTTTCTTGCTAGATGTCTCCACCATTTGTGGTTTAACCAATTATTTTAACTTTAATTCTTTGCCAAATTACTAGATTTACCACATACAGATCCCTATTAATGCATATTAATGCTAGTAGTAAAGTATTTCATCCTGTTCTGGAAGTTAGACTTCGGAAAGGATCCGTAGGGATTCGTAAGAATGATTCAAAGGTTGGAAACTATACCTTAGAGCAAGATACTTAGGTAACTCCTTCTAGTTCACTTAACCAAAAAGTGACTAAGAGCTATTAGTTCACATCTTGCTCAGTTCATGAGAAGGAGGGTTTGGATCATAGAGATGTCCTAACATGGACAAGAAATTCCTGTCTGAAACCCAGTGTCAGGGTACTGGAGCACTTTGGAGTGAAATAGGGAGTACGGTTAACTTTTGGAGAAACCTGCTGAAGATTGATTTGTCATTTGCACTCTTCAGTGTGAAATTCGTGTGGGAAGAACTAAGTGTCCCCATCCTGCTGTACATTTGGGTACATGTTTTCAGCACAATTTAGCCAGTGCTGCTGGTGTGACAGTTAATATCTCCTGTGCTTTAATCCATACAGGAATCATTTTGGTCTACATTATTAACCAGTCTGAATACCCTGCATGTTAGCAACCACCAAAGTGAGGCATAGTTTTAGCCTCCATGTGATGCTTTGCAATTCATTATTAGCTTCGTATTCTGTGGACTTTCATAACACACAATCACTGCTCTTTTGTAATAAAAATCGACAGCTGTGGGAAAAAATGGTTTAGTCGGGCTGCAGATCTTCCTCTGTGGCATTTGTGTCCCTGTCCTGATCCACAGAACCCTCTGGAGGGTGCAGAGAGCCTGGAGTAGTGCACCAATACCTTTCTGCTCCTACCCCAATTTGGGGCACAAGGGGGTTCTCTGCTCAGTCAGGTTGTCATCGCTCAGCAGGGACAGTTGCCCAGATGGTGACCTTGCTGTCTGTGCAGTGCCCACCCAGGTGAGGGAGCATCTCCTCCAGCTCTGCATGCTAACTTTTCCCATTTTTGATTGTCAATCCACTGAGACTTCTGAAAAGGACATTGGAAAACTATTGGAAGTGTGATACTGACTTAAAACTTCCAGCCTGACAAATACATAGCTCTGCTTCTACCCTGTGCCCTCAAGGCTGGCAAGAAGGCACAGATTGAAAGTGCAAATTAACATACTGTGAAGGTTGTTTTGGTGTGAATTGATGGGGGCAGGCAAAAATACATGTAGGAACACTGAGGCTACAGAATAAATAAATTGGGACTTTTTGCATCCAGTTCTATTGAAAATTGGGACAGAACTTCACTATTTGGAAGATGTGACAGACACTGGAAGTCAAGTGGCTCCAGTAAGAGTGTTGGTTCTGGGAGATGAGCAAAGGTTAGACCTGCCTTTTTGGATGCAGCTTGGCAGGAGTGAAAGTTGGCAGAGCTGAGCCAACAGGGAGCTCTTTAAAAATCCCATCCTTGCCCTTTGAGTTCTCTGGGTAATGCGTTTCCTCGGGCTCTGTGACTGTACACAGCAACACACCTTTAAGTACTTCCGTGCTGGGTTTGAGTATTGGCTCATGCTCTTCTTCAGTTGCCTGTGGGCAGATTTATAAATTATGTGCTGAGGCTTATTTCGTCTATGTGGTTTCTTGAAATATGCTTAAACTTAGGAGATATTTAGTCGGTGTCTTTGCCTCTTTAAAGACGTTCTGCTATAATATGTTACTCGTATATTAGTTTTTGGGTTTTACAGAACCTCTTAAAAGCCTCTTGACCAGCAGATCTGCAGTAAAGGTCTGCTGGCCATAAAGCCCACCCTCCTGCTGCCATCATGTGCTGCTTGTCAAAGTGCCCCTTCTTCCCTGGTTCATCAACTGAACATTGTTGGCAACAGTGAGCAGTTAAGTAGCTAAATGTCTATTCAAAGAGTGGCCTGCCAAATTATCAGTGCAGGCATATTTTTGTAAAGAAATATGCAGCTCAACTTGTGGTAGCCATTGAGAAGCTGAGCTGCAAAAACATCAACACCACAAGGACACTGTATTTTTCTCCTGATTACAACACGCTCCAATTTATTTTGGAATTCTTATGCCAGCTGAGGACTACAGGGCACTGACAGTAGAAGAGTTGTCCACATGCCAAGGAAAAGAGAGAACTGTATATGTACTCCTGTCCTGAAATGGTAGAGGGCAGGGAGAAAGGCTGGGTAATGATTTGAAAGAATACATTCCCATAAACTTTCCAAGGGAATACACAGATTTCTCCCACAACATACCTGCAATACTGAAAATATGTACAAAATCCAGATGATTTCTAAATTCCCTGGTCTTCTTGTACCCTTTGCAGAGATCTGCAGATTCAGAACAACCTTCCTTTTAAGATTAAGATAAATGATTGCCTTTCAAATTAGCTGGAAAGCCATCAGATAATAAAGTGATTGTGATGGGAGCAATCCCTGTGCTTAGGGCCAGAGAGATAGTGGGCTCTGACATCTGACTGGCCAGGCAGCAGACAAAGAGTAAACAAATAACTATAATAGAGACTTTGTTTGGGGTTATGTGGAAAACTCAAATCACTGTATCTTTCTATAGTATGTGTAGGCAGGTTTTTTTTACCTCTTACTATGTACCATTTCTGTGTGGAGACAACTCCTCTAGCTCTCAGCATTATTTAAAACTTTTTAATTCTCTGACAGTTCACAGCATTAGCTTTCTGAAAGAGACTGTGTTCATCAAAATGTAGGGAGCACAGTCTGTGTAGCCTTGTGCAGAAGCTGTGCAGAAGTTTCTCCTGGGTCATATCACAGAATGTGATGTTTTTAAGCCTTCTTTTTAAAGTCTTTTTTTCTGTTTTATCTGGAAAAAGAAAAAAATTGAGCATAGGGTGCTGAGGTACAGGTGTGCTGAGGCAAACCAGAAGATGTTTCATTCTCTGTCTTCTGTCCTGCTATCTGTTATCTCAAAGGTTTAACTTATGCTATAAATTTTTGAGGGAGCAAGGATGCCTTTTTCTTATATATTTGTACAACACCAAACATGGCTGGTCCATGTCCAAGCTTTTAGGTACTATGATAAAATAAATAATAAATCTTTCAAATGATATCTTTGTTTTATACTCCTGTGATCATCTTGGGTGTGATGTCGTTTTATTGGCTGGAGAACCAAGACATAGATGGTCTCCAGTCAAAGTTATCAAGTATACCCTAATTGTGGCTGTGCTTATTTAAACCACCTAAGAGCTGGTATTTCATACTGGGACTTCATGTGTTCAAAGCCCAGTTCCAGTTGGTCTGCATTGCAGCTGTTGTGAATGCACAACCTGCTATGAATGGAGCCCAAGTGAGGCTGCATAACTTAAGTGTTGTTGAAAATGACACATAGACATTAAGTGGCCACCTGTGGAGTTTTCAGTTGCTTTCATGCTACTGCACTGGGATTCATGGCAGAACCCAGGGAGAGAATTCATTTTTCTGTGATGATGTTCACTTCCTGCAAGTGCTGCCTTTACCCTCCTGCAATCTTCTGCTTGGGTCCGATAATCTAATTACTGTAACAGATCAGGGAATCCTGTTTCTGCTACAGTTTCCTTTCACTGTATATCCATTGTCAGGTGCACCAGCACCAGCGCAGAAGTGAAAAAGGAAGTCCACACACTGACTGGAGAAAGAAGTGTGGGGAACAAATGGCACTTGCTCAAATAATGAAAAACTGTAGCATGAAGTGTAAGAACAATTCAGGGCTGCTTCTCAGAAAATAATGGCACATGATAGAACATGTATCAAAACGTGCTTCCTCCACATTGAGACAGTTCAGCTTCATTGCTTTGTATATCACACTTTTAACTAAAGGTATTTGAAGGTCCTCTATCCCCAGGGTGGGTATTTGCAAAGCAGAGATAAAACAGTGAGAAGCATCACAAAGGCAACAGTTATTGAAACGTTGCTTCCACTGTAATGAAATCAGAACATGCTATAAAATCCATGAGGCCCTGTGGTCTATCTGCCAACATGATACTCTACAAAAGACAGGAACTGGTCCTCTTCTTGGTTTTGCTGGTTTGTGACCTTGGGCAAGCTGATTTGCTACTTTACTTGCTTTTATCTTCTCAAGTTTTGTCTGTGGTATCTGTAGAGATGATCAAAAATTCACACCCTGAGCTGCTGTTAAACACATGCCCAACACCCACTGCAGAGGGATCCTGGTGACACTGCACTGACATTCACCTGATACATTTCATTGAAAGAGCACAGTGGCAGAAGGACTGAAAGGAGCTGAACTCAACAGAATAATCACTGAGCAAACAATGAGTACCCATAGCATGGTACAGAAAACAGACTGGTTTTTATGAAGTCTGTTGGATTATCTTACTGATGGCTCTGATAATAAATCTCTTTGCAACACTACAGCTGTCCTTATATACTACTGTATACATGTTCTCGATGTTTTGAAAATTTTCAAAGGAGCCTTTTCCAACATTCTCAGTCCATATTATAATAGTCTTATCTCCTTGTACAAAATGGCTTCTTTGTCTAGTGAATGATTTAATTTAAACCGATCAAAGTCAACCTTCATTATGAGCAGCATGTCGCATGTGGCACTGCAGGATTTTAAAGCACTGACTGGGATTTCAGAGCTCAGTTTTCAGTTCTATCATGGATTTGTGCAACCATCTCTGTTCAGGTGGTGACTGGCTGCACCTCTGTCAAAAATGTGCCATGCAGCCCAGGTGGAGAATAGTCAGGCTGTCCTGGGCCTTGGGAGAGAGGGGAAGTCCTCTAGCCAGCCAAATCTGTCTCTTCAGAGACCTACCTCAGTAGGTTTGCTACTGGTTGAGCACATCAGGGTCCTACTGACTTGATAAACAGGACCTATGCCAGGACAATGATTCAGTGACAGGAACCTGTTCTGAGGGGTTTGCTCCTCTTGGACATTTATTGGCAGCATCCCTACTCAGGATACCTGTGTGTGCAAGCACGCACACTCCCATCTGCTGCTTTTTCATCAGCTAAGCAAACAGGGATCTCAGGGAATCAAGAGGCTAGATTGCTCTTTGTTGCTGTCTTTTGGAAGGCTCTGTTGTCCATTAAAATGCATGTGGGGTTTTTCTGTCACTTCACAGGCTTCTTGAATTAAACCCCTTCCAATGTCAGGATCTAAGCTGCAGGTTCAGGCTCTTACCTTTAAAATCTGTGCATTAAATGCCTTGTATCTTATCTGGTATAGCTGTTGAACTAATCAATAAACATTTTACTATTTACATTTATCCTTCCAAGCTGAGAGATCATGCGCCACTAGCATTGAAAAGGCTGAATTATTTGCCCTGGTTCATGCTTCTGAATAAAACTGACAGCTAGGAGATGGAAACGTTCAGCTCGTGTTTTAATTTGCTGCAGGAAAGATTTATCAGACAGAGGTGAAGTCTTTGACCCAGTTTTGTCCTACTGGGGTCTCTCTGTACAAGCTGTGGAGGGAAGGGGAGGGTCCTAAGCACTGATATTTTTAGGTATCTCTTATTCTCCCAGTTACAGCCGGTGGGATTTTAGGGTAACTCATGGCTCTGTGCTGCAGCCTGAACAGAGGTGTTGCAGGGCTGGTCAGGGATTGCTGCAGAGCAGGGCGCGGGGCAGGAGGAGGCCGGGCGCCTCGAGGTACCACAACCACTCTCAAGGAGCAGTCAGGGATCAGAGGATCCCTCAGGATGCTGCCGGCTGTAGCCCGAGCAGCTCCGCCGGCTCCAGGAGCTGCTCAGAGGGACCACGGCCAGGGGAAGGGCAGGGTGGGCCGGGGGCTGACAGAGCCGGGGGCCGGCAGGGCTGAGCCGGGTCCGGCCCAAGGCTGTGCTCCACGCAGGGAGCCGGCGGTCCGCGGGCCTGGGGGCAGGGCGGCTGTCTATTTTTAGTGAGGGTTTTATAGAGTGGATCCCTGCGGTCTGGCTCCACACTGAAATATTGTCCTAGTCTCAATGACATAAACACAGGGCCAGCCTGTGATCCTGGCGCCAGCTTCAGCTTAGGGAATGTGAATGAAAGTACCAGTGGGGTCCAGGCAAGAAGGAGAAGAAAAAAATCCCGACTGTAATTACAAATAAATCCCAAACCCTTTCGCTCTCATGGCTCACTTAGTACAGCAAATAGCCTCTGATTCTCTACAAATAAGTCCCAGCTTAGTTACTGACAGATCTACCAAGAGGCAGTTAATGGAATAATGACTAAGGGAAGCTTAGGGTAATTTACAAACAGTTCCCGGTGTTGGAGGGTGATTGCCCCCACCTCGCCCCCCCTCCCTGCTCCCTTCAGGTCCTGCAGCAGTAAGCACCAGGCAGGACCTAAGCCTAGGCACACCAGGGCCCTCTTCGGCTCATCAGGGAAGGCTGCTATTTATTTATTTATTTATTCAAGGGATCTCACACAAGAATGATGACAGGCAAACTCCAATATCTGTCTCCCTAGGGAGAGTAGTTTAGGTTATGGTCTGCAGAGCAAGGTTATTCCTACCTTCTTTTTTGATCAGAGAAGTGGGGAGATCTTAAGTGAAAGTGGTATAAAAAGCCATCCCTGCCATGAGAGGCTTTAAATGCAGCATTCTTCCTTTTGCTTCTTTTTCTGTTACAAAGGCATCTCTCTTCTTTGAATCCCTTATCTCCGCCTGTTTCAATACCTCGTATTTGAGTTGAAATGCTTATTTTGCTGACCAAAGTTAGCCTTCATGTTCAAAGTAGAACTCCTGTGGCACTTCCAGACTGGTCAGTGCAATGCTCTTTTTTGTTTGATTTTGATCTTTTTGTCAATCAGAACGGGATCATGTGTCTTTGGAACACTACTCTGTCAAGAATGGGAGAAATGGGAAGGCTGTTCCTGCACGGGAGCAGTTGCACATGCTTAGACACACACGTAAAGAGAACAAATAGTCAAAATATATGCCATTGTGTCTGGCATGTTATTGAACTGCTGATATGTTTATTATGAGAACAAGTACTTCAGAGAGTGATGTGGCTTCAGGACACATGCTAGGCAGCAAAGATACTCAGCTGAAGTGTTATTATTTCAGTGTTGCTTGAAAGAAAATCATCCTGACCAATGTCTATGTGGGAAAGCCTAGCTGGTTGTTAGTCCTGTGATGGGTTGTTTTTTCTTCCTGTAGCATCCTAGTCTTTCCAAGTTTCCGTGTTCAAAAGAGGAGGATAACAGTCACTTGTTAATATTTTCTATTTGAAAGAAAAACACAAAGTCCTTATTCACGCTTATCAGAGGAATTTGATTGCACATAAGCAAAACTGTGCTGTGAGCAAAGCAGTAATTTGTGACTTCTCTGTGTGCTGTGGGGCTTTTTGTGTCATATTACTGCTGTATCCTCCTATACCCCATGTCAATTCTTTTTTAGAGACTGTGGTGTTGTGGGATGTTGCTCAATACCCAAAAGCTTTTAACGCTATTGTGTAATTGATGTTTTGTGCAAACTGCAGTGAAGGAAGGATATTTAAAAAAAAGGGGTGTGGGGGGAACAATATATTTAATGAGGATGAGTAAACACACCCAAGATGTAACTGTAGATATAAGAAAAATAAAAGCAGCTGGGGGGCTTCTGAGACATTGTTTGTCTTGAAAGTGATGAGAAGAGGCACCATCAAAAGACTTGTTTTACTACAGTCATGCTTCATTATGGGCAAGGAGAGTGTGGGGAAGGGGAGGGGTGGGGGTTCCCTACGTGACCAGGTTGCCAGAAGAGAGAACCTAACTCGTTTGCATGCCCTAATTAATCCCTGAACCCAGTCAAAGCCTGAGTCAGAGGGAGAGAGCAAATGTCAGATCTGTGTCTGGGAAGCCTAGATGCATTATTTTACTTGCCTGGGTCCCTTTGCCTTCAGACGCTTGAAACTCCCAAGCCAAAAAAACACATCCCAGAGATTCCATGAGCAGGTTTGGAATCAGTCTCTTTTGTGTCTGTTTCTGTAACTGAATTAATCCCATACCCCCATGAGTGTGCCTGTTTCGTCATTTGTGAGAGAAAGGGGAAATCATTCCGTGTGCCACTAAAGGTACAAGTTTCTTTGAAAAGTATCCTATTGAACATAGAGCTTTTCACAGCCAGCCCAGCCACTGTGAGTTTGTATCTTGGGACATTTTGTAGTGGCTGCAGAGATAATGCTATGCACACAACTCTGGCTGATCATTGTGATCTACTTCTTTTTGAAGAGATCAGATTCCCTGAAGGGATAAAGCATAAGAAGCTGGAAAGGAGTGATAATACAAAATGCTCGGGAATGACATGCAGTTTAATCTTTTTCTAGTTACTAAAGCTCCTTCATCCTTGTGCATTTTCTAGCCGGAGCAAATTTAAAGAATTTCTAACAAGGCAGTGGTTCTGAATTTGTGGGACCTTCTGCTGCACTAATTCTCAAGGGAAAACCGTAGTCAGGAGTTGTTTTACGTAACAGGCTAAATTCTGCTCTTTTATTACACTGTAGCCAAGATACTTTTTGTGAGCAGAAAGTGCAGCCATTCTACATTTAGTCCAGGATTTCTGAGTCAGATACATTTGGGATCCTGTTCCCCCAGCTCTCTGATCAGGATTAGACCCTGCCTCTTGGACTTTGTACTTCCACAAAACCCATGAGTCTCTTGGAACATTTTACACCAGAATCTGAGGCGACATTTACTGAATGCAGGGGATCTGGGGGCTCAGGACTGAGTTGATAGAAGTACTTTTAAAGCAATTTTCAGTTTTCCTTCATTCATAACCAACAGGCTAAATATGATGTAATCGGATTTATTTTTTCCTCTTCACCCCCACTGGAGCCAGGAAAATGAAGTAGTTGAGAGAAAAGGGGTTGTCATTTTCAGTCAAGCAGTCATTCATCACGTAGCATTAGACAATTAGCAATAAAACATTTGAAGGGCTCCATTGGTGCTAAAAGGGCAAGGGGGTCTTTTTAAATATCAGAGGTGAGAAATGTTATGTATCAGGGTTATTCAGTAGCTGGCATCAATGAATCACTCCCATGCACACAGGGCTTGATTGAGGGGGGGTTACTGTATTTTTCGCTTCATTGAATCTTTGTCCCTCAGTTGTCTTTAGTATTCTATAAAAAAAAATAGTAAAAACTTGGTTTATTTCAATAGATGTTTATCTTAATGACCAGTCTGGCTAAAAAGAATAAATACATTCCTACTTGCCCTCTGTGTATATATGTAATATATGCTGCCACAGGGAGTTTGTTTGGATAAACAATGTCACCTGTGTGGAAATTCAGATATACCATCAGGAGCCATTCCTTGTAAATAGAAGTGTCATTTTTTAACATAAAAAATACCTTGGTTTCTGTTTCATCTTTTCCAATTCTCCCACTGGCCTCCCTCTCAGTAATGAATTGGTCTGCACACTGTGAGACGCTGGTCTCTTCTCTTGACTGCTGAGATGTTAGGATTTGGCACAAAAAGTAGGATCTTTAGGTGGGGTAGAGGAGGGGGAGGATTTAGAAGAACTTTGGGTTTCCTCTGTTGCAAGCCTTTTGCACAAATAAATAAATAAAACTTAATTCCTCCAAGTGGGGTTGTAGCCAAGAAAACTCTGTTCTGAGAGATTCAGATTTATGGCAGAAGACACTGCTGAGAGAAAAAGCAAGAAACAGAGACAGTGGAGTTCCACCTCCCATGATATATAGAGCCAAGGGAGGTATAAATACCCGTCACTTCCCGGACCCTCTTTTAAAAAAAAGACAAACACCCAGGATCCTGTCTCTGGCTGGCTTGCAGCAAGGCGCCCTCATAAAAGCTAAGATAAACAGTTTATCAGCAGATGAATGCACAAGCTCTGGTCTAAAGACAAAGGTCTATACCTAAGGAAAAATGCAGAAGCAAGTGGGCTGAGAATCAAGGAGGCACAGTATACAAAGATGTAATGAGAAAAAAACAGCAATTCTTTAGGGACTTTTTTTTTAAGGCGATGGATACATCTATGTATAGCTGTACTTAAAAGATTAAGAAATAACCTTTTTTATTTGTGGGGTCTCCTTTTTTTTGTTGTTTTTTTCTTCATTGCTTTAATGCATTAGCCATCTTAGGATTTACTCCACTATAAAACATTCATCCCAGAGCTTATTTTCAAAATATATTATTTATATATTATTTATCACTGCAGATACAGGTTCTTGGCCAAATGTATCCTTCCCTGTCTCCATTCTGTTGGGATTTCAAGGTAGAACTTTGCTCTCTCAAAATATGTTTTACCTTCCAAAGTTTTTGATTCAAAACTGTTTTCCTTCAGAGCAGCTGATCACCTGCTAACATCATCATCCTTAGGACAGTCCTTATTCTGAGTATCAGGAAAGGGGCAGGGAAATGGATGAGGTACCTTGAGACAGAGACATTTCAAAGATTCAGCAGGATCTCCCTGAATCTTTCCATACTAAAGAATGTCGTTTCAAAGTAGTAGAATGGTGATTTTCTACCAGTGGTACATGGATTCCTGGGAAGGTCATACATGACCCTTGATAGCTCATAATGTAGATTTGTCATCTGATATATTTGGACTATGTAAAATGGCTGCAAGCTGTGCATCTCCTTTAGAATTTCTTTAGGGATTCACAGTTTTAAAAAAAGAATAGAAAAGGAGTTCCTTACAAAATTTTTACAGGTGTATAAAGGAGGAGGACATTGGTCTAGCAGCTTGCTAGGACCTAAGACTAAAATTGAAGTGATTTTAATTCAGTTGTCTACTCTTTCAAACACAGGTTTCCTCTACAATTTTTAGTAAAACAGGACACTCTTCCCTCTGCATTGTTACATTGATACTGGTAGCATCTAATCAAACTCTCCAACACCTCCATGAAAGAGAAAAGGATTAGCATTCCTGCTCTACAGATAAGGAAAGGCTAAGCTATGAAATGTCCTGCCCAAAGCCATATGAGAAATTTGCATGACAGCTGAGCAGAGGACTCATTTGGTTATGTTGTTGATTTTCCCTTCCTTTCCTTAGCAGTCATTTAATGCCACTGAATTTTTTAAAACTATAAGCAAAAGGCAATGAGAGCATGGTTTAAATAATCTTTAAGCGTAAGGGAAGCAAGAATAGTTGTAAGGAAGCCTCCACTCCTAAGGAAGGCACAGCTTTCCCAAGCACACGTGGCTTAGTTCTTCCTCATCCCAGTTCTGTAGTGTTTTATTACTTTCTGTGAAATTCCCTCCATGTTTTAGAGTGGTGCATGTATCATGCCTGAGATCATTGCTTGCAGACCAGGCTGATTTGACACCATGGGCTGAATTCAGAGGGATGTCCCTGAGCCCTGGGTTGGGTGAAGTAGGTCAGGCCATTTTCTGTTAGTAGATTTAACAAGAAACTGATCAATTCTGAATTGTTTCTGTGCATCCTTCCTGTTGTGGACTGAAGTCAGCTGCTTACATAATGTGTTTTCAGAGCTGTGCGTCCAGAGCTGTGCAGGCTGCATTCCTGTTCTCTCCTCATCAGCAATGTGACCCCAAAGAAGTGGCATCTTACTCTTGCCCACATTGGCTTCCTGTGTGCCTTGAAAGTTGTATTTGCTTTGTCTACTGAAAAAACACATTTTTACTACTGACAGCACTCCAGAACCAAGAAAGCTGAGGCAAAGGGAGTTGTTCTACTCTGCTTCATGCACCACTGCCAGTAGAATGACTGGCTAAGACCTCTATGAGCTGCTGGCCTCTCTCCCTATCCCAGGAAGGGCTGGCATCATACACAGACCCTGGATCACGCCCTTTACCTCCAGGTTTCATTTACGGCTGTTTTCAGCAAGCCTTGGAATACACCTGTTTCTTTTCCTTCTGACTTAGAGGCCTCTGGCAGAGTTACTGGCAGCTCTTCCCCAGTCCTGCTCTCAGCCATTCCACCAAGAAATTCTTCGGCCACAAGTGACTTCTGTCACTTCTACATCCCTCGAGCTTTCATGGCCTCTCCAGGAGCCCAGTGCACCTGGCGTGAGGCAGACACCCACACTTGAGGAATTACTGAGCCCCAGCTTGCTCTGCTCAGAGCAGATCTGGGGCTTAACGAGGGACAGAGAGGCTTAAAGAGCCTCATTTCAGAAACATTTAGTCGTACAGGTTGAGAAGGAAAAGGTTTTGTCTTCCAGTCCTTGCTTAGGGTCACAGTTTTGAATGTGGAATCTTAAACATCTGGCATGGAATAGATGGAACATAGGCCTTATCAGCTTTGCTTTTTAGATTTAGGAGACGGGTAGTTAAAGAATTGGTTTCAAGTATCAGCTGGGTAAAACTGAATTTATTATTAAAAAGTAAGTACAAGCCATTGGATGTAACTTCTGAATTTTTGGTTCTGTTCTGTTTCTGAGGTGTGGCTTCTCACTTACATCCAGGGACAACTTTTGTACCAAATTTCAGCAATGAAAGTTTATCAGGTTCCGGGTGAAGGTAGACACCTCAACTTGCAGATGGAAAAAAATTGTAATAAAACTCCAGCAGATCTTTGACTGACATTGTAGCAGCAAGTGTCACTGTGAGGCTCTTCCACAGTGTTGACCTTAGGTCATTTTGCCATCTTTTTCATGTAATTTTTCTCAGTTATGTGTTATTTATAAAATGCCCTATATGTTCTGGAATAAAGCAAAGTTAAGAGTTGTTTTAAATTGAAAACTGGGAGTGAAAATAGTTGAAAAAATTTAATTTTTATAAAAAACCACCCAATCTTGGTAATATGATCTATGTCTTACTTTCATAATGAACCTAAATTTGAAGGTTAAGATTTAAACAAATGCATAAATAATTTAGGTGAAATGGCTTAGCTTCAGTCCCATTAAACTTAGGCTCCTAAGTGCCTAAATAGCCTGCAGGAATGGGATTCAAGCACATTAGGAAATTTTATTCAAACGATAATAGACCCTTACAGCCGTGCTGCCTGCCACACCATGTAAGTGCTCTTTGCGAGACAGCAATTCTGCCATGGAAGTGGCATTTAGTATCAAATTGTTTTATGTATTTGCCATTGAGGCACTTTCCATCTTTCCTGTATGGATTAAGGGTGTAACTGGAAATTGCGTTTCTGACTGAGAAGTCTTAGCGAACTCCATAGAAAATCGCCAAGCAAGTACTCCGGAGGGCAGCGGGGCCGGGCAGTCTCCCGGAGCACCCGCCATGAGAGCCGAGCTCCCGGGCTCCTCTCGGGGGACCGCAGGTCCGTACGCGGGGTCCCACCCGGCCGCAGGCCCCGAGGTGCGCGCGGAGTCCGCGGGAGCCACCTCCTTCCATCCGTAGCAGCCCAGGGCTCTGCCCGCCTCTGCCGCTGCCCGCGCTCACCCGTGCGGCGCGGGAGGCTCTTCCCGAGTTTCTCCGGCGCCGAGGGCATCCCGCCGCTCCGCGCTGTCCCAGTGCCCCCCGCCCGCCCGCGGGCAGTCCCCGGCGCGGCGCCACCAGCAGAGGGCTCGCTCCGCCCGGGAAGGCGCCCGGCGGCGCCGGGGCCGCGGGCAAAGCGTCCGCAGCGGCCCCGCGGGCGGGCAACGCGCGCCGCGCCCATGTGCGCGCCTGGGCAGGCGGCCCCCGGCGGCCGCGCAGCGCAGGCCGGGGCGGGACGGCGCGGGCAGCCCGCGGAGCGCCGGGAAAGCCGCCACCCTCCGCAGGCGGCCGGGCCACGCTCCTACGCCGGGCGGGCGGGAGAGGCCGCGCTCCGCGCCCCCGGGGAGAGCGGCGGGGCGAGGCCGAGCCCGGAGCCGGCGGCAGCGGCCCGAGGAACGGGCGCCCGACCGGGCGAAGCTGTCGACGGCTGCCCCGGGCAGGGCAGCATCTCCCGGGGCGCGGCGGCTCGCGTGAGCGGCGGCGTGCGGAGGGCGGGGGGAGGCGGCGGCTCCCGCCTCAGCCTTCCCCAGCAGAGGGTGCCTGCCGGTGGGAAGGGGGAAGCCGCGCTCTCCTGGACTTTTGTGGGAGTGGGGGTTGTGTTGTGTGTGTGGGGTTTTTTTAAGGGGGGTGGGGTGGGTTAGGAGAGAGTCTGTGGTTTCCATGGAGATGAAGCTGAAAGTGCAGGAAATTTAAAGGCTTTGGGTCCTTGCAAAGCAGACAAACTGGTGCCAACGTGCGTGGCTGCTGTTGCTGCTGAGGAGACTGCTTTGCAAACGGCGGAGAGAAGCGGGGAGGAAGAATCGGCAGCAACTTCTTCCACACGCACGGGCAGACAACGAGGAGCGGCAGCAGCAAGCAGAACTCGCAACAAAAAGAGGCATCTCCCGTTCCCGGGAAGGGCGAGAAAAAGCAGCAGCAGCAGCAGAATTTTGGAGCGGCTCCACCAGAAGAAATTTTATAGAGAAGCCTGCAAGACAGCGTGTTTGCAGGGGGCTTGTTCTCCGGGCTTATCAGGGGGCTGTCTTTGCTGGTGGTGCGGCGAGTGGAGGTGATCCCCCTGAAAGACGAGCTATTTTGGATATCCCCGTACAAGTTTTCTGATGTATTTGCTTGCACCTTCTTCCCCTGCTGTTTGGTGAATCCAGCCCCCCTTCCCCCCCCCCCCCCCACCGGTCTCCCAAGGATGGATCATTCCCAGTGCCTTGTGACTATATACGCCTTGGTGGTTCTGCTGGGTCTCCGGCTAGAGCAGGGCGCCTGCCAGCACTATCTGCACATCCGACCGGCTCCCAGCGACAACTTGCCCTTGGTGGATCTAATCGAGCACCCGGACCCTATCTTTGACCCCAAAGAGAAGGATCTTAACGAGACCTTGCTAAGGAACCTCATGGGCGGACACTTCGACGCCAACTTCATGGCTGTTTCCTTGCCCGAGGACCGGCTCGGAGTGGACGATCTAGCTGAGCTGGACTTGCTGCTCAGGCAGAGACCCTCGGGAGCGATGCCCAGCGAAATCAAAGGGCTGGAGTTCTACGACGGGCTGCAGCCGGGCAAGAAGCATAGGCTAAGCAAGAAGCTGCGCAGGAAGCTGCAGATGTGGCTTTGGTCCCAGACCTTCTGCCCGGTTCTATACACGTGGAACGATCTCGGCAGCCGCTTTTGGCCCCGGTATGTCAAAGTGGGCAGCTGCTACAGTAAAAGGTCTTGTTCAGTCCCCGAAGGCATGGTTTGCAAACCTGCCAAGTCCGTGCATTTAACGATCCTGAGGTGGAGGTGCCAGCGCCGGGGCGGGCAGAGGTGCACATGGATACCCATCCAGTACCCCATCATTTCGGAGTGTAAATGCTCCTGCTAGGGCTGGCGCTTCCCTTCGTGCCCCTTCTCCAGCGGACTCACGTGGACCTTTGCTGCAACAGAAATAAAAGACATTTGCTTTCTGGTTAACGTTGTAATGCACTGTAACGTGTAGGAGAATGTATATTGTGTGTATATATGGCACCGGTTTAATACACTATTAAAAGGTCAGTATTATACGTGAAATAATCAGCGTCTACTGTATTTTCAAGACTATTACCCTGATCGTTGCTAATGTATCTTTTTTTTTTTTTTCTTTTTTTTTTGGTATTTATATTCCAGAGAGAAGTTGCTTCGCTTTGGCGAAGTAGGTTTTTCTGTTGGGTGGGGTTTTTTTAATAAAAGGTTTAAAAAATACAAACCAAACTTTTTGATAAGAAAACGTTTAAAGCTATTTTCCATTATTCGGAAAGCGTGTGTGTGAGGTTTTGTTTTTTTTTTTTTTCCTTACGGACTTTAGATTTAAAATAAAAATGAATAAACGCCTAGAGCACAATGTTATTGTAAATAGAGAGAACAGTTTGAATGACTTAATCCTATGTAAATGAAGAGTATCTGCTATTTATTCTTTATATCCTTGTAGTAAAAAGTGCAGTGCAGAATTAAAGTCAACCACTAAAACACGAGCCGTTTGGATTCTGTTTGCTTTTTGGTTTGGCCGCCGTCGGGGGGGCTTTCTTCTGTCTCCTCCTCGTTCTCCACGCTCAGCAGGACGTTTCGTGGTGGCAGGGGGAGGTGGGAACCTGCTCACGACTCTGTTAGAGGGGCTCTGCGGCACCTACACCGTCGGAGTGCCGCGGGCTCCGGCCCCGCAGGATGGAGGGCGGCCGGCGGGGGTTTCCTCCGTTCCGCGCTGCGCTGTTCCTCGCGGAACCGCGACCGCGCAGCCCCGGTGAGCTCGGTGGCAGCTGCTTGGGGATTTTTCTTTTAACCGCTTGACATTTCATTTACAGCGGGACACGTGTCTTTCACACCTACCATTGTGGTGGGACACTGCTGAAACTTGACCCCTGGGCTTTGAGGGGTTTCAGCGCAGACACGTTATTAGCCTGATCCTGTGACAGCCCCGCACACCGCCGGGCCCGGCCCGGTTAACTCTTTGGGCTCCCGCCCGTCCCGGGCCATCGCCACCCTGACAGGCTGCCCTGGGCTGTGGGGCTCGGAGACTGAACTCCCTCCCCCGAGCCTGCTTTCTCCAGGCAGCCCGGGGAGGACCGTGCCCTGCAGCCGGGGAACGCCGAGCTCTGCAGCCGGGGGAGCACCGGGCTGTGCCGCCCGTGCTGCCGCGAGGTGCCCGAGCCCCGCCGCCGCCCGCTCCTAGCCCGCCCCCCGGGGCCGTCCCCGCCCGCCCCCCGCTCCCCGCTCTCCCCTCTCCTTGCTCCCCGCGGCGCTGCGGAACGGCCCGGCCCGGCCCGGCCCGGCCCGCGGGGCTACGCAACTGTCCCGCGGCTCCGTCGGGACCCGGCCCAATTAGCGACGCGTTTGACTTTTACATGCCGGGAGAGCCGACGGTTCGTATCTCGTAGATACCAACTGCTAAAACAAACCCTCCACGTGTTCTTCAAAGGGTCCCTGACAGTGCAGGAAGCCTTCTCCTTATTTATCTCGGGAGTCAAAAATTCTTTTTTTAAATTTCTCCTCCAAAACTCGGAGGGAATCTATGCTAATCATTTTAAACCCGTGGGTCTTTCATTGAGACAAGCCAGCCCTGCTTTCTCTAACGCTTAGTTTGGTATCTCCGAATGCATATTCATTCCCTCGCGCAGTGTCTCAGTGCGTTTTACCGCCCGTCTCTTTGCTCTACTTTCAATAGTTTTGGGAGGGGGGGAGAAAATCAGATCTTGGGACATTTAGGGTATTCATTAACCTAGTGAAGAGGAACAGAGGCATTATTACTCACATAGAAGGCACCCTGCCCCCATGTCTATCTAAGGGTTCATTGTAAAAGGATTAAAAGTTAAAGACCTTCATCTTATGATTCTTTCATTTAATCTTCGTGGCGCCTGAAAGACATGCTGGATGGATGATCACATTTAAAATATTCCTAATGTCGGCTACCTTAGGACTCCAGGCAGGGCAAACAAACGTAATTTATTTCCAGAAGAAAGAGTATATTGAGATGTTTAAGTTTATGAACCACCATTACCATGTATATTTGTTAGGTTCTGACAAATACCCAAATAACATTAAAATCAGCTATTCATCACATATGAATTTATGCAAAACCTTGTATGCCTGGGGCCAATATTTTTTTAGACAGAGTTTCACTTGCAAAAAAAAAAAAAAAAAAAGTTTATTTAAAAAAAAAAGCAAGAGTTTTTCATGACTGGTAAACACGAGAATTATGTGAACAGAAACTATTTCATGCTGGGATGGCAGCCAGGGACTCGGGAATGTCAACAAAAGTTCTCCGAAGGTTGAAAATGTCACTGGATTACAATACAAGGTCCTTTGCCCCATTAGCAAACTTTACTAAAGTAATATTCCCACTACTTAGCGAGGGGGGCTCACTCATTGATTTATCTGTCTGTGATCCCAGCAATGGGGCAAACAGAGACTTCATCTGGAAACCACCTCTGACTGCTGGCTTCAAGGTTTAAAAATTTTTATGTGTGCAGAGCTGAGTGTGTCTTGGTGATGGTTATGTGAGTATAAAAGAAGTGTGCTGTTAATGTAGTCAATATCCATCACCATATCCATCGTAATTTTAATCCAAGGGTTATTGTCATCTGAGAGACATGTGCACATACATGTTTTCTCAACCAATAACACCCTGTTAATAAATTTACAAGAATATTTTGGGTTTTAAAAAATCAAATTTCACCATCCATAAGGCCCATGATTTTTTCTTAAATAAATAGCTAAGTTTTCAGCTGGCAGAGCAAAAACAAACTAGTAGTTTTCACTGTTGTTTCTGGTCAGGTCCACTTTCTGGTCCTCCTGCCCTAGTGTTGAAATGTTTGGCTTGTAGTGGAAGTGTTTCAAGCCAAACAAATATCTTTCTGATAAATGTTTCTATGCAAATCTATTTAATATTAGATTTTGTAATAATGTTTTTATAGCAAAATTGAATTATAGCTCTTTTAAATAGAAATCAATTCATAACACAGCCAGTTTTTCTTTGCTGATCTTTGTAGTGGCATCATAAGACTGCACAAAGACCACTGTGGGGAAGAAATAAGGGAAAAGTTTAAAGTTTGCTTTTAGTTACTCTGCAGTTTCTTCTTTTGCAATTTTAGTGTCTTAAAGCATCATAATACGGGAATTTCAATTCATTTCTGTGTTTGCCATAGGCTCAGCTGAGTCATCTAACCTGTGTGCTGCAGTTCCTTGTGAGGAGCACAGAACTTCATCTTCTTTGTCACTGTAGTCAGTCTTTATCAGAATAATTTTTTCTCTCAAACCACGTGTTTATTCAAAATCTAGTGAAGTTAAGGCCTGGTGTTAAAGGAAGGTTCCTCAATGATACTGCATTTAGCATCCAAGCCATTGTTTTTGTCAGTGCAGAGCAGTATTCTATGTATTATTCTCAAATGCTTTATACTTCTGATTATCAGGAAAAATACGTGGCTTTTAACCAAAGTTGTGATGATGGAGGCTAATTTGAAAGTGCTAAGAGGAACACAGTCAATAAAAGCACAAAAAAGTAAACTAGAGTAACTTGTCCAAATGTTTGTAATAAGCCAAAATTCATTCAAAATTAGTTCAGATAGTGTGAAGAAAATGAACCAGCTAGGAAACATTACACATTAAAATGTTGTGTTGTCACATATGTATTTAATTGAAAAATATATTTGATTCCTTTTATCATTTTCAAAATACCACCACAAAGATGAGTTCTTGAGATTGCATGAGGGCATGATGGAGTCATTACCAAAATAACCACAGCTAGAAATTAGAGTGGTAGTATTTGGATAAATACTGGACAAGTTTTTCTTCTTCCATAGTTTTAATAGAGAAATAATTTAGTAACATCAACACCTTGAAAAAAATTCCCAGCAGTTCACCTCACTGTGCTGTGTTATATAAATGTAATCTGCACCACATTGGCTGGATCTTGGACACATTAAAGAGAAGATATTCCAGCTCGGCGATTTGCCAGGAATCTTCATTGGAAGTTGAAATAAATATAATGACATCATCATATAATACAACATCATAGCTTTCAAGGTGAGCCAAACCAAAGGTATGCTGGCAGGGGAAAGTTGCCACCTGGTAGATCCATGCTAGGAATAGATACGATACTCTCATCCAGCAGGAAGGAGAACAGCCACACTCTTCCTGGAGTGCCCACAAGGATCCTGCAGTCTCTCTGTGCCTGCAGGTCCTGTGGGAGCCCTGCTGCACGTGGGAGCTGCAGAATCTGTGTCAATGCTCTCTTTTGAGAGAGCAGCTCCAGGAAATTTGAAGAGACCCTTTCATTCCCTCTTCCCTGCTCCCAGACCAAGCAAGAAGCTCCAATGGTTAAAAGGAAGGGAATGAATACATTCACTTGAAACAACTGTTGGAATGGTTCAGACGGGAACAGAAATATTCAGCAATCAACATTAAAGACTCTAAATCCTTGGAGGTGTTATTGCAGGATCAGCAGCTTACAGCCCTCTTCGTGAAGCCTGGGTACCAGTGTATTACTGCTAAGTCCCCTGCAGCTTGTTCCCTGTGGGGAAAGCAGCTGCTCTGTGTGATGTGCTTTTGAAGAGTCTGGGAGAAAAGCTACTGCAGAGAAATCTGCATGGATGTAACATCACAGGGAGTCACTTTTCCCTGCTGAACTGTGGGACAGGAGTGCAGAAATGCCACAATTTAGCGTCTGACTCTTCTGGTGGATGGCTTAGATGGAAACCAGCTGAGAACATGCTCTGGGAGCTCACTGGTTGTAGTTCTGCCCTCTCCAGGGCTATATTCATGCCGCCACTGAGCATCGTTCTGAGTCAGCACTCAAGGCCAGACCAACATGTGTGTGCACTGAGTCCCTGAGCCTGTGGATGTCCTGGAAAGCTTTGGAGCCATCCCTGTGGGGGCCTCTGGCTCTGTGGGTGCTCCTGTCTTGAGAGCTACCACCCAGCTGAAGGCAGCAGCACCACCTGAAGGCACACAGATGCTGGCACTGACTAGTCTGGAGTCTGCTCTTCACCCAAGACAGACATTGCCCAGCACTCAGGTCTCTCCTGTGGAGAATCCCAGAGTAGTCACTGCATCAGATAATCGTAACAGAGTTTGAAAATAGGTTTCACACTCCCTCCTTGTTGTTTTTTTTCCCTCATGAGAGGGGGAGTGGCAAGGCTCCCATCACAAAGAACGTTACTCAGAACCAGAACAGATCTTAAGGCACAACACTAAAAACCTGTATGCAATGGAGGAGGACTGGGTGGCTCGAGGGATTGGTAATGGTATAAAGAGCTTTTCACCACTAGGCTTCTGGCTCTGATCCAGAGGTAGTAACTGAAAGCCACAGTCATCTGATGCCTGCATAGTGGGCTCTGTAGAATGAGTTGTTGGTCTCTGCATAGATCCTACCAAGCAGGATCCAGATCACAAAGCCACCACCAGAACTGTCATGCTTGCGGGGATTCTCAATCCGAAGTGCAGAATGAAACAGGAATGAGGATGTTTGATCTGTGTTTGTGGTTAGTAGCTTAGCAGTTTGTGATTGTGATTGTGAAGAGAATATTGTTGTTGGGTATTTTTTGTTTTGTAGGGGAGGGACTAATATAGGAGAAAATAACCAGTATAACCCCTTGTATTGACACAACCCTAATAGTATTTTCCTTCTGGCATAGTAATATCTTTATTTTTGGCCTACACCTGGCAACTTACTACCTGGCTTGGCTGCAAAACCATGGTCCAGAGGAAGATGCAGCAAACAGAAGGGCCAGACACTGCTGCATTAATTGAAGTGCCTCCTGCACTTGGTGGTGCAAATAACTTCATAATAAGTGAATCTTACACCTACCAGTGCAAATACCTAATTTACAGCAGTGCAAGTTTCCAGGGCTCAGGTTAGAGGTTCCCCTTCCATAGGATTCCCAATCACACAGCTCTGAGCACACATTTCTCTGAACAAATTCAGAATATCCTTGCCAGGCTGCTGTGTTGTACCTGTGCAATAAAAAAATCCAGCACCTTTCTCAGCAATAAATAAGCTGAGTTTAACTTGAAGTATTAGGAAAAATACGTACATAAAACTAATACATATTTATATAAGGGCCAGTGTAAACATCACTCCTCTGTTTTAAAATGAACCTTCTGGTATTCCAAGCACTTCATAATATTGTCTGGGAGTGAAAAATGGACAGAAAATAATTTTCCCTCACTCCCTCTCCTAGTTTGCTTTGGACATTTAGACCTGGCATATGTAGCCAGGTTTATTTTGCCTTTTGCGTGGATTTGTTCCTCCAAGGGCATTTCATTGCTTTCACACAGCAACAGAATGTTGAGTAATATTGCATAGATATTATTGTAAACATGCATAAATTAGTATGGAGATTTTAGAACCCAGTGAGACGAGCTGAAATACTATCTTTTAAAATCAAGTGGACTTCCAAATTCATAATGTCCTTTTGGAATAAGTGGATAAAATTTTGTTTTGTAGGTAATACTTCCACAATAAATGAGGTCATTGACCTGAAACTTGAAGCTCTTGTAATAAGCCTCAGTTAGAACCAATTCCTAAATTAAATCTCAGTGGTGGCCTTAGAAATACCCAGGTATCTCTCTTCTCTCTCATTTATCTGCTCCTGGCTGCATGAGGGTGTTAAGAGCCCCTTTTCACCCAGCACTTTACTGGGTCTGTGATGGGTTGACACTGGCAGACTGCAGTTGCCCACCAAAGCTGTTCTATCACTTCTCAGCTGGATGGGGGGAGAAAATACAACAAGAGGTTCTTGGGTCAAAATAAAGGCAGGGAGAAATCACTCACCAATTACCATAACAGGCAAAACAGACTGAGCTTGGGGAAATTTATTTATAACCAATCAAATCAGGGTACTGCGAAGTAAAACCAACTCTTAAAACACCTCCCCTCCACCCTTCCCTTCTTTCCAGGCTTAAATGCTCTCCTGATTTTCTCTGCTTCCGCCCCACCAGCAGCACAGGGGGTCAGAAAAGGGGGCTGGGGTCAGTTCATCACACGTCATCTCTGCTGTTCCTCCTCCTGAGGGAGAGAATTCCTCACACTCCTCCCTGCTCCAGGCTGGGCTCCTCTTTCCATGGGGCCGAAGGTCCTGCCAGCTCCAGCACGAGCTTCCCATAGGGACAGCCTTCCTCACCATGGTCTTCACCAGGGGCTGCAGGGGAATCTCTGCTCCTGGTGGTGCCTGAAGCACCTCCTCCCTCTCCTTCTGCGCTGACCTGGTTGTCTGCAGAGTTGTTTTTCTCCAATATTCTCAGTCCTCTCTCTGGCTGAAGTAGCTGGATTTTTTGTTTCCATTTGTAAATACCAGAGGGTCTCCCATCACGGCTGATGGGCTCGGCCTTGGTCCACCTTGGAGCCGGCTGGATTTGGCTCCGTGGGCTCTTCTCACTGAAGGCACCCCTGTAGCCCCACCCCCGCCCAAACCTGGCCACGCAAAGCCAGCACCGTTGTGTGTGTGCACAGTGGAGTTTCTAGTGAGCTGGGAAGTCTAATAAAGCTCCCTGAGCACTACATGAAGAAGGCATTAAGGCTGGACCACCACTTAAGCTGTCTTCAAAAGTGCAGAGCATTCTGCTCTGAGCCAGCAAAACCTTAAGCACAACTCAACCAAGGCTTCATGAGCACATCCTCAGAAGGACTGACTGCTCACCCACGTGTCTGTAAGTTCTCTCTTGGACCCGCTGAAACCGTCAGCACCCTGTACCGGAGTCCCGAGGGAACTGGGAGCAGCTTGGGTGTGCAGGGGAGGGCTGTTCTACCTAACCAGGAACAGCTGAGTGTTGTGGTTTGTATAAACTGTTTGCCATGTATGTGTGGCATGTGGCAGTAAATGAAACACTTACTTTAAAACTTATTGAAGTTCTTTCAGCAAAAAAATTAATGTGGGGTTGGCTTTTATGCGTTGTTTCAAATGAAGCAGAGATTTATACACCTTATTATCCTAATTTTTTTCCAGACACTGCCCTGAAAATCTCTCATATCTTATGGGAAATCAAATATCAGAGATCACTTTTAATTTCCCATCTATGGTACGAACAAAAAAATGAGGAAGTCTAATGAAGTGGCATGTAGTCAAATGTTCAGACTGTAGTCATCCGCAAAATGTTGAAAGCAATCTGAATGAAACTTTTCAGACAGCCAGACTAGGTTCCTCTTGCTCCTAAGCTTCTGAGAGATGCCAACAGACTTTAACGTTAACATTTGCAGTCCTGGGTGCCTGAGATTAGGCATCTTGTTCAGTAAGATGACATCTATGGGGGGAAAAACCTATGGTTTGAGTTTCTGGATGCAGAAATTCACTGCTCTCAGTAGGAGACCACGATAATACACCACACTGTGAAGAACAGCAGATGTAGCTTTACTGCTACATACAAGATTCTATCTGATATGGTGAATTTTTGGGGGGCTTTTTGTTTTTTTTTCAAAAGAGCTAATAGATGCACAATTTTAAAAATTGGGCATTTAGGTAAATAACGTTCCTAGGAGCTGCAGAAAACCCCATTTCCAAATCTTCTCACTCTAAAGTAATGAGAAAAAGAAGGGGTCTTAGAGTTTCTCATAGACAAGAGAAATCCTAAAGCAAAATAATTGGATTCTAAGCCATACCTTCTGCCAGGGTGGATTTCTGGGGGCAAAGGGAGGATGTGGGAGGAAGAGCTAAGGCAGCATTACCCTCTCTTCACTTTTTTCCCTCCTCCTGCTTTCCACCAGTGTGGGTGATGTTGTCACATGCTGAAGGAGGGGTTGAGTACCCTCCCTCCTTCATTTCAGCTCTACATAGCCCCTGCATATGTCATGGATAAACATACTGACTTCAATACTGTTATTTTATGCTAATAAAGATCTTCATCTGCTTTTAAAAATATGAAGTATTTTCAGAGATCTCTTTTTCTATTTCTTATTGCCTAGATTCTTTCTATCTTTGGTACAGCAATTACTTGCCACTGAAGTTTCTCTTTGCCTGTTCTATTTTCCCTGAAGGATGTCCTAATATTGCAATTAAAATATTTTTTTACCAAATAGTAGGTGTTCTATGAAATTGCACATTTTGTCTTGCAAGTTTAGCTTTGTGGACTTTCTTTTGCTTTCTGTAAAAATGTAGCAAAACATGGACTTTAATGTTCATAACTGGGAGAGCATATAGATTAATACAGTCCACCATACAGACAGCATGGTCCAACCCCTCTAATTTCAACTGGAAACAAAATATGATTTAAAAAATTGCTGTAGCACTGAATGATAGATCTGAATCATGAGTAGCTCTACTGTGAGTATTAAATAGCCCTATTACAAATCATCCCCAAATCTCTTCCTTCCTCAGATGCTCTTGAGCATCATTTCTGCAATGCCACTTGAAATGTGTGAGTCAAATACATTATTTATTTCAAAGTATGCCTTCCAGCCTTACTGAGCAATTCTGTAGTTTATTCTGTAACCCTTGTCCCTCTTCTTAGTATTTTGGATTCATATGAGTGTTCCTGCTGTAAATTGCTCAGAATAGTTTAGGTTCTGTTAAAATAGTAAATGCTCCTGGCCCTACCTGTGCAAATTGTCTTACTAAGGTCAGTAAATTTATCTGCTGGTACAGCTGAGGAAAATATTTTAGCAGTTTTTCCAGGGCAAAAATGGTGACTCAGTGGCAGTGTAACTTTTTATGGATTCCCATCAGCTGAAAAATGTGGCCACTTTGAGCTTTGAAAACAATAAACTATTTTTTTTTAAATAGAATATTTTGTTCTGATCTTTTCAGGGTAATACCTGTTGATTTTTTAACGTAGTGTTTTTTTTCATTTTAGAAGTCCTCATTCAATTCTGTCACAAAAATCCATTCCTTTTTAGCCTGCATAAACTGAAATCCCATTTCAATCAAAATTATACTCTGTAAGATTAAACAGAGCATTTTGTGTGATTCTGAGCCAGCATTTCTTACTTTCAGCTCACCAAAAATTTTGAAAATGTATTATTTTTGGTGAGCTCAGAGCATATATTTAAACTATTCACCAGAGCTGTGAGGAATAGAAAAATTAGATTGTCTCAGAGCTCAAATCTGATGCCAGATCCATGGCTGCAGTAAATCAGCGTAACTGTGCTGATGTGGGGTGAGCTGGGTGGTTTTATGCCAGGAAGGAATCCATCTCCATTTAAATATCTGGCTCAGTAGGAATGTGTAGATGGACTCTTCATATGCCTATGGCTTGGAGTTGAGATCTTGAGAGGAAAGACTTGCAAGACAGAAGTATTGTCTGACTTATCTGTAGCATTTATGTGTGGTGCCAGTGTTTCAGTACTAAGTGTTGGTGTACATTCTGTGTGCAGGGCCAGTATTACATGAATTCTCTTCCACACTCCTATTCACTAGGAATATTAGAAGTTGCATAACTTCCAAGTCTTTCTATGTGCTGTTGATTAGCATTCCACCAGGATCCCTAACCTATTGGAGTGTCTGTCACGATTGGTGGAAAAGAGTCTTTTATTTCCTTCTGAAATGATTTTGCTTTTTGTCAGTGGTGTCCATAGCAACCCATACTGGTAGTGATGACTCCCTGATTCTGTTGCAGGCTTTCCACAGCAGTGTCTTGCCAGGAACAACAGTTGACCTGGCATTGTGAGACTGCTAGGGGACACGAAGCCACACTGGTTCTCCTGAGGAATGGGAGGCGTCTTTCCACACGTGGCAGGTCATTTCTGGTAAATGGTGTGGCTGAGTTCTGGTCACACTGACATCTTCCCTTATTCTGAACACAGTGATGGGAATCTTACTCTGGAGGGTCTTTTGCCTGAAATGCCTTATATGAATGTGCCAGTGTACACATGTTTCTCTGCACATCTGTAACTATTTCCACAAGTATGAGTTTGCTGCTCCAAGCTGAAAGTTAGTTCTGGTAGCAAATAGTCTGTGGAAGAGATTGTCCAAGGGACAAGGAAAGCAGTTTGTCCCTTCATCTTCTCAGTCATCTCCCTGTTTTAACCTTTCTGTCTAAGTAAAAGACATCTCAAGAAATGAGTAATCTGCAATACAGACTATCTCTGCTGCAGACTTCAGATCAGAACCAACAATCTAATGTCAAATAAGAATGACTTCATTACATAGACTGAAGCTGGCAAGGAAGACAAAATGCTCTGTTGTGGTCCCTTGTGCCTTAACCTAACAAGTGGACTTAGTAAGAATTGGCTTTATATCACAATGTGCATAAAGCAGGGATGAGATCCAGTGACCTTTCTTCGTGCGAGCAATTCTTGCTCACATACGTAATCAATGGGATGGTTTGCTTAGGTAAAGTTTCTCTGCATGTGTAAAAGTGGAAAGGACCTGGACAAAATTCCACAGTTTTTCTTTCTCTGACTCATACTTGTCTCTGGATTTGTGTGTCTATTGGCACTGTCCAAGCCCCACATACATCTCTGCAGTTCTAGGTTGCATTTTGAGTGCCAAACAGACATCCTGCATTTCTCATGCACCCATCGAAGGATCTGCCTTTTAGAAGCAAGAAGTCTTGACCAAATGTCTGTTGTATGAAAGGAAAATGATTTGTACTGACTGCAATGCCCCTGCCATCTTCCTTTGTGCTGGTTGTGTGTCATTTCTAGTGTTCAGTGTCATTTTTTCCAGGAGAGCTTCACCCTGAAGTCCTGGAGTGAGGGTCCCACCTGAGCTGCGGCCAAGCACAATGAACGTTGTGTTAACAGATGGACAGGCCTGGAGTCAGTAGAGCGTGCCTGAGTGTGAGTGCTGAGAGCAGAACTCACAGGTGGGAATGGCCAAATGTCTGTCTGTACTGTGGTTAGGGGGACATACCATTGCTAATTCTGCTCTGGGCTGACTTAACTGAAAAAAGGAATTCTTCCCTCACCACATAAGGAGAGGTTTTGCCCTGTTGGAATTGCCTGGGTGGTGCAAAGGAAGGCGGGGTGTAGAGAGACATTCTAATTAAGTCTCTATCCCCTTTTGTTCATATCTTTTTAGGAAAGCCCCCATGGAATAGACCAAAATAAGCTCCTACCCCTAGCTGAATAAGTTGTCAGGGTGCAGAACTATATTCTGCAGACTTATGCATGTGTAAGGGGTGTGTAACATTTTTGTCTGAATGGAGCCCTATGTTCTCATAATTTATAGTAAGTAATCTTATTTGCAAAGCATGCCGTTACAGTTTTAAAAAACAGGTTAATTGACTTGCATAAAAATCAAACATGTCAAAGTTTTCCATCTCGACACAAACACCACATTGAGCAGCACATTGCTACAATAGCCATGATGCAGTCTGAGCTACCTATTGAGATATTTCATAAACCAAAATGGAATCTTAAAAAGTTTGTCAGTTTTGCATACCTCTGAGTTTCTGAATTTAGGAGTCCATTACTCGACTAATTATACAATGTTTTATTTTTTTCCTTGTGTAAATAAACAAACTTGTGTCTGAATTTTGGCAAGAGGCACTAGAAGCCAATTAGAAGGTGTTCCCAATGTATTACAGTATTACAAACAAGATGCCTTTTCTTAGAAAGGCGAACACACCATGTTTCTTTTAATGAGTGCGAAAATATACCAGTTGCTTAATCACTAGCAACTTATAAGCATAAGTGAGTCCTTTCTCAGGAATGAAAAACATAGCTTAGTTTCTTTACTAACAGATGACATTTTAATTTAAAGCTCCAGTTTTTGTCTGGAAAGGCTAAAGCATCTGAATTATTTGAGAGAGAAATAGCGGGTAGAGGGGAGGTATGAGAGAGCAGGCAGGATTTTCTTTGCGTAGACTTCACCCCGTGCTCCTTTGAGCGGTGAGGGGAATGTGTATCCCCTCAGGCTGTGTCTGCAGTGCCATCTGAGGTACTGTGCCATGTCTAGCATGAAACTGGATCCAAAACTAAAGCACCATGACTTACTTAAGAGTAAAATATTATTTCTGCATGTTTTAGGTCTGGGCTGGAGCAGCATCCCCAGCAGAGCGAGCCCAAGGAAAGATGGTGGCTCAGCTGCAGTTTCTTCCCATGGTCCTCTTCTTGGTGAAAAACAGGGATACAGCCTGGAGTTACTTTGAAAGGATAAAGCATCCTCCTGTGCAGCCCAGGCAAGTCACAATATGCTCGTTGTGAAGCAACAAAAATACTAAGCTGGATAAGAGGCTAGATAGAACAAGTAGCTCCATATAGAGACCCTTTATCCTTGTTTTCCTTGAAATGTTTGTCTAGAAACATAAAGGTCACTTGATTTATGACTTGTTCAACAAGCTCCAGATCAGATGGTGTTGCATTCAGAGCAGTGAATCTGTCAGCCTGGCATTGCACCACTGCCGCCAGTGGAGTGCTGCAAATTCCACACGACACATCCCCAGCTGCTCTCACTGGGGTTATGGCAGGAGCGTGGTGCTTGTCAGCAGATAGAAGTGTGGAAGGATCTGGACCATCACAATTTCTAATCCTTCTCATAAAAATAAAAGAAGCCTTGGGAAAGCTCTCCAGTATTACTTAAAAATAGAAGAAAGAGTGTTAGTGGTTTTAGATGGATTACATAAATTACTAGTTTATTAGAAAAAGGGATAATTTTAAAAAGAGAAAATTTCCCTCAAAGGGAACGTTTTAACTTCTTTGCGTTGCTTTATGGATCTTTTATTTTACATTTAAAAATAATTAAATCTTTCAAAGCAGAAATTTTCTCTTTCCCTTTTTTTTTTGTCAAATAATGCTGTCCCTCCTTCAGAGCTCCCCAGCTTCTTGTGAGCTATCCTCAGTGCTGCTCAGCCCTGAGGCATGAGCTGGAGCTCAGTGAGTTACTGTGCCCGGCTTTGGCCAGGGCCGGTGCAGGTACTCTTAATTCAAGGCAGGGTAATGCTGACTTAGCCAGAAAACCAAGTACAGAAGGTTTAATCCAAAGCCAGCTACTGCCCAGCTTTAGTTGTGCCAGGTACATGAGTTAGATTCCTAAGTTAGCAGTTTGTGTCCTGGGTTCCAGTGGAGCATTCAGAGAGGCAGAGCACAGTTCTCAGCCTATTTAGTGCCTTATTTGCTCTAAAGCATGGTCAGAATTTTCACACAGGCATTATAATAACAGCAAAAGCAGCTCAGGAGTCTGTGAAAGATAAGGAAGAAGAAGAGGAAGAAAATGTAGAAAATTCCCCCTTGTACTGTGACTTTTAATGGAAAGTCGGTCTTGTCAAAAAATTGGGTTATTTTTTCCTTTGGCTAATGCATCTCAAAATGTTCAAGTTCAGATTCTGAAAAAAATGTGAGGCTTTGATTGGGCAGAATTTTTTTTTTTAAAACCAGGAAAAAATCAGGTTTGCTTGTAAAAATTCTTTGGCTTTTAGTGCCCAAAAGCAGAGGAGAAGAACTTTGTTCAAAACTAAAACATTTCAGCTTTCTGTCACTGAATACCAAAAAGTTGTCATTGAATTTTTTGTGGTGAAAGTAATAGTTTCTAATCTAGTTCTGAGGTTTTCCAGGACATTTTGGGAATAGCAAGCTGTGCTCTGGATGGAGACAGAGAAGGCCAGTTCTCAGCTTTGTCAGAGGTTTCTGACAGTCTCTTTGGGTATGTCCACATGCCCTGATAGAGGTGACCCAGGGCTCTGCTGGAGTCAGTTATGTCTAGTTTGGTAGAAAATAGTCACTTAATGCTTTTCTGTCTCACTACTTCTGTAAAATGGGAATAATATCCTTGACTTCTTTTCTCTCCTTAGTGTTTTGGTGCTCTCTGATGGGGTCCGTGTCTCTTGGCAAATGAAGTCCTGTTTGTAGCTGCAGAGACGTGGCTGCTGAAGGCTCCTGGTAGTACTGCTAAGGAAACAATATATGTCTAAATACTCCCTTTTATTCAGATTTTTATAAGCATTTTGCTTTACTGGGAAAGATCCTCAACTATTTTAAATTTGGAAGGTGTCCACCAAAGTGACAGCAGCTCTACCAACTTACACCAGCTGAGGAGCTTGGCTCCAAAGTGTGCTTAGGGGGAAAAAAGTAAACTTGTGGTGTAGGAATCCTTTTGTTAATACAATTACCATATTTTGTGTTTACAGCATTTTTAAAAGTTCTGTTAAAAATAAATTCCTGAAGTCCTGGACAAATAAATACTGTACAGAAGAGTTCTCTGTAGCCACAAAGGTGCCAAAAATTATCAGTAATTCTCAGTCAGATGGAATGTACAGTTGGCCAGGGGATGGCAGGAAAAAGTCCTCACCAGTTCTGCCTCATATTCCCATACAATGAGAGATGCCAAGTTTTTCTGTTAGTGTCTGTGATGCAGTTGAAGATGGGAGTGCTTGTCATTACAGAGACCTTGTTTTGGTTAAATAACTAACGAAGGGCTCAGTTCAGTTGCATATTTTTCCATCACTAGGTGTTGATTTCACATGAGCTGCTTTATTTTGTTGATGAAATTTTACCCTCATTTCTTCTCCCTCTGCATTTAATTCAGCTTAGGTCAAAACATATACTATGCAAATGAACAACCACAAGTCCAGCCCACTAGTGATGTGGTTTTAAAGTCATGAATAAAAATAAAAATTATTTACAGGCTAGTCTGGGGCAATATATGCCTTGAAAACTGACATCCAGGATCCTGGCAGCTGCTGTATGTATTTATTTAGTCTTTTACACTGTCAGAATTTATAACTTGGGGGGGGGGGGGGGGGTATTGGATTTTTGGAAGTGACTGGTGGTTTTAAAGGCCTTTATTCTGAGTGACGAAATTCAGACAAATGAAACTGGCATGTGCTCCCTGCTGTCTGAAACACTGCTTTGTTTGAGCCCTGTGTAGTAAAGCTTCAAGCTCTTGAGGAGCCCCCAATCACTTGTCAGTGCTGTGTATCTTGGCCCCTGGGCACAGTGCGTGTAAGTGGATAATGGGCCAAGAGCTGTTTTTATTTAAAACTGGAATTCCTGCTTGATTCAACAGGAATTACACCTGTTCAGCCAAAGGCAAACTTTGGCCCAGGAATTGCATCTGAAAGATGCTGCTGCATTGGGGCACAGCCACCCCGAGCAATCACAGCCTCAGCACTGTCTTGTCTCAGAAATAGTGCATCAACACCAGGCACACCAAGATGAAATCACAAAGTAGTAAAAAAATGGGAAATCTGCTCAATCTGAGGTTCTCCAGTCAGTTTGACTGGATCCAGCCCTAATAAATACACTCCCTAAACGTTCCAGCATTAGATCTCTGTGATGGCATCGTTCTGCGCCAACAGAAAAGTTAGAAACGCTTTACTGCTTAGAAAAAACATCTGCTGAAAAGTTTAGTAGCTTAATTGCAAAGTGTGTAGAAATGTTTAATAGCCAGAAGAGTAGAGCTGTAGGAGTGACTGTGCCTGCATAGCACTTGCATCTTTTCAATTAGCCCTGAAGGTAGATGTCTGAGAACAGAAAAATTAAGAGACTGAAAAGATTCACCATCAATGCTGTGATTAAGCCCCATTTATATTCAATTTCTCAGTGTTTTCCAGATCCCAAAAACATAAAGGCAAAGTCTTAACTATTTAAGGACTGATGCAGCTCCAGATTAAATTAATATCTACGTTATAGCAGCTACTACTGTGACTGTCAAAAATTAGTTTTACCCCAGAGAGAAGGTACAAAGGAAACAATGGAAGGTCTTCTGCGTGAAACCCTGAAATCAGATCCTAACAGGCACACAGAGCTGTGCAGATGTAACACAATCTAACCTTTTCATGTTTAGACTAAAGCACTTTCATTTAACATTACACTTAACGGAACAGCTTTAAACCAGCCACAAAGAAGTGACCTGGCATGTTTTGACTATAATAAGCACTGATTCCATGCCTATAAATTTTATAGTTGAATCAGTTATACTCTTTCTTTATAGGATTAAGGAAAATGTTCCATTTCAAATGGAATTTTTCTTTTTTATTCTCATGACAGAGAGGAATTGAAGAGAGAAAAAAGAAAAATGAGTGAGCAATGCTAAAATTATTAAGAAAATGCCTAGAGTATTTTGTACTAGAATAAAACCTGTCTAGATAGAATATCTCAGCCTGTGGAAAGATCCACAAGCACTGAAAATATTTCTTATTTCCCATAAAATGAGAAAATCACCAGCTGTGGTCTATCAGTTCCCAGAGCAGTTAGGAGCTGACACTCAGATCCCACTGCAGATGGGCCTGTGCCATCAGACGCGGCACTGACGGGAAGGGACATGGTTTGCCATCAGAAATAGGATCCTGGGCTTTGGGGAGAGCTCAGTTAAATTTTCGTCTCTGCCACAAGCTTCCTTGGGCAACTCTTCTTTCATCTGAAATGGTCAGGCCTCGTACTGTGTTTTCATAAAGTGCCCAGTCAAATGGGAATTTGAGTCTTTGGTGGGACTGAACACAGAGCCTATTGATCACTAACTGATACAATTAAATTATTTCCGTGGAATGCAGTGTTCTAAATAGTCGTGGCGTGTTGAGTGGTAAAGTTGCAAAATCAAGTAGTAGGGAAAAGCTCTGAAAATCTTGGGCTGAAGTTGAATGGAGGTTTTGAAATTCCTGATCATGTTACTATAATAAAGCAGGCATAATTCTAGACGTTTGCAGAGGATTCACTAAGATACCAAAGCCTGTTGTTAGTCAGAGGTTACAGAGCAAGGAAAGGCCAGAATAGAAGCTCTTCCCATTGAACCACATCGCACTCTGAAGTGAAAATATCCACTTCACCATGCTGAAGAGAGATTATGAAGCTGCTTGTGACAGATATCAACAAGACAAACCAGAACTCTTCAGACTCTCCAAAACTCAGACAAATTTGTGTACTGCAATAGTCTTTATTTACAAGTACTCTGAGTGAGGTGCCAGTCCAGAAGTGCTGAAGATTACATCATATGTAAGGATTGAAATCATATCCTTCATTTATTAAAAAGCAACTAGGACACAATTTATACCCAAAAGTTTGGGGTACATGTTACAATATGTGTTCCTATGTATTCATGCAAAACTTTGCTGAAAGCCAGTAAAATCTAATGTGTGACCCAAACAGAACCAGCACAGTGAGCTGTAAATTTTCTGGGTAAATCCTGGTCTGGGTACACACCTCAGAAAAGCTGTACCAAGAGCATAGAAACCCTTTGGCTTTGCCCTGTAGGATGCAATGCAGTGCAATATTTTCACAGTAAAAACAGGAGTTGCACAGACCCTGCTGTCAGTCCCTGCATTGCAAAGCAGTGCCAGGTCAGAGGACAGCAAAGCATCCTGGCCCAGAGCAGCTGTTCCACCATGGGAAGGATCCTCTGGATCAACGGTGATCACACAGGAGGAGAGAAAAGGAGCCTCTGGCTGCTCCTTTGCACTTCCTGAAGGTCAAGGCCTGGGGCAAACACACTCATTTTAAGTGATGAAATGCAGATCAAGGTGCACTAGTTTATGATGTTTGATTTTATAGCTCTAAATTACACCTTTTTTCCCATCACAATTACTCTAAGTACCTGACAAAACAGTGCCCAAGCAAATTTCCATAAAATGGGGCGGGGGAGGGTAAGCAGCTTCTTTTGAAGGATACACCAGGAGTTCTACATCAGAAACAGTAAAATATCCTGGAGGCTTCTACAAACACTGCTAATGCCTTTTCAGTCATTTGGACTGTGATTTAAGGTAGATGAGGTTTTTTAAAATCTTCTGGACTAAAAATCTGCAAGAAACATACCAATCTCTCTTTGCTTCCTTTCTTGGAGACAGTATAGTGCAGGCATTATTGTAAAATAGCAGATACTCCGTTTAGTCAGTCCATTTTTGTAAATGTATAACCTTTAAGACCTGTCGATGCAACCAGCGTGTATTTTAGGATGCCCTTCAAAGATTTCCTGTACTCAGGTAGGTAGTTCTGAGCAGGTGAGGATAGATTCTTTTTGTAAACAGTTTTATTTCACCCATGAATAGCCTGCCCTGATTTGCCATCATTAGTAGCCTGATATGGGGAGTAATAATGTAACATTTCCCTGATTATTTGGGGGGTTATTTTTAGAATAGTAGCATTTATATAACAGTCTTGGTAGAGATTTAGGGTACAAAAAACCCCTAACCCAGGCTACAGCTATTAACCTCATGTGTTGTGTTTATAAAAAGCCACTTTAATACAGTGCTGTATAAAGTATGTATAAAAAGAAAAATCCATTACAACCAAGGGGATTTTCAATGAAGTATTAGCCTGGTAAGAGGGTTAACAAGGTTGGTGCTTTGCTTCCCTTCCCTTCGGGTTTTTTTTTTTTTTAAATCAAGGCACAACTTAGTGTAAGGAGTTAATGTGCAACTTCGGTGCCACAGATTAAATTGTGCAGGCAAAAGTACTGCAGGGGTTTTGTAAAGACATATATTCAGTACATTGATACATATAAATAAGATTATACCCTTTCCCCTGTATTTGCATTAGCCAAGACAAGTATTAGACATCATAATACAGAATGGTTATTCAGAGTTCACTAATTATCGCTTCGTATCTTTAAATGAGATTATAATATGGCCAGCTCTGGATCCTGGTACAGCCTGACTGAATTATGCTGTGACACTTGGAGGCAGCAGAAAAACAGCCTGGGAAAAAAAACTTCACAAAATACTTCATATCAAGTTGGTAAATGTGTGTGTGTGTGTGTGTGTGTGTGTGTGTGTGTGTGTGTGTGTGTGTGTGTATGCGTGCGTGAGTGCAGGGCAGGAGAGAAAATGGACCTTCACCTCACGTTACAAAAGGCTGTTCCAGAGCAGGGATTCCTGGTGCTCCAGCTGGCTCTGCAGGTGCTGAGGGGAAGTCTCAGCAGGCTGCACTAAACCTGTGGTGACCATCAAGGGTGGCTGCCTCACAAACACTCCCACGCTGCTCCCATAACAAGGAGCTTTCAAGGACTATCCCAGAGATTCCTGATCCAGCTGAAGATGCAGCTGTACAGTTGTTGTATTGGCTCTGGGCTCAGTAGACCTTTCCCAGTTCTGGCCTTCAAATGTTTGGAAAAGAGGATGCAGGCTGGGTGAAATTTTATTTTGTATGGGACTTTCATGGCACTGATACCTACATTCCATCCTTTTTTTTTGGAAGCCTGCTGAGTCACTGCTGTTCTCCCCCTTTTCTGCCTCTTACAGTTTTTTAACACAGTCACATCCCTGGCTCTTGAGATGGCAAAGGGAGCAGGTGGCTGAGTTTTCCTTCCGTTCCCTATTGAGCTACAGCCTAGAATGCTTAACGTCATGCGTAAATCACAAATAACAGCACAGAATTCCCAGTAACTGCAATAAGATAGGGAAGAAGAGAATGAGGCTCTGCATGCTCCCTATTGGAAGTTGCTCTACAGTGTAGCTCCGGGCTACTGCTGCTGCTAAACACACTTCACCCCTGGACTGGCTGCATTTCCGTGATGAATGAAGCCACCCTGTGTCCAACATGTGTGTTTTGTTGTAATTCTGCAGAGCTCTTTGGAATCTTCTAGGATGAAAGGCACTATATAAGTGTGAGATTGTTGTTTTTATTTGAATTGGGAAATAGCCTTTCTGAAAATAGTAACTTGTAGATTAAACGCCAAAGCAGGATGAGGCAATACTGCTTTGTACACAGAGAGGATTATTAGAAATATTTCTTTAGAATGATACCCAGAATGTGAATTACTCAACTTGCCAGGTTACTTATGAAACAGAAAAAGTTACAGAAGTGCTTATGTAACATTGTTTTTCAGAAAAAATAAGTAGTGATTTTTCTCAGCAGTTCCATCTGGTAAATGGACTAACATCCCTTCACTCCTTTCCCTCCCAGGACTCCTGCAAGGGGACACACACAAAAGCAGATCTATGCGTACAAAGAGCAATCTCAAATGGTTTAAGTAGGCAATCAGATACAAGAACAAGCTTGGTCTATTTGATGGGTGAGAAAGGTCAGTTTGTTTTTAGCATCTCTGCATATAAATCATCTATGAAAAAGTTTATTTTGCAAACGCCTTGAGCAGTACAAACAAGCAATACAAAGTTCAGTGATTTGGGGGTGGGCAGCAAGTTGGCCAAAAAGGTCTCTTGACATGCTTCATCCTTGTCACAGCAGCACTCCGTTACAGCACTCTGACACAATCCCAAATTATTCCCTTCCTGCCAGCAGTGATCTGCAGAGGGTTGGCATCAATGCAGAGTGACTTTTGCAGAGCTCACCTCTGCTGAGTGCAGCAGTATTTATAGATTAACAACTGCTCCCTCTGCTTTTGGAAAGACTGGCAGGAATGCTTAATATTTGGGGCTGAATTCTTCTAGAAATGTAATTATCATTTAGCACAGAAGTTGAAAAAGGCTTAGTCAACGCAGAGTATTCCCTTCTAGGCAAATATATGGGAGGTCTCCAGTGATACAAAGTTATGTTGTGCTATTGTTTTATCTGCTAACAGCATGCGCAATTTTGGGTACTGAGCTGAGGAGATCTCATTCAGAGGGTGTATAATGCACCCCTTCAAGACAATGCTTCTTGATGCTTATTTTTTTATTGTATTTTAAAATTTACTACAGAACAACAACAACAAGAAAGAAACCCTCCTCCGTGGCTCCCCAGTAAAGCACTGAGTGGGTGTTTATGTCACTCCTTTAATGGGCATTTCTATTTTATGCCGTATTTTTAAAATGCATTTACAGATTTCTTTCTAATTAAATTTTATGGATGAATGTAGGAACCCAGAGTGCTGAGAATATTTCTCTGCCTGTTTTGAAGGGTTTTTACCCCCTTGAACAACACTGTTTTGACCTCCAACCTTGGAAAAAATTGCCAACAATCAGACAAGAACTAGAAAATACAATGGTGTGAATTAGGTGATAGACTATTATGTAAGATTGTCACAGGGTGAAAAATTTAGAGGTTTTGGGCTTCTCTTTGTAGTAAAGAGATAAGAGCAAAAAACATCAAAATGGAGGATTGTTGTTGTTCTCCAAACCTTCTTCTTCTTCTACTACTACTCCATATTCTGCAGTAAAAGTAATGTGGGGTGATCGGACAAAAAATTCCGCAGTTCCTGGCCATGTTACTGAATAATTGGTAGGAAAGTGAAAATAATATACGTTTTTAGTAACCATTGGTTAAATTATCTTTAAAAGGCTGTGTAAATCTTGATAATTAGGCTTTCTCCTGCATTCTCTGCTCTGTGTTATGCCTGGGTCACGCTAGTGACACTGTTTCTCTGATAAGACTTAATAAACAGCTATCTAGCAGCAGCAGTGAAGGCTGAAAGTCTCCGTTTGTCTCTCGAACTAACTCCTGGGAAGGACTTTAAAAACTCTCTCCCATCAGGAGAGATTTGATTTACGGCACAGATCTGTGTCAGATGAATTTACTGCTCATGAAAGCGAATGATTAATAATAGTGGCTCAGGTCAGACATAGTGGGGTAGGCATTGTGCAAACTTCCCTTCATGGCTCTGCCAGAGCATCTTGGTCTGGACCACTTTTACCCTGGAGAGTGGGGCTGGCCAGTTGTGTGATAGTTGGGGTACATGGCATGGCTTTTTCATCACATGCCACCAAGGAAGAATTTTCCTCTGGAGTATCAGTGGCTGGCATGGTCCTGTAGTTTCTGCCACTGACATCCATGGTGCTGACACTGGTAACAACAGGAGAACCCAACTAGGAGCTTTGTGCTTGACTCCCATGGAAGCACAGAGGAGACAACATTCCTGTCCCTTGGAGAGGGGCTGAAACTTCAGGACCTGAATAATTTCAAGGATGTAAATACTTACTGTCTTTAAGAGGAGAGCCATCTTCTTGAAGTCAAGCACATGCTGAAGTAATTTCTTTCCTGTGAAGGTCTAAAACCAGCAGAAACAGTAAGACGGGAGGTAAGAAAGACAAAGGTTGAGATAAAGGCCTAACAAACTAGAAATCAGCATATCACTAATCTGTCTATATTAAGGCATGATTTAGGCAGTTAATAAACAAGATTCCCTGTTAGTCCTTACCCACTATTCCTTGCAAATCCCATATTTTTTGTGCGTTCCGAGGAACTCAAGCAAGTACTAGGCATCTATGGCAACATGACCTGAAGTAACTGTAGGAATAGCTCCATTTCCAAAAGCTTGTAATGCCCAGTGGGTTTCCCAGAAAATCCTTCCCAGTCCTAAAATGCACATAGATTTTCATGGCTATAATACAATTCTTTCACAACTCTTCACAAATCTTGTTGATACTGAAAATGTGAAGTTATACCAGCTCTGAAAGGTACAGGTCTGAGCTTTACTCAGCAGGATTTTTGAGAACATAGTCTTGAGCATCACTTCTTCTTTGATACTTGCTGTCTCACAGAAGCCCTTTTATTCCTCCGGAAAGGAATCTTACCTTTACAATGATTGTCACAATAGAGCACTTCTAGAAAGCAGAATTCCCTGTGACAGCTGTTCCAGTCTTTCTTCTCCTATTTTTAGACATCATCCCTCAGCTGATACAATCTCAAGTAGCACTGTTAGTTAAATGTACATTTCCAGTAGCAAGAGTTTAGTCCAATGCTTTAAACATTTCTTTCAAATACACTTTAACTCTGACAGTCTTTATCATATTCTCTTTACATGCCTGTTACATTTTTATAGAATAGGCCCTGTCTTCACCACATTCCATTAACAGTGTTCCCAGCCCACTTAATACTTAGCATTTATAAAGACTTGGCTTTGGGATTTGCATGAAGACATTAGAATAATAATTGTCAAGTTTTATACTTAAAAATATCTCTCTCACTACTGTGGTTATGCAGTTTGGACACTTTTCTTAGGACAAGAAGGCAAATAGAGGCCAATAAATATTTACAAACTGTCATAAGAGTTTGTTTTCTAAAAAAACCATTATAATTCTGAGTCTGCTAAATAATTTCTTCAAACACTTTGTAATGTTGTAATAGATATGAATTACCATCAGGAGGCAAGAAGGGCTCTGGACAGAATGAAATGATGCTACAGTTATATGAAGAGTAATTAACTGCAGTGTGTAAATAATGCCTGTGCTGCTTGACCAGAATTAGCCAAGCCTCACACAACTCATCTGATAATGCTATTTGTGGTTTTAATTTTTCTCCCAGAGAGAGTTCTGGCAGTCCAGAAGAGTCTAATGAAAAGTCTAATGTAAGACTAATGAGAGTCAGCAGAGATTTAAAGTAATGCTGGTTAATTCTGTGTGGTGAGACCAGGAATGGTTGCTGAGAAGTTTTTAGAAAACAGCAGTTGATCCAGTAACATTGGAATAATTGATAGGTATTCCCTGGACACCAGAATCAATGCTGGTACAGCTGGAGGTTGCTCATGGAATCAGCTTCTGCAGGGTGATGATGGAATTTGAAGTATGGACTGCACCGACACTCCTAAAACTGAACAGAGGCTCTTGGATTGAAAGACTCCATTGGACCCCTGGTACACTCTGGGATGTGCTTCCTGCATTATTTTCAGCACAGATTTTAGGCTATATCATAGGGAAGTGGCTACTTAGATGTGGAGAATACAGCAATGTCTTCCTGACCACAAACAGTTAATGTTAGGCCAAGTAGGTATCTACAGTAAGTAGCAAAGTGGCTACCATAAGTGCGTATTTTATAAATAAATAAATGTGTGTACATTGCACCACATTTTCTTTCCCTTTTCAAAAATTTAGCCTTCTAAACCCAGGATACCAAACAGGATTTTTATTTCTAGGATCTTATATAAATGACTTTCATATAGTGCTTGAAATAATCTATCTCATGATGATGAAACTTTATTACACATTATCTTTAATTTATTCACACCATGTTCTGCAAGGCTGTCATTATGGAAATTGCTTATGAAGAATGTTCCAGTAAGCAAATTAAATGCCAGTTGAATATATTATGTAAAAGTATGATTAAGTAAAAAAAAAAAAAAAAGCTTTATTGATCATATAATGGGTTTTTTCCTGGTTAAAATCATGCTGTCTGCACTGAATTGTAGGTACACTTGTTGCAGCGCTCCATAAAGAACTTTCCATCGCTCCTCCTCCTGGCTTTCACTCCAATCTAAAACCTGGTAAACAAAGAAGGATCTTCACAAAAGAATTTAACACTTGCTCCTTGGGAAAGTGTAAGGAGTGACCATCAGATTGGACTTTGCAGAGAAAATATTTACCTGCATTGATGTCTCAGTAACTGTGAAGAGCATTTTCCAATGAATAGTCAATGTTTGGCTTAAACTCAAGTGGCCCAACATCTAATTCAAGCCAGCAGGTTTTGTTGACCCACAGACCTAATTATTTACACTCTCCAGGTATTGTGACCTTTAAGAAGAACATTTCAGATTAAAGTAAATGGATTTATGCCAATTTACGCCAGCTGTGGAACCAGTCCTTAGTTTTACACCCTGTTCTTAAACATTCTGAGTCAGAACCAAAGTACAAGGGTTTGTGGAATTTAAGTAATTTCTGGATGTGCTTCTGGATCCATATCCAAGAGATCCTTGTTTTATCCTTCCATCATTATGAGCTCCAGAAGATGTGTTCAATAAGATAATTCATGCATCAGAAGGGAGTCATTGCTGTTTCAGTAACTCCTGTCTACGTACAGCATTTTTTGTCAAGGCCCAGTCTGCCGCTGGTTAACACCAGGGAAAATCAGGAGCAGTGTCACCCACCTGGCTACAAAAAAATGAGAATCTTTGCTGAAGACCACACCTAAGGAAGAAAGAGGAGGGAGTAAGGAATACAGCAGCACAGAGCAAGTAAACTCTAAAGCCAGAAACAGCACTTATGTTTTCCAGCATTCTCTTAGTGCCCTGTCCACTGGACTACACAGATGTAATTCAGAGGCTGAATTCAGTTGTAAACTAAATCAATAGAAACTCAGCTTAGGAGAGATAGCCAGAATATCAGGAGCAAAACTTTGTTGTTGGAATTTGAAGGGCTCTTTCACCAAGTTCACAGAGCACTTCTGGAGTCCTTTGCATGTAGAGCACTTAACTTTGAAGTTAACTGGCTCCAGCCTCTAGATACAAACAGACAATTCCTCTTTATCCTGAGCAATTGTGCACCTACAGAGAAAAACTCTAGACAAATACATGGCTATTAGTGCAAAGAACTGCAGCTGTCCAACACACAGCAACTGGAAGTATTAGAGAGTTGTGATAACTTTGTTGGTGACTTTGTTGCTGAACTTCACCAGATTCTGGTCAGGAGAATTTAATCCATCTTCTTACGAGTAATTGCAGTGGGGCAGATGAGAGCATTCCAAATGCTTATTTTAAAATTAATTTCGAGAGTTCAAGTCTTAATTTTGCCCAAGCATTGCTGTGATAAGGATCTCTAGCTACACTTAAGTGTGTTTTTAGCCCATAGAAAGGGGCACACAACAGAGTGAGCTACAGTCAGTGGAAAGATTTCAGGAAAGATTTCCTGACACAGTGTGTGACACTGGTGCTTTGGAAAATATCAGTGACAAGCACTAACTGCAACTGTCCTATTATTTTTCCATGGAAAAACACCAGTTTATCAAAGCAGATTTTGAATTTCAATTCAACATTCTGATATTTAGGAAGAAATTTGGATCAAAATCAGAGAAAAAGAAAGAGTGAAAGGAACTGTTATGTCCACCCTTTTCAAAATAGAGAGGAAGGTGGTAACTGGGACAGTTACTTGGAACATGGCTTGACTGGCTTCTAGTCCCTCTGATTCAGAGATTTAAAGCTTATACAGCAGCTGTACACTAATTATTACTCTGGAATTGTTACCTCTTCAGCTTCTTCTCTGATTTTTGGGCATGAGAATTCAGATGGAGTTATTTTTGTTCTTCAGGAAAGGCTTGAGAGTGCTATTATTTAGCAATTCCTACAAAGTACAGTTCTTATTTCCTAACCTGGATTTCTGTCTGAAGCTCTCATATAGCTGTCAAGAAGGGTTTCTGCACTCTTCCATCCCAGTTTCAGCTTTGAGTATGTGTAAGGCCAAGGAGCCCTACTTGTATGAACTGAGATTTCTTAGCAAACACAGATGTTACACTGTACAGGAAAGACTAGACTATATATAAACGTTCTTATTCTTTCAAAGTCTTATTTTATCTGTTGGCTTTAAACTCACAACCATGTGTATGAGGAATTGGGTGTGCCAATCCCATTAACAATAATGGGAGCAGAGAGCTTAATTCTCTACAGACTATGCTGAAAATGTGCCCCCTAAAGAATACTCTGTGTGTAATTGATTCATGCTATTTGTTTGAACTTGCCAAATGGATTTCTTGAATATTTGTAGCTAGTTTTGAAAGCACTCCCATCCTCAGCCAGACACACAGGTTATTAAAGGATTTGATTTGACATTTAACAATTTTGTATATTAATATTCCCCACTTTTTCCTAGATCGACATAATCCTCATAAGTCCCAGCATCAACAGTCATTACACTAAAAGAACAAGATGTTGCTGCTGTCGCTGCATTGTAGTATTGAATTTTGTAGGAGCTTGGCTAATTTGGACAGATTTATATTCTGCCATTTCCTGAACTGTGAGCAGGACCTTGGAGGTTCAGCTCTTTGAAAACATTCACATAAACAATCTTACTTCATTACTTTGAAAGAAATAGATTCAGTGGCATCTGCTAAAGTGGTGATATTCTGTGACATAGAAAAATGTCTTTTTGCTCTCAGTCCTGGCTAAATAAGACTAAACTCTGGGTACTAAGAGACTGGTACCTGATGGAGATCTGATCTCAGATCTAGTGAGGATTCCTGTCATTTTGAGCTACTCTGGATTTCAGCTGTTTCAGGAGAGAATGACAGCCAGAAACTTACTTTCAATTGATGTAATGATTGATAGTTCTTCCTATAGCCAATGTGAGCTACAAACCAAAGGATTCAATGGGTTTTTTTACCCAACTTTTTCTAGGTCTATTTCTATGATAGGCCTTCATTCTATCTGGCAACACTAAAGTGCTTTTCCTGTCATCTCATTCCATGATCTCAAGCTATAAACTGCATTTTGCCGTCCTGCCTCTGACTGGGTATTGCATCACTCAACAAATAATTCCATTGCCATGAATTGGGCTACTCAGAAAATTTACCCTTCAGCTTCATATCTGGGTGTGATGGGATGAAGAGGATTCACTCGTCAAGTGACTTCCTTATTCCAGTAGGTAGAGTGAGGAAGGAATGCTGGCTCTATTTTAAGAGTCAGTAGCCAAAACAGCAAGGTCAGCATAGCAGGAAGATGTTGTAATTTGCTGCTGGTGTAAATCAGCAGTAACTTTCTACCCCCGGGAGAAAGTAATGACTGTAGTGACTCAGAGGTGTGTCTGTGTGTCTGGGGTGAACACCCTGGGTTTTATCTTCAAGACAGCATGATTAACACTCAACCCCTTGTTGGAGGCTGTGCCTAAAGGTACAATATTCCCTACATGATGAACATGGATCTGAGCTGGGATTGGTGCTGGATTGAGTAACGTGAATGGTGATCCCAGAGTCTGGATGGTGAATGTGAGTAGTACATGACAGCCTTTAGCAGAGGACACTTTTGAGAAACAAGGATTCCTGAAACTTTCGGTGGAAGATGCTTAATTCATTTTTTTTTTCTAAAGCCCTTGTCAGCCATGCTTCAAACCCAGGCTAAGGAGTTTGGTTAGGTTAATTTAGGTACAGCTGAGTGCCAGTTATAGCAGAAACCCGCAATGAGTGAATGAAGAACTATGTTTAGTGCCATCCATTTAGCAGCAGAGGTTTATTCCCATGTATCAGCCTAATGTTGACACTGTAGTATTTTCCAGGCCTGACTCCATCTCTCAAGGTTCCATCTATGGCAAATGGGAGACAACAGCTCTCAGTCTAGAGAAAGGCCTGTCTGACAACCCCTTCCCTTGGTCCTACTGCTCCATACACCACACTGAGCACCTCAGGAAATCTTTCTGACCCCTTTTGCATTTAGGTGTTAGTTCTGGATTGAGACATTGGGACCTTCTAAAGTTTATTCATCATATAAACCAGCAGTAACTAAAAATATACCTCTTATTTTATATACCTCTTCTTTTTTTCTGTTTTTAATATGCTATCCCACTCTTCAAATTTCTGTTGTGATTCATGGAAAAACCTTAAGTCTATTATTCACATATTTTAAAAATCATCATTGTTATGACCTTTATTTCCTAATGTGCTGACAGAAGTTGTGGTCTTGGTTGTATTTTGTAGTTTCCCCCTAGTAAAACATCTTGAGAGAAGTTGAGGTTGATGTTGTTATGCAAAAGAGGACTCTCACATTTAGGATGACGAGGTGTAGCTTATTTGCTGGGCTCAGCAGGACTGAAAGGCTGCATTAGCAGCATAGGTGTTGGCTTTTCTAAGCCTGCACAGGACACACAAGCCAAGTCTCAGTAGCATCACCTTAACCTCTTCTGCTTTCAAAGCAAATTAATTAAGTAGCAGAGAGAAATGAGGTGAGAGCTTAAAGTCTTCTCTAGCTGTTCAGCAATGTGTTCTACTTTGGTCAACAACACATTGTACTTTTAACAAAACAGAGATTTTTTTTTTTTTAGTAAAAATACTGTGGTCTTTCTCATAGTGTTGGCTGCTTGCTGTTAGTGTTGGAACCTCATGGATCCCTAAAAGAATGAGAGTGGCAATCTGGCCACTGACTGTGAGCCCTGCGGGCATTGACTTGCCCATGGTGGAGGGGCTGACATGGTGCAGCGCCTCCAGCCTTCACCTTAATGGCGCAGTTTCCTAATCCATTTTCTGCCCTCAGCAGCTACAGCTCAGCATAAAAGTTACATTACGAACTTCAGGAGAAATCCAGAGAATGGCTCCAGTGTTGTGTTTAGGTAGGTCCCTGCCCCTGTTTCTGTCAGCTGCTGCTGGCTCAGTCAGTGCTGTGGAGAAAAAGGATTTCCCCTGAAAGCTGCTTCTCCTGAGGCCAAAGCATGCTTGTGACACTGCTGGACTGTAAAAGACTGATACATAGCAAATAGTATTTGTGCATTACTGAGAAGATCATTTGGGGGTTCCTGTACTATAAGTGTTGAAGAGACAGAACTTCTGGGGAGGTGACGTTCCATGATCTTGTCATATTCCACTCCACCCTCTCCAGGTTAAGATGCAGAATTGCAGTCTGGAACGAAATTATTTCCCCTCCACGGTCTTAAACCTTTCCCCTGGGCTTGCATATTTGACTTATAAAAATCTTGAATTAGGCAGGAAAAGACAAAACTCTGAAACAAGGGAGCCTGTAGCTTGTCTTTATTTGAGCTGAGCTTATTTACTCTGTTAACAGCCAGTCTTTGGCAGCAGCACTAAAGACCTGTCCCAGCTCCTGGGAGAACAGAAATTCACCCACCCACCCAAACCCACCTCATCTCGAGCACTTGGCTGTGCAGTCCTGCAGCAACACGTCCAGCCTGGACTCACCTCCTGAAGCAAGAGCTGAGCACAGGGAGAGAGGGTCCAGCCCTCACACCTCTGCCTGCTGTCCATGCAGGGCTGCTCCTGGTGCCCTAACACCCAACACAATCCCACCCCAGGAAAGAGAGACACCTTGCTCAGAGTGCGGGAAGAGAAGCTGCCAGGGTCAGGCCCACTGTGTGAAAAGGGGTGAGTAGAGCAGCAACATTGATGTTTGTACTTTTGATCAGTGGGGTTATTTTAAGATTTTCATGTCCCTAAAACCAGTATATCGTCCTTTTTTATAGGACAGTAAATGGTCAACAGCCCACAGCTTAGGTCTGTCAGCTCCAATGAGTTCCATGCACATTCCATAAATATGAATCATATAGTGAACTTAAAAAAAATAAAGGGGGGGGGGCTGATTTATGCTTATTTACTCTGCACAACTACAAACATCTATGTAGAAAACAAATATGGACACTAAAGAAAAAAAAAAATACTTCACCCTTTTCCTTTTCCCCCTTCCTTATTCTGAAGCCCTAAGAAGACAAGCCAGGTGGTCAACATCTGGAATGTATGTGGGAATTATTCAAATGAGCCATAGTGGTAATTGCCTTGTGCCAGGCTCCTGAAGTGGCAAGGAGGAGTGACAGCCACCACACTGTGTACATGCCACAGTCTTGTGCACCACATCCACATGCCAGTCATCTGGCTGGGTTTGCCAGTGGTGGCCAACAGGCCTGGTGGAACATGACTCCACCTGTTTCATGTCAAGTATATTGTGCGTGTGTTTGGCCATGTCTGTTCCAGTATCTCAGTGCTTCACAATGCCCTATCTTTGGGAGGGAGGGAATGGATGTTGTTGCTGGCTTTAGTTTGGCAGGATAATGTTGAGCCACCTGAGCAGGGGAGGAAGGTCAGTCACATGCTCTGTGCTAGAGTATACAAATCAGTGCTGCTCGTGAATTGAATTTGGTACATCAGCACCAGGAAAGAACATGGACCACAGCAGACACACAATCCAGTCACTGCTACAGCTCCCCAGGCAGTGCCTGGGAGACTCTGGCACTGGAACGGCCATAAGGTAAAGGCCGTGGCCCTTGTGCTTGGGCTCAGGCTCTGCTTGCCTGAAGTGCACAGCCCACAGGCTTCAGTTTGGCCTTTACCTGTGCAGCCAAGTTTGTAACAGCCCACCATGCTCTGATTGGCTTCGCTGAACTTGAATATGTATTTGTGAATATAAGGATCTAAAATACTGCATTTAGTATCAGGTAGTTCAGGGTTTATTTTTCTTTTCCCTTGACTATCAGTTAAAAGTCCCTGTCCATACTTAAGGAAGACTTTGGCAAAATCTTTCTGTCTTCCTTGCTATTCTGTGAAGAATAGCAGAGAACACCCTGGAACTAAGCAGACTTTCTCTCCTGACCAGACGAATCTTGTTCCTTTTCTTCCCAGGTAGCCAAGCATCTTACAATTCGACACTGGATTGTGAATGCCTTATTCACATCAGCGGCTCATTACATCAGTCATCCCGGCACTTAGGCTGGTGCCGGGCTAATTCTCTCCCTGTTAACTTCGATGGGAATAGGCGTGCGTGAGTAGCCAGGAGCCAGCCTGAGCGTAGCGATTCCTTCAGGGAGATCAGTAGTGACCGAAGCACTGTGCTCTCATCAGCGGAGCTGGCGGGGTGGAAAAGAGGCGTTGGGACCGCATCGCCACCGCGAGAGCAGCGGGAGCGGCGCCGGGAGCGGTTGGGACTCGCTCTCACCGCATCCCCGGCGCGGGGCTCGCGAAGAGCGCGCGGTGTCCCCGCGGCAGCGGAACCCTCTGACAGCGCCAAGGCAGTGGAGATGCCCGGGACTCCGCCAAGCCGGGCTGTGCCATCCCCTGCCGTGCCGTGCCGTGCCGAGCCTAACCGAGCCGACACGGGCCAACCCGAGCCGGGCCAACCCGGGCCCACCCGAGCCGGGCCGTGCCGAGGCGCGGGCCCCGCTCGGCGCTGCCCCGCGGCCGTGGCCGCTCCGCCGCTGCCCTCTAGCGGTGCCGGCCCCGCGCAGCCGCTCCCGCCCGCGGCCGCTCCCGCCCGCGGCCGCCCGCTTTCCCCCCGGCCCAGGGTCCCCGGTGTTCGCGCAGCGGCCCCGAGGCACCGGCCCCGAGTGCTCGGGGTTTCTCTCGAGGGCTGGGCATGGGCGTCGCTGGGCATGGGCGAGCGCAGCACCTTGGAAAAGCAATATGTCTCACTGTTGGTAGGGCTGGCCACCAATATTTTGCCAAAACTGTTATTCAGTAGAAAATTGAATTTAAAAAAAAAAAAAATCTTTTTCACAATGGAGATCTGCTTTTGCAGAAGAAATGTGTTTCCCGTGAGAACAATTCAGCCAGAATTTTAAACTTCTGTTTGCTTTTAGTTTCTGTTGAAATTACTCATGTTTAATTTTTTTTTTTTTAATACAAAGTTTGCATTTCTGCAAAGGAGAAAGAGGAGGAGTCATTTTCCGTACAGGTCTATGAATTAACTCTCATAAAACCCCAGCCGGCAGCATGAGCATAGTTTTCTTTTTATGGATGAGAAGCCGAGAAGCAAAGAGGTTAAGTGATTTGGCTCCAATTCCTACAGGCACCATTAAAAGCTCCTGGCTCCCAGTTCGCTCAGAATGTTAGATCGCATGACATATCTTTGTGAGGCAGTTAAATGCTTTCAGACTCCCTTGGATTTCAGCAGGAGGGTCAGCCAGTCTACAGAGAACAAAACGAGGGATGGTGCAGCCTCAGCTCACACTGCATCCTCCGCAGGGCTGGAGCAAGGCCTGTGGACTCTCAGTCCTTTGCATGACACACCACACACTGTGGCTTATCAGACAGAGAACTAGCACTTTCTTCTGGCCTGCCAAGGCAAATCCTGTGTCTTAAGATTGAACAGTGGTGGCTGTTCCGTGGACAGTGGTGTTTGTCTGGGTTTGAAATCTAGTTGAGACTCAGAATTGAAAACTGGAACCATTGAATCTTCCTGAGTGGTGACAGCACAGCATTACACCATCAGCCCCAAAAGGTGATGGTCAGAAATAAAAGATTAAGTAGCTGACAAGGGGACTGAGGAGGTCATCTCAGTCATTCTTTTGTTAGAGCCCATGAGCTGAAGTGCCTAGGCTGTATTTCCAGTTTGGGTACTTTCATAATGTCTAAACATAGTTAAATCATAGCATTCCAACTCAAGCCATTCTACGATTTTATGTTTTCCTCCTACCTCAGTTTTCATATATGCTTATAAAGTGTTTCCAAGCCTTACGAGGGAGCAAGGTCTTACTAAAAGGAATGGTATTTAGCTGGGCAGAAGCTTAGGTCAGCCATGCTAAGGGGTTTGTGTATTCTCCATAGTTGCAAGAACCGAGATCAGTTCCCACCTGTGCTCTGAGTGTGCACATGTAACTCCAGGGGCCACACCTAAAGTGAGGTTCCCACTGTGGTGAGGCATCAGTCTGGAGTGACCTGTTTATAGTGATTTCCACTAACATGTCTCTTCTCAGATGTTTGAGAAACTGAATCACTTTGTATATTGACTGGGTATCTCACTGAGAGCAGCCAAGATGGAAAATGTTACTTGGATTCTTTTGCACACTGGAAAACACAACATTTGTTGCGGGGTGGTTCAGATCTTCTCACTCAGGCTACTCTATGTGTGTTGATGTTTTTACATTGAAGCTTTATTATTTTCATTCACAATTTCTCTCTTTTAGGACTTGTTACTCCTTCCCTTGATGTTTTTCTTTTATTCTGAACTAGTTATTTCATGAGCCAAGGTTGAGGAACTGAACTGTAAGTTGAGGACAATTGGCAATCTTGCAGGAGCTACACAAGAAGCCCCACACCCAGTTCAGAGACCACTGACCAAAGCATGCCTCTTATCACAGGAGCCAGTACAATTCTTCTCCTTTCCCACTTCAAAAAGAGATTGCTTTAAAAATATAGTTCCAGGGATGTTAGCAATTTATTTTTAATTCAGAATAATTGGTTATGGAGTCCTTACAACTTTAGTACCAGGAGTATTTTATGAGCAACGTGAGATGTTTTTTTGCTATTCCTTAGCCACTTGGGGAGTTGATAAGTATCACTGAATATTCTAAATTTTAGGGGGGAAAAAAAAAACCATACATTTTTTTCCCAACACAAAACATCTAATCTTGTTTCTCTTTGATCTCTAATTTCTGCTTCTCCTCAATCAAAAAAATAACAGATGTTCCTTGTTTTAGGGCCCTGTGGGCATTAATGGCCTTAACTGCCCCTCACCTGTGGCCTCCCCGCACTCTGCCCATGGGTCCAGGAGCTCTATTTAAGCTCACCTCTGGGCTCTTAGCTCTTGTTTGGTCAAGGCTGTTGGAGTGCTTCTTTGGAGTTTTGGCTGTGGCTCTCACACTGTGGCCTTGCAGACTGTTTTCTCTGCTTGGTTTTGGTCTTATTGCCATGGGCAGGAGAGCATCTGACCCTGGTTACTGTCACCAGAGCTGATCCTGATGTGACTTCTCAACTCAACCTTGTCACCAGGGACTTCTGTGATGTGGCTGTTTGGCTGAAGCTGCTGCTGCCTGGGGCCTGCCCTGCTCACCTTGCTCAGACAGGACAAGGGCAGTGGCTGGTGAGGTCACAGCCCCATATTCCTTGTGGAGCAGCTAGCCCAGTTGTTTCAAACACATGGAAGTTGGGCAAGTGCTCATCTGACTCTTTCACTGCACAATTCTTTTTTCTTCATAGTGGGGAGATAGAAAGAGTGATCAGCTAATGCTAATCTTGTTCTTTTCCTCCTCTGTCTGAAACATAGGCAGTTTGATTGTTCAGAATTAAATCTATATCAGTAGCAGATTTAGAGACATACAGAGGCTGCTTATGCAGTAGCCTGATAGGAAACCTAAAAATTAAACTCACTTCTTGAAAAAGCGGCCTGCTACCCAGTGAACCAACTTTAAAACTTTTTTAATGCATATTCCCTTCATTTGGAAAAGTGAGCTTTTAGTAATTCAGGTTTTTATGTCCTTCCTCTACTCTGTTAAGGAGTAGCCACATAAATTGACTCCACCTAGTGCCTCTTGCTTATGCTGTTTTGAGTCACAGAGTTCAGGTTGGTGCCACCTACTTTGCAGCTCATGTGAGAAGTCTGTGAGATTTTAGTGTACTGAAATCACTTATATTATCAAGTCAGTTCAAATTCAGTAATTTCCAGTTTGAATTTTTCTATTTTGCAACTCAGACAGCAGATGAACATCTTGGTCTAGATACACCTGTAGATGAACCTGAGGCTGGTATCTAGCCATCCACTTTAGTGATGTTTAGGCAATGTAATATGTATCCTGTACATTATGTAACATTTCCTGGAAAAGCTCATGTCATTTCTTTCATTAATTGTTAAAAATTAACATAATCAGGCAAGAAACATGGGGTTTCTGCCTGAAACTGAGGAAACACAGGTACCTGGAGTTACACCAGTGTGAAGTAGTGAGTTGGTGGCTGTTAGTGGAAAGTCACACATTATGTACTGGTGTCCGTCACTGAAATACTCCACGAACATTAGTCCTCATAATCCCTCTTTCAAAGGCACACAGAGACAGAGCTAGTTTAAAATAGCCTGTGCTGTGCCTTATCCAAGAGCCTGTATTAAGTCACTGGCAGATGCAACTTGAGGCCAGGCTCTTCAGTCCTATTACTGTGCACCCAGTTCCCCCTGTGGCATGGTGACCCTGTCCTATGCTCCTTGTCCTGGGCAGATGCTGCCAGCTTGAGCTGGAAACCTCCACATTGGGAGGAACTGGGAAAAAATCCTAAACTGGGAAGTGGTGACCTAGATTTGTTCCCATTCTTTGACATATGATTTCTTCAATCCCTGATAAAATGAGTCTTGTCATCTCACACCAACACAAATGGAAGGGAAACGATGTTCAGTGTATTTGAGGAAGAGGGCAACAAGGAGCACTGCCCCAAAATATTACTTCGGAAGTTTTGTGGGGGTTTGAGCTCTGGAGTCAGGAAAAGGCAATTCATCTAGGCTTTCAATTTCCTTTTTTTTTTTCAGCATGCTTTATCATAATTTATTAGTGCTGAGGTCTAAAAACAAGTTGTGTAAGTGGCCAGGACTTTTTCTGGTGAAAACTGCTAAAATTCCCTGTTATTTGAGCAGTGTCATATTGATTGGCATGGCCTGGGCATGGTCTCTGTGGAATTCAGTGGACTTCCACTCATATCCAAAGCAATTTTGGTTGGAGATGCACTCTGATTTGTGTATGAGGTGCCTGGCAACATGGTAATGAGCAGCTTTATAAATAACTCTGCATTATTATCTTTATGTCTTAGTACTAGTATTGTTATTTTTATGGTACTGGGATGTTTATTATGGCTATTTTATGGTGTAATTTGATTAGTTTGTTACCGTAATATCACATAGAAAAGGGGAGGGCATTCCTGTCATACTTCTGAACACTACCCTTTCTGTTTCCATCTGAGGAACCTAGAGCCCTTTGGTGATCATTAATTGTCCCACACCATATAAGTGAACTTAAGCACAGAGAACTTAAATAATTCCCCCTAGCCCACACAACAAGTCTGTGGCAAAGCTGAGAGTTAGACCTCAAGAATCCCAACTCCCTGATGTCTGTGTTAACCACTAGAAAACATTCTCATCACAGGAACAGCAGGTATAATAGAAATGAAGATGCAGGGGTTTTTTTAGGTCAGTTGTAATTAGAACACTCAATGTTTTACAAACCCTTTAGGTTTCCTGTTTAGGGCTTGATCAAACCATAAACTGCTCGTTTAAATAAGCTCCAAAAACAAAATGTACTAGGAAGCTGAGGAGCAAGGAGACAACATTTAACAGCAAACTTATGTTTATTGCTCATTTGCTTTCCTTGCTGGGATGATGCCGTGTACTCAGATTAAATATGCAGAGCCAAATTTATCCCCAGGGTGTAGTTTTTTTGGACTCTGAATGACACCAGGGTGAATTTGGCACATTTACACTTAAAATTATTACTGGTTTTACGAATATTTGGAATGGTGTCAAAATGTTGTGGGTTAAATTTTGTTCTCAGTTCCACCAGTGCTAACACAGGTTAACAACGTTCTGATCTGGTGCTGGATTTACAGCAATGTAATTCCACTGGCCCAGCCTTCAGCTGGTGTGAATTAGTTTATCTGCACTGGAATGCAGGCAGCTCAGCTGCTTTACACCAGCTAAGAATCTGACCCACATTTAAATAGAATTATTCCTAAAATACACAATAGCAAATGCAATGTGAATTAGGTCCCCTGTGCCCCTGATTTGCTGTGGAGAAGCACAGCTGAAGCTGGTTCTGCAGCTCTGGTGTGCAATAAGCCAGGCTGGTGTCACAAACCTGAACCTGACCCCCACTCACTCTTGTGATGCTTTGTAAGTTTTAAAGTAACACTGCAGTGTTACACATGCTGTGTGTGTGTAAATCATCCCAAACTGCTGCAAATCATCGTCCGTTCTCCTGTTTCAAAGCAGAGATTGGGAAGTGCTTGGTGATATTTGGGCTCAGTTCAGATATTCCAAAGCTTGGATGGATGGATTGTTTTGATTCTTTCTTTGAACTCCTTTCCCACCCCTGCTAAAAGAAACAGATCCACTCAGTTCAGCGACAGACAAGTTGGAGACAACGCACCACTGCCCTTGCCAGTACCACCCCCCACATGCCAAATTTGCAGACATCTGTGAGCTAGGGCACAGCGCTGCAACAGGAAAGAAGTGCTGGTGTTCCTGGGATGTACTGCCTTTAGCAGTCACAAATGACTGAAATTAACCTCTCTTCTACGGACCTTAACTCGCTTTATGACTGGGGGTCTTTGGTTTTATACCACTCTACAGAGGTGCCTTTGCCATGCTAAAGATTTAACTAAATTATAATGAATGATCCTCACCAGCACTGTGCCCCTAATTAGAACAAGTCGCACAGACATATTGTCTCCTTGATTTCCTCTGTTACATTTCTCTCACTCTCTTTCTCTGCCTGAGACACATGGGTCCCATTAAACATTTAGCATTTAATGTGGTTCCCTTAAATGACTTCTCAAGTTTTCAAGTTCCATTTAGGATTGTATGTTACTCTCCTGACTGTGGTTTTGATTTTGTTATGTTTCATGCATTTAGCCAAAGCAACTGCTCTTCTCTCCCCTCTAGTGGGGAGCAGCTTGGGTCAGTGGAAGCTTGTGTTTAAGTAGTACATTTCATAGTTATCCATACAAATCTTTACATTTATATATAAAATAAGAAGATTGAGGAAACTAGCTCTTCATGATTGGTAAACACAAGTGTGGTGATTGCATGATGTTCTTTCAGTGCAGTGCAGTTGATTTGTCAAGGAAAACAAAGCATCTTTAATCTAGTGTCGTATTTCTATCAAGCTCTCTTTGTAAGTGGTTCTGTAATACACAGAGTTTCTTATTAATCTTTATATATTTCCAGCCTAAATAGAAACTATTGACAAAAAGCTTATAACACGTGATGAGATATACAATGTGTATTATCCTCACTGAGTATCCCTGTTGTACATCTGGAGTGCTGAAGGACAGAGATTTTGCTGTTGCCTGCATTGTCTCTAATATACTTCCTCAGTAGCTGCTACAGTGAGAATTCCAAATTGTCGTTTCCAAGAATATTGAGTCAAGTTCAAGGTCTGGACCCTAATCCTCAAGGTACTTTGTGGCCTTTGCCCAAGGTATTTCACAAATCTTGTCTGTGCTTGTCTTAAAGCTTGTCTGTACAACTGTAGTTATCCCATTCCAGATCTATGCCTGGATAATTCTTTTGGAATAAGAATGCCTTATTTCCCCCACTCTTTCCCCATTTAGCTTATGCTCCTCTGAAAATGGTACATACTTGTTTAAAGGAAAAGGGCATTCTTAATTCAAGATAAGCATCTTTCCAAACAGTATCATTAACAGTAAAGAATACTATAATAGCATAACTTTGCAATGGATTTCTGTGCTTCTGGTTACATAAGTGGTGCTGTATGAAGGACTCGTCTGTAGGCCTGTTGACTTTCTCAGCACCAGATTAACCCTGGTTGCTGTGTTAGGATTGTGAATCCAGAAGCATATTTCTTCTTGTTAAAGGCATTGATACCCTAGTCCTGATCCCATTGTTGCAGTATTTTAATGGTGGATTGTGACAAGCAGCAACAAAAATGTAAGATGTAATTTCAAATGACAATGTCTTGCTGCTTAGAGCCCTTAGATGTGAAATCAGCTAAGATTTAATTATGGTAACTTACCAACACTGCTTGTTCTTTAGATAATTCTTAAAAGCTTCTGTGATGTATTGGCTTCCAGGGTTAAGCCAGAAGAAGCTTGAAATTTATCTCTGGCACTGAGATTTAGGTTTCATTAACAGTTAAGCCATCGTCTGGAGTGCTGATGTGTTCTGCAATGGGGGACTTGGCTTGTTAGTAACATTAGTAGATTTGTGTGTCCTCCAGCATGTCCATGGATAATTGTGTTTCAGCCTTGTGTTCTTTACTATAATCTGTTGTCTGATAATGGGTGACAGGGGAGATAAGAGGAGGAAACGTGCCAGGAAGATTTCATTCAGTTGTGTACACTCTACCTGCAGCTGCTGTTTCCTCTGAGGTGGTAGCTGGCTTGGCAGCTTCTGCTTTAAAGCAGAGAAAGCCAGGATTGATGACAGGCTCTTTAATGCCTTTCTTACCAGCCCCTTGTGGAGACTTTGCTGCAAAGAGATATCACAGATTTGGAGCTGTTTCTGGAATCATTCTTCGTGCCATAATGCAAATGAGCACCTTTTGTTTCTATCGCAGCAATGATCACTGTTTATATTAAATAGAGCTCTTTGAAATTCCTTTTGACAGAGAAGTTAATGCAGTTTTGCTAAAAATGAAATGTTTCTCCAGGGAGGGCATCAATTTTGGAAAAATTTTCCATGGGAAAGTTAAAAAGAAGTATCTTGGCTTTTTTGGGAGTAATTTTATGAACTATTTTGGTTTGACTCCATCATTTTAATTGACATCTAGATTTTCATTTTTATACTAAGGTTACAAAGATAGGTATTTAATACCATAAAGTTGCATTAGTAGATTTCATTGTTTCTACATGATTGTAATAAAAAGGTTTAGCTAATTCTGAAACTTGGAAAGTCTTACAAATGTTGGGTTGTGGGGGAAAACTGAAATTTCAATTGAGGATGGAAACAAATTCTAAATGCTGAAAATTCCTATTAGAAGAAATGCTGGTTTCTGAATGGTTCGTGTAGTAAATGCAGACATTAATTTCTCCAGCTGATCTTTTAATTCTTCATAGCTCTGCAGCCTCTGAAAAAACTTGTATTGCATGAGAGCAGTTCCTCAGAAAAATAAATTTGCCTTTCTAAACTACAGAGTCACATTTCTTCATCTTCCCAGGAAGGTAGCCCTGTTTCCTACAGGCCTTTTCTCACAATACTGATCATGTAATTTATATAAATACCTCATGACTGCTGCAACTGTCTTTGCAATACATTATAATCACAGCTGTGATTATAAGCACTGATATTGGGGTAGAGATCAATTTTCTTTTATGAATTAAAAAAGGTGACATTTTAATTTATGAATTAAAGAAGATGAGAAGCCAATATCCAGACTCTCAAAGACTCTTACACTGCTTTGGCTCTGACTTGCTCCATCATGGTCTTCTTGTATGATCTCTGGTGAGGAATTAACAGTTCTAATTTCCCTGAGCAGTTTGTGGTGACTTTCTAGCAGAAGCTCTGTGCCTCTCACTGACAATAGCCTGTGCTGAAAAATCCTGACACATGTAATTTAAAGGGTTAAAAATCATGGAGGCAAAGCACAACCAACAATATGCCATGCCTTTGATTTAATAAAGAGATAATCCTCTTTCTATTAGCTACGATAATAATGACTCACCAGTAGTAAATGAAGGAATATACACAGAATGACATCATGTGAACAGCATAGTGTCTGTGGGACTTAAAATGAAGAGGATTATTCTAATATATCAGTTCTGAGCCTAAAACTGGCAAGGATGGATCTGGAGTAAAATTTAACATAAGAAATGTTTATTGAAGCACTAACATGAGAAAGGAATTATATAACTGAAGTTATTAAAAACAATAAGCTCCTATTTCAAAACCTTTAATTTCAGTAGAATAATATACACCCAGCTTGACATAAGGCTGTAATTCTATTGAGTCATTCCAATGACATCAGGAACCACAAGAGGGGATGTGCTGTGGCTTATTGATGCCTGCAAACCACATCCCATCCCCCGGATGGAATTACAGCCTCCATCTTTCCATCTTATGCTGGAGACTGGAGTCTCATCTGTCTCTTCATGCAGAAGAAATTGCCCTGAAGGTCATGGAGTTGTTCTGGACTGACACTGGTGGAAGGAAGAGGAGTTACAGCACTGGTTGCTCATAGTTCTCAATTTCCAGGCCTCCTGCTTCTAGGCAGCCCATCGATGTGCTTTATCACACAAGAGTTTCCAAGTCCTTCACATGGATCACAGATTATTTAAAACAAATTACAAACTGGAGCAAATTAATATTTTGTTTATAAGGCCTTTGTCTGATTTTTACAGAAAAATATCTTCCTTAAGTTGATTTTTTTGGTCTGGATTGTCCTTGATCACCCCAAAGATTGCCTTGCTTGCATGGAGAGGGAGCTGGGGAGTGGCTGGAAGTAGCCCCTTTGTCTAACTTAGGACTAAAACAGTTGTTTTACTGTACTCTGAGCAGAGGGAGGTTCCTAAAGAGAATAAAAGCTGAGTAAAATGCAGATGAGATGTTCAAGCTATGAGTTGCATACCAGGAACGGGCGACACAACTGACTCCTGTGCTGCTGGTGCAGCCTTGGAGAGGTTTCTCTGCAACTCTGGTGGCCCCAGCGGGGGTAAAGCTGTGTAGGATGTGCACTTGAACCTGGGCCCACAAAATGCTTCTGAAGAATCTTGCAGCCCACCTATTTCTCTATCAGAAAGTGCAGATGGTATCACTTGTGTGTTCCTTAGATAACTGGGCTAGATACCAGTTAAGGTTTACTCATACTAGGCTTAGATTTAATCTCTTACTATAACAAGTAAGGAAACACCATTTAGATCCAACAGGCCAAAGCTCCTTCTATTTACTATTCTCGTATTTGGATGCTAAATCCTGAATATCTATTTCTGGTAAACTGAATTCCAGCAGGGAGCAGAAGAATAACCAGGAGGTCAATGAGATTCACCGTGGTGCCACTAGGGACGCGTCCAGTGAGCCCTGCTGGTGTCACAGCGGTGCTGGAAGGAGGACCCGCCCTGCTCCATGACTCAGAGGGTGCTGACAGGGTATCTTTTATGAGGCGTTGGAAATATTCTGGAATCTGCTTCCCACCCCAGTCCAAAGGACCTCAGATTTGGTGACTTTCCAGGCACGTTGCAAAAGACATCCATTGTCAGATACCCGGAGAAGGCGAGGACATGGCTCTGCTCCTCTGCCCTGGGAGCAGGGTTGAAATGCTGGGGAGCTGATTTCTGGTTAGTCTGTGCTGAGACTCCTGGGCAGACAACTTCATTATCTGAAAACTAAATAGCAAATACATATAGACCAATTAGGGAAACTAGGCAATAGGGACTTCTACCTATGGTTTGGGATAGGGACAATTTTTACACTTGGAACAGAAGGAATTGTTTATAAAATACATCAGAGTCTGTATTTTCCTTGTGTTTCTCTTGTCTTCCCCACCCACCTCTTCTCAATGAATGTTAAAATATTTTGTTATCATTCAAAGAGCTGATTTCTTGGTTTGGATGTTGGTCTTTGATAACAAGTTTCTAAATGCCTGCTTAAATTTACTCTGTTGCAGATTGCAGGAGAAAGGCAGTTGTTAGATGAAGCCACAGCAGTTAAAAGGTGGATAAATAAATGAACAGGGAAGACGATGTTTTGTAGCAGAGCTGTAAAACTTCTAAGTAGGGTCATTTTTTCTAATTATAGGATGGTGAGGCTGAAGACTCCAGTGCCCAGGCAAAGGATGAAAACAACTATCCAACTGAATAAATAAATCTCTTAAAGAAAAAGATAGTTGTCTGCCAAGAAACCTAATATGAAATGTTGCGAGTGCAGTTATGAAAAAGATTTAATTGGAGATATACTCCTAAGAATATGTAAATAGTCTTTCCATTTCTTCACTAAAAGGAGAAACAGATGCCAGTTCTAAGATCTGAGATCAAATATGAAACGTACTGAGGCCTCTAAATGTCACTTTAAAAGTATATAATTAGATTCTTATCTTGCTGAGAGGTTGGCCACTAGTTTTTCAGTGAAAGATATAAACTCTTTGGATATATTTTACAGCAAATGGTTCAATTGTCTACTCTAAGTGCAGTAAAATTCAAACATCTAGATTTTAAAATGTAATTTAGAAATTTAAGTGGCCTTACGACAAAACAGTGATATGTCAGTTTTGACTAGCCAGTTCTGGTGCTCGTTCATTGGGACCTACTGATTGGGGATCCAGTGTCTTTTTAGTCTTTGGGTGCCCCAACAGTAAAAATTTCAGTGATGGTTTGTGGACTTGATTATGATATCAGTTGCAGATAGATCAGTGAATTTGGGTAAAATAAGTAAATCCATTTTTATTCATTCAAGGCCCCGCTACTCAACAGAATGTCAGTCCTTATAAATGATGGACAACAGCTCCATAGGACTGGGGCTCAGTCATGAAATTCCATCTGGTTTTCCCCTCCCTGACTTTGGTAGGGACCATCCAGGAAAACACTGAATCATAGGGTCAGAATTAATGTAGACAAAGAGGATGGTTCAGTCACTGCCTGACATTGCAATTTTTCATTTGCATGAGGACATTATACAATTCAAGAAAAAATTAGTCCACTATGCCTTCATCAGCCACCAACAGACTGAGACACAGGGGCTTATTTTGTTTGTCCGGGGCAACCACTCTGACTGCAATTCTACTGAAAGCCAAGACATAAAATGATTGTGACATTTCTGATCCAGTAGGAATTTGTAAGTACCAGAAAATTCAAGCAACTTTCATTGCACAAGTCACAGGTTCAGGTAGGAGGCTTGGTCCTGGGCTGATTTTGTTCAGTTTTGATTACTGCAATAAATCTGAAATTAAACTAAGCTTTCCAACACTAAGTTTCCAGTGATGCCAGGCTAGATTTATGGTTCTGGGAACAAACCATACAGTTTTGCAGAGATTGTGGTGTTGCCATAGAATCATAGACCTAAAGAGTCTGGTTCAGTCCCTCTGCCTGCTCTAAACAAAATGAACTCCACCTAAATCCCTTCTAATCAAATGCTTGTCTGGCCTGTTTTAGAGACCAGTAATGGTGATTCTCTCTCAATGTTCATAGAAAAACACCTAGAAAATGGAAACTACTCAGACCAGCTCCTTTGGTACACCCAGATGTACCTCATGTTATGTGTCTGTGGCCCATGCACAATGAAACCAAATCTTTATTGGATTAAATGTTTCCATTTTACTGTTCAAAAAAACCTCAAATGAAACAGTTTATACAAAATGATGGGGGTAAAAAATGGTTTCAATAAGTTCATTTTCCTTATCTTGGGGAAAATCTTGGTTTAAAGCTTAGAAAAATCAGTACTTTCTAGTTTTTCCAAAGAAATGTCCTACTGTTATGAAATTGTGACAAAATGCAGAATTCCTCAAAACTGAAGTTTTCCAAGTGTTCCTAGCAGAAGGTCAGCATGGTGCTAAAAGGGGAATTTTATACAGTTTCTTCTGCCCATCCTTGTTCTGCTGCATGTGCTTCAAAGCTGCTTCAGAAGGACAAGGAAAGAAATGGTGAGTGAATGTCACTGTCAATAAAGCCAACAGGAAACCTTCCCATTGCCTTCTGTTCACTCTGTAGCAGACATGAACAGAAAATATAAGGAGGATTAGGGGTGCATCATTCTCCTGGGTTCTCCTTTGTGGCCTTGTTACCCCCAAACCCAGACTGAAGCCTTACCCAGTGGCACTCCTGCCTCCACTCACCCTCCTCTCTGCCAAACTTCTGTAAATCCACACCATCGTCCCAGCGTGGTGCTCCACTGCTGACTGTCCTCTTTGGAATTAACAACAAATGTTTAGCCTGGCCAGGAGAATACCTGGGAGGGGTTTTTCTTTCTGTGGGGACAGTAGCACTGGCCCTGGTTCGCCGGCGCCGCGGCCAGCACAGACGGGTTGGCATCCCTGCAAAAGCATCACCTTTGCCTTTACTGTCTGCCTCCACACTCAGATCTCCCACACGGCCCTGGAATGTGCTTGTTGTCTGCTACCCGGCTGGCTTGGGAGGTTTTGAAAAGGTTTAATTTAGCTCTCATTTGAGTCCCTTTGCACTGCCAAAAAATCTGAACTTTGCTTCCAAGCAGAGCTTAGGAATCCTGGTTCCCAAGGAGAAAAGAGGACGGGAGGACAGGGGAGTAGTTTGCATTTTAAAGGAGAGAGAAAGAGATGATACCAGATTTTTTTGTTGTTGGGGTTTTTTTGGTTTTTTGGTTTGTTGTTTTTTGGGGGTTTTTTTGAGGCAGGTTTTTCTGTGTTCTCGTCCGCCCCGCGCTGTGGCGGAAGGTGAGTGAGCAGCTCCAAAGTTTGGGTAACAGCGACACCCCGTGGTCAGCCGGAGCCGCCCGGCTGCCGCGGCCTCTGAGCCTTTGGACTTTGCAGGTGGCGATTCTCTGGCTCGTACCCCTGTGACGCGCAGAGATGTGCCAGGCTGCGCCCTGAGGAGAACCAGCGTGGGCCTGTGCGCGGGCCTCTGCTTCGTGGCATGCCCAAGAGCTCCGGCTGTGGCTGGGGATGGAGGATTCCCACGTTATTCCCAAGTGCTGGGGTGTCTCTGGTATGCTGCAGCCTTTCTCCCTGGGAGCACAGGGTGTGATGTGTGGAAGCACAGAGCTGGCACAGGTGGGATGCCCAAGGCTCAGGTGGGCAGTGAAGGCTTGAGGACATCAGGAGTGTGAGTCTCATTCCACTGTGCCACAACATCTGTGAGCACATCTATATAGTGCAGCTGGGAGCAGTGTCTGGCCTACAGAACTGCAGAGCAGAATCAAATTTATGGCTTCACGGACAAAGCAGGGACCACTGTCTGGCCTGGTGTAAATCACCATCACTCCGCTGAAATCAGTACAGTGTTGGGATATCTTGTGGTGTTACTGGAAGTCTGGCAATATTTGGTGCATTGCTTAGAGCCCCAAGTCCTGTCTCACATGGATGCACAAAAATCTCAGCTTTCATTTCCAAAAAGCCTTGTACTTCTGGGGAAAAGCTTGATAATGTGACCCAAGCACTCTGTGAGGACTTAAATATCTGGAGGTAGATGGAACAAAAAAAAAAAGGAAATAAATAGGGGAAGGAATCCACATGAGTTCTCTGCTACAATTTCAAACTTTCAAAATAGCCTCATTATTCTGGAGGCCCTGGTGGCTTCTGTATTAGTTGGGTTGAAATGAAATTTAAGCATCTTCAGTGTCTTACGGTTTGACCTAAATTTCCTTAATGCAATAGCATGGGTATAGAAATAAATTCTTCTTTCTGCATATCCCATTTCCTATTAATCATCCCCTTTTAGATCCCTTTCCCCCCTTTTCAGTGATGTTAGTGTATTTCCAACTAAAACACAGCAGCTTTGATCTCACTAGCTCGGAAAGAGATAAGGTTTGTAAATTTGTAGCTATTGATATTTTTTCATGCATCCCAATAATTGGACAAACAAGACACTTCACGTGCATGTGTAACGAGCAGTTCCACAAAGTAGTAGTCACAGGGACCACATTTTTAGGAAGGTATTTCTTTCCTGTCTGGTTATGGCATCTGTGGCAGGCAGTTTGGCAGCTGTCAGAGAGAACTCTGAGGATCCCCAGAAGATCAGCAGTGGGACATTTCCAATGATCTTGTGACCCCAGATGTCAAACATAATCAGGCTAACACACCAAGCAGTGAGCTGCACAGAGCTGTCAGCTTGTTCCAAACTAACAGCCACAGGGTGAGTTCTGCAGCCTGTTCAACAGCCAGTGTTCTTCACTGCTGAGACAGGAGTGGCTGCTAGGGAGGATGCACAGGAGGATTTCTCCAAAAAGAGTTCTGTATTGCTGCTCATGAGTCTGCTCATAGCTGCAGGCTAAGTTATGATGGAAAGAGCAAGAATAAAGGCATTTGTGTCTAGAGAGAAGTAGTTTCACTGTGAAAGTTATTAATGCACTGTGGCAAGGGACACCAATGGCCAAGGACTGTCAGGTTTTCAAGCTGACTGCAGTGAAGGATGCGGAGGTGCAACTCATGCTTACACTGGAGATGTCAAAAGATCTTGGGCAGCTGGGAACCTAAATGCCAGGCATATCTGAATGGTGGTTGAGTAGAAAATACAAAGATCTTAACTTGCCCCAGAGAGGTGTTAATCATCATGAAGATCTCTTCCACCATGGAATGCAGATTGCAAGGATCCAATTTAGACATGAATATTGGAACTGTACTTCAAACTTTTAGACTATCTGATATAAACTATACTATGCAAAATTTAAGTTTATACTTTGCTGAGAATTGTATCCCTGTTACTGACCCCTTCCAGATGTGAGAAATGTTACTGATCCTTTGAAGGTGGTATAAACTCAGACTATGTGACATATACTGTAGGAAGGTGAAGTGCTGCAACAATCTGCTGCTGGATGAAAAACGGAGCAGAGCAAGTATCTGGGGAGGAAGCAAAACGGGGTGGGTGTGTGGAATAACCAGCTGAGGAAACACCCCATGTGTTTGAGCTAAAATTGAACTATCCTCAAAGAACTTTACTTGGTTCTGAAATGAGGATACCTCAACCTGAATCTATCCTGTTACAACAATGTAAATAATTACTTTGGAGACTTACAGTGATATAAGGTGGAAGTAATTAAAAGGAGAATTGGACCTGCTTGATGGATAAAGAAGAGCCCCAAAGTTTCAGTGGAGCGGGGAATAATACTTTATGCTTCCATGTCACTCTTCATTTGAAGTTCTTGTGTGCTCAGAAAGAGTAATCAAGCTTGAGAATAGGTACTTTACAGCTTACCAGAATAAGGTGTAAAGAGATTAAACAATTTGTCTAGATTGACAGAGTGAGTGTAAGCAGAAGGAAAAGCAGGAAAACATCCCACTTTCCTTTGCAGAAATGCAGTCACCTGCATAAAGTGCTGCCCAACAGTGAAAATCATTACTTGTTGAAGCAGCATCCCATGTGATTGACAGACTGGTGCTATTTCTGTGTATATCTTATGCATTAAATTAGTTAAAAATTTCATCTTCCAGGAGGATTATATTAAGATTGGCGAATAGGCCATCAGAGGCCTGAAATGCTTATATTGGTACATTCAGCTATTGTACATCCCCAGCATTTCTCAACAGCACTCAGTGCCTCCAGCTGGGTGACCTCAACTCATGCTTTATGAAGAGGAGAGTAGGAAAAGACCGTTCTGAGAAGGGGGCCAAGCTATCACAGTTTTAGTTCCATAGCCCAGATACTGCATAAATACCACTCACATCTCATGCTTCATTAACTTCTTTTGTAGATTAATCCATGTTTGCTTGGAATGCTTTAAACCTATCTGCACTGATACCATGTATTCCCCACAGGCCGTGCAGCTGAGGGCTGGATGATCCCACCCCATCAGCAGTTCTGGGAGCCATAGGATGGGAGCTGGCCAGCAGGTACATGCATATGGATATGGAAAAGGCAGAGACGTGACTTCCCTGTTGCCTTGGGAGATCCATTTCTGCAAAGTCATTGTAAATCACCATGATTCTGTTCGGGTTTGATTTCCCATTTCATTCCTGCTGCCCTGAACACCCTGACTTGGAGTGCTGTCACACCTAATTAAAGCTAGGCAGGTAAAAAAAGATTGGGCTTCAAGTGTAGCTAAACATCTTAAATTCATGCTGGGGCCAGATCTTGAGCTGCTGTATTTCAGCAAGGATGTTATTCTATATCTGCTGAAGACATAGCTTCTGGTTTTTGATTAGCCAGAGAATAGCTTCCAAAAAGCCTGGGAATATAATATGCTGGGAATTCTTCACAGACTGTTTTTCCAGTAGAACTGGCTGCCAGCCTGCTTATGAGGCTGTCTGACATCAGGTATATCTTTCCTAGGAAGTCTCTATTATCTGATACTGGTATTATTTTTGTGCCAATGATTGAATTAAACTATTCTGTTCTTATTTCAAAATGAAACTATTCTGATGTAAAAGTCCTGGATGGATATTATCCTTTTATTCAGCTGGCCAAAGACACTTCTTTTGTTTTAAGCAACCTAAAATTGAAACAAAGTTTTGACAGTCAAGAAAGTGTAGTCCAAAATAGCTCACAAGTTACCAAGAGCTAATCAGGCAGATGTCTTAGACAGTGGAAGTAAATACTGATCTCATTCACACTGCTCTGAACTGAGAGCTGCATGATAAAAGTCCTAGGAACTCCTTCGATCTGCTCCAGCCTGATTTCATAATCACCAGCTATGTAGCATCAGCATTGGCTGCAAATTAAATCTCATGTCTCTGTAAGAAAGCACCCTGTCCAACTGCAGCAGGGACTTCAGCAGCAAGGAGTATTTGGGGATTGTTTTTTGTCACGGACTAAAGTTGAGGGGAGACTGATGAGGTGTTAGTCTGAGACACCTCAAAGGAACTGATTTTTGGAAATCCTCAAATTATTAGGCTGTTCTCAGGGCTGGCTCAAGTTAGGCACCCCAGAACAGGCATGCAAATCACTAGTCCCTTTTAAAAACCATCAGTCTTCATCTGCCTAGCAGGCAGATTGGAAAATCAGACTAATGTAGAAATATTAACTGTGAAAAGCCTTGAAAGTTCTACAAATCTAAAAAAGGTACTTATGAGTGCCTGTAAAATCTGTGTGTATAGTGCAGGATTTCTTCTTCCACCGAGCAGTAGAACACGATGTCCTTAGCTCCCATACCCATGAAACTGTTAATATGCTGTATTTATGAATAGCCATTAGAAAAAGCGAACTGTCTTTGCAGTTTTGGTACTCAGCCAGCCTGCCCACTTGCCCTTATTCTCCTAGAACTGCTGCTGACTGTGCTGTGTTGCTCTTGAGGATAAATTAAGGCAGAGAAGGAAATATTTCTGATAATGATGCAAACTGAAAAGGGCTTGGTTTGCTTTAGAACTCTGCTCTAGATTGTTTGGGAACCAGCCCAAATGGGCTTGAGCCACTCACACAGATCAGTTTACACACATTGCTCTCAGTGGCACCTCCTAACAGGACTAATTAACATCAGAGAGATAATTTATTAGATATTTGACTTCACTTTGCAGTCACAGACCATGTAAATAAGAGTTACCCTGGAAACATGTTAAGAATGACTGTGGCACGTTAATGTGACCCTACTGTACTTTCAGATGGATTCTAGGAACATGTAAAAAAGATGTTGGAAAATCCACTGCTGGAACTGTGATACATTTATTCAGGAGCTGGATTTTGTTCATTTCAGTCTCTTTTACCTCCTCCCACTCATTCTACCTGTGACTCTCATCCTTGGCATTCTGATGAGCACTGTAAAAATTCACATGTTGGCTTTGAAAAGAAAAATTATTTTACCCATCTGTGATGATATTAACATCTACTAAAAACTAATGAAACGGGTGGCATTATGATGTCAGGAGGAGCAGAGCCAAAGGTGGTTTTCTGAACGGAGACTCTGCATGAATCTCTCCAGACTGCCCAGCAGTCAAGGAGATTATATTCTCAACTGTTAAAGCTGTTTACACATACCAACCAGCACTGACTGCCTCTTTGTGGCAAGTTGTTTACATGAATTTATTTTGGGAAAATTCCATTAGACGGGACCAAGATTTCTTCATAAATCATTGAATTTAGCTTGTGTACTGATAAAATCTGGTTAGTCATTTATTCTTCTGAGCAGCATTTAGTTATGAGTGTTCATTATTTGTGAGGAGCAGCTTACATGGGTAATATAAAAATAATGGGTTGCCTATGGCTGTTTTCACTGGTGGATATTTTACTCTGCTGGGAAAGATGTATTAGAAAACAAGCCTCCTTACCAATTCAGCTAATAAAACAAAGGACTCATTAACTGGAGTTACAGACCTAATGCATGCTCTGAATTTTGCTAATTTAGCCAGCAAAAATCTCCCAGTGAGACACTGAAACCGCTTTGAAAGTGGTCCTGCCGATCTGTTTGCTGTAGTCTGTGGCTGTGTCCTCTGGAGCAGTGGGGATCTGGCTGGGGTATTGCTGCTGCTGCAGTGCTTTGAGTCAGAGTCAGTGCTGTTGGATGAGGCTGCAGCACCCTAATTTCATGCACCAGCACAGAGTTTTTACAAAGTACCATTTACCACATCGCAGCATATACAGAGTTTGGGAGTGCACAAAATTCATTCCTTAGTTTTGAACAGAAACTTACTCTTGTTCTGCAATTTCAGGTGAATCTGCAAAATGTCTGAAAAAACAACTCTCAAAATTCTGTACTTTATAAAGCATCTTTCTGCTAAGTTGAAACTTCTTTGCTAGCATTTGCTACTTATATAGCAATAGATCATCACTGTGCTTTTTAAAAAAGCCCAAAAAGCAAAGCCAGGATCTAGACATCAGTTTTAATACAAACTTCTGGCGGGACCAGGATTTTGATTTCTTTATTCCTAGCAAACGGACCAAGGTCAGATTCTTTGTCAGTACAACTGGAATAACATCTTGATAACTGCATCAGTTTACACTAATATGTTTACACTAATATGGAATTTGGCACATTGCCGTCAAATGGAAGGTGACTTTTCATCCTCTAAATTCACATATTAATCCAACACTGAGGTTTGGCATAATCTTTAATTTTATATAGCACATTTCTTCTCCAAGTGCTTCACAAATATCACCCAAATGCAGCCATGTCTGGTAGGAAAGTTAGAAACATTCCTCACTGCTCACCAAAGAAGGCAACTTAACGCCTCCTGTTATTAAAAATAACATTAATTCAGAGAACCACAGTTTCAATTGTGTTGGAAATACTCAGTGACTCAGACTGAACGGCATGAAGCTCAGTTAATGAGGTGTTTAGCTGCTCCTTCCAGAGCAACTCCTTCTGCACCTCTGCTTCAGGCAGTCTCTGTGTCTCTTGGATGATTCTAGATCTTTACCTTGAGTTAATAATTTGCAGGTCATCTTCAGAAGTTTGCTTATTGTAATGTCCAGTTTCCATAAGGACAAATGGATTATACCTCCTGCAAATAAGGCTATTGCCACTAAACGATAGTAAACAGTTGGCAGTAATGCTCAAGGGCAGGCAATATTTTGTTATGGAAGAAATATTTCTGGTGAATATTAGGTATTTTCTATCTAATCTGGTGAATTTGTTCTTCCACAAGGTTGTATCTTCACCAGGAAACCTAATAGGCAAGTTACTGTGTCTGCTTGTATGTCTGAGTCCTAAAGCAGGACCTCTGAGATCTTTCTGTGTGCAAATAACTCAGATGGAGATTCAAGTCATCCTCCTGAGACAGATGAATAAACACAGCATCCTGCTTTCTAGACAATGGAAAAAGGTTAGGACAACACAGGTGGTTGATAAGTTAGTCTCTGGATTGATTCAGTCAAATAAAAGGATTTAAGACAGACTAGCAGAACTGGAGCCTGGATGTTTGTTGCCTGTGCAGGTGAGGGGAATATGCACAAACAATCCTTGAGTTCCCATAAGCTCCTTCCTCACACATTAGGCTGTGATGCTGATTTTAGGGCTGCCCTTTACCTTTGCAGAGGCACTGGCATCAGTGGATACTAGGAAGTGGAAAATGAGTTCCACATGAGTTCCAAGTGGAGACATTCCCTTTGCTGGACTGCAAGCTGCCACACACTGCTGATGTTCAGAAGGACTTCACTTTGCAAGCAACAGCTTTATTTCCCAGCTCGGGTTCCTAAAGGACTCTCTTAGCAACCTTTCCCTGAGAAATGCACAGGATCAGCATATCTCCCAGCCAGCTCAGCCCTAAACTCTGCTTGTTTGGCCCAACCAACCTTTGGAGCTCACCAGCCACATGTAAGCATTGGAGCATCCCTGGAAAAGCAGATGTGGCTGAGGCTGAGCTTGGGTGTGAATTGGACTTCAAAGAGAAACTTCTCACTTAGCTCAGTGTAGGAAGTCCTTGAGCGGCAACAAGCTTCAGGCCAAGCAGTTACTTAAATTTTTTTTATCCCTTTATTGATTCCTTGCTTTTAAAAATATAAAAAAAGATTCTCAGACCCAGTCCTCCTGAAAGCACTGATGGGTCCAGCCTCAGTGTGGGCAGGATTTACATGAGTGCCTCCACAGAGCTTTGCCAATGCACTTTTGTCCTGGCCAATGCATTCTCTTCCAACCCTTGGCCTCTCCAAGGCAGACTCCTCCAAGTCAGGAACAACTGAGACATGTTATTAGGTGGTTTGGAGCTGTGGATCCTTGCCTGCAGAAAATGCTGTGCTTGCCTCCTCCCCAGCCCGAGGCAGTGCTTCCCACTGGGCTTCCAGAGGCAGAAAGTGGAGCAAGGCTAAGTGTGACTAATAGGGAAAGGAAATGGTGAAGAAGGGCCGTGTTCACACCACTCACCAAAATGCACCCTGTGGCAAGGATCCTGCCTGGGAGTTCCAGGGGATGTTCTGCTTTCTAGAGCATTAGGAAATTATGTGGCTCCAGCCCATCTTGGAGATAAGGATTCCCTTTGCTGGCTGAACGTGGGGACCTGTGTCTTTATTTCAGTTGCTGCTGTGCTCCATGGTGTCCAAACCCATGCCAAGGAACAAGGAGGACCGCTGTGGCCTTCCCTAAGGCTGGGAGGTCGAGGAGATCCTAGCTGTTCTTCCACTGACAATGCACATGTGCTGGGGCTTCTCTATCCAGGTGCTGGGCAGAGATCAGGGGCAGCATGTCCAGTGACCCCAAATACAGAGAACTTTGGATTCTGCCTGATTTTCTGTATGACTTTGGGAAAACTCCTTGGCATGTCCACTTCTCTTCATCTTTTTTGCCTTTTACACAATCCTTAGGGATATAATTGCTTGTACTAGAGAGGGGCTACAGTGTTAGGAATGCTGAGGGATTAAAGGTCATGTTCTTCAAGCTGGAAAATCTCACACTGAAATGAGTAAATCCAGAAACTGGGACAGTTTGATGTTTCACCCAATAGATATCTTTTAACTGATTAAAATTACAAGATTAGGGAAAACGTTAGTTTCCTATAAAACAACCAGAGTAAAGATAAGTAATTAGAGGAAGGCTACCTATCCCCCCACCCCAAAAAAAACAAAACAAAAAAAAAAAAAAAAAAAAAAAAAAAAAAAAAAAAAAACAAAAAAAAAACAAACAGAAAACAGAAAACAAAACAGAACTCACAGAAAACAGTCTCCCATATGGCTAAAGGCACAAGCTATAAAATAGAATTTTTTTTCTCCCTTCACAAATCATTTAAACATAAGTAAGAAATCAGTAGCTCCCTCTTCAGAGGCACCCTAAGGAATAAAAATGCAGTGAATCATGGGTATTTTATTACTAGTCTGTGTGTCTATCTGATGGCAAGCATCAATGGCTTCCCTTACACAGGGTGCCCAGGGGGATAGAAGAATGCAGGGAATAGCTTACTAGTTTCTGTGTCTGTCTGGTGGCAGAAATCCATGTTTTCTTATAGAAGACACTGTGGTAATGCACGGGCAGCCTTTCAGTGTGTGTGTGTGTGTGCCTGGCTTTCTGGTAGCCAGGCACAAAGTGGGATTGAAATGTTGCCACTCAGTCGTGGCTGCCGTGCCAGCAAGGCACGATCTTGGGCTCAGCCCCTCACAGCAGGGGTAGAAACGTTTGCTGGTCAGGTCTGCAAGGGGAGCCAAGGACAAGCATTAGGAGACTGGGAATGCTGGGGGGAATATCCAGAGTTTAATAATAGAAACAGATACTGATACAGGAGTTTGTTCTGACGTGTGGGAGGGGAATATGGGTAGAAAAAGTCTTCTCAGGCAGTGGTCGATGCTCTGGTTTGAGTGGCAGTGCAATAAAGTATCAAACACCCGCATTAGTGCAGCTCACTGGCTTCTGAGCTGCTTCTGGGTGAATGTTGACAGCATTGCAAACCCGCAGCTCCCAATATTTGCCTCCCCATGTAACCTGAACCACACAAACAAGAATAGGGGGTCAGAGAGGGCCAGAGCCAGCCAATCCCAGAGGAAGGAATTTTTTACCCGTAATGCTGAATGATCTGTTAAAGGGCTTATCTCTGAAAATGGGTTTGTTTTACCTGCATACACTTTCAAGAGGGGATGTCTGGCAGGCCATGAGCATCATCCAGGGATCTCTCCATAAATTCTATCTGAGCTTTAATACTTTGTGTGGAAAGTTAACCATGTTATATCTACACTGAGGTGTAGATATACACACCTGAGTATCTACACAGGGAAGAGTAAAGATATACAGGATAATTTTAAATAGCTGGTGGGGACAGAGAGCAGTCCAGCTCAGGATCATTTGCCCTACCAGCACTACTCTACCGTTTTCCTGCTGGACTCCTGTTGCTCTGTGAGCTCAGTGATTTCCAAAAGGGGCTCCTGTCTCTGCTTCACATCTCAGGGCGACACCCAGACATGCACCAAGTCTTGATTTAAAGACTGTAAGGAACAGGAATCTTGTTCATCCTTACATAAGATACCACAGTGATGAACTGCCCTCATTGTTAAATTTGTGCATGTTATTTCTTGGTATAGATACAGTCCCTAATATTGACATTCTCATCTTAAAGGCAAAGGGTTTCTAAAGACCGTGGCTGGTGCTCTTAAACCTCTTGGCTGCTCTTCCAAACACTGATGATTTTTTTTCTGATAATAGCAGTGCTGCAAGGCCTAGGCAAGAATAGCTTTTTTCTCCTAACTTTGGTGCATGCTTCTGTTCATCATTTCCTTATAGCAAAACATAATTTAAAAAACAAGCCATATAAAATTTTGTTCCTCTAGTGGTTTATTTTATTTTCATGGTGTCTGGAGACATGATGTACTCCCATCCTCTCAGAGTGGTTATTAGCATCTGGCCTGGCTATTTCTCGTGGAAAATCATAAAAATATTTGGTGAGCAAAAGAGAGATGCTAAGTGCTTTGGTGGTCTGATCAGGGAGGGTATTTGGGAAAACTGCATGTTTCATTTTGAATGAAATGACTGAGCTGTAGCATTTTCTGGTGGCAGAGACACATGAACTGCAGCAGAGTTTTGTATTTTTCTTTTCAATCATTCTTTTCACTTATAATGTCTGAATGTTTTGCATGAAACTCCTCACTGGAATGTTTTCAGTTTTAAACCACTTGTGGTGTTTTGGTGAAGGGTAAATAAGCATCCTGACAAGGCAACCATTGGAGCAGCCAAGGGCAGCTGAAATTTCGTAAGAGAGTTGGAGGGTGTATAATTTCCAGTATCACAGAAAATCAGGAGACATGGATGGTGGGTCTGAGTCAAAGGACTGGAAATCAACCTCAGCAGGCTCTGGATCAGGCAAGTAAGAGAAGAACTGGCCAGCTGGGAGAGGACTGTTTTCCAGAGGAAATTGTAATGCTTTACATGTAATTGCTTGGGCAAAAAACAGCTGTAATCAAGCCCTGTTAGTACCAGAAATGTCTTTTTTCCCAGTGTAATAATAAACATTGATCTTATAGGGAATTAAAGGTAGCACTTCAGTGAAAACATGTGTCATTAATTCAGTTTTAACAAGAAAACCAGATTTTTTCTGGGTTTTTCAGTGTTTTTGGTCTATGCAATTTTTGAAAGAAAAACAGCTCAGAATTTTCATGAATGCATTGAAATCAGTAAATGTGAAAAAACAAACCCAAGAAGTTGCCACTGAAATTATACTAATGTAAGACAACTGAAGCCTAAAGTATTCAGTTGTTCCATATCCAAAATTAAACCCAGGAATTATAACAGATTATTAGAAAAGCTAAATAATTTCACTGAACCTGCAGATAACCTATACAAATTCTAATAAAATATTTAAGAAAATGGCAAAAAATAATGTTCACTATAAACACTCTGGGACACAGCTACTTTCATAGTGGCGTATGGAGAGGAATTTTACAAATAGGCATAAATCACTTGGAGACCAGACATGGAATTACTACCACCAGCACTGGAATTGGTGTTGTTATTGCAGTGACCTAAAATAACATTATCTTGCTCTTGGACACCTTGTACAAGACCTTGGATCTCAATATAACCTGATTTATTCTGCTTCTATGATTTCTGCAATGATATTGGCTGAAGAGCTCAATTCTTCCCTTGGGCCTTGAACTGCAGGCTCTCAGCTGATTCAGGGTAGCACTGACCCACAATTTCATGACTCTTTCCATAGCTGTGTGTAATTGCTAAGGGAAGATGAAATTCCAAGTTGGAAGCTCATACCTTCCTGTATCTGCCAGTTGTAACCCAGGGAGAAGATACCTTAGGGAAAGTACAAAACTTGCAACACATAGTCAATATTTTATCCATATTCTATATCAGTCAATATTCCACATCAACCCCTTTCCACTGCAGTCCCCATTTTCTATCTGTAACTAATGTATGTGCATACACGTGTTTTGATTTGCCACTTCATTTAACTCCTCTGTGCTAAGAGAAACACTAATATTTATTTCAGAGCACTGTAAAGCTTTTTTTCCTGCAGTGTCTGCTCTCTGATTCCAGGAGAACACTGTCATGTGAAAGAACCTATTCAAAATCCATTGCATTCCCGTCCTTTTAATTTATGCAGTCAAATTTATACTCTGACTTCACATATCAGTTCTTGTCTGCTCTTGAGTTCATTTGCTTTCACAGCAGACAGAGCTGCTAAAGTAGCTGCACACATACCAGCCTTCTTACACTGGAATGATATTGTCCCTTGGTGGGTTTCCCTATAATTGCCACAGATCCTCCCAGAAATTCTGGCAGAGCACATCACAAGTTCAGCAAATGTGAGACTATTGGATGATAAAAGCCTGTTTGTGCTGCTCTTAACTCAGCAGGAGTAATAGCTGATTCTTCACATGCCCAAAATGAAATTAAGGGGACTACTCATAGAGGTCGTGGTTGCACAGTCACTTTAATCTGGCATAAATCTGGCTGCTGCTGAAAGGGGCTGTTCCACTCCTCTCCACCCCTTCACCCAGTCACTTCTTTCACCCACTCTTGTCTGGCACCAGTGTCTACCTGGCTGTGCAATGTGTTTGACCACAGGATCCAGCTGCATATCAACTCAATTACTTGAATGCTTTTTTTTTACAATCAGTTTGGGTATTAGAGGTACATGAATGCTTTTGCTGGGGTATGTGTGTGCAGGAATGGGTGTCTGGGGGAATAGGGAATGGAAGAACCACTTCTCCAGTAGCAGCCCAAAGAGCCATTGAATGATGGCCTGATTAGACCAGCAGCATCCAACCCACAAAAATGAAACAATCCAGGCAAGGCTGTGAGCTTCTCACATTCCTTGGCAACTCCTCTTCTCCTTTCTCATAAGCACCTTCCCATTTCTCAGTAGCCACCAGGCACTGAGGTTTGAAAGCACTTTTTGTCCTAGGAATCTCTTTAGCAGTAAACACAGTTATCTGTGTTGCCTTCTTTTTCCATTGTCTACTATCCCCCAGCAGCACTACTCCCAGCATGTCAAATTAATTCAAATTTCTTGTTGTTCTCTTTTTTATTTTCCTTTTACCACAATGTGCATGCCATCCTAAACTTTTCCAGAAACCAGTCAACCAAAGAAAAACAAGGTATTTTTCCAAATTATCCAAACAATGAGCACTTCATTTCTGAGACACATCCCAAAGACCATTTCCCAGTTCAGTGAAATATTGTCTTAGTTCTGTTGGGCTCAGCGGCAGCACACAGTTGAGTTGTCCCAAGAGCAAAGCAGCGCTTTGGTTGTGGCTCCTGGGTTTCCTCCTTTCCAAAAGAAGCAATCATGTTCGCATTGTGCTTGGCTCCAGCCACGTTCCCCTCCTGGCTGCCTCGCTGTGTGAGGGGTGCCAAACCAAAATTCCTCAGCTCCCCTTCCCAGCCCACCCCTTCTCCACCCGTCTGTGTGGGAACGGGGAGGCCACTGCCGGGACCTGCCACACCAGCAGCCAAGGTAAGAGAAGAAAGGGAAAATGCCCACTGCCAAACTCTGCCACAAGAAAGAAATTCCCACATCCACTGCTGTGGCTGGGCAATGGGAACTTTTGTAGTATCTGTGGCTTTTTCTTTACTGTGGTGGAAAAAGCCCCTGTGTGTGGCACATTTGCACATGACTTGACACCAGAATGTGCTGGAAAAGGGAAGTATAAAAACCAGTAACAGAACAATAAAAAAATGTAGGTTCATCCTGGAAAGACAGAAATCTTTCAGGTCAGTGTTTTACATTTGTCCATCCTCGTTTCACTAAGCTGGTAGTAATTAGTGCTGGTTGCACCTTCTGAATCCAGTTGTCTGGTGCAAAACAGCCTAAATTCCACAAGCTTCATCCAGTGCCACTGTTTCAGTTGTACTGGGGAAAGTCTGGGACTTGTATCCCCCAAAACCTGCCCATTCCAAAGAACAGCAGAATTTGGGTGTGAATTGTTACACTGGTGCATCACAGTTTTTCCCCTGCACAGTGGAGAGTGACATGTGGTGGTCCATGGCGTCAGTGATCTGTCCAGCTTACAACAAATGAGGGTCTGGCCATTAAAATCCCTTGTTGGAGGAAAAAAACTCTGCTGAAACAAGGTTTTATTTTTAGGTGGAACATCCAAAGTCAGCTTGGTAGGACTTGCCATGAGGAGTTCTGCCATTCTGTTACTGGTCTGAAATACTTGCACTGTGAGGATAAAACTGAAGATGACAGTAAGGCTTAAAGCTTTATGTAAGTATGCTCTGAGATAAATTATACACATAATTTAACAAGAGGTTCTGTGAAACAAACTGGAGTTTTCTGCAGAGAATTGTCTTGTTTTAGTCAAAACACAAGGGAAAGGTTCTTAGCTTCTTTTTTATTTCACAATTTTTTAGAAGAAATTTGCCCTTTCTTGCCTTCCCCCCTCCCCTTTGGTATCTTGAAATGATTTCTTATTTTTTGAATTGCTCTGGTCTGCTCTTTTCCCTCCCTGCTCTTGAAGATCATTTCTCTTTCTTTGTCTCAAAAATTGATTTCATCTGTATCATCTCCAGGCAGGTCACAGGAGGTACACTGAATGCACTCTGGATGTGTTGCACATCTGGTTTATATCCTCCTCCCCTGAGCCACTTCCCATCCCACAATGCAGTATTTCTGTATCATTGCCATATATCAAAGCACAAAGAAGGACACACAGACAGTGGAGCTAAGTGGACACAGTACATGAAACACAACTAAAAACACAATTAGTTTAAAACAGCCACTTCTCTTGTAAGCACAGTTCCCAGTTTATGCAGTAGAGCAGCACCAAACTGAAGAACTGCAGCACAATGTAAACTTCTCCATGAGGCAAAAAAGGCCTAGAAACTCAGTGTTCTCGGTTTTCTTTGCAACAACCTTCTGGCATTTGTGTGTAATCCTGAGGGACTCGTTTTAGGGACAGAAAAAAGAAATTTCTATTTAGATAGAACTTGCATTAGTCTCTCATTTTTCACGATACGGACTAAAACAGGTTGCTATACTACCTGTTATGTGTAGGTCATTTCTCAGGGACCCTTGAACCTGGGACTTCAGCAGAGAGGTAACATCCTGTAGATGACAAAGGCAGTGGAGGTACCTTCAGGTTGGTATCCACTGCCCCTTCTCTGTCAGTTCACCTGCTCTCCTCTAAGGAAATGGGAGAATCATTCTTGGTCAGCACAGGACAATAGCTCTGGATCAGTGTGAAAGGACTGAGCCAACAATAATCCCTGAAGCACCACCACTACAGGCCAGGACATCCTCAGAGCACAGGAGAAAGAAGAATTTTATGCTGCCTTGGGCTTTTCTGGGTCTGGCAGAGTCTCACTGCAGAAAGTGTTTGTCCCATAAGCAGGTTTGGTTTGGCTGTTAGCAGCAGCAGCAGCTTTCTAGGGGTTCATCTATAAGTTTGAACAGATATTTTCTCAGACCTGCTTGGTGTTTCAGACTTCTGCAGTGGCACAAGCCAGGCAGGGCTGCAGCCATTGCTGGATGAGATGAGATGAGCTGAGCTGACACATTTCTGGGGCAAGCAGGCAATGCTGGGGGACTGACAGACTGACTGACAGCCTGAGGGATGGGCTGCCTGGCTGACAGCCCAGCAGACAGGGGTGCTGGGCAGCCCCAGAGCAAGCAGCTTCATGAGGGACTGGAGTGTGCAGCCCCTTGTAAACACCTTATGAGTCTGCAACGTCACAAGGCAATCCAGCAGCCCAAAGGTCAGCTCTCATAGATGAAATCTCTGCTTCTATAAACTCTTCAGTTTAGGAAAAAAAAAGGCCCTCTGAGTGTCAGACTTGGGCCCTGGAAAGTTGTGACAGGAATGGGAGTTCATCTAGGCACTGCAGAGATGGTATGTGCCCCCCAAATGTACATGCATACCTGCCCCTCCACACACCCAGTTCCACTCTGATTTGCCCCTGGATTGAATTAAGGTGAAGGATCAAAGAGCAAAACTGGGACAGTTTCCACTCAGAGCATAGACCAGGGCTCTCTGCTCTCAGAAACCAGCCTTGTGTTTGTCCCTGCTGCCCTCACCTGATTCAATCAAAACACAGCCCAAGGTCTGCTGTTCCAGCCCCAGTGCCCTCCCATCACACCCCTGTCAGCTTTCTTCCCATTCGGACTTCTTCCAGCTTTGCCCAATATGCTCCAAAATGCCAGGAAGCTCAATTCTTTTTTTTTCCTTCCCTTCTGGAGTTGGCATTAAAGCTGGAAGGAAAGACATTTCTGTCTGGTCAGAGAGAGGGAATATCTGTTCCAAATGCTTTTAAAATAGGCACATCAAACTTTATGGTACTCCCTCTAAAGCAGTGGATTTTATTTTTCTTATATAAAATTTGGTGCAATCTTCCATGCCCACATCCATGCAGGCTGTCTTATTCCTGGGTTTGCTGAGGCTGGGTCTCCATTAACTGAGCAATGCACTGTTTCTTAAGGTAAATTTGCATTTTTGTAAGCATTAAATCTTCAATTTTAGAGTGAGCTTCCATTGAAAGCGTGGCTCTTAATAAATAATAATACACAGTTACACAGTTAAATGCAAACTCTCAAGCAGAATTAAGCTACTTTATTTACAGATTTCCTCAGAGCATGCAGTCCATTATTCCACCCTAAAAATTTTAGGATGGTCAAGGTGATGTATTTATTATTCCTAAGTACCCCAGCCTAATACCAATCTATTTGGGCAATGGCTGCATTGTCCATGTGATAGAGACTGGGAGGTGAGGTTTGTAGGCAGTAAACTCTGCTCATGAAGCAAATAAAGTGAACAATGTCTGAGTGATAACATTATGCTAAATGCTGATCTCCCTGATTTTCTGTAACCACTACAACTCCTTTTAACACCCAGTCAGCTCTGTCAGCACGGGGTGGACACAGCCATTGCAGCCCAACTTCAGTGAGTTTGTCTACATAATATACAGCAACATTGTTTGGGGAGGTGTTTGCACTCTGTGTGCCATAGGAGTTGAGTTTTGAGAGGGAACATTAGGCACTTCTGTAGCTGAATTCCAAAGATAAAAGGAAGCTAAAAAAGTGCATAGGCTAATAAAAACTTAGCATCTTTTGTAGTCCTTCTCCACTGATAATGCCCTATATCCATCTCCTGCAGGATAGAGATAGCAGATGAGCGCAGTTGAAAATAAATGAGACACGTGTGTGGGAATAAATTGGAGCAACAGTTAAGGAAAAAGTGACCTTGCTGTCATTTCATGTATTTTCTTGTCTTGTTTAATTTAAGGAGTCATATTCTTAAAAAGCACGTTTTGGTGTTTCTGTTGTCTCTGAGCTTCTCTCTCTGTGCTGGTGATTTACTGTGTGCAGCCCAGAGCTGGAATCCATTTCTCCCTCAGCTCAGGCAGATCCTTCTGAGCACCCGTGTGTCTGCCAGACCTGCTCGTGAGGGAGCATGGCTTGTGGCTTCAGCAGCAAAGATGTTGATGCACATGGAACAGAATTAAAAGTTTGGGAAGAAATTAGCCAGGCAGCTTGAACATTTGTCATCCCTCGTAAATAGGAAATAGATGGGCAAGTGAATTGATGGAAGTAGCATCCTCCTAGCTCTTGGCAGCCATGAATTTCAGACTGTGCAGGATGATTCCTTTCCTAAGCAGAACTGAAGATGCTTCAGCAGTCTCAGAGTGTAAATAATGCTGCAGCCCTTAGTTAGCCCAGTCAGTTCATCATCCCTACTCCTTGGGACGGATCCCAGCTAGAGTTACAGCAGTGCCTTCTGTTCAGGGCACTCTGAAATCCACTGTCAGACTAGTTGGTTTGAGGGAAATTCCTCTTTGTCTCCTGGGTGGGATGAAACACTGCCATGAGTTCCTTTGGGGTGAGTCAGCCCTAGGTCCTGCAGGAATGATGGATTCAGGGGCTGGTCAGGGGCAGAGCGAAATGAGACAACCACAATATTCACCCTGAGACACAACTGTAGCAGTGGGTAAGAAAGCTTTAACCTCCCCGGACAGTTTTGGCACAGCTACTGAGGAGGCTGTGCAGCTGATAAAAGCAGCCTAAACTACACAGGATTATCCTCAGTTCTCTAAAGCTGGTGTGGAGAAGACCTGAGCAGGTCCAATTCACACTGAAAGCTTGGGGTGGGAAAAGGAGGACTTGTCTGACTCCAGAGGTCACGATCTCTCACATCCATGAGCAATTTTTTACTGAGTCTGGGCTGGAAAGCTGTAACTGCTACAATCACACAGAATGAGTTCTGTAGGCACACATCAATAAATAAATAAATAAATTGGCTTCTTATCAGCTGGAAGGATTTTGGTCTTTGACTCTGTTTTTGTGATTGTTCACTTGGCTGAAACTCATTGCATCAAAGTGTCTCTTGAGAAATGCTTTTAGCCCCAAAGCCATATTAATATTTAAACAGTTATTCTATAGCAGTTGCAGCTGTGTGAGGTGAAATAAAGATATGTTTCTGTCTTTCCCTGAGCAGCTCTAAAGCATCAAATGGTAAATGGAGAGAAGGGGATTTTTTTTCTGCTATGACTCTTACATAAAATACCAAATACTAACAACTCACCCCTCAACCCTCCTCTGGTGCTATAGATTTAATCTTAGCAAAACTTTGTGTATCACTGAAATGCACTCAAATATTGAGGACTTTAGAATAAATTACTCTGGTCAGAAAATGCTCCTGAAAACTTTAATTTCTGCAGCTGGAATGCTGAAATGCAATTCAGATCCATCCACTGTTGAAACCTAAGTTAAATTTCTATAATTTAGAACACATTAAAATATTCATAAATATATACACATGTAAAAATAAATATAGATACAAATCCACTTCATTTATTTGTTTTGTTTTTGCATATAAATGAGCCTAAAATCATGTTTTTCACAATTGGGAAATGATTAAGCTGGCAGAGCTGAATGAAGGCAGAGCTATGGCCCTACCATGAGGCCCCTGCTCAGACTTTAACCTGGCCCCCCAGAATGGCCAGTAAATGTCAAAATTGTGAAGAACAAGATATGTCACATGCTTTGGAACTGCTCCATCCCTAAAGGCGTAGAATCTGCTGTACACAATTCATATTTCAAGCTTTTCTTTGTACCCAGTGGAGTTAGAACCACGTTTTCTAAGTGAAAAATGAAATTCTGGTTCCTTCATGGGACTCTAGGAGGTGACCAGTAGCAGTTCAGCCTTGATCCATCCCTGTCAGTTGCTTCCAGGAAGAATTGCTTTGTGAACATAAAAAAAACATTTGTAAAACATGTATTTTGTCTCTTTTAAGTCATTGTTTCATTTTTAGCAAGGTGTGGAGTCAACACACCCTACTCTGAGTAGGACTCTCTGATGGGTTGGGATGGTCCATGAATGGTAACTACATCTGCAGCCTCTGAGTAGATATTCAGTGGCAGGCAACTAAGAAATAAAGGAGTAAATTTCATACAGGTTGGCCTCAGATGCCTTGTCATTTCCCAGTAAATTAAAGAGTCTTCCATTCAACCTTTAAATTTACTGTACCAGTATTATTCCATTATTGCAGAAACAGACTGACCCTGTTTTGCTGGAGTGTTCCATTCCCTACAGATGAGAGCCCAGTGCTGCTCCTGTGTGGACCATGGCACCAATAAATTGAGCACAAAACCCTTTTTGTGGCTTTTCCTGGGGCTGCCACTTAGTGTTGCTCTTTCTTTTTCACTGGTTTTTGGGGTTTTTCCCAGAACCTTAATCAAAGTATTTGCCAGGGGGAAAAAAAGTGCTCTGCTAATTACTTGTGTGCTTATTAACCGTATTTTGGCAATAGAAGCATAGGAGTTTATTACTGATGCTGGAACTAATCCTATACAGGGTATGGGAAGTAGATAGAAGTTTATCCTGCACTGATGGAATACTGAGCTCTGTTGATGTCTGGACAGGAGAAGTGCTGTGGGTCTGATAATCCAGGCATTTTGAGGGCTGGTCTCAGTTTTATGGACACTACAGGCGCATATTCAGAGTCACACCAAAGGTTCTTAGCAAATTTTAAGCCAGGGACATTCTGAACATCTGAAGCATTTTGCTGAATTCATTTCTTGAAATCATTCAATAGTTGCTGTTTATTCTGAAAAATACAAAATGAAGCAATGTTCTGCCTCACTTTGGTCTAAGATCTCCTGTATTTAAGGTTGGTTCACTCAATTTAATAAATGTATGTGCATGATGCTTGTGTTATATAGAGAGATGCCCAAATGGACCTTTAGATCCAAATCTCCCCAAATGTGGAAAAAAGAAATGCACTTCAACTGATCATCTCTTACTGAAAAAACCAAAACATGAAGATGAGCTTGAGATTTGGAATATCACTAGTGCTCCAAATTTTTGGTTTCATATTGAGCCTACACTGGGCTGGCCATGCTGCTTTGATAGAATAAGGAGAGTTTTATTAACTCAGAATCATTGAACCTTTTCTACTTTCTACTGTTTTTCATTTTAGTGCACATCTCTACCCCCAGACCTGAAAAAGGATTAAAATGCCAGATAGGAGACTCAGCATTTCTAATCACACACCAGAAATCTCAAGACACATAGTTCTTACAAGATTTTCTACTCTTTGTAGACCATAAAAGGCTCAGATAACCTTCTAAAATCCACTCCGATCTCTCTGATTTTAATCATTAAAAAATAAATTCTCACTGAGAATCTAAACTAGGCTCCTACTGGAGTGACCATATTCAATCAATCCAATTTCACTCCATTGCTTCATAAGTTATTTATGCATTCATTCACTGAGAGTAACAGAAGTCTTCATTCAAAACAATATTCTGACAACTGAAACAGGGCTGAAATTATTGCAAAGGGAAAAAAAAAATAAACAAAAAACCCCACCAAACCCTGGAGTACTGCAGGGAAACATTTCTATACACATTATATCATCATGTCAGATGGTTATAGGCATTTTCTTTGTAACTCTTTTCCATGTTCTTGTTTCAGAAATGCTCCACAGCAGCTGTCCTGTCATTATTGTGAGTGGAAGAATGTGCTCACCTGCTCAGCCTCCCTGAGAAGCAGACAAATACTGAATCATCTAAACTACAAACTGGTAAGTTTAGTGTTGCATTTTCCATTACCTTCATCACTGTGAAAGTGAATTTCAAATAAAGCAAGTGACTGTCTTGCTTTCAGGGAGCTTTCTGGAAATTCCAGTCTTAGTAAATAAGAATTTCTGGTGCATGTTTTCCTGCAAGGTAAGTCTGGTAGAAAGAGCCAATTAGTTGAACTGCCAAATTGCTTAGTGGCATTAGTGTAACTACTTCATCTCCTATTTATCTGTCAGTGATAAAATCTTTTGGCCTTGCTGAAGAAGTTGATGCTTTCAAAAATTCCAGCCTTTGTCTTTTTTCAATGAATTGTTGTGTATTTAAATAAGGGCAGATATTATTTATTTGTTCTTTTATAGAGAGACACTACATTTCTGGTCCTGGGCACAGTCTGCCTTTTCAGTACAGTTTGTACAGCACCTAACACATAGTTCCCTATGCTGCTAAAGATAATAAATGTAGGAAGATAATGTCATGCCTTGAAGAGTGATGCTTTTACCAGTTGATCAGTCTGCAGCTTAATTTGGGGTGACTGAACATGGATCAAATGGGACTTACTCTGAGAGGGAACAGCTTCTGCAAACACACAAAATCTTCTATTAGCACCTGTGTGTGGATGGCAGACAGTAAAAAGCCACAAACCACTACAATATGCTTGTAGGAACTTTCAACCATTTCTTTCTGTGGTGTAATGAAGCACAAGCACATCTACACCCACACTCAGAGCAGTCTGCAAACCAGTGGGGGTAAAAATAAGCCATTTGCTGAAGGTCTTTTTTTTATGGGTTAGAGGTGACTTTTGATTTCGATCAACTGAGCTGAACATTTTAAGAAAATTAGTAAAAAAACTAAGGAGGAGGAGGGATGTGGTGCTTTCAGTCCCTGTAGGCCGTGATCCTGGTTGTGTGCAGAAACAGTGGCATCTAGTGGGCAGCTCCTCAGCTCGGGAAAGGCACTGGATGTAAAACAGGTCAGTGATTGGAGCTTATGATTATGCTTATCGTGCATGAAAGGTTTTCCCAGGTCTGTTTTAATCCTTCTCTTTAAAAGCATTTGAAAAACAACTGTTTCCCCCCCTTCAGTATACAACTTTCAGAATGCTTGTTCTTCTGGTTTGCAGGCATGTAGGAAAGTCCAGCATTTTTCCCCAAGATTTTAGACATGGACAAAACCAAACCTGCAACTAATCCCTGAACACACTCCATCTAGTTCAACTATAGATGAACTCAAGCACAGCACAGCTTTGAAAGAAAGATCTGTGTAGAGGAGGAGAATAAAAACACGCTGAAGGACTCTGAAAAAAAGCTTAATTGCATCATTCTGTAGCTATAACCAAGTATATTTATGCAGTGTTTACTTTTTATGCTAATTTTATATGAGTTTCTTCACTGCTGAGTCACAATAAGTGCTTGAGCTAATTATTTATACCCGATCCTAAGATCCTGTTCTCTTGTTAGTCCACTGGATTATGTGTAAAACACTGTGTATATTTTATGGCCATACAGAAATATAGAATAAGCAGAATGAGGGGTTGCTGCACCCATGGCAATAGTCTAAAGCAGTCACACGCCTTCACTCTCTCTTTAGTTTTCAGTGTTTGCCAGTGATGAGCAAACTTATGAAAGTCTGCTGTGCTGTGCTGTGCTGTGCTGTGCTATGCTGTGCTGTGCTGGCCTCCTCTTCTCTGGCTGTCTCTCCCATAGGCTGGAGGGTGTTTCTGTGTTTACTTGTAGGGCCCATATTAATTTGTAGGAAGGGACAACTTGGCTTCTTAAATCTGGCAGAAGAGCTGGGCATCTTAAAAAGAAATAACTGGGCTATGTTCTTCATGATCACAGGATTCCAGAAGTACTCATAGGCTTTAGTCTAGGTTTCTTTTATTATTTTTAACTTCAACATTTTTAGTTCATTCTCCTTTTCTTCACACTTTTTTGTTTCTCCCTTTTTTCACTATGTTTCAAACTTTCCTATATGGTGTCTGCTGCTTTTCTTGCCAGGAGGTTTTTCAATGGTCAGTTCTAGCCCAGAACAGAAGTGTAGATACCTTAAAGAGAGGTGGGTTGGGTTTGAACCTGAGTGCAAATATGAATTGGCTCCTTTGCCCATCAGCCTGACACCAACACGGGCTAAAGGCTATTAACACTATACCATAATTCCTTCCCTTATAAAGTGGGAGGGAATGCGGATCAGTGATCTGGAAATGCTTCACCTTTCTATGTTTCTAGTTTTCTCCTTGTTAATCAGATTTAATAATACTTAACTTTTCCTTGGAGATGCCTACATGAGATCCTTCAGCCCTCATGTGGAAAAGCAAACTTCAAAGCAATGAACAATCTCTATTCCACGTTTGCCTTAGGATTAACTCAGTGTTACTGAGGTAGACCTAGAACCTTCTACTTAACCTTCCCAGTTATCTTACAATTGACTGAGTATAACTAGGAGGGAGTTCTTTTATTTCAAAAAAGTACTTGAAAATTGATTTTCACAGGGTGAGACGTGACATAATTGCCATCAAACAAATTTTTCACTGTGCAAATAAAAACAGAGCCAGGATTTCACCTAATGACTTTAACTCAAAAAGATAGGCAAATTTAGATCTCTGTATGGAGAGAGTTACAAATGACACACACAATAGCAGCCTGATTATACTTTTTCACACTCCCAGATTTAATCTATGATTTATCTTGGCAGTAGGGGAAAACAAGCCTTTGATGCTTTGAGATTTAAATTATGTCCTTGGAGTTATCTAGGAGAGTTTTTTTACTAGAAGAAAAGCATACCAGAAAAACTGTTGATCTATTCCAGCCTATCAAAAGCTCTGTAGCAGTAATTACCTTATAGATATTCATAAAACTGTGTTTTATTTTGCTCCCAGTCCTCAGGCTTCAAGTGTGACTGCAGTGAGGAGCTCTGAAAGTTACTTTGCTCCATTCGTAACTAATTCTGTTGCCATTACAGATCACAGCAGTCATTTAAGAGCCATCAAGCATTTTTTTATGTTGTTTTGCAGGTATTGTGTGTTTCCCATCTGACTGTACAAGATATTCTTTTCCAAGGCATAAGTTATAAAGGCACACAGGCAGGAAAGGGTTGGCTGAGATTCATGTGCCCCTCCTGGCAGAATGACAAGGGAAAGGCATAGTTGTGCAGAGAAACTACACAATTATTAGTCTGCACCCAGCTCTGGTCCTAGAAAGTTCTCTGATGTATTCTTAGTACTTCACAAAACTGAGCCTCACTTCCAGTGAGTTTTGTCAGCATATAGTATAGGAGAGTAAGGAAACAAAATCATCTGCAAATGGAATTGAGTCAAGCTTTTATTATGAAACAATACATGAACTATTCATCAGGCAGTAAGATATAGTGTTACATAAATGTTATGTCTTCATGCAATATTGCTATTTAACCTAGAAAACTGTAATTAAGGATTCCTCCAAAGCACAGAAATCTGGCCTTCTCTTCATGTTGGTATTCTGGAATTTTCTGTTGACCTGTCCCTCCAAGTTCCTTTTGCTTCAGACAGTCTAAAGCTGTGCTGTTAAAAGGATACTCTAGGACTAATCAGTTGCCCATACCCAGAAACTGTGGAAACCCTCAATTCAGTTATTCATGCATGCAATCATTACTGGTAGAAAATACATGGTGGTCTATAATATATCAAGCCACTTAGAGTTGGAAGTTCTGCTGTATCGTGAGGATTGCACTGTACTGCAAAGAGGTTCTGCTCTACAATGAGCATGTAGCCAATGCAGGAGTAATCTTGTCCTCCTTAAAATAATCATGTATAAATCCATGTACCCATATGGAGATCTGCAGAAAAAAAACCCAAAATATCAAAATCCATGCTGACATTGGCCACACTAATAATATCTTAAGGGCTTCAAATCATTTAAGCAATTTTCTAACATTAATTCTTCACAGAGGCCTGGGAGCAGCTATTGGGAAGAATTCCTGTAGCTAAGTGAGCCAGCTCTCAACTGTGTCTCAGCTGGAAGATTTTTTTGAAAAATGCCAACTTACCACCTAAGGCTGAGGTTTGGGAATTTTATGTTTTTGTTTTTAAATGAGTTTCAGACCTTTGGCTTATTGTAGATTAACAGAGCCCCACTGAAGTCTACTACAATGTCTCAATTTTCAAAGGTATTCAGAGATGTACAAATAGATAAAAGAATTTTAAGCAGATAAACTTTCTATCTTTTGAAACAGATCAGTCCTGATGGATACCATCTCTGTATTCTGCTGCTTAAAAGCTTTTGAAAATATGGAGCTAAATCTGCAACTTTTATATTAAAAAAGTTAACTGGGAGTGATATAGCTTTGCTATTATGGTGATGAGTCAAACTTAGTTGCCAAATTTCATGTCTATTTAAAAAACCTCCTTGCAGGTCAGACTACCTCCTGAATATCTCCAGGATGACGACTGAGTTTAATCCTGCCCCAGTCTCACTGGGAGCTAAGTGACCAAGTACAAGACTTAAACAGAAGAGTTGGGAAAAGAGCACAAGCAGACAGGAAAGAAACAGGAGCAATCTGAAGCCACATTAATAAGAATCTTGCGCAGTCACCAGCTTACACCCACATAGCAGAGAAATGCATAACCATGGTTTCATTAACATGAACAGAACAGAGTGACAGAGTTGATGCCTGGGACACTTCTGTTCCCTACCACTGCTCAGCTGCCCAACACCTTTCAGCACAAGGTGCTTTCCCCAGCCTTTGGTTATTCCCTTCTCTCCCAGTATGTGGCTCTGCTTTTTATTATGGAGAAAATAATATGCACTGTAGAAGAAATATATATATACCAGCTGCAGGGTAGGCAAACCCATTAGACTGGATGCACTAGATCCCTGTTGCAGTGTGGGAGACAATGAGGATTCAACCAGTGTTCAAGGAATTGTTCTTCTGATCTCTGCTCCAAGCGCTGGAGGTAAAGCATATACTCCTATTTAAAGAAAAGAAAAAGTAATTTAATTGTGTGTCACTCAATTCTAATGTCAGGCCAGGGGGCCAGGATAACTTTACAGCTGATAAAAGAGCCATGAATTTATCCCTTAAAACAGTCAAATATAGTGAAATGGTGTTGCTAGTCAGCTTGCCCCAGCCTAGCAATATTTAATGAATTACAAAATCTCTAGATTAGTAAAGGTGTTGAGCAAGAATTATACAACAATATTCATAAATTAGGAATTCTGGATACACATTTCTTATTTGCATTCGACACAGAAATCTCTGTTGGGCCTGAGGGTACAAAGGATTCTCACAAATAGGTCCGTTATAGCCCCTTTTGAAAATTGGTTGCTGCTGCTTAAAGAATATTAACCCCTTGCAGGACCATGTGGTAGGACTCTGAAGGGTTCTAGTAGGTAGCACACATCAGTGCTGGTGATAAATAAAATAATGTGAATTTCCCATACCAATTTAGAGAGAGAGGTTTTGGTCTCAGCAACAAATTACCAAAGTAAAGTGGGCTGTGTAACAAAAACTTGACCTCCATCAGGGACAAAATTTACTTTTAAAAAGCCCCAGTCCCAGTGGGTTCATAAGCTTTGTGAACACCAGATACATTTATTCAAAATAATCCCCCATTGCTTTGCACAGTGGGCACTCCTGGAATGGAAGCTGTAGCCTAAACCCTTTGCACTGGCCAAATATTCCTGCAGTCACCCAGCTCCCTGCTCTTTGTGCCGACCAGAGGGTGGGGACACTGGGTGCCAGCAGGCAGCATCAGGATCCTGCCTTTCACGGGGCTTTCTCTCCTCACAGCACGGGGAGACTTGGCTCAAATCTCTGGGGAGAGACTGCATCAGGAACTGGCAAGGAACAGAACTATGTGACTGAGAAGATGCCATATTATCAAAAGCAGGATCTCAGTCAAAGATTAAAACATGCTGATAACATAAATTACATTTTGTTAATAATCGAAGGGGGCTGATCTTGCTGTCTGTAACTGAACAGGTTTTTGACGCAAACAGCACTGTGGAAGTCAAAGAGTGTCACAAAGAATTGCAAATTACATTCCCCAGCTCAGCATGATTTGGCCCAGTACAAACAGCTTTTGCTTAAAATAGATGAACAGAGGTGGGTTCATCTCATCATTCATTTCATTTTGCTACAAAGCATCCATACAAAATCAGTTTTTCTCCTTGAGTCCATGTGCACAAGCTGTGCTCAGGGATGCAGCAACCATGCACCTTCATTCACATGGAAAATCTCCACTTTCCACGTGGCAGCAGGTGTTGGTTTTTGTATCAGAAGATGTTTCCTTTTCCACTGAAAACCTTGACATTTAGGCAGCAAAACAAATACTCTTATGTCTGGGTTTTCTTACAGAGGGTCAGCTTTGCTGTCTAGATAAAAAAATAAAAGAAAATAAATAAAAGAAGGTTGGAATTTCTGAACAAGTGTTTGCTCGTAATAGCAGTAGGATGGAAAGTGGTAAGAACAGAGCAGCAGAGTCAGAAATTCAACACTTCTTTAGCCCTGAATCCCCCCTCTCCCCACACAGAGTCATAAAATTCATAAGGATCACCAAGTCCAACTCCCTGCTCCTCCACAGGACCCTCTAAAACTAAACCATAGACTAAATGTTGCATACATGCATGTAACTTCTTGCCATACAGGAATTACCTCAATCCAACTGTTCTGCTGCTTCATTTATTCTGTATTCAATATTTGATATATTTACCTTATAACCTTCATTGTGGTGGTATATTAAGCATAAGCACAGGTGGGAGCTGTATTCCTGTTAATTTGCAAAAACTACAAGGCTCATTTAACAGCTTAGAAACCAACCCAGTCCTGAGTGTTGAGGGCAGCAGTGCAGCCTTCTGATTTTTGGCTCTCTTGTGCACTTTTCAGTGTACAAGGTTGTCAACAAGCACAGAGCAATATCCTCGTGACAGCTTTGGTTTGTTGTGGTGTCCCCTTTGACAAACAGTGTGTTCACCCAGTGTTGGGCAGGTGGATTCTTTTTGGCTGGTGTACATTACCCACTGGAAAGGGAAAACCAGGAGCTGTTTCTACAATCCTGCAAGGTCTTGTGCTCTTCATGTCTTATGGAGTCCAGAAGTGTTCAGCACCTTGCTAAACTTGTGCTCATCACATGCACAATCCCTTGTGTGCTCCTAGCTTCTGTGGGCTTTGCCTCTTCAGAACCATGTCATTTTAGCTCAGTTTATTTACTTTGGAAAGAAATAGGCAGTAGTTTTAAAATACCTTAAGTACCCTTGAGAAGTGCAGGATTATGTGTTAGGTCTTGTCAAAGCAAGGAAAACAGAAGGCTCTTTAATTCTTTTACTTTTGTTGTAATAGAGTTCAGAAAGAAATAAATGTAGATATTGCATGCAAACCCAAACCTATTGCATTAAGCCAGCAACTTTTTAGGGTTTTTTTAGTTTTTAGTAGCTCTTATAGTATCATAAAAAAGCATCCTATCTGTAGCATCCATAAATAAGTCAATGAAAGTACATGATTTTTAAAAGCTAGTTGAGAACTACCTCAGTCTCCACACTGACACCTCCATCTCCTCTCTACCTGCAGTACAGAATGTACTGTAAGCAGAAGACATTCCCTGTTACTTAGTTTTTCAGGAACAAGCTGATTAAATCCTCATCACTATAAATGAAAAGCCACTTTCTTCTCAATAATTTGATCGGTATTTTTGAACCATGATAAATAATCTCCTCATTCTGCAAGTGAACATTTCCTGAGCCATACTCAGTGCTTACAGAATGCTCTTAACTGTTAACTGAAACAATTTAAAGGGGTTTTTTAATATTTCGTGGAAGAACTCAGCTGCTTTAAAGGGTGTTATTCATAACATATTGCCTGGAAGCAATAGAAATTTAATATTAAGCACAAATGTTTAGGGGGACTTGATGTTGGGGTTTTTTAGTTAATGTAATTTAATAGTAGATGTCATAAATCACCCTCATTGGTTCATCAGGGAAACCAGCTTTTCTTGGTCTGTCTTCACGACGAGTCCTCAGAATCTGTTTGGCATCTTTTTCAGACAAAATTGGTGAAGTGTCTAAAGAAAGAACAGCAGAAATTAGTTCTGAAATTATCAAAAAGTTAGTATTTTATCTATCAGTTGTGAAATGAAATGTCTCCAAACCTGATTTTTTTTCCTATATACAAAGTGTTCTCTCATTACAGCCCCTTCCCAGGGGATATTGCATTTCAAGAGATAGGAGTGGAATTTTAAACCATTTTTATACTTGTGTTTTCTCTTGTTCTACAAGTATGAAGCAAAGCCCACATATTCATGTTACTATAAAACGAGAAAATATAACAGCATCATCAAACCACTGGTATTAGTTGCTCTTCCAACTCTTCATTCTTTTCTGTGTTGCTGTATAGGATTTTTTCAAAGTAATGAGTTAGATACAATGCAAAGAAGAGATGGCATTGAACATTCCACTTGCAGGACCTTGGTAAAATAATATCAAAACAGTAAGCAAGTAAAACTAAACTTTGGGGATTTACAACAAATGACTACAGTGTGGTAATGTAGAGAGTTAAATATCAAATATAACAGCATGATTGTTAAAAATCAAATCATGGAAAGCCTGCAATATGAAAATAGTTGAGTGTTAAAAATTAAATACATTAAAATATATGAATAATGAATACTAAAATAGGAGGTTAACAAACTAATACTACTTATATGCTCTGCAGCTCTACACACATATGCAGGTTTGTTGATATAAACTCCTACCTGTAACAGCAGTCATCAGGACTAAAAAGGAAACAAACACAAAAAACTTCTTCATTTTGATTCTGCTTTCTCTCAGTCTGTTCCAAAATGAGCAACCCTGACCAAGGCATTCGCCTATTTGAAGGAGCTACGTCAGTCACAAATGTTTATTTATGATTTAATTTGCGTGATAGTATGATTCTGAAGACATCTGGTCTGAAGGTTTGAATTAGTCCATTATCTGCTCAGACATTTCTCAGCATAACTCTGTTCCTGAGGGAAAGAAAATAAAAGGCCTTTTTTCCACCTCAGGCTTCAGAGCTACACTGGGTATTTTAAACTTGTGAAAATAAAGGCTATCCTCTTATATTTAGCATGGCAAGCAAAGGTTCTTGGTGCCCAAGGTAAACTATTGTTTTTTAAAAGAAACAATTAAGTATTGTTAATCTCAGAGGCAGCTGCAAAGGGGCCTCTTTTTCAAAGATTGTCTCTAACTTTGCTCCAGCAGAGAAGTACTTACTAATGGGGTTTAACTCTAGCAAAGCCAAATTATGACTGCTGAGAAACACAGCAGAGTTTTCTATCAAATTAATAGAACCACACAAATGAAAACCCACATAATTCTTCTCCTTTCAGGACAAGTTAGTAGGAAACAGGATTATAAATGGCCTTACTAGTAAGCATAGGTTAAGTAAGGATGTAGGTTAGCAGATGCCACTGCAAACAGGTAGTTTTGGCCTTGAGAAATGTGACTGTCCAGAGCTCTTCTAGGCAGTGCCAGGCTGGACACGTGGTACCAGCATCATCAATTTGTAGGGTATGAAATGTGTCCCTTCAACTATAACATATTAAATAGGTGGTCAGAGTTCATCGTTGGCTCTTACATGAGGGAAGTGAGGAATTTCCTTGGAAACCTGAGTGTTGCTCAGCTGTGGAGTATGAGCATTTTTCAGTGTTTTTTTTTTGAGATACCAGACCCTAGAATCCAATCCATTTTGTATATGCTGTATAGATTTACATCATTGCTCACAATACTGTTTTGAAAGTGCAAAAACCTGTAGGTTCTAATGGCAGCCACTATTTTTAGAACTGCTCTAGGGGAAACAGTTGAACATGTAACAACAAAATGAAATTATGAGGGGAAAGCATTTATGGTTGGGCAATAAAGCACAACCATGGGGAGGACAAATAGAGGCACAAAGGCACAACTCAGGGGGGACCCCAGCGCTCTCTACAACCACATGAAATGCTACGGGGAGATGGGGATCGGGCTCTTCTGCTGTGCCTCCAGAGGACCAGGGGAAATGGCCTTAAGCTGAGACAGGGGTGATTCAAATTAAAGATTTTCCCTGTTGGTGTGGTCAGGCTTCAGAAAGGGCTGCCCAGAGAGGTGGTGGAGTCACCAGTCTAGGAGCTGTTCAAGAGGCGTCTGGACCTGGTGCTGGGTCATGCGGTTCAGTGGTTACAGTGGCAGTGCCTGGTGCACAATCGGACTGGGTGATCTTAAAGGCCTCTTCCAACTTTGATGACTCCATGATTCTAGGACAGAACGAAATTATGGGGAAAAGCATTTATGGTTGGGCAATAAAGGCACAAACACGGCGGTCACTCGGCACTCAGCCAGCGCGGCCTTCGTCTCGCGTCCGGGCCCGGCGGAGGCGGAGCGGAGCAGCTCCGCCACGCCCTGTCGCGGCTGCTGAGCGCCGCTGGCGACATCCCCGCTGTCGCGACAGACGGCGGGCGGGCGGCGCCCGTCTCTTGGCAACGGCCCTGGGCCGCTTCCGCTTCCGGCGCCCCGCGCATCCTGCGGCGCCGCTCCGAGCCCGCCGTGTGCTCCGGCACCGGCACCGACGGCAGCTCCCGGGCGGGCCAAGGGCCGGAGCTCGGTGTCCGCCCCCCCCGTGTGCCCCGCGAAGGGGCCCGGGGCAGCGGCGAGGGGCAGCCGGGGCCGTGCGGCCGCGCCCTCCCGGCGCCGGGGGCAGCGGGCGGGAGGAGCCCGGGGGCGGCCGGCGCTGCGCAAGGCCCGGGCGGGCGGCGGAGGAGCCCTGGCTGGAACGCTGCCGTCGGCCCGATGTGGCGCAGGTCGGTGCCAAGCCCGGAGGAGGGATTAGAAGATGGTTCATGAAGCTGCGCGTTGGCGCCCTGAGCGAAGGGGCCGTTCCGGGGCTCGCCCCGCTGCCTGCCCGAGAGGTGCGAGGGGTTAGGCCGGGGAGGCGCGGGGATGGAGGGCTCGGGCGATGCCTCCCGAGCCGTGGCCGACTGGCGCCTGGCCGTGTGGACCCTGTGCTCCGTGCTCCTGCCCGTGCTCATCACGGCGTGGTGCAGCTTCCAGCGGTCCCGGCGGCAGCTGCTGATACGGGACATCTTCCGCAAGAGCAAACACGACTGGCACTACACGGACCTCTTCGGGCAGCCCTCGTACTGCTGCGTGTGCGCCCAGCACATCCTCCGCGGCGCCTTCTGCGGCTGCTGCGGGCTGCGCGTCAGCGAGCGCTGCCTCAAGAAGGCGGACCAGCGCTTCCTCTGCAAGGAGATCATGATGAGGGGCAGCGGGGGAGGCCCCAGCTCCATGCCACACCACTGGATCAGGGGCAATGTCCCTCTCTGCAGCTGCTGCATGGTCTGCAAACAACAGTGTGGCACACAGCCCAAGCTCTGCGACTACAGGTACTGCAGGGGCGTCTGACTGCATAGGAGAACGTACAGTGCTATCTCAGTGTTGTGTTTTCCACAGGGTTGTTGGGAGACCACACCCCAAAGGAGATACTGCAGTAGTCAGATAAGATACTGTTAAAAAAACACAACTTCAAAAAACCTAAAATTAAAATGGATGCTTGTGAGTCATAGATTAGGAGTGATTGCATCTCATGTCCACTCGTTCTCTTAATTGCATTACTCCAGCATGATGTGCAGGCTGCTATATAATTACATGCAATAGATTCTCAGTGTCCAAGGGAGTTTGTATTTTAAGGGATGACATTAAGAAGCTTCTAATACATTTGTCAGTTGTACAGTGGATAGCCTGAACAATTTGAATGGCACAGCTCAGAGTTCAGAGAACCAAAGTGTGCATCTCAAAATTGGCATCTACTCAGTGTAAATAGAACAAACAATGTGCTGTAGAGGTTTCAAGTTAATTTTTAAGGATGCTCAAAAAAGCTAAAGAGTTTTATAAGCCAGTGCGGTATGTTGTTAAAGTTTGTGATAAGAGTGTTTTAAAAATACAAGGAACTATTTAATAGACTTGCATTGTCAATAGTAAGGCTACTTGCAAAGTTGCAATGCCAAAATGCAGTGATAGGTGCCCCGGTGTGTTACTTCAGCTTACTCAAAGGATGTCTTTTCAGTCTATATTCTGCCAGCTTTTGCTTTGCTTCTATGTGATACTGTCAAACTGCCTGGTAAGTAAGCAGAATTACGGAGTAAAAAGAGCACATTATCAGAAACAAAACCTTGCGAGTGTGTAGGAGAGGAGGGAAGGGCAGGAATTTGAGGGCAAAGGGGAAAGGAAGGAAGAAGAGGAAAGGAGAGTCACAGTATAGGGCATGTGTCATTGCTACTCTAGTTGTGTGTTGGATTAGTCAGGAGGACTCCAAAAATAGCTTTCCCAGCTGCTTAAATCAAGGCTTTGGATGGAGCAAATGAGGATTAACATTCTGCAGAGGCTGGAAGTGGATATTGCAGTATTTCCTCTTGTTCTAGGCTGTTTTCCAGGACAGCTTTTAGAATAGATCATAAATCAAAGCAGTTTTGCATAACCAAATCAGCCTTGTACAGTTTTGTGTAACTTTTAGGTTTCAGGTTTAAAGGGGTATTATCAATATTAAGGACTGCATTAATTCATTGCTAGTAACATTTTATTGAATTGAGTTCCAGTGTTTTATCTGTGCTCTTTAAGGATGTGCAGGAGTTCAGGTTCTTTTATAGGCTTTCAGTGAAACTGTTAATATTGCAAACAGGAGCATATTTGTAGCACCTATTTTTTTTTTCATTAAAAAGAACAGAATTAATTTAAAACTGTTGGATTTTTTTCCCAGCAGAATTCAAATCCTTTCCTAGACCTGCAAGCACATGACCAATTTATGTAATTTTCTATGGCATCCAGGGAATGCATGTTTTTCCCTGTAATGTGTTTGAAATATTACTTATAACGGTGCATGTATGTCGCTGTTGTACAGGGGAGAATAACAGCATAAGTTCAAGTCCAGGAAGAAATGAAATTATTTAATAAATTACAAACTCGCTTGTATAACTTGGTTCGCTTGAATGGCATGAGGCCATTGGTCCTTTGACTATCCACCTCTCAGAATGATTGGTTAAGACCCTACAACACCCATTTCAAAATATTTTCTCCAGTGTACCATAGCAATACTGCATAACAAGCTTGCACCTGTGAGATAAAGTCTTGGTTTACAAAACCCTCAAACTGCTTTCAGCTAGCCTGAGTGAGAAAGGCAATACTTTCACAGGATGCTGGCAGAAAGCTGGAGAATTTCTCTGCTTTAAACTTTTCAGCATCCACAGATGTAAGCATAAGTATTTTGACAAAATTCTAAAATAAATGAGCAAAGTCAGTGAGCCTGTTTGAAGATTGTTTTCATGTTATTTGGTCTTTTTTCCAGGTGTGTGTGGTGTCAGTACACTGTGCATGATGAATGCATGGTGGATTATTTGAGGACTGAGGATTGTACATTTGGAGAATTCAAAGACTTAATTATTCCACCCTACTATTTGTCTATAATCAACCAGATGCGTAAAGAGAAAAGAACCAGTTATGAAAAGGTAATGGCCTGCTGCTTCTTGGGTTTAGAATATCCCAAAAAGACAACCAAATAAACCCACAGACAGACCTTGAAATTTGAATTCAATACATTAGCAACTGTCAGGTAAATGACAGTTTAAGATCTATTATGTACTTGCCGTGTTAATTCAGAGGTGTTTGTCATTTTACTAACATGGTTGTTGAAGCATAAGCAGACATGGATTTTTTTATTCCAAAATAATGAGATCTGTCTACCTTACTTGCTTGAATGTTTTGTGAGTTTTTTACTACTGTGTTCATAACATTGTAGTATTTGTTGTCCTGGGCACTGCAGAATCTTCAGCCTTGGTGTGTCAGAAGTATTTGTTTGTGTTTTGGCTACTTCAGACTAACTGGTAACTTCCTAATTTCAGCACTTGCAGGGGATGGGGTTTGGAGCAAGGCTGTAAACATTTTCAGATGTGCAGTGTTTGTGTGACTGACTGATTTTTACCTTTTGCAGGTGGTCCCTTACTGCAGGAAACACTGGATGCCAGTAATTGTGCTGGCTAATACTCGCAGTGGAAACAACATGGGTGAAACTTTACTAGGAGAATTTAAAATGCTGCTGAACCCCGTTCAGGTATTTACAGTGTAAAGCCACTGTAATAAAACCAAGGTTTGGATCAGAATAGACATCACTTTGCTTACACAATGGCAATAGAATCTTGTGGAAGATCAGTAAAGGAAACAAATTCATGCAATTTGTTCTTTTAGAAAGGAACAGCTTCACAGAGAGAACCAAAAAGTGCAGAGGCTTCTCCCAGCCCCAGGTTTGTTAGGATTCTAATACCAGTCCACTTTTTTTGCTTACAGTAATACATGCAGTAATTCAGTTAATGAGAAGTATCTGACTTTTGAAACAGTGTACACTTTTTGGAAAATGAACCATTTAAATCTTTCTAGGAAACCTGTATTTGTTTAAATCCTCACTTTATTTGTGGAAATGTCAGCCTTGACAGTTCCACCTTGTGTAGTTGCTTTCCCCTTAAAATTCATTGGGATGGCTCAGGATGTTGACGTAAGGCAGGCAGTTTTTCCTTGGATTTCCTGGCTGCACCTTAATACTCTTCCTTTGAAGTTCAAAACCCAGCTATAAAATACAGCCTAAGAGAAATCACTGTGTTTAAATGCATCCCAATAAGGCCTTAAAGAATAAACCTCTTTGTGTGCCGAGTATTTTAAAATTACTTTTATCTGAAGTCTTTCATCTTTACAGAATTCATCATCATGCTTCTAGATACAGACTTTTCCAAGGGCTCTGTCAACTTGGTTTATCAATGCCATTTAATCCTAGGAAGGCAGCTGGAGCTCTGTTGTGAATTTGGGAAATAAATCCTACTCATACAAGTCAAGACAGCTCATTTACTAATGTGATACTGCAAATGGAGAATCTTCGTTTTGTGTTAATTTCTTGAAGTTTTTTATCTGTGAGGCAAATGCTGAGTCATGTTCTGTGAACTTACAGAATTCCTTATTTTCCTTTTTTCTAGGTTTTTGATCTCAGCAAAATTGCACCTGCTAAAGCACTCCAGCTCTGCACTTTGCTGCCTTGCAACGCTGTCAGGGTTCTGGTCTGTGGTGGGGATGGCACAGTGGGCTGGGTCCTGGATGCAATTGATGAAATGAAGATAAAGGTATTGTGTTTTAAATTAAAAGGTGAAATGAGTTTTGAAGCTGCCGAAGTTCTACCCTTCAGCTCTTACCTGCGTTTATTGCCTTCATCTTCCTGAATAGGCTTATAGAGGAATATTTGCATAATTGCTTATTCATATTGGGGAGGGGTGTGGTAAGTGCATGTTACGACTCCTTGTAGTTCAGGAAAAATATGAACGCTTTAGATTTTAAATTATATTGATAATAGTTCTTCTCTGCAAAACAAGAAGAGAACAACCTGCAGGATATTTTCTGCATTGTTATTTCCTCTTTGAACAGGTTTATTTTGTCATAAATGGCATTGCTAATATTGGCTAATGTGCTCTGACTGCTCACTTCTCCCAGCACTCTCAATCTTTTATAATAACCTCATAATTTTGCCAGCTATACTGGTTATGTTGCCAGTGCATGAATGAGTGCAGTCATTTGCTTCTGCTCTTTGTCGTATGTTCTGAAGAGTCTGTCTGTCTGCAGCCTTGCCTATTAACTGCAAGTAGAGGAGAAAAAAATAAGCTGTGTTTACTATTGATTTGAAATGGAAGATACTCTCGTTTATGGAGTGCTACTAAGAACTGAGAAAATTAGGAATGGAGAATAATTACAAGGCTTTAGTGCTTTACCTAATAAACTTGTTCTCTAGTGCTGAAAGGAAGAAAGTTTTATGTCAAAGGTGTTTGGTTTTTTTACTGCAGCTTTCTTGTTAATACATAAAGTGTTGTAGCTGAAGGCCATTATTACAACTTCATGCATGGTCAAACAGCCTCTTTGAGAATTATTGTGTGCTGATAAAGTAGAAATAAAGTAACTATAGAGGTTAATGAACGCGACTATATGGTTATGTGGTCTTGGGCACTTGATACATTGTCCATCAGAGCCAATATAGTTGATGAAATCTAGGTTTTTCTTTGTTCTGTTCAAATTGAGTCATTTGCACTAGGTAAAATACCGTAGAGATTATCAGCAAAACCTTTTTCTTATCAGCAGTAGTTATTTGCTCCCTTCCTTTATCTTGACTCTCAAATATAGGTTACCTGGCTGATAACCCTTCTGGAAAAAATAGTAACCAAAGTGCCAATTTATTGGAAGTGCTTTTCAAAGCTGAATTTCAAAGGCCATAGTACAGCTGAAATAATTGTTCACCCTTCTGTGGTGAGGAGAGCCAAGCCCTTTGCTAAGCTGGCTGTTCTGAACATGTGCTGTCACTCTGTGTTCTGCAGAGCTGATTATCACCTGCTCCATCTGTGGGTGACAGTCTGAAACTGAGACACTGACTTTGCTCCTTTGAGTATCTGTATTTCTATATGTGGTTGAACACTCTTGTACTCTGTGCATCTGTTGTTTAGACCTAACCTCACCTCCGTCTTGTAGGTGCATTTGGTGTCTTGTTGCAGTTCACAGCCTTGTGTGTTACATCTCTCAGTGTTCATGTCACTTCCCAGATCCCAAGCATCATTCCTTGGAAGGAACACTCTGTTCAGTGTTCATAATGTGTTGTTCCCATATTGTGTTTGTATTCTCTTTCCTTCTCACAATGGTTTAACATTTCCTTCCTTTACATTATGCCTGGGTAAGTAGCTCAATGTGCCACCTGCTCTGCCAGCTCCAAAGCTCTGCTCTGTGTATAACAGGCTGCTGGGAAGGTGAATTTATCTAATCTGAACATCTGGGGATGAAAGGGAGACAATGAGTGCTGAAGCAGGAGCTAATATGCAGTGGTTTTGTATCCTAGGGGCAAGAACGATATATTCCACAAGTTGCAATTTTACCTCTGGGAACAGGGAATGACCTGTCTAATACACTGGGCTGGGGTGCAGGTTATGCTGGAGAAGTCCCTATAGAGCAGATCTTACGAAATGTCATGGAGGCAGATGGAGTCAAACTAGACAGGTAAGGAACAGTGAAAAGATAAAATGTATAGAACCAAATGCTGCTGTAGCTCTACTGATAGTCCATTGCAGCAGGTTTTTTACATAACACAAGTATTGCCAGAAGGAACTACAACATAACTGAGGTCTGAATTTAGTCTTTCAGTTGTTCTACAGGGCTTAACTCTTCCATAATTTAACTAAATTTGAATATTTTGCCTTAATTCCAGTATAGATATGAGATTCCTAACTACAGCTTTGATACTGAGGACTGTCTGTCACAAGTCTATGTACCAACTGTTGTTTTTCAGATGGAAAGTTCAAGTAACAAACAAAGGATACTACAACTTAAGGAAACCAAAGGTATGGTTTGCAAGTATAAATATGAATTCTATTGAATACCTGTATGTTTATAATTTTTTTTGTTGTTATCAGCGTCCCATTAAACACTCTGCATTTTAAACCCTAATAATGATATTTAATAAGGCATAACTGGAAGTTCTGTCTTACAGGTATTCACAATGAACAACTACTTCTCTATAGGACCTGATGCTCTCATGGCTTTAAATTTCCATGCCCATCGTGAGAAAACTCCCTCTCTGTTTTCCAGCAGACTTATCAATAAGGTGTGTTTGGTAAAGTGACATTTCCTCCTTGGAGTTTTTGATTTGACTTCAGGCTATTTTTAGGTTCACATTCCTTTACCACTACTTCCTTTCATGCCATTTTAAGAGTTTGAGTTCATTTTTCTTAGGAAGGGGTAGAACATGTTTGCAGCCCACTTCACAAGTGTTTTTCCTTGCCTCTGCTTGCTTACAGAATTTGCTGTTTGCTCAGTTTTTGCTCAGAATTTCTCATTTGCTTTGAAACTTCATGGGATAAGGCCATTGCTTATTTCCTTTTCAAGTGGAAATCTAGTTTCTTATGCAAGTTGTAGCTCATGTCCTGCAGAAGGTTTAGTTTAAGGATGTGCAAATGTATAATGTATGAGTTTTTGATAAGGTTTACATGGCCATAACTATACATAAATATTTCAAATAGTCTTCCTATGTATTGTCTTTTTCTAACAATGTTTTCTTTTCTTCTTGTTTTGTTTGGGGTTTTTCGGTAGGCTGTTTATTTTTTTTATGGAACCAAAGACTGCTTAGTACAAGAATGTAAAGATCTTAACAAAAAGGTTGAGGTAAGTTTTTTAACTTGTTTATTCTCTGGGGAGTCAGTGGAGTGCAAAAACTTACCTTGTGAAAGAAAAGAAGAGAAGCTTTGCACTTTACAATATTTGCACTTAATGATATTTGTGTAAGGGTGGCTCTGGCCTTGGAGTTTTTTTGTGTTCCTTTTGCTGTCTGCAGCTTACTTCATGGAATTCATGTCTTTGGGCTTACTGAAAATTCCTAATTTTTTCTGACCTTGACTCAGTTCTGTGAGTGCAAGCACTGATACTCAGCTGTCATTTGCTGTAGCACCAGAGGTTTACATAAGTGAGAGTTCCTTTTTTCATTTCTCTACTAACAGAAATTTACTACTGCTCAGGCTATCTTGTGAAATCAGAAGGAATTTTTTAAAAAATATGGAATGGAAACACATTCTCTTTGTACAGGGCCAATTTTTCTGTAAGTGGAAGCCTATTGAATGCATAAAGTGAATAATAAGTTCTATTGAAGTACAGAATTTGATCCACAGTAATTAACTTCTGCTTGTCTTTTAAAGCTAGAGTTGGATGGTGAGAGGATTGAGTTGCCCAATTTGGAAGGCATCATTGTGCTGAATATTGGATACTGGGGAGGTGGCTGCAGGCTCTGGGAAGGAATGGGGGATGAACCTTACCCCTTGGCGAGGTACAGAGGGCATTTTTTGCTTTCTTCTTTCCCTCCAGTAGGCTGTGCTTATGTAGCCAGGCTTATCTGCAGGTCAGAGGGATTCCTTGGGACAGTAGGCTATCTCACATTTGTTTATTTTCCTTGAATTAGAGACTTGGAATAAAGGCATCCTACACATCAAGGGGGTTTTTAAGACTTTCTCAAAAGGTCTGGCATGACAGACAGCAGTAGCATTGGAGAGGCTATTAACAATAAAGGGAGCCTTCAAAAAGTAGAAAATAGATCCATTTCAGAATCTAAAATACCACATCTCATTAGAGATTAAAATGGAAAGTAAAAACAAAACATGTCAAAAATTTTAACTCCCATGTTGGGAGCAATACTGAAGAGAAAAATAGTTGGGAACATTTATTATTCCCTCTTGTGACTTTGTTCTTCAGAAGCCTTCTATATAAATATCTTCATAGTTCTGTTCCAAGGCTTACAAATCTTGAATTTCTAAAAAATACTTGGGCAAGGTCCTTTACCCAAATCTAAAAAATTAAGTCATTAAAAGATTTCCTTTAGATGAATATCTGTGTGAAAAGACAGAAAATTGTACAAGTTCATGGAAGAGAAATCCACTGTGGGCCTTAAATGTGCACAGTGAGCCTTGTAGTCATACATCCATAATTTCCAGAAGCCAGCTAGGGTATGCTGGCTGGTGTATGCTCCACAGTTGTGGGGTTTGACGGCTTTCTTTGCTGTTCAGTGTGATTTGTCCTCCAGCACAAATACATAAATATTTTGATAGAACAACACTGGTCTTTTCTCTGGGAATAGCAATAAAAGGACTGTAATACTTGGGCAGATATGCTGGAGCTCATCAGCATCACTGAAAAGAGTCTCATTTTTTTATTTCATAGACATGATGATGGACTTCTAGAAGTTGTTGGTGTTCATGGTTCTTTCCACTGTGCCCAGATTCAGGTGAAACTGGCAAATCCTGTTCGCCTGGGGCAGGCACATACAGTGAGGGTAAGTGCTACTTAGGAACCTGTTCTGAATTTTTTTTAATACACAGTACCAAATCTCAAGCACTCAACTGCTTGAATCAGATCTTAAGTTGCAGTTTGCAGTTGAGCTGGATGTTTCTCTTACTTAGTAAAAATTATATATGTCATAATACACAGATGTCTGTTGCTGTGGTTGGTGGCCTATGAGTGCCACTCACAGTTTCTCCCTGGCCAGGCTGCAAATGTGTATTGCAGTTGTAAAAGGTGATTTCAGAGCCCCTGTGAACTGCTGTGATTGTGTTGTGTTTGGTACCAGCTGATCCTGAAGAGCTCCAAGATGCCGATGCAGGTGGACGGGGAGCCCTGGGCGCAGGGGCCCTGCACTGTCACCATCACGCACAAGACCCACGCGCTGATGCTGTACCACTCAGGGGAGCAGACGGATGATGATGCCTCCAGCCTGTCGGAGTAACACCAAGGGAGGGAGCAGGTGGATAAAGACCTGGAGATTTTGTGGGATTTCACGTGCAGCAGCGAGGAACTTCAGCTTGTTAAAACACCGATGTCTGATCTAGATTAAGGTTTATGCACTAAGGTTCATACTTGTGAATGAACTAGAGCTGAGGAAAAAGCCATGCTTTTGCACTCATGGAAACTTTCACAGCTGAATTACCACAACTGGTTTGCTTTTAGGTTGGTGGGGATGCTTTCCAGGCTTTCCAGCTGGAGTGTGTTCCTGTAATGGCTGAAAAGGGACAGATGCTGCAGCCCTTCCTTGCTGTGGAATCAGATCTTGTGCACGTATACACAGTACAATGTTCAGAGAGGTGTTTCATACTCTTGGAAAGGGGAGCAGCTGGGAGTTTGACCTGCTTCCACCTGCCCTCTTCCCCAGAACAGTTCCAGAACAGAAAACCATACCAAGCAGAATATGGGTTGATGTTCTGTCAGCAGCCTGCTCCTGGCTGCCATCTCTGCTAGCAAGAGCAGTAACTCTGTGCACCCCTTTGTGCAGTGCATTTCTGATAAGCTTCACTGGGAGAGTGGAGGATCTGGGAGCTCTGGGGAAGGTGCTCAGCAAGAAAATTGCTCTTGGACCAAAGGTTTCTGGAAATGTTCTTTACGAAATGATCTCTTTCAGTGGCTTTGTAAGACGGAGAGCATCTTGAGATCTTGAGTTCCCAACATGCAACTCAAAATAACTGTACCATGACTTGCACTGAATGATCCTGTGACTTGACTTTGCTTCAGTTCAGTCAGAAACTTATTCTAGTTTTTGTAAATAGCAGCATCACAGTTCTTAGGGAGGCTTTTTGGACGAAAACTTGTACAAAGGAGCATCTTTTTTAGGTGTTATGGGAAAAGGGTTTTAAAGAAATAATAATGATTGGCAAATGTGGGGTATTTTTAAAAAACTTGTTAAAGATCTTGGTTCATAATTACCTGAGAATGGTCAGTAGTAAGTGTCAGTCTGTTAACTTTCAATTTTAAATGTGGAGGTTGAGAGCTAAGTTTGCAGAGGTGGTATTCATGTGTGTAATTTGATTGTGGGAAAAAAGCATGGAAGCCTTTGTTTCTGACTGCCTCTTAGGGGGTCAAAGATACCTTGTTGGTACCCTCATTTCCCTTATGAATATAAAGTGGGGAAGAAGATTAGTGGTTGATCCTGGTAATAAAGGTTCGGAACACTTACAGCAGTACACCGGGACTGTCAGCTTGGCATATGTGAAGCTTCTCAGGTTAAAAGCTTCTCAGGTGAAAACATCTTCATGGTTAACAAAAATAAAAGATCTGATTCCTGTTCTTTTTGTTGTAAAAATTCTAAGCCTGCAGCAGGTGATAGCTGAGTTGAGATTTAAAATGTCTCACTGAGTAAATTCAGTTTAGTTACTGAAGGTGCTCTTCCAAGTAGGAAGAGAATTTATCCTGTGTAAGCCAAGATAATAAGTTGAGAACTTTGGTCTGAACTTTGAATGTTGCTGCTTTTGTCATGATTCCCCTAATTTTTTTTTTTTTTTTCCTTATGCTGACGGAAAATGAGACCACTGGGTAAAGTCAGCTGTGTTTCTAGGTTTTTTAAAATCAAACTGTTTTTCAAAAACATGTAAAATGATGTTTGCATTAACAGTGAACGATCTATTTATATTTTAAAATAATTTATTGAAACTTGGCAAAGTCAGTATTTTTAAAACCTTCAATTGTAATCCTCTTTGGAAAGCATTTTTAACTTGATGGTATTCCTTGTAGAAAGTGTATGTACTAGAACTTCAATACTACTGATTCTCAGTGAATTTACAGCAGTCTGAAAATGTGATTAGAGTGTAATGAACTGTAAAGCAGAAGTCATTTGTAAATTCCATATTCATTAGCCTTATGCACCTCATTTTAATTATTTTATTGTATGTAAATATAGATGAAAAATAATAGTAAAATATATGTATGAAGTGTTTTAAATACCCTAAATATACTATGTTAGATGGATCCATTACCTTTTTTTTTTAGTTATGAGCTTCATTTGTAATAGCTTCAAAAATCTTACAAGTTAAGTTATTATTTTTTTAATAACTTGTAACCATCAGCATCCTAAAAATATTTAAGTTCTATGCTGTAGTTCTTATGTAACTGTTGTTTACAAACAAATGAGGAATCTCTGGAAAAGCAGGGTATGTGCTCTGAAAGGCAGTATTTGAAATGACACCACTGGCTACTTTAAACTATTCATAATGCAGTTCAAAGAGTTCCGTGAAGCTGAACAGATGATTATTCAAGTTGGTTTATAGCCCAAGAACCTTTAACTGTTGAAAAACTTCACTCTTTTGACTCCTGAGATCTAGAAAAGAAATAATTGATGCCAAGGTTGGAAGTTTCCCTGTGTTACCACAGGTGAGGGATGAATAGGCTTCTCCCCTTGTGCCCCAGTGGGGGCTGTTGTGCTCCCACTCACTGCAGCTTACCAAGTGTGAAATCCCCTGGGAAAGGTAAATCCTGCTGGAGAAACAAGGTGAAAGTAGCATCTAACTGGGTGCTTGTTTGGGAAAACCCCTGATAAATGGCCTTGTTTTTGGAGGTGAAGAAGTTTGTGTCTCACCAATGGACTGTAAATGATGGCAGCAAATGTGGCCATGGTGGCCTCTTGTGAAATTTTATGTATGGTTTAGAGAACGTTCTGTAAGGTTGGAGTGTCCATTGTGACTGTAGCTGTCATATGTGTAAGAAAAGATGATGTAAAAAACATACACAGTTGGGAATCTGTTGGGAAGCCTTGCTGTTTCAAACTGTTCCTTGATTTCAGTGTATCCTCCTTTCTGGTGTGTTGCAAATTGGGTTAAAGCCTATTTTGAATTACTTTGATGGTGCTGTTTCCAGTTTTAGCCCAAGTTTGGTGTCAGCAGTGGGCTCCCAAATTGTCTCGCAGCAGGAATGAACTTGGCTAGTTTGTAACAGCTGTAGCTGCCCAGTGCTGTGGTGTGCATTGTGGATGTAAACTGCTCCACACTTTTTAATTGTAGGTGCACAGAGCACCATTTCAAACAGCTACTCCATCCCAGGAGTACCTACTCCTTGTAGGTTGGAACCCTGGAAATCGCCACAGTATATTCTCTGTCTGGGAGAGGGGACTCTGCAGCTGGAGCTCTTGTCCTGCACTGAAGAGTTTTCCCTTATCCTGTTAATCATTAACATTGAAAAAATAGAGAAAACGATATTTCAGAAAGTCAAATAACAAATTGTTTCTTCCGTCAGTCTTCATACATTATAGCTTTGTGTAAAATGTACAGAGTAAACAATAACACTGATTGTCAAGCACTTACAAGGGAGTTCATAAAGTTTATTTTTAAGTTGTATTGCTGCATCCAGTAGCTTAAATGAAGTTTGGTCAGATTCTGATAACTTTCTTTGCTGTAGGTCCTTGGTCCTGCAACAGACAATACAAAAAGCATAAATCTGCATGGAGAGCCTTTCTGTGGGTCAGCTCCTTGCCAGGCTCACACTGCACTTGTTTACTCACATTGAGAGGATGTGATGGGTATTTTTATGTGCACAGAACCTCCTGTCAAAGGCTTTGTCAGAAAAGAAATTTGGAATGGTTTCACACAGCTGTTCTTGGCTCAGTGACCCACCTGTTTGGCTTTTCCAGTCACCATCACCACCAGGACTCCAAAGGTCATCCAACACCCCTGGCCTGTATTGAAAGTAGAATCTTTGCTCTCGCTGCTGGGGGGGAACCTCCCTGTTCTCCACAGGTTCTGAGAACTGACAATTGAAGGGTTTGGTTTCAGTCTGGCCAATTCCTTCTGGTTCTGTGTTACATTGCACTGACGCTTTTACAGTGTGTGTTACTGTATCTCACTGGTTAAGTAAAAGAGCACTGCACCTTTAGCTGTGATCAGCACAATGCCATCAGTGTTAGAGTAGTTACTAGTTTTTACTTGGCAACAAATGCTTTTGGTAGAGCAGCACTGTAACCCAGTTAGTCTATTGGGGAAGAGCAGGACACTTAAAAATCTGCATGTGTTCTAACTGAAAATCCTTTTAGGTCTGTATTTCATACTGACTACTAGCAGTTTTCTTCCTTTTGGAAAATAAAAAATTAGATCTTCAGTTAGAATTAAATTTGAGTCTACAGACTCAAAAATACTGGGATGTAACTGATTCTGTTGAATATGAAACAATTTAAAATGCTGGTTTCTTCTGAGAAATGAGAGGTGCTTCTTGAACACAGGGATGAGGCAGCAGAGACCACTTCTTCCTGTAGTAATTAAGTATAGAGAGAGAGTTTACACATTCTTTATTTCACCAATGTTGAGGCCACAGTTCTGAAGCACAACATGATCACGATTTTGTTATCTAAGAGTGCTGAATACCCAATTCAGGCTTTGGGCATCTCAGGGAGATACTTCAAGCCACATGCCTTGACTAAACCTAGTTATGTTGTGCAGACTTACCTTAGCTGAGGACCTGGCCCTTAGCTCTTCAAAAGTATGGATGTATTCAAAATTGTACCTTTTAATACTGCCCTGTGTCCTGTGCTATGTCCCCCTACTGCTGTACGTAATTAATTCTTTGCATTAATTTGCAACCTGTTTGTAGATTTCAGCATAAAAATAATTTTCTTTTTAAGATTATGTAGGAGTTCATATTATATGTGAGTTTATTGCATTCTGTACCTTCAAGGTTTACATCCCTCAAAAGCCATTTTGTCTGCTACAAACTGCTGTAATCCTTTGAGTACCTCCAGCCATCTTCTCTTTCTAGAATTTTTGTAGTTAAACAGAATGGATTTTTATTTTTGTAGCTTGTAACTTCAGTATGTATAGTAGTTGTTTAATAAGTAGTGATCAGAATACTGTAAAAATGTTGCTTTTAAGAGCTGTAACTTAAATTAGTAATAACTACTTAGATGAAAATGTCAGCATATTAACAGTTTTTTTAAAAAGTTGTTCTTTAGCTTCACATGCTGTGATGCTGCCACCTGGGATTTGTATTGAATGTGTTTGTCTATATGTTCTAAAGTGGCACGAAACAAGGAAAATATGAGCTTAAAGTGAAAAAATAGGTCAAAAATACATTTTTTGACATTTTAGGTGGTTTTCAACTGAGAAAGTTGACATTGGGATTCAGTATTTTTTTATTTCCCACCGAGCAGTAAGAAAGGAGTGATCAGTGGACTCTTGGCAGATCAGCTGTTTCCTTATGGTGTAGTTTGAGATCTGTATTTAGTGCCCAAACATAAGGAGACACCATCTGCACCATTCCTGCCCCTCAGAGAAAAAACCCCAGAGCAAATCCCACAGCTCGCAGCTGTACATATGTGAGATCTTATGTGCAATGAAAGAACCAGTCAACATGATCTTAAACCTCCAAAATAAATGTTTAAATCTAAATTGGCTAATTTTTCCTTGACATCAAGTGATGTTTTCAAACCCCACACTGGTTTTCCTTTGGTTTTAGAAAGAAGGCAGGCTGAAATGGGAGGGTAAGGAGGTAATCCTGTAAAAGTCTTTGTTACAAAAGGTGAGAAGTCTGTTTTTATTTGCTGCAGAGGCACAGTGAGTGTGATTCGCCTCATAAAAATTTGCGATGGTTGGTGCAATCATTACATGGGCACGATGTGTGTTCGGGTCAGGTTCTGCCTGAGAAACTGCAGCTTCAGTGGAGCCACAGAACTGCCCCGTTCTGTGGTTGCTCCACATTAACACAGGGAAACTGAAAACTTCAGTCGGCTGTACCATTGTGCATTGAGTGACTTACACTCCCAGAAGGCTCTATTGAGAAACATCTGCTCCATGTTCTTCATAAAAATTTGTAAATACAGATTTTTCACAGCACTGGTTCTGTTACTGTATTTCCTAATGCATCTGTTTGTTGTTATTTGTACTGTATTTCTCTGTAGATTTAAGTGTGTAGATTAAAGTATTTCAACTCAATTTTTCCTTCTCCTCATTATGCATTAAAAAAATGTTGAGTCTTCAACTCTGCAACAGCCCCGGGATGGATGACTGCCTGGCTCTAGGGGGGCTGCAACCAGATGAGCTTAGGTATTTTGAGAACAAAGTTGTATTTTGTTGAACTCTGTGGCCGTGCTTCTGCCCGAGATTCCTGCTGCAAAATCTTGGCATCTCAAACCTCAATACATGGGAAAAATTTTAGACAGCTTGGTAATGTCATTTGGAAGTTAAACACTGATAACCTGCAAAGTTCTCTTAGCAGCTGCTTGCCTGCTCCTGGTTCATCCTTCTCCACCCCGGGGAGGAGCTGAGTTTGTGTGGCTTTTCAATAGGTGTGGTTAAAATGGTTTGAACTCCCAGGCTTAAACAGTAATGTGAAATGTCCGTATTGTTTCTTCTCACCTGTTGCCACTGATCTGGGATCTTAAAACAGTTTTTGATGCTGCACGTTATTGACTCGAAGAGGGGAAGGAACCCTGCAAATGCCTTACCTGTTGTCAGAGACTGAAATATTATATTTTAGACTTAAACATTTTTTTAAAGGACTTTTAAAGCTGTATTCCAAAAGCTGCAGAGGAGACTACCATACCCTGAATGGGGCCCTGACTGAGGCCTGACACTGCTCGCTGATGAAGATAAGATAAAGTAACAACTCAGGGCTGGGGACATTCACTGAGCACAAGCTTAACACCTCCAAGATGAGGACCACAGCCCCAGGGCTATCAGCTGCCAGGCTCGAACAGACCCTCCACCAAAGGGGCGGGGGCAGGAGAGGCTTTGGGTATCCTGGAAAAGCCTCTGGTCAGAGATGCAGTGACCGCCCATCCTCCACTGTGCAGAGCCCAGCTGAGGGATGCTCACCGGGGGGGCGGGGGGGAGCTCATCCACAGCAGAAGGGGTGACATGGCCCATCACAGGGGCCCCCCTCAAAGGGGTCCCCAGACTCTGCACAGAGCACCAGAGATGATGCACCAGACCCTCAGTGTTGCAAGGGACAGTGTCAAGCCAGCCCCTGCAAGAGAGGCCCGTGGGCGTTCCCACCTGGCCCGAAGTGTGCATTAACCCACGGAGTTCTGCGCTCTCTGGCGTGTGGCGGCGTGTGGCAGCGTGGCCATGGCAGCGATGGGGGACCCTCACCACCAGCAGAGCAGAGGGAGGGGAGCAACGAGACGTTGTTGGGACCCTTGGATGGGTGATTTGCTTCCACCTAACCCCTGTCACCTCTTCCTGTTCCCCCACCCCCCATGCACACTTCTTTTTTCTATTTCTTTCTCTCTTTTCCCTTCTCTTTGCCTCTCTACTATTAAATAAAATACATCAATTTTTTGGCAACAACATCTAACCTTGTTTGGTTTTAATCTCATTTCTGGGGATATTTTGAACCTTCTAAGTTCTTTCCGGTTTATGCACAGAGACGTAGCTTTCTTTGCTTTTCTGGGTTTAAACCGGATCGTAACACCTGTGATGAGCAGTTTCAAGTAAGAGTTTGAACAGGAGATGTTTTGGTGCCAGTAGAAAGTGGAGATGGGGCGGGAAGTGCTGCTGAGAGCAAGTCAGCAAAACTCTCACGGGGCTTTCCCCAGCAAGCTGCTGCTGGGAGACGTTCAGGGATCAAGTGGCTCAATGCTTTTTCCTGATGGCAGCAGATGGGTTCGTTTGGGCTTTTGGAAGTGAATAAATCCTCCTGTGGGGCCACTTTATCATAGTGTCAGTTCTCTCCCCAAGTCCTCTCCTCTGTTCCCCGGTCTCATTTGCACAAAAGAGAGAAGGGCTCTGGCCTCTCAGCTCCTGTATTATGCCACAATCAAACCTTTTAAAGACTGTGTGTTGTTTTCCATTCGGGATGGGGTCAGAGCATAGATATTCAGCAGGTGTTTTCTTAGATGCGGAAGACAATCGTTTCAGAGCTTTCAGGATCACTGGCACTACTGTTGATAACCATCAAGGTTTAATGTATCTTTAAATGTTTTTAGAATTGCTGGAGTGACCCCTGCACAGCACCAACTTGAGCCAGACTTTAGCCTAAAGTTGTGCGAGGAGTAACAGCGGAGGTATCTGTGGGGAAGAAGACGGGACATTAGCAAAGTAAAAGCCAAGGCTGAAATGCTATTTATTTTTTTGATAATAACAGTAAGAATACAAAGTTTTTGTGAATGAACAGTAAAGTGGGTCGAAATCGGATTCAAGGAGTCCGGTGTCAGGCACTTGAGGACTAAAGCTCTGGTTTCAGGATATCTCCTCTAACAAATCTATTTTCCTCTTCAGGAAAATCCCTCTTTGCAGAAGGGCTGCAGGCAGACTCTGCCTCTTTCCCTGTACATCTGTGGGCAATGTGAGAACACGCTGATAACCGCAAGGTAACAGATGGCCGGAGGGTCTTGGTGACCGCGGGCGCTGCGGCGCTGAGTGGGGAACAATGCCCTGCGGATCCTGGGATGTGCCACCCAGCCGTGCCGAGGGCCATTGTCCCCGCCCGGCGCGAAATCCCGATTCCACGCTTAAGAGCTGCAGAAAAGAGCCTCGCTCTCCCAGACCTGCAAAAGAGCAGCTCCCTATGTCGTTCATTGAAAATATGGAAAGGGCAATGCATATAGAAATCTAATTATTGGCAAGCACAGCCCGGCTTTTAGCATGATAATCGTGGGCCCTGGAGCTTTCTTGTGCACGGACCCCTGAAAGATAATCATGAAAGCAGAAGTTAAGACTATTGAATTTCCATCATTCATTCAAAGTTCGCTTTGATTATGTTGACACGATTTTTGTTTGTTCCTACACCGCGATGAGAAACTGTTATTAATCACTTCTAAATATTTCAGAGACAAAAGGGGCCTTCCTGGCCCGGGCGATGGGGACAGCGGTGCGAAGGTGGAAGGGCGATGGCGGGGTGTCCCCGCTGCCCCAGTGCTGGGGGGTTCTCCCCGCGGCGCTGCCGCCCCCCCCCCCCCCAGCCTAGCCCACCCCCTTTTCCTCCCGCCGCCCTTAAAGCCCTGCCCGCGCGCGGCCGAGCCACCAGCCCATGGCCACGGTGCGGGGCTCTCCCGGGCTCCTGGCCCTGCTGCTGTTACTGCTGCTGGCGGCGGGGTCCCGCCCGGGCAGCGCCGACCACTGCAGCTGGAGGGGCAGGTGGGTGCGCACGGCCGGGGCTGGGGGGCTGCGGGCACCGGGGCTCACGGGGAGGGAGCGGCCGGGTCCCGCAGCGCTGGGTGCGGTGCCGCCGTGCTGGTGGGTTTACTTCAGTCACTGGCAGGGAAATAGGCCACAAATGTTCTCAATATTCTCAATAATTACGTCCTATATTTTGTTGCCTTTTTACTTTTCTTTTAACTAATTATGCTAGCATGGATTGGATTTTCTTAAGCGACCTCAGCAAAAGTAACTGTTCTGAAAGCAGTGGAGTTGCACAAGCTTGAGTGAGAGCTTGGGAGCAGAGCTAGCACCACCCTTTTTATCAAAAACATTTTCTTGGTGAGTTTATATTGGAAATACTAAAAATAATTTTAGAAAGTAGTTCTTTAAACCAAAATTTTCAGGCGTAACATCGCTGTGCAGCTCCTTCTGAGTCAGCGGATCTCACCCCCGTCCACCCACTTGCTGGTGGGATTTTCTGGACAGCTGAGAAGTGGCCAGTCCTACAACAAGGAAAAGTTTTGAGCTCTTTAGCAGCAAGAAGTTGCCCTCTGACATTTCTCTGGATGCTGCAGGCCGATTTGGTGAAAGGGGCTGAGGTGTCTTCCTGTGCACCCAGGTGTGAGCAATCCGTCCTGCGTGGTGCTGCAGCTCATATCCAAGGGGAGGGAGGGAAGGAACACAGTCCAGCTGTGGAGGAAGCCAATTTAAGAGTCATTATCTCTCTTTTTTTTTTTTTTTTAATATTTATATAAGAGTTGGGAGTAAGATCTGTATGTCCAGGTGGTGAGTGCTGCAGTGGCTTCTCTTCTCTTGGTGGGCACCATTACTGATGGATGCATGGTGTTGTCTTGGCAGTGGTTTGAGCTGGGAGCCCCGCTCCCGTGCTGTGGAGCAGGTCCACCTGCGCTGCACCGAGGGCTCCCTGGAGTGGATGTACCCAGCACGAGCCCTGCGAGTGGTCCTGGAGCCTAACCTGGCCAGTGTCCAGCACACCACGGTCTGCATCAAACCCGCCAGCGACTTCCAGGGTGCCAGCATCTATGTGGAGCATGCTGGGCAGCTGCACCTGCTGGTAAGCGAGGCAGAAGGGGCTCAGCACCACCACGTGTCCTGCTTCAGTGCCCACACGCCACAACGAGTGGCCCTGTTCCTGCAGGCCAGCCCGCAAAGGGACATCAGCCGCCGCACGGCCAGCTTCCAGTACGAGCTGCTGAGCAACCAGGGCGCTGCTGGCCCCGACGTCAAAAAGATGGCCCTGGTCGAAGGTGAGAGCAGGGGCTCCACTTGTGGGGCAGATCGAAGGTGGCAGCTGATGTCCATTGAGCTGGTGCATCCCTGGTGACAGAGGCTGTTTTGGGATGAGGGGTTTGGCATTGCAAAGGGGCCCTTCTGCCCAGCAGTGCCCTCACTGAGAACATCCTCTGTGCTTATTTCTTTGCTGTGGTTATATTTGCATAAACAAGAATTTTGGTTTGCATCTGATCACAATGCTGTTTCCGCTGGTAGTTCTGCCCCATTTCCTCTCTGAATTTACCAGTCCTTTTCCAATGGGATGTACTATAGTGTTAAAAGTAACTGCTCTGTTTTTTCTAGCTATGTGCCGTCCTTGTGACAATGTGGAACTCCTTATGGCCATTTGCAGCAGTGATTTTGGTAAGCTGACTAAAGGGCAGTGATTCTGCCTTTAATTTATATTGATTATTTGGATTTATTTGCTGCTTTTAAAAAAATAATGGTATGAGTGTGCTCTCTGAGAAAGAAACTGTGGAAAATAATCTGAATGGGGGACAAAGTGAGACCTAGAAGGGAGAAGCTTTGCTGCCAACGTCCTCACTTCCTGCAGGCAGAAAGGTTATGAACTAAAACTGAACTGTGAGTAATCCTCACAGGTGTGCTGCTGACTTGCTGATGTAGCCGAGTCACATGTGTGTAGATGTACACTCAGGTTGAACGTGCTTAGTGTGGTCATTTTTATTCCCTTTGTCTCTATTTCTTTTTATCCCAGTTGTGAATATGCCTTCTCTCTCCTCTCACAGTTTGCACACTCCCCAGTTCTTTTTCTGCAGAGGCAGTGAGTTGTTTGCAACTTAGCTAAAGATTTCATGTGATTTAAACTTCCTTCAGAGACATCCTGGTTAGGTTTCATGCCTTATGAGAAAACAGCACAGTTAATAGTCCATAAGAAAAAAAATAATAAATAGTTATCTGATAATACATGAAAAGCTTTTCCCATTTTTCTTAATAATGCAATAGATTTCTTTCAATTGTGATTTGTTAATTTTATTCCCATATTTTTCCACATGCATATCAGTACTTCTTTGATTAGCTCAAATAGCTAAAGCTGTAGAGCTGCCTCTCCACATAGCCACAATTCTATTGTTGTAAATGTACCTAAATAAAGAAATAGAACTACAAACTCCATATTCAATATTCAAAAGCTCCACCACATCACTGTCTTCCTGTCAGGGCTCACCATACTTTAAGGCTGATAAAATCAGATACCAGAACCAGGGTGCAAATGCAAAACCGGTGCAGAGTGCACTTCCCTTAAGTGTTCCACAGCTGGTAATTTTTATTCTTCTTCTAAATTAATTGGTGCCATCCAGCCCTGGATGTTTGTTTGTCCTGGAGGAGGGTGCCGGTTCCCAAGCAGGCGCTCGCCCTGCTGGAGCCACTGAAGACTGACAGATGTGGGGGCCCAGGCACACAAAGGGAGCACTCACACTCACAGCAGCAACAGACCAGAAGAAACAGCCCTTTGAACTGACTCTATTTATGGCTTGACTTCCTTGCCCTGTGCTCACAAATAGCTATCATCAGCTTTTTTGATTAGAGAAAATAGCTGCTAATGAAAGTGTAAATGACACTGGGAGTGAATGGGGGCTTTATGGTTATCCTTAGCATGGGGGTCTGCAGTCACTGCACCCTGAGCAGTGCAGGAGCAACTTGGAGCACCAGGAACAAGTGCATTATAGCTTGTCAATAGACTTGACTGCATCTGATTAAAAAAGCTTACAAAGAGGGAGACAGAGAGTAGAGACATCTGTTACACAAAATTCTGTATTACCTTGGAGATCTAAATAAATGAGGAAGTTCTTGGAAGCTTCAGAGATAACGTTTTTCTGCATTTTGGATTGTTGAGTTTTCTTTACATGAGTGAAGGAGTTTTGTGACAGGAGGGTGGTGATGTAACCTCTGAAAGAGCTGAAGAGCTCTTTCTCAAATGGTGAATGTCTCTGAGCCTTCTGTGGCTGTGGTATTGAAATTAATTTCAATTAGTAGCAGAATAATTGATTGCTGTGAAAAATGGGAGGCGTGACAATGAGAGAGGTGGCTTCAGGACAGCAAACACCTGGCAGATGGGATGCTTCATTCTCCATATGATGGATGAAAAGAATGCTTTCAAACAGAGACTATGGCTTCTTATGCTTTCCTTCCAGCTAGGATCCTTCTGGAAGAAGAAGGTACATATATGCAAAGTGATTTTTAAATAAGGCTTCAAATAAAGTCACTTTAAAAGTTCTGAGTGTTGTTCATCATCTTCCAAAGTGTCTTTTGGTGGTTGGATGACATTGTATTTTGAGAGGGAACTCACTAAACCTTTAAATGAAAAACATTTAACAAGCTGTCATTTTTTCTGACCAAATCATATTCTGATTCTTCTTGGATCAACCTCTCTTAGTGCTGTGAAAGGAAAAGCTCCAGAATAGCCTGGAGTCAGGAAGGAGCTGACTGTGACAGTCATTGTCCTGGAACACAAACTGAAAAAAATGAACCCCTGAGCTGACCCTTTGCCATGTGCTTTTTCATCCTTCACCTATGCATCATCAAGCAAGGTTGATGGTTTTTCCTCTGATGTAGCTGGTTTAAGTAGTCATAAAGCACAATTGCAAGGACATAGCACAGCTTGTGTGGGGATCCCCTGTGCAAAGGGTGCACCATAAGCTCAGAAATGTGTCCATGGGCAGGCGGTAGGTGTAAAAACTGCACAGCAAAGCTGCTCTCCAGTTACATCATTTGGTGAGCTACCTGAGCTGTTCTCCTGCTGCTCCATAACCACCTCCTGTCTTCTTCACATCCAGTGGTGAAAGGATCCATCCGCAATGTCTCCCACGACTCAGAGAACCACATGTCCCAAGTCGATGTCAGCATCCAGAAAGTCTACAGGCAGAAAAACCGGATTTTCCAGCAGGAGGAAGGGAGTGGGGAGTGGCGAGGCCCCATCCGAACCCTTCTGCAGTGCAAGGTGAAGAAGGGAGGGGGAGATTTCCTCTTCACAGGGAATGAACACTTTGGGGAAGCCTGGCTGGGCTGTGCCCCTCGGTTTAAGGATTTTATGTTGGTTTACCAGGCTGCCAGAGAAAGGGGAGCCAACCCTTGTGAGTTTGAGCTCAACTGACCTGAGAGACACTGTTGTTGAGAGTTGAAAAATTTCTGCCCAGTCTTTGGATACTGAGTCTGGAGCAGAGTTAAAACCAAGGACTAAAGTTAACAATTCCACCCAAACTGGGACCTGGAAGATTTCCTGAAGATAATGGCTCTGTGAGCCCTGTGACCTCTGGCTTTTAACTCACATTAATTTCTCTTTCTTCACATTGTACTAGTTTGAAAACAAACCAGTGGGAGGTGCCAAGTCAGAATAACAATTTGATGGAAATTAAAGAAAAGAAAAAAAAGTAAAAGAAAACATTGGTTCAAACTGACAGAGTCAAGATACAACCTGAGTCCCTGTTAGTCAGGGTGGTGGTAGCAGTCTGGTAGAACAATGGCTGCAGTCCTCTGAAGTGGTGATCCTGTAGAAAAAGGGTCTGCTCTTCCTCAGAAGGTCCAGTGGTGGCTGTGTAGCTCCTGTCCTCTGGAAATCCAGTAGAAAGAGTGTCTCTGGTGTTCAGAGTCCCAGATTATATCCACGATGGGATGCTTGGTTCCTCCCTCTGGGTGGAGCATCTCACAATGGGGTAATGAGTCATGAGGCCAGGTGTTGATTAGGCTCATTAACAGGAGATAGTCCGGAGGGAGTTATCTCTGAGTCATGGGGCAGGACAATGATGGGCCATTAACAGCAAGATAGTCTGGGGGGAGGAGGCAAGGAAACCCTGCCCCACCTGATTTCCACAGCTCATGAGGATGGTAATAGAATACACTGCAACCCAGGCCACACATCTTTGCCTCACAAAATAACTGGATTTTGGAAAGACAGCCTTTTGGGGGAGGTTAGAAAGCAGCCTGTGCTCAGTACTACAAAATTCTCTCTAACATCTTTTGCTCTGTGTATATGTTATGTGCTTTTTCTCTAGATATTTTTCTCTCTTCCCCAATCTCTGCTTGATTTGTCTTCCTTTACAGGCAAATGTGAAAACTCTCTCTAACCTGGGGGGAAAAAACTACCTCTAAAGCAAAAAAAGCCCTTTCTTCCTTCACCAATAACTGCTTGATTTTTAAAATGGAACATAGATGCTGTAAAAAGTCCATGGTTTTTTCTGACATTGAAAAACATTAAGGAGTTTAATACAAGCACAGACAAAATGCAACTGTCACCTCATTAAAGTTGTTGAACTAATTTAGGATCAAGAATTGCTCATTATGGTATTTACACCTAAATTATCTACCTCTTTTTAATTAGCATCTATTATTTGAATGGTGGCTCCTCCCACCCCCCCTTAGTGCTTTAGCCAGACTTACATAATTGCCTGTATTTTATGTAAAAGGAATTGCTACACCATAAAATGATATACAAATGGGTCTACCACACAGAGCCCAATAAATGGGGTGAATAAACCCATTATTTCCCATGTAATGGCATCTGATTGCAGCCTGGGCAACACAGGGCTGACAGATGTGAGGCCATGACAAGGCCTGGAGAAAACTGAATGAGAAGAACTCTGACAGGCCACAATTAATTGACTTTTGAAATGACTCCTTTTTTCCACAGTTCTACATGGCTGAGCAAGATTCACAAATTGCTGTCTTGAACGTTTTTATGGGACAAAATAGCTGCCAATGAAAGTCTAAATGACATGAGCTTTGAATAGGAGTCCTACAATGACCACACTGTGACACGTTTTTAACTGACATATTGATTATTTGAGAAGTGGCAGCCACTTAATTGGGAGGGCATTAGGAAGGGGGTAAGAAATGGGAGGGAGTCAGAAGACTGGGTATAGAAATACAGTCTGTGAAACACTAACCAAATACAATTTTAATAAAATAGGGAATGTTCTGATAAACATTTTTACATATATTCACAGAGAGTATGATTTGGAGTCTAAGTCAGTTGTCCTTTGTGCTGTGAAAAAGTGATCACAAAGCTAAATTAAGAGGAAATGTCATTAGCAAGGAAGAAAACAGACCTTATATGAGTATGATCATTCTGACTGCCCTGGGCCCTCAGTACCTGCTCAGGACCCTGGCTGCAGTCACAGTCAAGTTTACACAGGCTTAAAATACCTCTTCGTCTGTCTTTGGAAACTGAGGCCAAGCTCTGGCAGATCTAATTGACCTAATCCCAGGGACTTCATGGGACAAGTAGCGAAGATGAGGATTTTTCCTCTCGTTCGTTTTTATAGTACTTGTCACACTGCTCAAGCAACACTGTGTGAGTCTGGGAACTCTTCAAAGAGTTTGTTCCCCAAAACCTTGCTCAGCCCAACTCACTTGGAAAACTTTAGGTGGAAATGTTTAACTTGTTTCATGGATGCCTTTGCTTGGGCTGATTTTTAAATCGATTGAGCCACCAGAACAGCTCCCTGCTGAGTTGTTTTCCATTGGCTACATGGGGAGGCAGCAGCTCGCAAACCACACCCCCCTCAGTTTGATTTCTCTGGGTAGTGTCAGGAACCATCACCCATTGCTGCTTCCTGGTTGTTATGATCCGGTTTAAACTCAGGAAAACAAAGAAAGCTAAGTCTCTGTGCATAAACCCAAAAGGATTGAGAAGGTTCAAAATATTCCCAGAAATGAGATTAAAACCAAACAAGATTAAATGTTGATGCCAAAAAATTGATGTATTTTATTTAATAGTAGAGAGGCAAAGGGAAGGGAGGGAGGGAAGGGAGGGAAGGGAGGGAGGGAGGGAGGGAGGGAGGGAGGGAGGGAGGAAGGAAGGAAGGAAGGAAGGAAGGAAGGAAGGAAGGAAGGAAGGAAGGAAGGAAGGAAGGAAGGAAGGAAGGAAGGAAGGAAGGAAGGAAGGAAGGAAGGAAGTGTGGGTGGGGGAACAGGAAGAGGTGACAGGGGTTAGGTGGAAGCAAATCACCCATCCAAGGGTCCCAATGACGTCTCGTTGCTCCCCTCCCTCTGCTCTGCTGGTGGTGAGGGTCCCCCATCGCTGCCATGGCCACGCTGCCACACGCCGCCACACGCCAGAGAGCGCAGAACTCCGTGGGTTAATGCACACTTCGGGCCAGGTGGGAACGCCCACGGGCCTCTCTTGCAGGGGCTGGCTTGACACTGTCCCTTGCAACACTGAGGGTCTGGTGCATCATCTCTGGTGCTCTGTGCAGAGTCTGGGGACCCCTTTGAGGGGGGCCCCTGTGATGGGCCATGTCACCCCTTCTGCTGTGGATGAGCTCCCCCCCGCCCCCCCGGTGAGCATCCCTCAGCTGGGCTCTGCACAGTGGAGGATGGGCGGTCACTGCATCTCTGACCAGAGGCTTTTCCAGGATACCCAAAGCCTCTCCTGCCCCAGCCCCTTTGGTGGAGGGTCTGTTCGAGCCTGGCAGCTGATAGCCCTGGGGCTGTGGTCCTCATCTTGGAGGTGTTAAGCTTGTGCTCAGTGAATGTCCCCAGCCCTGAGTTGTTACTTTATCTTATCTTCATCAGCGAGCAGTGTCAGGCCTCAGTCAGGGCCCCATTCAGGGTATGGTAGTCTCCTCTGCAGCTTTTGGAATACAGCTTTAAAAGTCCTTTAAGAAAATGTTTAAGTCACAAACTGTAATATTTCAGTCTTTGACGCAGGTGTAACTTAGGCTAGCAGAGGCTGGATGTCACCTAAGGCTTTTTTAAGCAATCCGCTGCTGTGTCTTTAATTGTCCATCTTCCTGCAGCTGAGGACCATGGTTTTGCTTACCCAACACAGTCTCCAGTTTTGTTTACTGGGAAAGATGATCTCATCCTCAGTGAGGATACAGCATTACCGATAATGGGTGTGTAACTCAAGGGGAAGGAGGCAGTTTAGGACCAGTCCAGATGACAGCACAGCCTCTGCAGATCTGCTTGCCCCTTCCCCAGCTCTTCTATAACCCAGTGAGTAATGTACTAAAAGACCTGTTCTTTGTATTCTGTTGTGTCTTCACTTCTGTCTCCCTCACTGCTTCGACCCTGACCACAGAACAAAACATTCAGAGATAGGGTTTACTGTGAATATTTATTGAATTCAAACCATCACTCACCAGCCAGCTCCTGGAGTGGTTACAGGCACATGGACCAGATGGCACAAAATCCATATGGTAGCCCTGCCTGTGTCTGGCTGGCACAGCTACAAATAATAACACACCTTATACAGACTGAAGTACAGGGCTGATATATCAGTACAAGCAACAGGCTTGTAACTACATAAGCATTTCTTTTTCTAAATACACTGCTTTACTGATGTCTTTCATTGAAGAAAAAATTAAATTTAAACATTAATTTATGTTCATTCAGCAACTGTTTCTTGATTTACTCTCACTTGTACATTAAAATGTAGGTCAATTCGCATCCTCATGGCATTAACACCAGAATTAGTTCTTTTTCTAGGCTAAATTGCATTCTTTGTAATACTAAAAAGAGAATTACAGTTAAAATACATGCTTCTATATATGTCTTGTTTAAAATGAGTACAGCTCTGACAGGTACTGCCCGAGTAAAACTACTTCAGTTGTGTTGAAAAGGTTTTTAAATGATCATTTATCATGTTGTAACTAATATTTTTCCTAATGTTATATCACACTAATGTTTCAATATATTCAAGATACCTGAAGCTAAACAAAACAAAATTTTTCAGAAGCCCAGAGATTGGTCCTAGTAATGCCAAGGTCACTATTTCAATCCCCACACGGGCCATTTGCCTAAGAGCTGGACTCAGTGATCCTTGTGAGTCCCTTCCAACTCAGAATACTCTGTGATTCTGTGAATTCCAAATTAACAGAACTTCACTATATGATTTCTAGTCATTCATAGCACAAAAGAAAGGAAAACAGAGGATCAGGAGCTCAGCAGAAGGCTTGTTCCACTGCCTGGTAGTCCAGGGCACCTCATGTGTTCCACACAGTTGGTCCTACACCAGAGTCCCATGTCAAGAATCCCACTTTGTCCAACAAGGCAGAATAAAAGCTGCTCTTTACTTTGTTTGGGTGTCACTCCAGACTATGGCCAAAGAAGCCCATAGAGTCAGAGGACAGTACTGACACCTCTTTAAAGTCAAGAAGCAAGGAACAGAGGATGGGGACTTTCTCCACTGCACAGACTGCTGGAGCACGTTTTTGCCCACAACCAAGTGGACAGAGTACTCCTTCAGCACCCCGCTGAGTGGATCCGCAGCCCTGTGGCAGAGCCAAGCAGCAAAAGGATTTCTCAGAGAGAACTGCTCTTATCTTTCACTGCTGAAAAACTGGAACAGCAGAAAACCCAGTTTGTCATTCATTGTTGGCTCCCAGCAGGAGACATCCTCCTTCTGCACCTTTTGAAGTGTTCTGCTCGGGTTGGGAGTTTTAGTGCTGACTGTGCTTTGGAAAGTGGAGACCCTTGAGAGAGTAGAACTGCTCCAAAGACAGCCATGGCACTTTTAGATCCACCATCAATTCCATATTCTATTCTGACCAAAAAATTGGAAGAAATCAGACTTGTGCTATCCTTGACAAAGTACTAAGGGTTTACAAACCAAGTAAAAATAGAGACACCAAGCCTGAATTCCTGAAAGCCTCTCTCCAAAGCACTTTGGCTCATGTAGGCACAGAGGTTCTTTTAAGCCTTCTAACAATTCCCTGCCAAACTGCCAGCAGTGGCTTTGTGTTCTATTTCACTAAGTCCTGTAAGGGGAGTTTTACACATCCAAGTCCAGGAAGGTTCTTGTGTGAGTTTCCTATCACCTACAAGAAATAAGACCTTACACAGTAAGTCCAGAGGCACCAACAAGATACAGGCTCAATAACTATGAGATCCAAATACCTTGATTGCCTACAGATTGTTTTAAAGTTGTAAGCAAGAAGTACAGATTCCTCTGTACCTGGTGAGAACTTATGAAGACAGACAACAACCCTAAGAACACCAGGAGAATTAAAAATCCATCCCATGGGGAACGGATCTATATTCTTCTTTGTGCTAATTCCCTGTGTCAAGACTCACCCTGTCTGTCCACAGGCTTCATGCACAGAGGAACCAGCATTTTCCATTGAGTTTCCATTCCATTTCCAGAGTGCATTACCTGCACTCTGTCTTGACACTCCTCAAATTGGAGTCTCAAAAACATGCAAGAAATCCAGTTTCTACCACCTGAAAAAACAAAAGATACACCAGCAGAGAATACTTCACCTCATAGAGGAAAAGCTTTATGACAGGAGACTCTGCTTTAAGCTAAAGATAGACCAGCAGAGAATATCCCACCTCACCAAGAGGAAAAGCTTTATGACAGGAGATCCTGAGACCAAGAATGCACCCCCTGAACTCTTCAGCACAAAAAAAAAAACCCAACATTGAAGAGCCTTCAGTGTGAAGATGTGAAACATGTTCTAGATCAGACAATGACAGAATGCTACATCCCACAATCTTCATCACAGGCTGCACACCACTGCTCTGCAGGATGTCTTCCTGACAACTCTCTGGTGTATTCCCAGTGTCTGGGCTGATGTAACTTGTTTCCTAGTAATTCTAACACCATTTCTTTCCCATCAGTTCTAAAAGTCTCTGCAGTTCCATTCTGATGGGATTGTGATACTGGCTTTTATAACTCAGAGCCATAAGACCTCAACTTAGGGACTTCACCAGCTCTTTCTGTAGCATCTGGTAGAGTCATACACTGAGAACACCTGTATGGACAACAGTACGTGCATGGGCAAAAAGGCAACTGTGAGACCCCCCCCAAAGCCTGAATTTGTCAAGGAGTTCTTCCTGTTTCTTTCTCAAAGGCGTTATTGTTACCCATGGAACACATTAATTCTGTTGCTCCTTTACAGCAAACCGCAGAAGCCACAGGCGCCACGGAAGACATTTAACAAGGATTTGCATAATGACTTTGATTTTAGGGCAATCAAGATCTTTGCAAACCATTGTCATTTTTACTATCACCAGCATTTTGCTAAATCACTATCAAAGGGCTTTAGCAATTCAGACCAAAGAATTGGCAGGTTTCCCAAACTGCTTAAAAGAGATGATAATTTTTGTATCAAACAATCAATCTTTGAGATGGATTATCTGTGCTGTAAGTGAACTAAACTGAGATACAAGACCTTATGCTTTCATTTGACAGAGAGAGACAGCAGCATCACTGGAAAACAGCCAGAAGGCTGGGTACAAGGCTTCAGTGAATTGGGCTTTGAATTTATAGATCAAGTTATGCTTCTCCCCCACTGCCATGAAAATCACAAAGCCCCCGTCGCAGTGGAGTAGCACCCCAATCCTGGTAGCCTTTGTGATGGGCAAGCACTTTTCAGTGTCATTGTGCCAGGATGATATTTTGGAGTTGAGCCACTCGATGCACCAGGACTTGCTGTTCCTGCCCAGGCGGCTCTCGGGGCCCTGCCGCTCCATGCTGCCGTAGCAGATGCCGATGCCGCAGAAGCTGTTGTGCTGCAGCTCCACCTCCCAGTAGTGGATGCCTCTCTTGAAGCACTGGAAGCCCAGCACCTGGCGGTAATCGGTGAAGCGCTGAGGGTGGTACCTGTGACCCGCGGAGGTGTCTGAGATGGACATCTTGGTGTAGTTCTCAGACAGAACCACGGTGTTGTGAGCTGTGTTGTAATCCAGTGTGATGTTGGCAGCATCTGCAATGACATGAATCACTTGAAGGTACTGAAGAACAAAGCGCTTTTATTTATCCTGTCCCACCTCAGCACTTTTTCCCATGTTTATCTGCCAGCTCTGCTCCCCTCCTCAGTGCAGCCATTTCTTAGGGCCACAGTAAAAGCTTCTGGGTTCAACTGCGGCTCCATGTTACACAGCAGGCAAATGGAGGGCAAGTTTTCTTCCTTCCTGCAGCCCCACAGGATCCCTTTATCACCCAAATACACCCTGGCAAAAGAAGGTGATTGCTGATCTGGCAGCAAAAGGTATGCCATGTTGTATAACACCTTAACAAGCCATCATGGGCTCACATAAAAGCCTGTATTTAATTTAAAAAGAATTAAATAGTATTTCTAGGCTACTCTAATGCTGTCATTTTGGGGGAAACCAAAGTAATTACTAAAAAAACTTCATTTATCTTCACAAAGATACGTGAATGCTAAAGACGAATTTGATTCATCTGGCAAAAGAACCACTTAGAAAACTCCTGCCCCCTTTTTCTCCAGAAATTTCCTTGATTTGTAACAACCTATTAAGCTAACGAAACCCCCCAGAAATATTTTTCTCAGGTAACTACAGAGGACACGTAACACCAGTGCAATAAGAGCAAAGTTCATCTTTACGGAGTGTAATGTTGGGTGTCTTACACTGCAAGAGCTCCTCTCTGGGTTTCTTCTGGAAGCTGCCAATGAGCTCTTTAGAAGCAGCAGCTGTGGTGGTTGGTGTGGTGGTCGGTGCTGTGTCAACAGAAGAAAAGAGAGTTTGGCCAGTTGGGGAGAGACCTCACCCTATCACAGACACACTCAGGCTGGAGCTCATCTGGTTTAGCCTCCTGCTCCATGCAGGGTTAACTTCAATATTAGCTCAGACTGTTCACTGTCATGTCAAGTTTTGAAAATCCCACTCTCTGGACAACTTCTCTCAGTGTTTGATTGCTCTCACAGTGGCCAGCAAGAGCCTTCTCAGAGCAAGAGAACTTTTGCTCAATACACCAACACTCATGACCATCTCATCATTTTAAGAGCAGTCAATGAGAACTAGAATAGACATGATGAAAGTTTCGACTCACCAACTTTAGCAGCTTTCTTTTTCTCTTCTGGATGGGGGGAAAAGAAAAAAATAAACTGTGAGTTCTACTGGGAGGCAAAAGCCACTGCAAGGACTATGTCAGCTGTAACACCATCACCATGGCTCTTCTGAAACTGCAGCAGTAGAGAGCTGACAGTCCAGCAGGTTGAAGCCATGTACAAATACCCTCACACTGGAAAGCTGCACATCAAGCACAACCTTCCATTTGCTTCCTATTTCACAGCATCATAAGCCTGGAAGGAGGCTGATCTCCCCTCCAGGAGCAGTGTTTTCAGGCATATGGAATACTCCTGTTCCCATGAGGAACACTGCCAATTCCTTTCCTTTTTACAAAAGAGCTGTTAGCGCACCAACAGGAGCTACAGCTCCTTTCCAGTCCCACTCCCCCAGCACACCCCCCTCACTGTTCCACACCCAGCACTCAGACCATGTGTCAAGAACTCTGTGGAAGTAACAGAACTTTTTTCTTAACACTTGCATTTACTTCAAAAAGAAAACATGGAAGATCTTCCAAAGAGGCTACAGTGCCCATTAATCCTGGTATCTGGACAAAACATCAGTGAAAGGCCCCAGTATAACCTGCCACAACGACCATCACCCCAACCCCAGACTGGAGGCAGGATGTAGGCAGCAAAATGTTTGACTCACGCTCCTGTAATCACCACTTACTGGTATCTGTCTCCACCTGTGAAGTGTTTTGAGCCTGGGGAAGGGTTTTCTCTTTGTGGGTGTAGTCTGTGAGGAAGGAAGAAAAAAAACAGAACATGAACAGATCATAAGCAGAACTCAAGAGACACAAATCCATCAAACAAACCAAAAGGTGCATAGCACAAATTTTAAAACCTGCAAGAACCAGAGGGTGGGGAGGCTCTGCTTTGTTTTACAGCCCACACTGACACCACTACAGGCTGATGCACTCCTCTATCTGTGCAGTTCACCTTCCAGCTCACAAGGCATCCATCCCCAAATACCCCAAAGCACCCTCCCTTCCCTGTTCCCAGATGCTCACTGCAGGTCATCACTTCATCACCACCACAGCAAACAGCTCTTGGGAAACTGCTTCAACTCTTATTTAATAGTAAAGCCATAGTTAGGAGAGGATGATGTTCTGTAGTACTTACGTGGTCCATAAGGCTTTTTTCCAACAGGGGTTTTGTTTGGATGAGCCACTGGAGGGGCCTTAATTTTCACAAGTTTGACTGCAATGGTGATAATTTACATTATCGTTTGTATAGCCAAGAACAGTCATGCATTAGTGAGGACATTTTTCCATCTCATTTTCAGTTATATGAACAGAACTGAAGTGATATTTGGCAGAGATGGGAACTGCATACCCATTCCACGGTCCAAAAGACAATTTGGCTTAACCCGGTAAGTAGAGCTTTGTTCCACAACACTTACTTACACAATCAGCACCTTTACAGCTGGGTAAGCAGAGTCCTGCCCCTCTAAAGCCTTTCAAATCTCTCCTCAAATCCACATCCTAACCACATCTGACCCTGCTACATAGTACCACCATAAATTACTCAAAGGAAGAAAGGCTAAGCTGTGCCAGAAGGGTGTATCGTGATACTCATCAGCTTATCCAAATATAGATAACAGTGAAGAGACAGTGGCACATTTTGTCTCCTAATTTAGCCCAGACTGTAATGTTTTTGTGTGGAAATGGAGCACTGCAGAGATTGGAAGACACAATTTATATTAACCAACTGTATTTGTTGCACTTTTTTCAAAAAATATATTTGGCTTGGAGAGGAAAGATCCCTCATTTCAGCTCAAAGCAAAAGTAGAAAATGCCAATTTCCCCAGTGATACAATACCTTCTTCTTTTTTCTCCTTACTCTGAATCACTGAAATTTTCACTATTTCTTTAAGGTTAATGGCAGACTGGTAAGTGGAATGCATCACATTTTGGTCCATTTCAACTACAGGAACGAAAGCCTCTTTTGTTGATGTTCGTTGCAGTGCTGCTGCTCTCTGAAATGACAAATGAAAGACCACCTTGTGTATCACACAGAGAAAAATACAACCAAGTTACTTTAAATGGGGTGGAGTTTGTGCATTCATCTCGAATTCAAGGGAACAAAGGCTACAGTCAGACACAGCTCATGGCAAAATTCCAGTAGCAGCTGAGATGCCTTAATTCCCACTGGTACCTGAACCAATGAGGACACTCTACCAGCCAGGTCACAGCACAGAGCTGCCACACCTCATGGAGGTGACTCTTGCCCAGTGACCCCTCTGCTTGTGGTAGAGGCAGTGGCTGAACTGGGGGAGTTACCAGACACTGATTCTTTCACTGATATTTGTGTACTTATCAGTACATCTTTTGATAGAAGGTTCTTGCACACCACTGCATTACCATTTGACTGGAAGTCTCTGGAGAGCAGGATGACCACAGCAGATTTTTGTCATTTTGCATTCTAGAATGAAGAACTGGATTTACATTTAAATGACATATTACCTTCAAAAACAGAACGTCATCACTTTCAGTCAGTGCCATCTCAATCTGATCTTTGAGAGACTGAATTTCATTCTTCTTATTTCCCAGAACACTGTAAATATAATCAAACTTATTCCAAACTCTCTTTTCTTCCTCTGTAATTGCTTTCATGATCTCATTTTCTCTTTCTTCAATTACAGCTTTAATTTCTGTAAACTCATTTCTGACCAATTCCTTCTTTCTTGAAGCTGTCTCCTGGAGCAGAAAAGAGCAGATAGGCACTGGCTTCAAAAGAACAGTTTGTGACCAAAATATTCTCAGTGCTACTGCACGAAACCCTCTGAGGAACATATGGGGTTCTCTTCCTTGAAACAGGCAAGAGGAGAGCTGTGTATTTCTATGTGGTTTGGAAAGAAAACTCCTTCACTCAAAAGGAATAGAGCCCATTCTCAGTGTCACCCTCACATGAGGGTATAAAACCTTGCACAGTAACTGGTTTCCTCCCATCTCCCACAGAGCTGCCTGGCCTTGCCAAAACTCCTCTTTTCTGTTCCTGCCTAATAACTCTTCTCCTGCCAATGCAGCCTCAGTACTACAGCTGTTGTCACAAGGGTACAGTCACCAACACCACGCAGTAGTCAGCAGGTGCCAGGCAACCTGAGAGCACTTTGTACAGTTACCCACTTACAGCAGATTGGTTCTGGTTTGTTTTCACTGTGCTCATTGCCCGGGCAGTTCTTTCACTCTGACTATGCAGCTCCACGAGTTTCTTCTTCAGCACCGACTGCAACAGGAGAGACCAGAAAGTATTTCAGAGAGGCAGTTGTCATATCTGCTCTCAGTTTTAAACACCCTTGTAAACACTTAGTACTCTCAGCTTAAAATCTACCTTCCCTTGAACCTTAGAGCTTATAAAAAGTACCGTCCTGCACACGTGTGGTTTGTGGCACCACACCCTCCCACACCCACCCCACCTCTCCCAAGAGCAAGATGCCACTGTTCACATTCTCTTGATAAAGGACCCGGTGCTTTCATCAGCACAGCAGTTCTCATGCTAAGAATAAATGTTACATTAGCTCTCAGGTTAGACTTTGGGCATGAAGTTGACACTACTGTTCACCCCTCTCCTTTTGAGAATTTTCTCATTCAGATGTGATTTACCTGTTCCTGTAGTTCAAAATTCTGCTAAGCTCAATCAGGGATAAGTTCTGCAGCTAAGCTGTGTACACACTCACTGAACAGATGGGAATTTGGCCACCTAAACTTTTTCAGCATGCTTTACTCATCCACACTGATTTTCAGCTCGAAAATATAAAGGTCAGGTTTCCTTCCCTTCTACTCTGTGAACCTCCTGGTTTTCATCTACGTACTAGAGATCTCCCTAGGATACCTTTATAATTCTTCTCTTTCTGAACATCTGCAGAGGAACGTCAGCCCCCCAGGCTGTGAGAAGCCTGGCAGGAAGCAGAGCAGCAGAAACAGCTCAGAGTTCTGGGTGACGCCACAGAGTGTGGGAGGCCTCACCGGTGAGCCCAGCCCAGCCCAGGAGCTGGCAATCAACTCCCTGACAGCTCCTTCCCAGACCCCTGCCCGTGAGCAACATCTTGGAGAGAGGAGGAAAACGCAATGAATGACTCTGAGCACATGATGGAGGGCAGATAACAGCTTGCCAGGGCCAGACATGAGATTTACAGTCGATGTCTTGCTCCGGCTTCCCCCCCGCACTCGATAGCGGCTCCCCAGGCACCGAGGGGGCCAAGGAGCGCTCCGGAGTGCCCTGGGAGGGTGTTCCAGCCCCGGGCGGCACCGGCCACCCCCGCCCAGTCCCGGCTGCTCACCTGGGCAGCGGCTTTTGCCTGTTCCAAAGGGCTGGTGGGGCACAGCTTGTGCCCGAGCAGGCAGAGGGAGCAGATGCAGACGCCGTGCTTGCTGCAGAAGAACTCGAAGAGCCTGTTGTGCTGGGGGCACTTGCGCTGCTGCAGGTCGCGCAGGGGCGGGCAGAGCTGGTGGTCGCGGAAGGCGGGGCTGTCGCGGTGCGGCCGCAGGTGCTCGGCGCAGAAGGACGCGGTGCAGGTTAGGCAGGTCTGCACGGCCGGCGCCTCCCGGCAGCTGTCGCAGGACACGGGGGGCTCCCCCGCCCAGCACCCCGCCGCCTCCCCATCCTCCTGCCCCTCTTCCTCGCCCTTGGCCCCGGCGTGGCCCTGGAGCTGCTCCACCACCCGGCATAGCACCGTGTTCTTCTGCAACTGCGGGCGGCCCGCGAAGGTAGCCCGGCACTGCGGGCAGCTGAAGCCCCCCGAGAGCCCGGCCCAGGTGAGCTCCAGGCAGGAGGCGCAGAAGTTGTGCCCGCAGGGCACCGTCACGGGGGTGCTGAAGAGGCAGAGGCAGATGGAGCAGGTGAGCTCCTCCTCCAGCCCCGACAGGCCCGACTCCGACTCCAGCGCTGCCATCGCCCCGTCCGCAGCTGGCCCAAGAGCCAAAACCAAAACTGGGCTCGGAGAAACGAAACTACGGCCGGGGCTTTCCGGAAAACTACGTGTCCCATCCCCGCCCCGACGGGAGGGGCGGCAGCCGGGGGACGGACCCTGAGGCGCCCGCCCATGTCGGGGGCCGGGCAGCCCCGGGATGCTGGGGGCTCTGCCCCGCGGAACGGGACCCCCGGGGCGCGGACGGGACCCCTGGGGGGGACGCGACCCCCACGCGCGGAGCTGCGGGCGGGCCGGGCCGGGGGCTCCGAGCCGGGGGTCGGGGCAGCGTCATCCGGAGGTGCCCGGACGCCTCGGCGTTGGTTCTGAACCGCAGCGGGGCATTTGGGGATCGGTGCCCACCCGCGCTGCCGGCCCCGCTCCCGGCCGGCCGCCGGCACAATGGTGTGAACCCCAAATCCCGCCGAGCACCGGCCCAGCTGCTCCGAGCTATGGGTAACCCGGCTGCTGGAGATCCTACGGACTCATAGAACGGTTTGGGTTGGAAAGGACCTTAAAAATAATCTGTTTACAACAGCTGATGGCAGTGCAATGTTTTTAAAGCACACAGGTTACTGCATTGTGAATGTGGAAACCGTCTCAACAGAAGATGCTTCCTCAAATTTCTTTTTCTCAGTCTTAACTGTTCAATAATCACTGTTTCTAACAGGAACGTTGATGCTGAATAGGAACACGGCAAGTACTCCTGTCTTAACTAACCTGACCCCAAATTCTTCCAGTGGTCTCTTCCTCCCCTCTCTTCTGCCTTGTCTGCTCAGGGCCCTCTGTACTTCCACCCACGCTGGCAGCAGGGGTGAAATGGAGCAGCCTGGCACAAAGTCTGTGATCTCCCAATAATTTAAACAGAGCCTGATGGGCTGCAGCAGAAGGAGCCAAGTGCTCTCAACTCTTGTCCAGTGGGCAAAGAACACCTTGTGTGGAGAACTGCTGAGGTTTCCTTTAATGTCATTTAAAAGTATTAGCAGGCAATCTTCTTGGCATTAGTCCTCAGGGACTTCCAAGAATGTTCAGGAATTGTATAAAGCACTTGAAGTGATGGTGGGTGGTCTGTTACAATTGAAACCAGCTCCTAGCCAGTTCTTTTGGAAGATTAAATTAAATCTGGACAATCATTGTAAGCCTATGTTGCACAGGTAACGTGGACTTGTACCTACATCAGCCTTGCAACACTCCTTCAGGACAAGCTCCAGAGGGGTTGTGTGTCACAGGGCTCTGAGTTACTGCTTAGTAACAGATACAGGTGCAGAAAGGCCAATGAAGGCATTTGGAGCCGCAGGACTATGACAGGAGCAAAAGTTCAGGGATCAGCTCTGTCATATCCTGGAGGGTGGAGGAGTTTCTAGGAGATGGGCACAGTGCCACAGGTTTACAGTGTGGGTGGGATGTGCTGATTAGGACCTTGTAACTGCTGCCAGAGGAAATGCAAACACCTGACAAGGGGTGGCTGACAGTGACTGCAAAGGAACATTCTTAGAGAGCTGTGCTGTGCAAGAGAGGGGACCAAGGAGCAGATCTTAATGTTTGCATTTTTTATTTTTCCATAAGTGAACAAGCACCCTGGGCTTATCTGGACTAAGCCTCTGTCATCTTTCAAAGACTCAGCACCTTCACTGTATTTTCTGCAGCACTCACAAGGTATCAACCGATACAGACAAAGGTATCCAAATAAAAAGGGTAAATACACATCCTCACAATTGTAGCTTTTGCTTCTGGAGCATAGCACAGGATGTTTCGAGCTCAGATGAGCAGTTTAAGTTCCCCATTGTCAAAAAGGGCTTGAAATTCTGGTTTTGAGGAAGCCCAACCACTCCTGTTGTCTGAGACAATAAAGTTTTAACATAAAAATTTACTGCTAGCATTTAAATAGCTACTGAAGTTATTACTTTCTTTTGCTTGCAAATACTTGAGAACGTCCTGTGATTCTGAACTAAATCTAACCCTTTGCCCAGACACTGCACATTCAAAGTGCCCCACAGAGCCCAAGCAGGGATTTAGAAGCACAGTGCGAGAAATTGTACCTTGTGTTCCTGCCCCCAGCAAAGGGGCTGGCGAGACAGGAAAGCCCGGGGGACAGAAAGACAGCAGTGAGGGTTTGTTCAACGTTTCACCACCTCCCTGTGGGATTCACATGCACATTGTCCCATCCCAGGTTCCTCAGAGCAGCCCCCAGGAGGTGGATGGGACAGGGAGGGCTCTCAGCAGCTCCCCTAGGCTGCCTTCCCTTGGTCTGATTTGAATTGGGCAGTGAAGCAGTAGCTTCACTCAAACTTGGTAACAATGGGTAAATAAAATTCAAGATTTTACTTTGTAAACATTGTCTCTCAGGGATGTATTTGTTTTCCAGCACCAGCTGTTTGGCACAGCCAGAGTGACTCTGCATCCATTTAATTCATGGCCAAAATACACAGTAGACAATGGAACAAGAGGTGCTATGAAACACTTGCACTTAGCTTTTGCGACTTCCTAAGAAAAAGTAACAATTTCCCTTAGAAAAACAGTCTTTCCATTAATCCCCACTGTCTGAGCACAACTGTGCTGGTGTCTGACATCTTCTTCTCATCCAGTTTGCAAGAATAGCCACACATGAATCTAACTGAACTTTTCTCTTAAAAAACAAATCCTACCATGAAATAATGGCATCTGAAGAGAACCACAATACACAAATTCATTTTACTTGAATAAAAATGATTCCTTCACAAACAAGACATTTTAATATGGCTGATGGAAAAATGCACAGTATTTTAATGTATTCATGCACTAGGTCAGAGTACATGACAGCTAAACCATAATGCACAATTTTTCAGGTGTTTGTTTGTATTTAGGGTTTGTTTTTTTCCATGTCTTCTCTGTAGGAGTCAACTACTCAGGGCAGGGATGATCCAAAACTGTAAGACTTGCCAAGGCTACAGAGGTACAAGGTGCCCCCTCAATGCTAATAATTGTTAGAGCTGTCAGTGCAGTGCCTTGACAGGACCTGATGACCCATTCTGCTGCTGGAAAGGGAAGAAGAAAGGCAGCACAGAAATTTCAGCACTTACAGGGCAAGAGGGTTTGGTCTAAAACAAAAAATAAAGGCTTTCAGAGGCTACACAGATTAACACAGTGGGACACAATTGTGCCAGGGGTTCATGTTATATTCCACTGGTTTTAAGTTGGCAGTTACCAGTACTATTTATCTGCCTCAAAATTATAGAAGCTTGAAATCCACAGGCTTTTCTGGACATTTCAGGTGAACGCTTTAAGTAACTGCAAAGTCACAGCATTTGTATGATGCTTGGCAGCAGCAGAGGAAGAGTTCTGCACATCAACAATATTTATAATTAGTTTTTAAATGAAAGTGACCCCTGGCAGTTATACAGCTCTAGCCAAACCCAGACATTTAGTTACTCGCAGTACAGGGTTGTGTTTTATCTTTTAATCAAACCAATCCAGTTCTGTGGCTTGCTACAGTAGGATATAAATATTCAAACCCAACAGATCTATATTAGACTTCCTATAATAAACAAAGTTTTCATGTATTACATAAAAACATAGCCTAAGGGAAAAAAGTGGTTTTCTTCTGGCCTACTTCTTTTTAAGCCAGTAATATCCACCAGTGCACCTGCCACCCTCAGAACCAGAAGGCAGCATTTCACAGAACAAATCTGTACAATTATTCACATTTTTTTGACATCCTAGATGGTTCCATTTTCAATGCTGGATCCATTAACTGGAGGCTCCACAATCAGTCTTGGCTCTATCAGCGCATCCCAGCTTTCAGTTATCTGAAAACAAACCACAGGCAACACTTAACAGGTGCCAGCAATACCAGCAGATGCAATTTGTGTGCCATTATGCTTTTGCCTAGACCTGAACAACAGCACTACGGAAGCAAGATCTCAGCTCCTCTGTGACTCACTGATCCTACTGATGAACCTCAACCTGCCTGCTGTCCCGGGTAAGGAAAGGTGCGGGTAAGAACAACAGCAATGAAATGAAAAGCTGGTAAGAAAGGATCTCTATGAGACATGATGTTGTTTATTAGCCAAAACAAGAAATTTGATGAGTGGCTGTGACCCCAGTTAATTGATTAACATGCAAGAACTGATTATTATTATATAAACATGCACACTCTTGCTAGAAAGGAACAATTCTTTTTGTTTCCATTTATTTAAATTGGATGCACTATTACAAAGGGAATGTCCCTGAGGTGAACAGAGGCAGGAAGCAGGACAGGTGTCAGCTCTGCAGAGCTGGTGACAGGGCTCAGAGCAGGCCCCACGTACCTTGGTGTCCTGAGGCACCGCGTACTCGATGAGCTCCACTCCGTCTGCAGACTGGTACACCAGGTCGAACTTCCCTGGCTCCTTAGCAACTGAAAAACCAAACAGCTCAACTAGCTACAAACCAAAGAAAGTTTAAATGTTTACCACAAAAGCTGATCAAAACCATTTTGGTTTTGAGGTTTATTTTGGGGGTTTTTTTTGAGCTTAGTGTCTGGGTTCATAATTGTAACAAAAGATCTTCAAGTAAAACTGAATACTACGTGCCAAAATTAAGGTAATTATCTGACTACTTACATGAGAAAGTCAACAATATGTTGCTGAAATTTGAGAAAAATGCCCCTATGACAATTCATTAATTCTGGCTTAAATGGCAACTGGAGAATACAGAGTTTCAGAAACATTCATCATTTCAGGTCTCAGGAACTGCCCCTTGTCATTGCAGGGACTCACTTCCACACCCACTGAAGACATACCATTATGACCTCACACTCTCTCTGTAGTTCCATAAAAGAATTTCTTCAAGAAAATGAAACCACAGTAGAGATGAGTTACTGACCACTCAAACTGACTGAAAATATTTATATTGTAAATACCCATGAGCATCCTTCAGTTCAACTAGCAAGGATTAGAACTTCTCAATTTAAATAGACTTTTGGGAGAGGGAGTGAGAAGGGGAGGGGTGTGTTGAGAATGAACCCAAGGAAGTTGGGAATACTCCTGAAAGATGAAGTGTTCCTTGGGCTTTTGGTTTTCCAGGTGACAGCACATGACAACAAGCCCTTGGTGTCCCCAGGTACATACATTGTCCTGCTGATGTTGAAAGGATCTCAAGTTCAATCTGCTTTTTTTCAACATTCCAACTGATTATTTTCGCCTCCTTCACAAAGCAACAAGAAAGAATCAGGTAAGACACACTTCAGCACCGGATAACTATTCCATATTTACAACCATTGTGCTATTTAATTGCTGCCAGAGGAAATAAGTATATTTGGCTATCAAATTTTCCAGTCTCCATGTATAAAATCTGCAAAGAATTAATGCTCAGCAATCTGTAACGACCTGCATCAATAAACCAAAGTTACTCGTTGTCACCAACTTTGCAGTTTAAATCAGCACTTACCCAGAAACCAAGTTATTTGAAGTAGCAACAAAATTTTACTTGCACCAGTTTTAAGAACTTGCCTTGACTTCAAATAGCAGTAGACTCAAATACAACTACATTTTTCTACTTGAAGGTCTGCATTTTTTGTCATCTCTAAAATATTAATGATTATTAATAATCCTTGCAGTTGGTGGTTTGTTTTTTGGTTTGTTGTTTGTTTGTTTTAATAACAGCTACACTCAATTAGTTTCAGCTTCTAGGGTTTTTGATTTTTACTGCTACACCTGCAATAGCCTGTGGAGTCAACTGGATGCAAAGAAAAACACTGCACAACCTCAAAATATTTAAGCCATACCTCACCTATCATAGTTCTTTGAGTGAATGAAGGGAGGAAAGAAAACCAGTACCTTATAGTCTGAAACTTCAGGACTGTAATTTTCACTTAGTTCCAGGCGCTGTTGAAAGAAATACAAGTAACAAATTGTAACTTTCCCCAGTCTTTGATGATTCCACCTATATCCAGACACAGTTTCTTCAGCAAGAGAAAAGTGCAAGAGCCAAGTCTCCTACCCCTGGAATCCAATGCCAATCATGGCCCCAGGTAGACTTCCAGGACTCACTGCTCCAAAGGATTTACATTCAGGTCAGGCTGTGTGAGGAGATAGGGGAGATGGATCCCAGTCTCCTCAACTGCAGGGATTTCATTTTCATTTACTCTTTTATTTTGCACTGCAGTGTAATTATTTGTATGGTACGATTTGCAATAACATTCACATGGAGAAATCACATTGAAATGACAGCAGAGACAGCATTTGTTGTGTTATACATAATACAGAAAGTCTAAAGAAATGCACTTCTGTATATGCTCCAAACATTTGTAAAAATCAAAGCTTTACAACAAGTGAATTTTTTAGAGAAACTATTGGCTCAGAAACTTAAAAGTGGCTCAAATGAAGCAATTTTAACCTACTAACATTCAGTATTTCCAGAATTCTTTACCTTAAAAGCAATTCTTTCTCCCACTTGGGGTGGAGCAGCTAGAAGAGGTAACACACTATAGTCTCTCTTGGGAATCTCCACGGGATTCTGTGAAACAAAGAGTAACCCACTGATTTAAATACTGTATTAGTGAAAACAGAAGACAGTGTTCATGCTGTACGGATTGCAAGAAGCTCTGAGAAGAGTAAGGTACATGCTTTCTTTTTAGATATATGACACAATCACTTTATCGTTGTTTCACAAACAGTTGTTTCACTTGTTTCAGGCTGACAAGTGGAATTACAGTAAATAAAAGTTAAGATCAACCTTTATCCCACTAATCTATTTCTGCTTTTATGAATTATTCTCACCCTATAGGTCCTTTGTACAGTTCAAGCTGCCAGAGAAAGGTGACCTCTGCCTGTGTCAGTCACTCACCTGGACAAGGACAGAAGTGTTTGTCACAGCTTCATTAAACTGCCTCTGTTTCTGGCCTTCACTGCTGTAGTTATAGAAGAAGCCAGGGTTTGCTCCTCTCCCATGGCCTTGGCCCCTCATCATCCCACGAAACCCACGGCCCCTAGGTCCTCTCCAGAAGTTATCCTCTCCTGTTCCACGCCCCCTTCCACGGCCTGGGCTGGCAAACGGTCCTTGGATACTGGCTGGCAACTGTTTAGTGCAGTTCCTCGCTATGGAATTACCCAGTCCAGCATCTGCCGCAGATTTTTTAATGACAAGTGTGTTTGAATCTGAACTATCAGAGTCTGAAGAGGAGCTCTTTGCTTTGGGAGCCTTGGTGCTGGCTTTTACAGCCACCACATGGTTTGGCACTGATTTTTCCTTTGCAGGGCTGTCTTGTGCTGGTGCCACGTTCTCATCCTCCGTACTCGAGTCAGAATCTGAACTAGAGGACTGAGGTTTTTTAGCATTTTTTTTTATTGCAGTCTTAGTCTTTTCAATGTTAGACTTTACAGTCACTTTATTAGTTTTCACATCAGAACCTGAGGCAGATTGGGATGTGTCTTTGGGAAGTGTCGCCACTACAGGTTTATGGGAAGATTTATTTTCCTTTACATTTAATTCACTGCTGTCACTGTCAGACGATGTGCTGGAGGAATCTGAAGCTCCCACCCTCTTTTTCCTGGACTGTGTTGTGATCTTTTTGGTGCTATTTTTACCAGAATTTACAGAAAAGCTCTCATTTGCCCGTTCTAAAGCCATCTTTTCTGCAGCAACCTTTGTCTGCTTTTCGTCCTTCTTTTTTGTTGCCAACTGCTTCTCCCTCTCTGTCTTTTTCATCTTTTTAGAATGGGCAGTAGACCTCTCTTCCTTACCTTCTGCAAGTCTATTTCTTCCACTAACTTCTTCCTTTCTTTTTCTTTTCGTGTACCTTTTTTGAGTGTCCCGAGTATCTACAGAGGTCTCTTCCCTAAAAGAGGAATACTCAAGGTTATGCTTCTCCTTTTTCTTTTTCCTTTTATGCTTGCCTTCATTCCTAGAGAATTCTTCTTCATCCTGCTTGTGTCTGTGCCTTTTTTTGTCTTCTTTTGTTGTGTAAGTAAAGACATCATCTATCTCTTCATAATCATCTGCAATTATCTCTTCCAATTTTACTCTGTTACCAAAAAAAAAAAAAAAACAAACAAAAGCCACTGTTCAGCATAATGAACACTCTTCCCTACATGTTCGCAGCTCAGGCAAGTTCCTCTAGAGTGAAGCTGTTCCAGCTCTTCCCCGGACAGTCCAGAACCCTCCCCTGCAGACACAGTCTCCCATCTCCGGGAACATTTCCAACCGCTTGGCTCCCTCCAGCCCTTCTGGACATCCTGGGGTGTCTCAAGTGCTGGGAATCAGTGCCCGTGGACACCTGGCTCCCGCTCCACCGCCCAGGGAAGGGAGAGCTCAGTCCCCCAGGGAGGCCCTGTCCCATCAAACCCACGAGGGGATTCACAGAATCCTAGAATGGGTCAGGTTGGAAAGGACCACAGTGGGTCATCTGGTCCCATCTCCCTGCCCAACCAGGGTCATCCCAGAGCACAGGGCACAGGGTTGTGTCCAGACAGCTCTGGAACATCCCCAGTGAGGAAGACTCCACACCCTCTCCGGACAATCTCTCCCAGCGTGCGGTCCCTGCACAGGGAAGCAGCTCTTCCTCATGGTCAGGTGGAACTTCCTGGGCATCAGTTCCTGCCCGTTGCCTCGTGTTCCATGGCTCGGCACCACCGGGGAGAACCCGGTCCGACCTCTTGGCACCCCCTTTAGGTACTGATAGACACTGATGAGTTGCGTGTGTGGGACTGACTCCCCGATCCCGCTGTCCTGATTCAGGTCCTGATCTCTCTGTCCCAGTCCTGCTGCCCTGCTGCCCTGATCCCGGTCCGGATCCCGCTGTCCCTATCCCGGTCCCTATCCCGATCCCGCTGTCCCGGTCCGGTCCGTACCGCAGTGAGTCGTTGTCCCGCACCAGGCGCGCGCTCTCCGCGGGCGGCAGCAGCGCCCCCTCGAGGAAGAGGCTGAGGCGGGCGCGGCGGCTGAAGCCGAAGCGGTGGCGGATGAGGCTCAGCAGGTCGGTGACGAGCCGCGCCTGGCCCGGCTCCAGCAGCAGCCAGCACAGCGCGCAGCCCGGGCTGGCCGGCGGAGGGTGATCGAACACCAGCCGCAGCCGCACCGGGCCGGCGCCGGCCGCCATCATGGAGGAGGAGGAGAAGGAGGAGGAGGAAGAGGCGGAGGAGGCGGAGGAGGCGGGCGCGGGGGGCGGTGCCTGAGGGCGGGGCGGAGCCGGTCCCGTGACCGCGGGAGCTGAGGGAGCGATGAGGCTGCTCCGCGTTGGGACTGTGCTGTCCGTGCTGCTGCTGGCGGCAGGTACGGGAAGGACGGGGCGGGACGGGAGCAGGGCCTCCGGGCACGGCGCTCCTGTGTTCTGCGGCCGCTGCCGGGCAGGGCCCGGGCTGAGCCGCGGGAAATTCCGCTTGCCGGGGTGGCGGTCGGGAGGGACGGAGAGGTTGGCGGGAGTGCCGGCGGGAGTAGCAAAGCCTGGCCACCGCGGCTTGGAAGAGCCTTATCGCTCCTTATCGCTCCTTTTCCAGTTGCCATGAGATTAAGGGATGGAATGTCAAAGGTCTGTTCTGTGTCCGAGATGGACAGTAGACTGACCGCGTAAGGTCACCAGACTTTACTGACTTAAATGAGTTTAAATTATATTTTGGATTCCTTTAGAAATGGCCCTCTGTCTGTCTGCACCTGCTCTCCTTGGGGACTGTGAAATGGTGTGGTCTCCGCAGACACTCAGATCAAAGTACTGGGAAGAGCTCAGTTGATCGGATCATGGAGCCGATAACGCCAAGGCTGCGGGTTCGATCCCCATACGGGCCGTTCACTAAAGGGTTGGACTCGATCCTTTTAGGTCACTTTCAACTCAGAATATTCTGTGATCCTTGTCGAAATTGCAGCTGGTGCGAGTTACTCCATTTGGGTTAGTGGGGCTGTGCCTTCAGTCCAGGCCTTGAAAACACTTCAAGAACAAATTATTCCAGCAATTGGGCTGTTATTCCAGCGGCAGCTCTAACGCCTGGCTCCGATAAGGAAGCGCTTAATTACACACTTCATTCATTGACAATAACTCAGCTGTGGGTGGGGGTGTAAGCACAGGCAGGTTTCTTACAGTAATTTTTTAAAATAGTAGTGGCACTTCTAATTATCACACCCAAGACTGAAATGTAGTGTTTTGGAACAAATCTGGTGGAAAGGCCAAAGCTGAGCCTTTTTACCTAGCTGATTGTTATCTTTATTTCCCCTCAAGGTGTAGTTCTGAGGCAGCCCCAAGAGCCCAAAGAGGTGTGGGGATATGTGGATGTTCGGAACAAGGCCCACATGTTCTGGTGGCTCTACTATGCAAATAACCCAACCCAAGACTTCACAGAGTTACCTCTCATCTTGTGGCTTCAGGTAAGCTTTGGTGAGAGACACCTAAGCAATAATTCTTTCAATCTACGCCTGGTTCAGTTTGATATCTGATATTGTGCAGCTCTACAGAAACAGGATTTAAAGCTGTCTGATTCTAAATGCCTTGCCTTGTGAATGAGGTGTTGGGGTTGGGAAAAACAAGGATTGATTTCATTCTGCAGTTGTGGGGTGTCCTCAACTGCTCACCATCAAGTTTGATTGCAATAACAGAGCTTGTTCTTATCTTTCATACAACAGTAGTGATTTTTGTGCATTGTAGTTTCACAGCTCCTTTCCTGGGGAGTTTGAAGTCTAAACAATGTTCAGAGAGAGTAGATAAAGTAATCAGAGATTTAGGATGATTTCTAAATGGAAACAATCCCAGTTTGATAAAAGTGGTGGCATGTTCTTCACAGTACATTTCAGAAGTTAATGTTGAATAGAATCACTTGAGGACTTGGTGTTTTTCTTTCTGGGTTACTTCATCAGAGTGAAACCTACATGCTGATTAAACTAATGACTTGCAAAGCCCTGGTTAGCAGGTAGTTAACTTTTGCACTCCATATTCAGGAAATAAGGTTTTGAAACTGTGCTCACATAGCAGGCAGCTCACCAGAAACTCTCACAAGTGGGTGACTGCTTCTCTGTTGAATTCTTGTTTTCAGAAATGGCATGTGTGTGCATAACCGAAGACCATGAGGAACAGAGCCTGCTCTGCAAATTAATGTGTAGTGTAAAAGCTGTTTTTAAAAATTTGCAATCTGTTGTTCTGCTTACTGGCTGGCTTGTATTTTTCTTCCATCTGTCATATCTATGCCATGCTGCCTTTTAATGTCTTTGTCATTTGGTATTTCCCTGCAGGGAGGTCCAGGAGCTTCAGGCTGTGGATATGGGAACTTTGAAGAGATTGGTCCATTAGACAAAGAAATGAAACCAAGAAATACAACCTGGGTACAGTAGAGAGTTCAGCTTCTAACTACTAATTGCAAATGTTTATTTGCTTGCGTAAGCAGATGATTGCTATGCAAAAAAACACAGAACAGTTTTTCATCTAAAGTTCAGTAGAACTATAATATTTCAAGTTAGTATATTCTGGTTAATAAATTAGCTTATAGGAATAGCCTTGTTTAGAACTGAGGTATAGACATATTAATTTGATTTGACGAAGTATGTCTGGTCTTCCATGAAATTGTGAAATGCAGATGTCTGGGAAACAGAGAGCAGGAAAATTGTAGAAAGTGTTATTTCAGATCACAGCTTCATTGTGTGCAGTCACAGAGCTTTTTCTGGATGGCTGGCAGTGTAAAACCTGTGGCTTGTAATTACAGGTCCAGTAAGGGAAAACAAATTACAACTGCCTGTGAAGGTGGAAGTTTAATTAGTGCAATATATTTGTGCTCTGAGCTACCAATAGTCTGAATTATTCCAGAGTTCCCTAGGTGACCTGCCCCATGATCACTGGGAGTTTTTGGGTATATTTCTGCTTGCAGATTGGACAAATTGAAGTTTTTTATGTTGCACCTAATTTTTCTGCAAGTTTTTTCAGGTCTAGGGATTTGCTGGCTCCGTTAATCATTTGTGCCATCAAAACTAAGTTTTTTTGCTGGTTCTGAACTGAGGTTTTATACAAACCTTCCTTCTGCTTCTGCAGTTGCAGGCAGCCAGTATCTTGTTTGTGGATAATCCTGTGGGCACTGGATTCAGTTATGTGGATGATTGTAGCTTGTTTGCCCAAAACCTTACTACAGTAGTTTCTGATATGATGGTTTTTCTTGGAGAATTCTTCAAGTGTAGAGCAGAATTCCAGGTAAGTGATTTGAATTCTTGTTTATCGTTGTATTTTTTCTTTGCTTTTAAATAGAATTCAAAAAGAATTAGGGAACAGACTTCCAGATGGGCAGTGTTTTGCTGCTGGGTAGTGTTTGGTGCAGGTATAACCACTGTCTTATTTGCCACATTTCAGAAGTTGTATCTTGAATTTGGGGTTAGTTAGATAAACATTGGGGTGGATTATTGTCTGTTGAGGGATCCAAGCAGCATATATAGGATCACATCTGCTTATAGTTCTAAAAACTTTAGAACCAACCCCAGAAAATCCCTAGGATGTTATGGAAACCTTATGTGCAGCTTAAAATAAAAAAACATTAAGTGTTTGATAGTTAGAGGTGAACAGCTTGTGCCTGGATCCTGTGGGATGCGGGAGATGGTTGGAGGTATCTTCTGCCCTCCACCCAACGAGTTCCTTGTGTGGCTTTTCTCTCCTCAGACCATCCCATTCTACATATTTTCTGAATCTTATGGAGGTAAAATGGCTGCTGGGGTTGCTTTAGAGTTGCACAAGGTAAGTATTTGGAGGATATAGATCACTTTCACTTTAAAACCTGGGGTTCTACAAGTACTTTCATTTTCTCGAATACACTGTCCCTATTGCCTAATTCACAATGCTACTTACTTTTTTCACTTAAAGAAAACTGATTCTAGAGTCATGAATAGCTAATTAAAATTTGATTCTTGGTTTGATTTTTTTGCTTTGTTTTGTTTTTCCTCTTATTCACAAAGGCTGTTCAAAAAGGGACCATAAAGTGCAATTTTAGGGGGACTGCTCTTGGAGACTCATGGATTTCTCCTTTGGGTACGTCTAAACTCCTCAGACTGTGGATGATTTGTTGTTTTGTTTTGTTTTGTTGGTTGTTGTAATAATTCCATGAGTGCCTAAAGTCAAAAATGCCATCCCTGCCTTAAGTGAATTAACTGTCTAGTGAGTCTGGTAAATCAAAAAGTAATACTCAGCCTTGCAAGCTGTGACTGAAGAATCTCCCTTTAGAATGTATCTAGATTAAGAAAAGTCAGAGAGCAAGGTCAGTGAGGAGCACACTTGCATCTGAAGTGGAGGGATGGTGGAATGTCCCTACACATCTCCACAGCCTTTGAGGTGTTTTGTAAGAGTCCTGCACTTAAATGTGGCCACCAAATGACTCACAAGGCTGCAAGTGGGATTTGTGTCTGGTGGAGGACAAAAAGCAAATTAAAGGGCTCTTGGTCCTTCAGTGGGATTGGCAAGGGAAGGCTTCACAGATTCCCTGCAGCACAGGACAATACCAAACAAACTATTATCTGCCTGCCATCAGCTGATCCTTGAGAATTTACAAACAAACCTGTTATAAAGCAGATTTGTTTTATAACTCAATTTTTCCCTTGTGACTTTTCAAACAGATCAGTTTTGATAATTCCCATCCTCTTGTTAGACCTCTGCCCATGTTCTGGCAGTGTGCTGCAATGCTGGGTGGAGAATATTTTGGTAAAAATATGTTGGTTGCTTTAAATAAATTTCACTGGTTAATTCATAGGGGGTTAATGTTGTTGCAGGATTTGTAAAGAATCTGCTATGTGGTACATAACCTTAGGGTTAAAGTGAGCTGACTGTACCTTTTTATTGGTACATTTATTTTTCTCATAAATATTGTTGCCTCAGTAAAGGAAAAGTAAGTTAAACCTTATGTCAATGATTGATTGTCAATTTGATGTCTCAAATCTGTTCTGTTTGTTTAGACTCCGTGCTGTCCTGGGGGCCCTACCTTTACAGCACTGTAAGTACCTTCTTAAACTCTTGGTCCTCACCTGATCCCTTGTGCTGCCATACAGTACAAATGAGTGTTGAATCTTAAGATTACCTCTTGGCCTGAATAAAATCTTGAAAGCATGGAGGCTGTTAGCAATAAATTGATGTGGAATTGTAATTAAAGATGTCCTTCATTGTGTTTGTCTTCCAGTCTCTCCTTGATGATAATGGTCTAGCAGAGGTGACTGCTGTTGCCAAAGAAATAATGGATGCAATAAATAAAAATCAATATGGGCTGGCCACTGAGCTCTGGGGCAAGGCTGAAGGTGTTATTGAAGAGGTGAGATCTTTGACTAACATTAAGAACTAACTGCTGCTTGGGGAGGTGCACAATTTCAAGTTATCCTTGAGCGTTGAGCTGGCATGAATTCTCCAACCGTCTGCCCAGTCATTTTTGCCAGGTTTTTTTTTATCCCAGTGCTGATACAAAGGAGTGTTTGCTATGCCCCACCGTGTGAGTGACAGAAGTGGGCAGGACTGCCCTTGTGGTCCTCCAGTATTGCATTGAGGTTTCAGCATATACCTAGTCCTCTTGATTCCCACAGTTTCAAATTAAATAAGCTATATCTTCTGGAAAGCTTTGAATATTGAACACTGCATCCAGCAAGACACAAATTTCAAGTTAAGCACACATCTCTATTTGAAGAACTACAATAGGATGGAAAGGAACCTCAAGTTATGGTCTGTTACTGTGGCACTGCATCTCGTTACTTAGAAAAGTTCCAGCATAAAAGTTTGGTGAAGTTTTGCTTTTGTTTCTCCTGTTAAAAGGTTGCTCCAAAATCTCATTCTTTGTTACATCTCATTCTTTAGTACATGTAAGACTCTGGCTTCCTTGGACAGAAAGACTAATCTGGAACCACTTCCTTTTTTTGCTCTTGTTTTTGGAGTTGTTTTTGTTGTTATTTTTTTAAATTTTGTAGCTGACAGTGCCTTGCACATAGTTGGTATCACTTCTTGCTGTTTGGAAGGAACTTTTGGTTCCTGTTTTACTTTTCAAATCAACTTGGCTTCTCCCCTCGGTTGTGATGGTGCTGGCGGGTGAAGGCACTGCAGTTCTTCTGGGATTGCTGTTGTGAGATGATTTCTTACCTAAGCATCAGAACTTTAAAAACTCAAAAATCAAGTAAAGCAGGACTTCAAGAATCTGGAGTAACATCTCTAATGGCAACACTGCTTGCATTTGTCCTCGGATGCAGGCAGCCTCTGTCAGCTGCATGAGAGCTGCCAATCTGCAATGTTTGAGTACATCCAGCTGCCAGCAGTTCCAACAGAGGGGTGGCTCATACCCATCACCACGTTTTCAAGGAAGCATTTTAGATTTTGGAGGCTTGTAGGTTGAAAGGATGTTGAGCAAGAGCAGCACCAGACTAGACCTGGCAGTAGGGGCTGTCTGAAAGCATCACCTGGCACTGCAGCTCTCTGTCATGAGTAATGCAGGGTAAGGCTTCCTGTAGCTTCACCTCTGCTTCAGAGGAGTAAATAACATCTCTGGCACAACCCATGTGTGAATGATACAGACTTGAGGAATCTCTTTCCCACTTCTCAAAGCAAATGTAGAGCTGAAGTTTTACCACAAGTATCTTCCTGGTGTGCAGGTAAATTGGCAGGTCACAGGGTCCTTTATTTAGGATTTACTTATCTCTCTTTTTTTTTTTTTTTTTTCTTTTATTCTTTTCAGGAAACACTGTTCCTCATACCTGAGAAATGTTTTTATTAGTGTTACTGAAATTATCTTGTGTTTTCAGAACACAGACAATGTGAACTTTTATAACATCTTGACTAAGGAGGTTCCAGAAGTGAAATCAGATGAACAAGAAAATCTCCATCTCAGTAAGTTGTATTTAAATACTTGAACTCCTGAAGCCCTGTGTTTCCATTCACATACCTTCAGCTCTGGCAATGGAAAGAGCCTCAATGTAGCACATCCTTAAAATGGATGTTGATATTCTCCCAAGCAGAACTTGTTTGCTGTTGCATAAATTGAGACAGATAGGAATGTGGAACAACCCTATAGATGACACCTCCACCTATACATCCTGCACAGAGTACAGCAAGGAAGCAGTCAGTATTACTAATTGCAACATCATTTTATGACCTTTTAAGTTACTTCCTCTTACTGTCTTTCATTTCTGTCTTTACAACAGGACACAAAAATGTCTCATCAGTATAAACAGTCTGATTAGACTCTTGCTCCACAGTTTTTTTTGTATCAATGTGAAAAACACATGTGTAGAGTTTCTTTCAAGCTCTTTTCTGTTGTATTCATAAGGGAAGGTGCAGTTAACTCCTGAAAGTAAAACACTGCAGTTCAAAAATAACTGGTCTGTTGAGAAGAGCCAAGTGGTTAAAGCAGAAGCTGATGCCCAGAAAAAGTGCAGAGTTAGGCAAAAGTAGGAACGGATGGGTTCTTCCTGTATCATCCTGCTTTAAATAAGGGTTTACTTCAGTGGTTTCTAGTAAAAGTAAGCAAATTGCTCTCTGTGGTGTTGCATTTTCATTAGAAAAAGGTTTGTTGGCTATGACTGATACTGAAAATTGTTATCTGTGCAGGATGGGGTCTTAAATGCGCCACTGATCAAAGCATGTTCTCTCTTTTCTCAGTGCGGCTTTACCAGCGCCATGTCAGAAAAATGCATCAGAGCAGCCTCGATGAGCTGATGAATGGGCCCATCAGAAAGAAGCTGATGATCATTCCCGACTGTGTGAAGTGGGGAGGTACTTTCCTGTCTGCTAGTGTGCACCTGATGAGTCCATTACCGCTGTTTACAGTACTGCATCCTGTAGGAAAACACTCTGGCAACTGGTCACATTCAATTGTCGTTACCCATGGGGCTAAGAAGGGGGTTTGTTCTCAGAAATGAAGATGTCATGGGGCAGGCCTGTGGGCAGATGTGGTTCTGGTTCTGCTGCTTGTATCTATCTTTAGCCAAGTAACTGAAAATACAGGGGAGGGAGGAAGATCCTCTGTATTTTAGCAACTGGTTTTTGTGTGTCATGCAATCTTGCTGAAATTCCTGTCAGCTTTTCTCTGCCAGAAGTCTGGTGTCATGTAATGACGTATCATATGGAGGAGAGGGTTTAAACAGAAAGGAAGGCTTAAAGGACTGATGCCAGCACCCTGTGTGTAAATAGGAGCTGGAAGCTACAGCCCTGTCTGTGAGTTCCAGTGGGAGCACAGCTGCTCTCTGGTCCTCTGGTTCCTTAAACTGATAAATCACTGGTGCCACTTTGGGCTAGGACAGTTTTATATGCAGCTGTGAACTCCATTTTAGAACCTTTAGCCCATGCCTCCATCCCAGCTTCAGAATGACATCCTTCATCACTTAAAATGTGTCTTTCTGGTTCCAACCAGGTCAGTCCAGACAGGTCTTTGAGAACATGGCTGAGGACTTCATGAAACCTGTCATTGATATTGTTGATCAGCTTTTGGCAGCCAATGTCAGTGTTACAGTCTATAATGGGCAGCTGGACCTCATTGTTGACACCATGGGTAAGGAACTTCTTGAGTGGGGGTGGAAACAGAACATGTGATGAGTAGAATGTGGACCTGTCAGTATATTGGTACCTAGATTTCTCCAGTCTCCTGTGCAAAACTCTTATCTAACTAGCAATGCTTAAATACTACAGTCATAAATGAGCAGCACTTAGATGTTTTGCTTATTTCCCTCTGAGAGAGGCAAACCCTTTACCTTCATTATACTGTTGAGAAATGGATCTGCAACATCACTAATTGCTTGTTTCAGTGATGCTAATAATTCACTTAATCCTCCTGGATAGACACATAGATGTGCATATGTGTATGCTCATTCATAGGCAAAGAATGCTGGTAATTAATGAGGGAGGATGCAGTGGAAGAGTGATCACACCTGCTCTCAGTGTAGGTTCCTGCATATGTTGGGCTTTGTTTGCTGCTTGCAAGATGCTGGTTTAGTCCAAGGGCAGTTTGGGAGCCAGGCCAAGTGCTGCTGAAAAGCCTCACAAGGCTGCTGTGCTCCCTTCCACTGGTCTTTTCTCACTGACTGCACAAACACCTTCCTATGTTGTGAAAAGCTTTATTCTTTGTCTGTCTCTGCCCACTTAGATATTCAGATGCCCTTCGTGAACAACACAGCAATCCATATTGAAGCAGGAAGCAGAGTATTTAGGCTGTCAAAACAGATTAGCAGTTAGTGGTGCTCCAGTTTATCATGTTTTGGTCTAAAATTGAGCTGTAGTTAACATGTAAATTCTTCCAGTAGTTCACAGGTAGGCTAAAGCTTTGTCCCCCTTGGAGTCCTGGAATTGATCTTGTTGCTGTCTTGACCTCCACCTTCTCTAGCAGCACCTGGAAACAGAAAGCCTTTCCAGTCTCCCCTCAATGAGTGTCTAACAAATAGAGAAATAGTGCCTCTTCTGATTTCCAGGAGGGGGACTTGGTATGGCTGATCCTTCTCCATGGCAGGACATTCAAGGTGTTTGAGGTGCAAAGCGAAATATGTTGGAATTTCTAGGGCTGCAGAGCCTCCAAGAAGCAAATGTTCAACTTGTGCAATCCTAAGTCCATTTCATACACACCTTCACTGTTTACTTATTCTCTTCTTCCTGCCATTGGTTGGTTTCAGTTTGTCCTGAATTCTCCTAGGCATAACAAAATTGTTTTTAGGATCTGAGCACACAGACTCTGTGCTAACTCTGCTGTACTGGTATCCAATACAGTGGGCATCCAGCTGAACTGGCCTCCCAAGCTGCTGTGGAACCATCTTATCAGTAATTACCAAGTATTAGTAATCAATCCTATCTCTTATCTCCAACAGGCCAGGAGGCATGGATCCGGAAACTGAAATGGCCTGACTTGGACCAGTTCAGCCAGAAGAGGTGGAAGGCACTGTATGTGTCTCCAGCATCCACTGAGACAGCTGCTTTCCACAAGGCCTATGAGAACTTGGCTTTCTTCTGGATTCTCAAGGCTGGGCACATGGTAAATAATAAAGTCCTTGGGGTGGAATCAGCAAGAAGACTGAAGATGTGTGTGTAGCTGCTGTCTGAGCACCTGCTGTCTGCTTCCTTACAGCAGCTGCTTATTCTATGCTTTTCTCTGTGCTAGGTACCAGCTGACCAAGGAGAGATGGCACTCAAAATGCTCAGGATGGTGACCCAGCAGCAGCACTAGGGGAGGGGAGGTCAGCTGGTCTGGCTTCCTGCCCAGCACCAGGGCACTGGAGGAGTGTGAGTCCGGGATCCTAAGCCAAAGGAGGCACAGTGGCTGTTTGGACACACAGCCTTCCTCATCTTTCTGATACTGTGCACAAGTGCTTGTGGAAAGGCATTTTTTTCCTTGAATCAGTTACCACTTTTGAATTTTTAAGCTGTGATTTGCTGCCTTAACACTGTTCGTAAGTGACTCTTCCAGAGGGAAGTCCCCTGTCATAAAGAACAAGCCCTGAACCTTTGCCTTGGAAGGATTTTGTGTTCTTGCCCTTCCCTGAATGCTCCCTTGTCTGTTTGCACACCAAGAGTAAAACTGATTTGACTTGATCTACTTTGTGTTCCTCTGGGAGAGCTGACCTGCTTCTCATGTATGACAATGAGGCTGTGGAATGTTCCTTCCTTTGTCTTCAGGCTTCTGCTTGAGTCACCTGGCTGGATTACAAGCTGAAGACATGGAAATGCCAGGACAGAGGACCTGCCCTAGAGGGATCACAGTCCATCTCATCTTGCTGAGGTGCCTGAATTAGGATCCAGGATTCTTCAAACTTCCTGTGCTATGGAGAGAGAAGAACATCCCACAGAGGAGGATTTGACCATTTTCATCTGAATCTTGTTTTCATTCTTCTTAATGCCCATTACTCAAACTTTGCCTTTAGCCTCAACACCTGAAGCACATCCAGCAGGAATTCCTGCTTTTCTGTATCCTGAAGCAGAAGGTCTGTTAATACCCTGTTGTTAAACCAAAGAGTCCCAACAGACAGAAACCTCTTAAAACCTTCTGGGTTTAGCCTGGGGAGTGGAAAGGAGCATTATATGAGCAGTAACAGCATAATTCTGAAAGATGATAGGAGTGTTTAAAGGAAGGATATACAAAATCTTGATCCATGTCTTTTAGAGATTTTTTTTAAGTCTTGCAGAGACCTATTATTTTGAAACATTTATTTTTATAATGCATAGTCAAGAAGAGACTTGGTCAGACATCATTTGACTTTTGCTATGGAGCATGAAGTAGTTGTTTTTTATTGGTGTCCGATAGGAGGCACAACAGCTCCTTCCAACTGTCAGAATCCTAAATAAATAGCAACCTCTCAATTACTCTAGCCACTGAAACTGTCATGAAATACCTGATAGCACTGTCTTAGCAAGAACTGAGGCACAGTGCTGTGTGAACACACGTGCAATCACCCAGTAGCTGCACTACTGGTGCCTAGTAATTGCTTTTCTTTTTTGTGTTCCCTTCTTGTATTCTTGAGAACTTTAGCACTGCAAATCCAGATTTGGTTTTTTAAACGCTTTTTTCAATAAATAGGTCTAATTCATCTCTCTTCAGCATCACATTGATTTCACTGCTTGAAAATGACATCTTTTCTGTTTTGGCTTTTAGATGAACAAGAGGAGGTTGCTACCAGTGTGTAAATTTGCATATCTGCATTCCAGGAATATTTTAAAATAATTTGCCAAGCAAATCAGTATGTTTGTGCCTGGGTAATGTGCTGGTTTGGGCTGGGATAAAGTAAATTTTCTTCCTAGTAGATAGTATGGGCTATGTTTTGGATGTGTACTGGAGACAGTGTTGATAACACAGGGTTGTTTTAGTTGTGGCTGAACAGTTCTGGCAAGGCCTTTTCTGCCCTCACCAGACCCCACTAGTGAGGGGCCTTTTGGGAGCACAAGGAGTTGGAGGGAACACAGCCAGGACAGCTGACCCTAACTGACCCAAGGGATGTCCCAGACCAGGTGGTGTCATGCTCAGCTGGGGGAGAAGAAGGAAAGGGGGGACCTTGGGAGTGATACCATTTGTCTCCCCAAGTAACTGTGGCATGTGATGGAGACCTGCTTCCTTGGAGACAGCTGCATACCTGCCTGCCCATGGGAAGTGGTGAATGAATTCCTTGTTTTGATTTGCTTGTTGCCTATTAAACTGTCTTTATTTCAACACATGAGTTTTCTCACTTTTACCCTTCAGTCTCTTCCCCATCTGTCTGGGGGGGGGGGGGGATAAGTGGGCAGCTCTGTGGTGTTTGTTTGCTGGCTGGGGTTAAACCATGACAGCAGTTTGAGTTGGCTGGTCCTCAGTCCTGTTATATACAAGATTATGCATTAATCCTAAATTAATACTATAGGGCTTGATAGAGGAAACTAATTGAGAAGGTGGTCTCTCCAGAAAGCAGTGTTTAGTGCTGTACTCGCCCTTTTTTATCAAATGAGACATTGATTCACATTGCCATGGGCTGGTGCTCAGTCACAGGCCTGAAGCATCTGTTCCTTGTCCTGCTTTGTTTTAGCTTCTGCAGGTTTTTCTGTTGGCAGAGACAGCTTGTGAGGAAAAAAGATGGCGTCAAGGCTGGTGGTAACCATTTGTTGGGTTTAGGGGCTATGCCAAATATAAATATGCTAGAATAAAAACACTTGCCCATGGAGACAGGCTTTTAACTAGGGTTCATTTAAATGCAAACAACAAAGCAGCAATCCTTTAGCATCAAGGAAGATTCATTTTATTCCAGCAAAGGCTTTGTCACTGATGTGTCACAGCTCTAGATCATCACAAAGGTAGGTCACCTGTCCAGCAGATGCTGTAGGAGATCAGTTGGCTTTGAAAGGAGTTCAGGTTCCACTGTGTATCTGATTAGCAGTGACATACTTTGTCCACTTTGATTTCATGCACTGTGCCTTTTCCAGATAAGGGCAGTAACTTGGCAAATCCATTAGAGTCATTCATTCTAAATATTAATAAGATTTTTTACAGATGCTGGATCAGTCATAAGAAAACAGCTCAGTGTTTGTATTTCATCCTCTACAGCTGCAGACTGATTGCATAGGTAGCCTGACAGCCACTGACTTATTTTGCTCACTATCAGTTAATTTTCACAGAAACAAATCTCTGTTAAAAATCAGTAATTCAGTACTGCTGCTTTAGCATGAACAGTTTTTGCTTTCTATAACTATCTGCCTTTTCCAAGCCAGAGAAAGAAACCTAGACGTTTCTTTCAAAGCCACAACAAAAGAAGAATGTCTGAGGAAATTCTGAGGTAAGATGGAAATCTTGGAGCACTTCTTCATTGTCATGTTGTGTCTATTATCCTGTAAATATTCTTAAGTATGGCAGCACAATTTTTATGTGTCACTTCTGAACCCTGAGACACATTCATGTTTTTCCAGAAGGGATTCAGGGATGGAGTAGTAATTTATCTGGCCCACAAACTGATGCAGAAAGAGTAAGAATTTGAACAGAGCAGAGTTCACCCTCACAAAGTTTCTCTGAACCTGTTTTTGGCATTTGCTGTGTAATAGATTTGATAGTTAAGGAGTAGTTGTAGGTCTTGTGGAGGAACAAATGAATCATTTGGTCACTGCTTGGAGAGGATTTCTTTTCTTTTTGGTGGCTGATTGAGGTAGGAGAGAACCATGTTGGATGGATCTGCAGGAGAAGAGGTGTATTAGCATGCATGGCCTAATGCAGCAGTTTTCAACCAGTCACCTAAAACATTGTCAAGGAAAGCAAAGCATCCTTACAAGTTTCATATATTGACCATTACTTGTCACCTGTGTTTAAGTAATTCAGTGGCAAGCATTAGCAGAATTGATTATTGAACTAACTATACCAATGGTCTAAACCAGTTGGGAATACTGTCAAGCCATATCCCACATAGGGGACTTCAGAACTTCCAGCACTGGTCTGAAATGCTCCTGAAATGTTAATCTTCAGGACATATCCTAAAGCATACTTTGATGCCTTTTTTAATTCCCTCCTCCTAACCTACTTGAGGTTGGAAAATAAGGCACTATAAGGGCACAGTATTGTGTCTCAGAAGACCAAAACCATACAGATTCCAGCTAATGTGTCACTGTGGCTCTGCTGTTCAGTATTTCCATCTAATTATTGCACAAATCTGGATCCAAAGTACATTTGTGATAAGGCAAGGTTTAGGATGTAGGACTTGTCCAAATTTCACTTGGATGTCACATAGGCAAACACAACTACAGATTCACAGGGGACTTGAAAAAGCAAGGCCACAGTGACTGTACAGCAGAGAGGCAAACCTCACTTTTACTGAAGCTGATTCAAATCCAAGAGCTCATTTCTGTTCTTCCCTAGTTTTTATCCTCCAGTTTCAACACCAGCATTTGTAAGTAGATACTGTTCTGAATAGGGCTGTATCAGTTTTAAAATGCTGTGAACGATCTAAGTGTAAGAGACAGCTGGAATAATTCCATCTGCAAGCTGTAGTCCCTAGACTTGACAGTGCCTACCACAGTCAGTCATTTTTGAGGGCAGCTATAAAGGCTGCTAGAACCAGCCTGGTTAAGCTGCTTTTCTATTGCTTCTCTGTTCCTGAAGTCTCCTTTTCAGGGCTATTTCTCTACAAGCTGGTTGCAGCATGTCTTTGAACCAGACTGTGCTCATCAGCATTAGCCCCACTTGGTCTGTGGCTAGTCACAGCAATAATGACGCTGCACCTACATTCTCCTGTATAAATATTTTTGTTCTGTCCTTTATCTCCCATTATCAGCCAGCTTGGACTCATCTCACACAATCTGTTTGGAGACACAACAAGTGATGACTGACATTAGCATCAGTATGGTATATCATGTTCTAATTTTATTATTCCCTTTCTCTTTTTATTATTCCCATTTCTCCTTGCTGAATACACCAATATCTGGGAATTACATTCCTGTAGTTAGCTCTACTAAAACTGCAGATGGAACATATTTATTCAGATGTTGTGTGATCCATCTTGGATGGGACAAAATAAACAAAATTGTAGAAACTTCATTTGAAGCAGTAAAAGATTACTTTTAACAGTTTATATGCTGTATTATGGTTGAGTTAGGCTAAAAAAATACTCTGGCTGGTGCATCCTCAGTCTGTTATAGCTGCTAGATGATTTTCTAGATGATTCATTTATTTTTTAACAAATTGAGGGACAGAAAGGAAGAAAAAAAAGGTCTTCAGGAATCTGGGGTTTAGGTCTTAATGTGATTTGCTTGTTAGAGCCAGAGAGGAATGTCTGCGTGTCACTTGACAGCCCTCTTTGGAGTAGAAGTTGAAAATAGCTTGACTGCTGCTACTACACTGGGCCTGCTTTTCACAGGGTTGTCCTGCAGCTTTAAACATTTTACTGCTTTCAAGAGGTTGCCAGATGCCATTGCACGTTAAAATCTGAGGGAAATGTAAGCCTGCCCAGCTGCTCGGAGCTGGTCAGAGAAAAGTGGGCAGGTGCTGTCCTTTTGCTGAGACAGCAGGGAGGTTTTTGGAATGTACCAAGAAGAGAGGCTTGGCCCCATGGCATCTGGAGGACTGTGGGACATGGAAGAGGGAGAAATCTTGTCCATTCACCTCTGCTTTACGTATTATTTTTCTTGCCAACCTCGGCAGGCGTGCCTTGGGTTGGTGACGCACGTGCAGTGGAGTGACCGGCCACTCGGTGGAGTAAGGAGACCTCGGAATGCCAGGGGAACGCGCTGGCCTTGGCATCTGCACCCGTGGTGCTGTCCCTGGAAACACTAGGGAATATTCGTTTGATCCTATGAATTCATGGTGGAATCAGCTGTATGTGAACCGTGACAGACGATTGTTTAATTTTAGCTGTAACTTCGGGAGAATAGGTAGTTTGGTCTTTGAGTAGTACGTGTGTTGTAAGAGGAAACAAATAAGGCATTAATATGCAGTTGCTCTCTAACTGGGCTCATCTTTTTGCGTTTTGCTCATGCCTAATTCATAATCTGGTAAGAATGCTGTTAAAATCGAGCAAGAGCATTCATACTGTGTAAAATTAAACCACTAAAATTTTACAAGGTGAGGTCCCATAGCACCTAGAAAATTTCAAAGGAAGATCCTTGCTTGTAGAAACGTTTTACCAAAATTTCTAACTTTTGTTGTTGTTGAACTTTTTGTAATAGAAAAATAGATTATAGAAAAGACAGAAAAAAATAAAATCAAATATCTTGCTTCTGTTCTGTACCTAATTAAGCTAGTCTGAGAAAACTCCATTACCTCTTAAGTAATATTTTTAATTTCTCAGAGGCAAGGGTGTTAATAAATTGGTTATTTCTGCCTGTTACGTGTTGTTTGTGACATTTAAAGAGAATGTCTAGCTGATAAGACACATATGTTATTAATCAGAGCAGTCAGCGGGAAACAGGATTTGATTCAAAATACAGTAAGACTGAGAATTTAAATATTCAAGGAGAGCTATATTGTGGATATTATAAAGAAATTGTACTATGAAGCTGTTCTTAAGGGCTGGGTCTCAGGATGTTGCTGGAACACAACCAGAATTGTAGATAAGGCCATCAGCCCTTGGGAGTGCCCTCCTTAGATGCTGTTTCTGACACCAGATTACAATTTGCTATGTAAGCGGAACTGACATTGATGGAAAAGCAGCCAATTGTAAAGAAATCCTGCAAACGACAGCCATGGCCTGTGGTATGCAATGAAATATTTCCTCTTGAACTTTTTATTCTCAGCAGGCAAATGTGGTAGCACCACCACTAGTCATATTTCAAGTTCAGGAAACTAGATTGGTGGCATGTAAAATACTTATTTCACATAGTTTATGAGTCAAATGAAGAAGTTTCCAAATATCTCTGATTAAACAAGTAGTTTGATATGCCAGTAAGGAAAAATAGCCCACTGGTGCATGTCCTACCTAGAAGTGGAGAAGCAGGGATGAGCGAGGAGCAGTGCCAGCTACACCACTGGAAATAAAAAACAACCTCCTGGATTCACCTTGGCAGTGCAGCTGCTCAGCAAGTGCATGGCACGTGTTTGGTTCACTATCCTGATTTTAGCCCCCATGGGACACTCCCAGATTTAAGATCCCAGACCTTTACTGACAGCATCTCTCATCCCAATTCTCCAGTGTTCAGTGCTATCAAATCATCTCCCAGCTGTCAGATATTTGCTCAACATATTCAGCTGTCTCTAATGACAGCTTCTACAACCTCTCCAGCTCTCTTACCAGCTTCATTCCAGTGCTTGCTGGCACTCAGGCTGTCTGTGGCAGTTCTTGGACTTCAGCACTAATTCCCCAAACCATAGCGTCTAAACCCAAATCTTCTCCTGCATCCACCCCTTCCAAATTAGTGCAAGAATGACACAGATTTTAATGCTGACAGTTTTGGTCTAAATCCATGTTGCCCCTTACTTGCATATCTAGACCAAGTTCCTTCATCTTCCAGAATAAGATAAAGGAGAGTCAGTGGAAATTAACTGGATTTCATGAAACTGAGCACAACCTCTCTGAGGTGGGGGAACTCCTCCTATGGTCCTGACAAACAGGAATATTCCTTTTTTTTTTTTTCTACCACAATATTTTTTGTGACTCCACTTCCCAGTCTGGGCCTGCACAGCTGCCCACCTGCCCACAGAGAGGGAGGTCAGAGCAAGGAGTTACTGAGACAATCTCAGCAAATGAAGTGGGACAGTAACACAGATGTGCTCTGAGCCTTTGAAGAGGTTGAACTCACTTCAGAGCAATTAGACTAACAGGAGCCGATTCCACACAAGTGTCTTCCCACAACTCCGAGGGGTACCAGCTCACACATTTTTGAATAGGTGCCCCCAAGGGCTGTGCTGAGCTCAATCTCCATATAACCTGAAGAGTTCAAGGGTCTCAAGATAAAAGCTAAACATCCCCATGTCTTAAGAATTCTGCTCTAACTAGACAGCTTCAGAGAAGTTTGCTGATCAAATATTCTGCTCCCCTTTTCCCTTTCACATCTCTTCAGAAATTCTTTGCTTCCTAAGGTTCATATCTGATCTCTGCACTTTGATTTTTTGCTTTTTCCAGACTGGAAAGACCGTTTAGTACATCAGAGAGGGAAAGGAGAACTCTTCCATGTTTTTTTATAAAAATAAAGGAAGATCAAAGTGGCAGAGGCTCTGGAATCAGCTCCTTATCTCTCTGAGGGTGTCTATGTGGGGAATTGTATTGCTGTCACCGTGTTGTTGATTGACAGCTGACTTACAGGCTACAGGGCTGTCAAGCCAGCCTCTTTCCAAACCTTGAATTTGCACATAAAAGGGATGAGAGACTCATGCTCAAAGAAATAAAACTTCCTGAGAACACAATGGTTTCTACAAAAGAGATAAATTTGGGCAGCTTGCTCTAATCATGGGATTTTCAGGGTTGTTTAGGGCCATATGGACCTCTCTTACTGCAAGAAGTAAATGAATGGATACTGTTTTGATTCAAAACCCACTGCACTTACATGGTCATTCATTTTAGTTGGATTTTAGTTGGTTATCAATCACCTACAGAATGTCACTCAGTGATTGATGGTCATCGGCACTCACCATCTACAGCAGGAAAGGAGTGCTGGCAGAGGCAGTGAGTACCTGAGCCTGACTCAGCCAGAGCTCCTTCCTCCGCAAGAGCTGGACCCATCACGCCTGGTCTGAGGCACAGTGCAGAAACCAGAACCATTCCCGGTCTCCCCTCTGGCAGCTCACAGCTGTGGGCTTCAAAGACAGTCCAAAACACTCCTGAGAGAAAGAAAAGGGCCAGAGCAGAGACATCAAATTAAAACCCAGCCATGGAGTACAGCAGTTGCAGGTGGCTTTAATGAGGAATCCTGCAAAGGCAGGGACATCCCTTCCCTACCTGCTCTGTCTCGTTAAAGCAGGGGTGGGCAGTGCCAGTCCCCAGCCAAGCCCAGCCATGAGGGGATCCTTCCCATGGCTCTGCCTGCTCGCTTGAGCGCAACGGAGCGCGGGGAGCTCCGCTTGTTCTGCTTTGCCTTAATTACCCCTTAACTCTTCTACACTCGACTTTTCCCCTCTAGCCTGGAACTGTTCAGACCAGGCTTTTTCTAAGAAAAAATATTGCAGTGTGACTGGTGTTTTATTTGGGGTGTCGGTCTGAGGTATGGAGCAGTGAAGGGGATGCAAACGGGTCCGTCCGCTGCCGCAGAGCCCAGGGGATGCCAGGCTGGCTGCGTCCCGGGCTGCTGCTGCTGTTCTCCTGTCCATCCTGCCTCGCTCCCTGCCCGTTCCCTCGCTCCTGGGGCAGTTTCCCTGCATCGCCGCTGTTCCCAAATCCCGTCCCGCTCTCTCTGTCCCGCCAGTCCCGCTGTTGCCAGTCCCAGTGTCCCGGTCCCGCTGTCCCCCCGGCCCCGCTGTTCCCCTGGCCCCGCTGTCCCCCCGGCCCTGCCGGTCCCGCTGTCCCCCCGGTCCCGCTGTCCCCCCGGCCCCGCTGTCCCCCCGGCCCCGCTGTCCCCTCGGCCCTGCCGGTCCCGCTGTCCCCCCGGTCCCGCTGTCCCCCCGGCCCCGCTGTGCCCCCGGCCCTGCCGGTCCCGCTGTCCCCCCGGCCCCGCTGTCCCCCCGGCCCCGCTGTGCCCCCGGCCCTGCCGGTCCCGCAGTCCCCCCGGCCCCGCTGTGCCCCCGGCCCCGCTGTGCCCCCGGCCCCGCTGTGCCCCCGGTCCCGCGCTTCCCGTCCCACCCCACTCCCGCCCGGCCCCGCCGGGGCCTCCCTGCTGCCCGCGGCGCCCCCTGGCGGCGGCGGCGGCCGCGCCTCCCTCCCTCCCTCAGCTCCGTCCTCCAGCTCTGCCCTATTGTTCTCCCGTCCGTCGCTCCCTCCCTCCATCCGCCGGGGCTCGCGTCCTCCCTTCGCTCTCCTCCATCCCTCCCTCCATCCCTTCCTCCTCCTTCTCGCCGTCGCTCCCGCCCCACTCCCCGGAGCTGATGTCACGCACCCGCTGAAGGCGCGGGCGATCATGGCTGCTGCGGCCGCGGCCGTGCCGCCGGCCTCCAGCTAATGTCCGCGATGGAGCCTGCCAGCCTGCTGCGGTTCCTGCGGAAGCTCAAGGAGGTTTTCGACGTGTGTGATGAGGATGCGGATGGGTTCATCCGGGTGGAGCACTTCGTCGCCCTGGGGCTGCAGTTCGGCCAAGGGGATGAGGTGAGTGCGGCGACCCCCGGCCCCCGCGCAACTTTCACCTGCTGTGCCTGACCCCGCCCGGGCCGCCCCGTCACCCACCTGTCCTCACCGCGGCCCCGTCCCTTAGGGAGCCCCCGGTTCGTGCCTCAGAGCAGCCCGGTCCCGCTCCTTTCGGGGCGGCTCGGGCTCCCTCCGTTCCTCAGGGGATCCCAGAGCCCTCCCCTTGGCGGCCTGGAGCCCCCTTCCCTCAGGGCCATCAGCCGCCTTCCCCCTTTCCCGTGGAGTCCTCCCCAAAGGCAGCCCGGCTCCCTCCTTCCCTAGGGGGTCCCGGAGCATCCCCCGTCCCTCGGGGCAGCCCAGACCCCCGCGCTGACCTGGTCCCGCTCCCCTGGGGTACAGGGACCGGTCACGGTGCCTTTCGGAGGGTGTATTTATTCTGGGTTTTGTCCGTCCTGGCTGAGCTGAGCTCTCCCCGGGGTGCCGGGCTCCGTGGGGCACTGGGAGCGGAGCCAGTGCGGTGCCGGCAGTGACTGGATAGACAGGGAAGCGCCTGTCCAGGCGCCCCAGAACGGCCGGGTGATGGGTTGGAAGCCAGGGCTCCATCCCTGCCTCCCTCCAGCCCTTCAGTGACACAGCGTAAATCTGGAGTCGCGCCACCGGTCTCGGCAGAGCCGTTGCGTCAGTGGGACCGGTGTAAATCGTGACATCAGTGTAGATGGGAGTGGGATTCCGGCCAGAGACAATGAGGGGACGACATGCGCTGATTGGAAACCGTTCCCTCCAGTGATTCAATCAAGGGCTGCGGCTCCAGCGAAATGAACCAGCAAGAAACGCTTTCCTAGGAGAAGTCTTGGGATGTTGCACTTCGCTGTTCAATGCTTCTCAATGCGCCCAGCAACTTTGGGTGCTGGGGGACCGAGTGCAGTTGGGACTAGGATGGGGTTCAGAAAACCAATGTCAAACAACCTTTTAAACTACAATAAAACAAATTAATGTGAGGAGCTAATAACACGGTAGTTTATAGAGGGATGCCAAAGAGGCAGCAAAGCCAGAGTGAATTCAAGTAATTGTTGGAGCAAATCACTTATTTCTGGCTTACCACTCTTAATGAAACACAGCTTGTGAATTAAATCAGGAAATCAGGAGACAGAAGGCTTATTTCTTACAGATAGTCATAGGTCTTAAACATTTTCTTAATGAGAAGATGCAGTTTCTGGTTTTAACAAGCAGAATAAGGAGAAATGAGTAATAGTAACAACTTTTATTGATTTGGGGTTTATTTGTCTCGTTGTATAATTTTATATAAACTAATAGAAGTATTTTTAAATCCTTACTGCCAGATAAACTGCATCCAAATTGCTTTTTGCACTACTGTGTTTATTTGGAGGCAGATCAGTGACTTTCTTGTGCAGCACTGAGGAAGAATGACGAAATTCCACTGGCTGTTTTGCAGCAGGATGACATTGATGATCATAACAATCCTTTTTGGGTTTAGAAATCTTTCAGGTTGCAGGAGTGGAGTGGGTTCTGTAAGATGCAAAGGAGGATTCGGGTGATGATCTCATAAGCTTAGAGTGAATTGGAGTATATTAGTTGAAAAGTATTTAAATGAAGAGAAAGAGAAAACTGGAAATCCCAGTAAAGAGAGCACTAGAAAAGTTGTCAGTGGTAGTTTCAGGATGGGCTGCCTTGCTGGGCAGGCACAGGAGAGAGTGCCAGTGATGAGAAATGCTTGCTTTGTGTTTTGTTCAGTTGTAACTGGCAGTGCTTGATAAGATATTTGTAAAACTGGGATAGAGAAGTCTTATCTATAAATATCTTATCTCTTTATCTATCAGTGTTATAATATAACTCGTTCTGGTTTACTTCCCTGTGCCTGGTGTAGTTGGTATTGGAAGTCCCTTGACTTCAAAGGAGCAGCTGAGTAAATGGGATTTGTAAATCACCCCAAGACGTTTGCTAGTGAAATACAGAATCAATTTTCCAAGTGCAGATTTACTCCGGAACAACGACTGTAGGTGAACTACTCTAGTTTAAAGGCTTGTTAAAAGCGAACTCTTTGTGTGGTGAATCACAGTTCATGTTTGCGGATGGTGAGAATCTACTCCCCCAAGTAGCACAGTGCTTTCAACCTTGCATGTGCAGGAACTTACCAAGTTCTGTGTGGAAATGCATCTCCTGAAATTAAACTGAGGAGACACTGTTAGGGAGCAGTTCCCTTTAACACATTAGAACGTACTTGCTGTCAATGAAAACTAATTATATTTTTGATTATGCTACACTTCTTGGGCCTCATCCACCTCAGCTCCCTTTACATTCAAAAGAAATCTTTCCATGGGCATCAGTGAAAGATTGAGTTGCCCTCATGTATAATCAAATATAAACAGAATATTAATCTGTTTATAGAGCTCATCTGGCCACAGGAAGGGTCCTGTTTTGTAGCACTGTGTACTGAGTAATTCTGATACTTAACCAACAGTAGCCTGGGGTCATGTCTATGAAATGAGAGAGTATTTGTCCCTTCAGTTGTGCCTGAAGGGCACACACAGCTCTTCTCTACCTCCTCAGAGCCACCACCATCCAAAGTTTCGAGTCTATAAATTCTTAATACTAACTTGAGTAGGGTTTGTAGGGAATTTAGCCTTTTCTGGTTGTTTTTCTTTTTCTTTCTCTTTCCTTTTTCTTTCTTGTGTGGTGTGTAGTCAATATGTTGAATTTTATTATTTCTGAAAGATAACAACTCTCTGAAAACTGCCCCAAGGCAAAAAGGTTGCAGCAAGGCAGCAGCTTTCCCTTCAAGCAAAGCAGTCCTTACTCGCACAGTTAAAATAATAAACTTTAACGTTTCTGGTTAACTTTGTTATTTTATTTTTAATGGGCTTTTGAAACCTCTGCTTCTAATAGGTTCTAGCAAGTTTGCTTGCAAGCTTTTGCTTTGCCATGCAAAGCATGTGGTTCAACTAAAGGAAGAAATTATTTGGTTGTATTGATTTGGCAGAGCCGGGAACAGAATCAGGTCTCTGAATTCCTGAATTTAGAGCAGACCTGACTGGCTGTCAAGCACTGCTTGCATGTACAAACAGTTGTGGAACTCGTACTTTTAGGCAGTTGGGCATTCTGGACTCTGCCCATCCCATATGACTGTGGGCATTTAACTGAGCTGGCTTCATCAATCTTTCTTCATGGACATTGATGAGCAATTGAACACTCAGAGGCTGTAACAGGACCAAAGGATGAAATAAATCCTTTAGGGATGCTTCTTTGTCTCCAGGACAACAGAAACTCCTAGCTGAGACTTTTGGTTCCGTGCTTGGGTCTGACTTTCCTCGTGAATGAGGTGTTTGCCATTTGTGTAGAAATCTGAAGAAAGGCACGAAGAGCTGTTTCCAAAGCGACTTGACTGGATGGCATGTACTCACTAGCTAAAGAAACACTTCACATAACGCTGAGAAATGCCAAGAGTCGCTCACCATCTGGTTCCCTTTCACTGGGAAGAGAGTTGCAGTAGCAGCCAAGCGTCTGGGAGCATTGTGAGTGACATGTTCAGCAAGCCCCAGTTCTGGCAGGGGATTACGTGAATGTGTATTTCAGAGTAGTGCCAGTTGATGTTTCATTATGCCAGATTCTACTTAAACTCCACACTGAGTTTTCAGCAACAAGTGAAATAAGCTGAGTGTGTTGACAACTTCTTTCTGAAGCAGGCATTCACCTTTTGGAGGTGTGCAAACTGTGCAGGTGCTCACACAGTCATCTTTGTCATGGTGAGATCTGCTCATCAACTTGAAGCAGTGTCACAATTGAAAGGGAGCTTGAGCAGCTAATAAAATGTATAGGCCAGTATCAATTATTCACAGGAGTGGACAGTAATTCACTTAAAGTCAATGGTCTATTAGTGGTGTGGAACAGAAATAGCTAAAAATGAGTTCACATATTTCTCATGAACAGATGAAAATTTCCAGCCAAAAGAAACTGTTGATAGAGGGAGATGTTTGTTGCTAATTTCAATCATCAGCCTCATTCAGGGCTGAAGTTAAAGGCATCAACCTCAAGTGCTGTCCTGGCCGTAGATTGTGGCTGTGGCTGAGTTTAATGGCACTCCTGGTGCTTCATTTTGACTTGCTGTCAGATGTCTTCCAGGAGCTGAGGCTGTCACACTCCAAACAGTCCTTCTGTTGTAACCACTCCAGAAGTAGCTTGTCCTGCAATTTCAGGAGTGTAATTTCACTGCCTGACAATCCGGAGTCTTTCTGAGGAGTCTGGGTGAATTTCAGGCTCCTGGTTGTTGTGTTGCAGTTCAGAGTTGCACCCAGAAATTAATGGAACCAAAATTCCTGTCAGTGTGCATGATGACAGAGATTAGCTCATACCTTCTTGGTAGCATGAGTCTGTAGCCATGAGAAAGAGACTTTGGCACTGAAACATGGAAATAAAAGGATGTTATCAAGTGATACTGCCATTCTCATAAGGACATGCTTCTTTGCTTTTCCTGGAAATAATTACTGAAAGAAAAAATAAAATATTTGCCTAGACATTAACAAGGATACAAGGAGTACTCCCACGTGACAGTGTTTTCTAGGCAGCAGCAAGGCTGCCATGCATTCAGATTCCTTAAAACTGTATTTGCTGATGACCCAGATATTTAGTATAATTTACAGTGACTGAAAAAAATACAGTTCTGAAGTGGAACAGCGGGGTACTCAGTTTATGGATTAGTCAAGGTACAGCCATTGTAGCCTCCTAATTCAATACAAGCTAGCAGTGAATATGTTTAAAATAGCCTTTTGGTATATGCTGAAACTAAGCATGTATTTCTAAACAGCTGACATAAAGCAAGCTTGGTACTTAGTGTTAATGAAACATTTGCCAAAGCACTGTGGTGGAGAGAGGAGCTGTGGGTTTGCTGTGCGCTCATGAGTTTAATTTGTTATGTAACGTTTGCATTTCAAAGGTAAGAGCTCTGAGGGGTACAGCTAAGAATTGATGCACGTACAGCTAAGAATTGATTGTTGCTGTATTTTGCAATACAAGTCAGTGATCTGAAACAGTAAATTCTTAATGCCTGAAGGAAAGGTAATCAATTTAGATAGCAATTCTTGATATTTAAATGACTGTGTTTTATCGTGACCTCAATGTTTGCATTTAGCACAGGTACAGTGATATTGTGTTGATTTATCATTAAAAGCAAAAGTAAAAAAAGGCATGAATGAAGCATAGGAGACAGTACAGAACGAAAGATAGCATATGCAAGTGGTGCATTAAAACATTCAGCTGCCAAGCAAGGCCAGATATTTTCTATGTAAATTTTTCTCCATGCCTGATTCAGTCCATGCTATTAAGTTGTAAAATTGGTGTTCTTTGTCTGTGATATGCCTGCATGTTCTCCAGAAATTTGCTCTTGCAAGTCCTACAGAGGATTTTGGATTTCTCACATGTATTGATTTTATTCCTCTAATATGATTAAGCTCTGAAAAGCAACTTAAACAAAATTGCTGGAAGGGAGGGTAAGTCTTGGAGGGAGAACAAGCTACTGCAATCTAGTATTTGTGGGGGGTGATCCCCAATACAGAAATTTTTTTTTCTTCTGAATTGCTTTGTTACCTGCAGTTTAACACAATTGACTCAGCAGCAGTGCTTTTGCAGCAACAAAGTGGAAACAAATCAATTGCTTTATAATGTTTAATGTTTTTATTCTCTGTGCAGTTGACAATATAGTTTCCTATTAATTTAATCGGATTTTAATGCTGATATTCACAAACATTTTAAAATCCTTGATCTGATTTTTGCATCAGATTGTCTGCTCAGGAATTCTAACAGTTCTTAAAGTATGCAGTATTTGGGGACACACGTGATCTCAGACCTAGCTCCTGGCACAGGCTGCTGAGTAAACACCCATCCCTGAACGTGCTTAACTCAGTGCAGGGTGTGATTAAGCACATTAATGATAAAAGAGAGCATCAGACACAATCACTTCTACTCCAACATACGGTTTTACAACAGCAGTGTGAGTGTAAACCAAGCACTGTATGATACACTTTTACTCAAGATACAATTGAAGGGCCTCACTTGGAGAGAATGCAAGTGTTTCTATAGAGTTATGAGTGCTGGTTTCATGTTTTGTGTGCAGTTAAAACCAAAAATAGCAGGGCTCCTTCCTAAGCCTTGAATCTGTTTCAGTTCTGAAGGATGTTCAGCCCCAAAATAAGAGACAAGGCTGAACTGTGGGGTCAAAGTACTGCAAGGGAGGCAGGGTAGATGCAGGCACTAGAAAAATTGCAGTGTACTCCTTGGATTTTAAAGCTGCTTTGACAGTTTAGTTTGGGTGAGGCATTATGGTTTTAGGGGGTCAAGTGAAAAGCTTAGAAACAGGTGAGACTTTTCTCTGTTAGGATTCCTGAAAATAGAAGAAAAGGTACTGGAATGGTGTGCTCTGGATTGTAGAGGATATTGGCCTGGTGAAATGAGGGGTGTCAGTATCTACATTTCAGTGCTTATATATGTGTTTTTTCAAGTATTCCATAACATCACACATATATCTGCATTGTCAAACTTGTTTTTTTCCTATGTGGGGGGCATTCTGGTGGTGTTCCACCACCTCCAGATGAGCTGACCCTCCCCAGTGGGATCCACATGGCTTCTGGAACATGGGATATTGTTTTCCAGTGGCATTTCTGTTAAGATAAAATATCCAAACAAACGTGCAATCAGCTTTGTCCATGTGTTTGCATGGTATTAATAGATTGGGGAAACTAAAATATTGGTGACTTTGCTAGTTTTGTAGTAAGTGACTATATGGGCAGTTTTAAACCTAATATATAGGATGTGTATGTTGGGATATTTTGCTAAGGCCACTTTTCTCAATGTTGTAACCTACTGGGAGCAGGAGAAATCTGTAGGAGAATTTTGTTGCACACTTTATGCAGACTCCTTAACAATTGCTTTATGAGTCTGGCACATTATTTTTGCCTTAAAGAATGTAAGTAACTTCACCTTTTGGAATTTTCTATAAGTATGATATCTTGATGGATTTCATTTGATGCTAGCTTTTTATTGACAAAATTTAAAGTGGAATATTTGGCAAACAAGAGGTGAAAATGCTCCAAAACATGACATTTTGCTCAACAAAAAGCATTTTTCCATTTTCTTCTGAGAAATATGAAACAGAAAAAATGGTTTTGATTACCTTTACTTGGTGAGAAAGCTGAAAAATCAATTTTTTACAAAGTTGTATATTGAGCGAGTGCAGAGACTTTGTGGATGGTGGAGGAAGGGAAAATATGTTCCTCAGTTCTCTGCCTAACTGGAGTTATGTTCAGGTTGCAGTTATCCAGAGCTGTGGGGAAAATAAAGCAACAGGTAAAGCAAAACCATGAATAATGCCAAGCTGTGTAAGAGATTAGACAATGTAATCTGCAGAAAAAGGAAATCAGTGAGTTTTTGTAGGAAGCAGGAACAGCTTTAAAGTGTGGTAGAGGAGAATTTAGGATTATGGTCCATGAATGTTTGTTTGGCTGTGATTCATTTATTGCAGCCAGACATGGGGGAAATGTGAATTTTAGCCTCCAGCATGAAGAGTGAATTGTGTGTGTCATTCCTCAGTTCTCTTTGGGATTGCTTGAAAATAAAGAATTGAGGAGTGCTTTGGGACACATCTTCAAAGGAGCTTTGATAATGTCAGTTTAGCTTTTCCTGCTGAGCAATTACAAGGCATGGAAGTTTCCACTGAGGAAAACTGCATCTTGCCTCCTCACCTGGGAATTCATTGCCCTTTGCCAAAAACAAACTCCTCTGCACGGTCGGGTGCATTTTACTGGAAAGTGCTGTGATATTTGCTTCCAGTCAGACAGTCCAACGTGGCTTGTTTAGAGAGGGAATGAAACTGGTTTGAACAGTCTGCTGTTGACAGCTATCATTTGAGTAGGTCTAAATTTGAAGGTCAATGCATCTGTAATGGCCAGTGTGACTTTGGGGGTAGTAGATTTTGATCTTTATCAATAACCTACCACCTCTCTTGTGTCCTGTAGTCACCTTGACTGATGATTCTGCTGGTACTCTAGAGGATTTCTGGACATCTGTCAGCCAGATTGGAAGCTTTGCTCTAACCAAGCTCACGATGTCTTTCCAGTGGGTGAAAAGACAATTTGCTATGTACAGAGAATTTGGCACAGGTCAAGTTACTGTCCTGGTACATATGCTGGCAGATGCAGACCATTTGTTTCTTGATTTAGATAGTCACCCAGATAACCTCTGGAAAAGGTCAAATATTCACAAATTACTTGCATTTTGCCAAAGCTCATGGCACAGATTGCTTTTTCTGTGTGCATAGGCCACGTGATTTCTCTTACTGTACTTTTTTTTGTAAATCTGACTTGACTACGATGAACTGCACTTATTTTCCCAGAAATAATTTTCTTTCCTCTGTGGCATTCTAAAGACATTTTCAGAAGCCTAACAACCCTGGTGTGTGGAAACATCCTTTTGGTACTCCTGTCTGGTGCTCCCTGAGTGGGTGGAGGTTGGTGATGTTCTGTATCAGCTGTTTCATTGGGGTGGGTACTGAATGTTTGGTGCATTGGCAGGAGCAGGGCCAAATTGCTGCTCTCAGTCTGCTGCTTGGGGCCACAGAATGGTTTGAGGAGGAGGAGGAGGGCAGCAGGGATATTTAATGCAGGAGAATCGATGGTGCCTCAAGGGAGGCATCATGAACAGACTGTAATCCCCACTGTCACTCTGCAACATCACAGCTCTGCCTGGGCACTGCTTTTGCTGGAGACTGGTTGAAGTAATGCATGATGTTCTGGCCTTATGCGTTATTCTCTGGATTTATTCCTTCCATTTTCAGGGACAGCTTCAGTTTTTGACTCACCATGGCTTGTGCTTTTTGGTGGGTGCTCCTATTTAAATGAGGGTGGTTGTTAAGTTCTGGTTGTGTTACAGCAAAATAGCACCTGTTTGGAAGGGAAGGGAACATTGAAGGGATTGGTCTAAGTGGTCATAAACACAAATGATTTACACAACATTTCAGGTGAAAAGCTTGCTTGATTGAGTTGGTGGAATAATGTGGCTATAAATTACCTTTGGGTTTATTGCAGTTGGCTGCTGCAGCAGGTCTTTAGCAAAATGTTCTGTTCAGTGACACTACTCCTAATTCAGTGCCTGATACTGCTTGCATTTTGTGGATGTTGCACTGTTCTGTAGAGCTGCTTCCCTGGATTTATGGTACAGGATGAAGAGAGTAGGAGGGTAGACTCCTCCCATGGCAAGAAATTGCTGATGTCTCTATTTTAGGGAAGTGTAAAGAGGCACATTTCAAATACCTTTTTTACGGGGGGGGAAGGGTTGCCATGGGTAACAGTTGTGAAACATTAGGTCTGATTTTACACCACACCCGCCACTCTCTGCCCTGTTTTACTTTGTTCTGTGATAGGCCATGAGCATCAGGTTAATCTTCCAAACTTCTGGATGGCACAGGATGGCCGAAGAGACACTGGCATTTACTGCTGTTGGCATCCAGAGATGTTTCTGAGCCCACAAGGACACCAGGCTGAGTATCCTCTGCAGAGAAAAGATGCAGAACTGGCCTTTTGGGAGGGGTGATTTTGTATAAAGAGGTGTGTTCTCGGAGCCCTTTGAAGGTGCCTGTGAGATGGAACCTCACTGACCTGGCACCTCCCTTCCCTTTTCACACTATGTGACTGCTTTACAGCTCACAAAGCCTTAGAAGGTTGTGTCATTCACTGAATAACGGGTGTGCCAGTCACAGAAGGTATTTCTTTAATTAACCAAATACTATTTCAACTTTAATTTCTCTTCTTTTTCCCATGTGTTGTCTCTCCCACTCTTGCTGCTGATAGAAACGTACCCATTTTACAACAAGTCTGTTAGTCATTACTCCTGCTTAACTCTGGTGAGCCTGCTGTCAGTAGCACTGTGTGCCACCATCAACTGTAGCCTGTAGTTTCCCTCAGTCAACTGGGCGGAAGGATCCCGGTGGGAAGAGGGAAGATGGATGTTCTCTTCAAAAGGATTGCAAACATACAGCAGTGAATGAATACAGAGGAAATACTGGTGAAGTGCACCCTGTGAAACAGGGTGTCAGTGTTTGAGGGAGTACCTGTGTATATCTTAATACCCACATGCAAGAATTGATTTCTAGGAGTAAACTGCCTGCCTGGAATGAAAATGAATCTTAAGACCCAAAGCGTGTGCTCAGTGCACACTGTAATTAGATTGTGATTGCAATTTCAGCACAGGACTGAACTTCAACCTTTTAAAAACTCAATCTTTCTTCAGGAGCTCATGGGGCTATTTATGATATCAGCGATGGACTCAAGGAATATCACAGCTATCAAATGGGGAGGAAAGGAGAGGCTGTCAAAAGATTAAATTTTGATGGCATTTTAAATGTTACCCCCTACACTATATTTAATGATTCTTTAGTTCTGCTAAAAGTCAGTGGCTCTAAAATGCTCCAGTCATTTTTGAAAATGTGATTTTATTTCCCCAAGTACAGAAGAGACTTAGTAAAATTTTACTTTGGCCCTAGGAAAAGACTCAGGAGGTGCTAGACACAATAACACATTGCTCTCCACAGAGCAATTTTCCCCTCTGTCAGAACTGGCCGTTGTGCGTTCTGTTATTAATGAGGGAGTTATAGTTCTCTTTAGGAGGAGTTTCCATGATATCTGCTGCTTGGCACTGCAGACTCTTACTAAAGAGCTGATGTAATTCCCATGAAGATTTTGTGCACTCTCTGTTAAATGGGTCACTCCATGCCAGATAACATGAGCAATGTCTGCACCACTTCTTGGGACCCGCAAGGAAGGCAGGCTTGGTACAGGTTGTGTGTGAGCACTGCTTGAAAGAAAAATCCCACACAATTTTAAAATATTCATCTTTGCTCAAATAATATTACGAAAATAAAATAATCAAATAGACTGGGGTTTTTTGGTGCCGAATTAATAGATTTAGGTCACAGACTGTAAATTAGTGTGACTCAGCTGTGTGAATAAATCAGTTCACTTGATTGTGGGATGAATATACACTTTCAAAGCTTTTAATAGGTAATGAATATTCAGGGTCTACCACATGGTAGGAGATCTGAAACAAAGGCTTAGATTCCAGCAGCCCTGGCTCTCAGTCAGCATGTGTTACAAAAAGAGTGTCTTGGAGTGGTAGAGAGCAGTGCTGCTCTCATCCCTGTTTTTCTTCCTCTTTGCTGTTGCTAATAGGAATGCAACAGTGTGATACACCAAATGCCCAACTGGTGGCCTTAGAAGACAGGTTTTACAAGCTGTATTGGTGCTCAGATCTTGTCCTCTTATCACCATTTGTGAACTTCAGATGGAGTTGAATGGGTGTCAGATGGGGATTTGAAATCTCCCAGTAGCTTGCAGAGGAATCTGGGAGCTGTTGTTCACCCCAGCCCTGTAGGCAGGGAGGCAGCACCAGGCTCTGTTTTAATTTAGGGTAAAAGGCTCAAATCTGTGCAGTAACAGAAGTATTTGATGGAGCACTTATCAACTAAGTTCGTGCTGAAGAAGGTGGCTCCCCAGGTTCTTCTGAATAAACACAAGGTTTGAGATGGTAAAAATCTGAGTCAGTGAGAGTAATGACGTTAATTTGACCGTAGAGCCCGTGCTCATGCAGGAACAGACAAGAAATGCATGACTTTCCTGGGCCCTGTTGAGCAACTCAGCATCCTGTAATAATTCTTAATTTCTTAGTTTTTGAAATACTACTCACAAGAGTAGTGGGAAAGGGAAATAAAGATGCTAGTGCAAAGTTACCAAAGTTAAGAATAGCCTACAATGTGGCTATGAAGTGTTTTAAGTTCGATATTTTTGCTTGCAATAGAGATTTCTTGCCAGAGCTCTCTGTGGAATTAGCTTGAAAATCTGAGTTCAAGGTAGCTGGATAAGAAAAAAGGATTTGGCAGTTCTGTGAAAATCTTTAATCAAAAAGGGTCTATACAGCACCTCAGCATAGTTCTCCTGGGCACAGCCTTTTGCTACCTTGCATATGCCAAGACTGAATCACAGCTGATGACGAAGTGGGAGAGGTGACAGGTTTGATGTGGAATGTGTCTGGTTTAGGTGTAGTGCGTATAAACCTGCCACAGCAACTTTGTGCATGGGCATCCCTGGGGATGGTCAACACTTCCTGAAGTGGGGAAAAGGGAGGAACACATTTGCTACCAAAGCTGAGCTTATGATCCATGTGCAACCAGGACCTTCTGGTATTCCACTGATATTACATTGTGCAGTTACAGAGTTTGTGATGCTGACAAGCTTGATAAACTTCCTTACTTATGCTGAAAATCGATCAATTCAAAGAAAACCAAACCAAACAAAATAAATGGTGTTAGGTGCCCTGAAAGGCAGGGGAAGATCTCATTAAAAACAGCATTGTTGCAAGGAAGTCTGGTATAACCTGCACAGCTTCTCCTCTGCCTGAGTGTAGCCAGGCACTGATGGATAGTCTGAAATGTGTGACAGAATTTATACCGTTGGTAAAGACAACGAAGGAGAGGAAAAACCAGGCCTCAGCTGTGCCAAGCACTGAGATGTGTGCTCCCAGGGATATTAGTAGAGTTTGGATGTGTGAAGATAAAAATGGTTTCTGTTGAACAGGAGTGTGGTTGAATAAAATGCTCAAAATGAATGCATATAGCTGTGATGTTGAAGTTAAACCATATTTTTTCCCCCTCAAAGAGTCCTGTATGATTTGGGACATCCATTTTAACAAGATTGTCTGGAAATTAATCTGAAAGCATGAGGGATGTAAAAATTGACAGTTTTCTAGGGTTTTAACTGTCCTATAGAATTCTACAGCAAAAGTACATTTCATTCTTAAATTCTACAAGCGGAGAAAAAATTACCATTTCTATTCACTGCTACAGGTTTTCTTCAATAGGGCATTTAATTTATTGTCTGATTCTGTTATCTGTAAGAGCTAAGTAGTGGAAGAAGCTACTGAGGTGCAAAACGTTTAAGATATTAGAGGGGAATGCCAGGATCTTGTTGAATCAGTCCTCCCAAGCTATAGCATAATATTCCTTATGAGGCAAGGGCCACATCTCTGGGAGACAGCTCTAAGGGCATAATTGCTAGGAAACAGCAAATGGAGAACCAGGAAGCTTTTTTGACAGACGGAACCTGCAGAATTCTGCACTGGCAGTTCAGCTTTGTGGTTGTGCTGAACTGGGGCTAAACTGTTCAGCATTCCTGCAAGGTGGGAGTCTGAATAGCAGAGCAGGGCTGGGAAGGAAATGAGCTTGCTGATCAAGATGTTCCAAAGTGCATCTTCAAGGCAGGTCTGAGTCAACACTTTGATATAATGCTGTCAGACTAGATGATAATACAAAATATTCTGACCACCTACTTGGTCTAGAAGCAAACACTACCTGTTCCTTGGCAGTGATTTCTGATTAAACTGGGGCCTCTAGTTGCCAACAGCCCAGTGCTAGCCACTGTGACTCAAGCCATTGACTCCTTCTGTTTGGCATAAAACATTCAGATATTTAAATAAATTCAAGTTAATGATAGGAATCATATTTTTATTTGGAAAATTAAACTGCTCTATCACTTCATTAAGGCTCTCTGAGCTCTACCTGAGGCACAGACAGCAGTGAGGAAGCTCATATACACATGCTACAAAATAAAATGCTCAAGAGAAGGTTTTTAATACAGGTACCCTCCATCTACAATTTGCAATTATATCTGACCTTTTAAAATAACCCAGGTGCAGAAAACATGCTGGAATACATCACACCTAAGGTGAGCTTCAAATACACTTCTTGGTTCCCAGAGAGCCCTGCTCTTTGCAGTGAAGAGCAATTAGGTTAGTCAGAATAACTGAGAAACAGGAAATGATATGCTGAAAATTCTCCAAGTGTACAGAGTGTGTGCACTGCCTATGTAGTAATGTCTGCATCTTGGGTAATCTGTGCATTGGGTACTTAAGGACATATGCAATTCCACGAAGCTGATTTACAGTAGGAGGATTAACAATAAAATAAACGGGTTCCTCTTCATTAGGGAAGGTCTGTCAACGCATTGTGACAGCTTGTTGCAGTGGTGCATTAGCACAGCAGCACATCATGTGAAAGTGTCATACCTGTATCTGTCAGGAAATTGGCTGAATTACTCATAAGTCTCAGGGCTATTGTTCTCTTTAGATGACTTTTTCTTACATGCATTTCCCCATCCCATCTTCTTCCCAAATCAAAGACGGTGTGTTGTCAGACACTACAGCCTGAAATGTGGCATCTTACTTTCTCCTGCTGTAAAAAGACTGAATGTGGATTGATGAAGTGGACATAAGTTGCTTTTCCATTTCACTCTTTGCCCTGAGTGTTCATGACCAGAGCTTAACCAACTGCCTGAAAACCAATCTGTAAAGTTAGAGAATAATGCTGTGGTCATCTGCCACAGTCTTTGTGAAGCTCCTCTGACTTTAGGAGAGTTCCCTGTGTCCACAGATGATGGCCAGAGCAGAGCTTTATCTATTTGCTACAAGTACCTTGAAGAGGACGGGAAGAGAATCAGCCATGTATTTAGAAGACCATCCTTTACCAAGGACCATGGCGGTTAGGACAGAGCTAAAAATAGATGGAAGGAAAATGAGTAAGTGTCAGAATCATTGGGACAGAGTGGAAGAGAATAAGGTATCTTTCCTGGTGCCTGTTCAGTATGTTTAAATCGTGCTTGGATTTTAAAATTATGGGACAGACTCAGCAAACAATCAGTTCTGGCACTTTCAAATCAGCTAAAGGGCAATCAGCAGAAATGTTAATGGATGAGCTGTAGTGAGTGCAGAAGGGAGAAGGATGGAAATAGTCTCAAAGCATATCAGCAGATTTCTCTGCATTGCTAAATGCAAAAGACTAATGAGCAGTGGCTGAACACTGTGACCACTGCACTTACTGTACATGTCTTTCTGCAGTGTTTACTTTTTCTTACCAGTGACAGCTGTGATCTCTAACCTCTACCGACTGCTCAAGATCTTTTTGTTCCTGACTTGATTTCTTGCTCAGGAAGAACAAAAACTTGCACCTAGCTCAAGTCTGCATTTTTACAGGCAGAGTTGCTGTTTCTGTGTCAGTGAAGGAAGGTACAGTTCTGATTGCATGCAAGATTGACAGTTTTGCCTGAGCTGGGTTTAGCCAAACCTGGACCTTTGAGTTAAAAGTTTTCAATGCAAACAGAGCTCTTGTTTAAGTGTTTTCCTGTCTTTGTCCTTGTGGTAAGATTGATCTTTTCAAATAAAAACAAAGGTGTTTCATCTTAGACTGCCTATCTTTGGTCTTTACTGCTGGAAATCCCAGAAGCCTCATACTCTGTTTTTTATTGGCATGAAATAGATAACAAGAGGGGGAACCTGTCTGTCCTCTGTCACTCTTAAAAACACTGGAACACAAACAAAAGAAAACAGAGGCTTTAGTGACCTCATGGAAAACCACCTAGAAAAAAAGAATTTCTCTTTTCCTGTTAGTAGATGGGTGAATTCTGTTTAGGAATTTTATTGCTTCAGATTGGAGGACATTTCAAGGGTCTAACTCTGTTCTCCATTACTTCAGCATTGGTGTAACTGAGCTTTAATGAAATGCTGATTGATGGAATCAGACCTGTAATGGTTCTCTTACAGAAAAAGCAGCTGTACCGGTTTATGCTTAAAATTCAGGAGCCCTATTCCTGGAGCAGTTAAGAAGCATTTATACAGAAGAAATGAGGAAGTGATTAATAAATGCTGTTTTAAATATTTACAGGTCTCTTTATGTTGCTTCTTAGAGGTGTGGCATGAACAGCTGTTGTGGAAAACTGCCTAATCTCTCTGCCTGACCAGGAATTTCCCTCTTTTTGTGCACAGGATGTAGTCAAAGGAGTGTATGGCAGCCCAGCTGTGCTGTACAGGAGTCCTTAAGCATCTGGCTCCAGCCCCACAGCCCTGCACAGGGGAAAGGTGTGTGTTTGTGAGTCATCCTTTGGAGACCTGCAGTGATCCCTGTTGTTTTGGTCACATCCTGGTCTACCTCCTCCCTAACTGGGAGCTGTACTTCACTCACACTCTTGCTTTTCTGGCTGTTCATGAAAATAGCAGCTCCAGGGAGTTTCTTCCCAGGTATGCTCAGGACCATGCTTCCTGCCATTCTTTGTGATCTCCACTCCCTGCTATTAACCATGGAGTTTGGGCTCTATGCCAGGGGTGGAAGGCTGATGAACTCCCATTCTAGCATCACTTCTGACAGAGCTTTTCCATGCACATTGCAGCTCCCTGGCTGGCCATACACTTCTAGACTTAAATATCATAGTATGCTTCTCAGCACTGCAGTGGAGAGTGGGAGTGCTGGTGGGATCAGCTCTTCTGGTGGATGAGCAGGAGCAGGAGAAACATAAGGGGCAGTGGCAGGCAGGTGTGGTCAGCTCAGTATTCAGACTGCATCAGCAATCCAGTGCTTTAGAAATATACAGCACTTTCAAAGCTCTATTTGTTATATTTTTCCACTTCCAAGAGTAAATACTTTAGATTAGTTCCATGATTTTAGTGTCACTGATCCCTGTTTGTGCTTGACTTCAGCAGCTCATCCTTAAAGTGTTTTCCCTCATTCCAAATCTTTATTCGTGAGTTATTTGCACTGGATTTTCTGCTGTCTATTTTCTGCTGTTGGAATTTGAACTCTCTAGCTGTGTGCTGTGTGCTGATTTCTTTACCATATTTCCTTCTTTTGGTAGGTCCTGAGTTTATTCCATTCTCTTTATGAAGTGAAAAATACCAAGCAGAATTTCCAGTGACTTTCACTTTTATTTAATTAGTGCTTTATCTTGACATTGTCTATTGTGTAAATCTTGTCCTTTTGAAGATCAGGAGCAATTGATGTATGGTGGTTTTGGTGCTGGCTGCAGATACCTCTCTGCTCAGCAACTGATGTGTGACACAAGCTTATTTCTGGGGTGGGCAGGTGGAAACAGGATTGCAATTTACTGAGAGTATCTGATGAAGTGTTCTGTTCAATAGTAATGCAGAATGTGATGTTTTATTGCTGCCACGTGACCCTCTGAATATTCCATTCTCATCGGTTTCTTACACTGCACCTCTCATTACTTGCTTTAAACAGGCCATGAGTTTGCAATATCCTGTACCTCTGCTTCCCTCTCTTAATTCCAAAAGCTGTAAAGGACAAAATCCACACCAGTGCTGAGCCCATATTCAGGGCTTGCACTGGACAGTCCAGACACTGCCTGTGGATGTTAGTGTAATGTTTTGGATAAATATGAAGCATTAATCTGCCATGCCGTGTGATACTCTGGAGAGCCACTGCTGAGCACTAAGTGACATCTAAGCCCAAGGGGACTTTTCAGGAGCCTGTGAAATGACAGCACAGATCTGATCAGCTGCAGCAGCAGAGATTGTGTTTGTTATATCAAATAAGCCAAATTATGTTTATTTTATGCCATGGTGAGGTGAGGTTAAACCAAAGTTTGTAATGCCAGCATGTCTGACTGCAAGATTTGAAGCTGTGTTTGACTGTGTTCTTGTGAATGGAGTGCTGCAGACCTGTGAGTCCGAATGGACCATGCATGCACATGTTGGATATGGGAGAAGCGGTTTGCCCTGCAAGGCTTGGGCTGAAGTGTGTACAAATGCCATCCACAGAGCAGGACACAGAGCTGCAGCACTAACCACAGTCTGAGGCTGTAGGATGACAACTGATTTTCTGTACAAATCAATGACAGTGCAGTGAAGGACTGAGACTGATACTGAGGTAAAAACAATTGGAGCCATTCCCAGGCTTGAACTGAGAGCACAGTTTTGTCATGTGTTTGCTGGGAGAAAGAAGAGCCTCCAAGCCCACTCATGCAGTGCCCTTGCTAGAGAAGAACAAGTTAATTGTACATCTGATGCAGCAGGAGCCTTTCTGGGTGTCTTTCAGATGAGTTGACAACTAATCATTATATGAGAACTACAAGCTGTCTGTCCTCTATTACTTTCACTAGGGGAAAGCAGCACAAGGAGTGTAAGAAAACCTCTGATTATAGGGAAGGAAGTAAGATTTGTTCTTGTTGTTGCTTGCTCTGATCACCTCAAGCCAGTCTTAAATCTTACATCTGGTACAATTGCACAGTGTTGGATGTGCTGCTGTTGTGTTTCAGGTCTTATTCTAGTGGATGGCGGGGGAAGATCTGCACATCTAGGCAGACTTCTCTGTCTGGTTTTAGCTCTATCAGGACACACTTCCAGTTCGCAAGGGCAGAATTTGGGATGGAGCACAGCTGTGCTGGCTTTAGTGGGATCTCGTGCCTTATCTCCTGCTCTCACCATATCTGCCCATCTCTCAGCAGTAACCTGAAGTCAATGCCAGTGATAAAATAAAAGTTGTTGAAAGTGTTAGATGAAATCTGGGTGTTATGTCTGCTTGCAAATTGTTCCCAGGTACTGTATAAAGCTCTGTGTGACTTTGAATGAAATGGGCTGTATGTGCTGGGACATTAAACTGCATAAACAATTACACTGGTTTCACTACTTTTCCCAGGATTTTTTCACTTATGCAGCATCAGCTGTGCAAGAATTGGAACAAGCCATAGTCAAATGAGAATGGGATTGGGAAGTGGGGAAGAACAGTATTTCTTCCAGCTTGCCATAAACTTGTGACAGGATGCTGTGACTCAAATCTGAGCCTTGGAACAGTCCAGCAGAGGAGGAAGCCTTACATACAAGAACATGACTTTGGATTGGCTTGGTGGTCTGTTCTGGGAAACCAGAGGATTTTTTTGGGTTTTTTTATTGTTCCAATTTTACAGCTCATATAAGAGAGCTCAAGCTAACCAGGCTGGGGGTTAGATACCTGTTACTGAATTAGAGCTCTATGTGTTTGACTTAGCATCAGCGTGATGTCCTACATCAGTTCACTGACAACTAAATTTTGTCTTATGTCAGAGCTCTCTTTTGGCTGATTTGAGAATTTGACAGTTTTTTTCTTGTCCTCAGAATTAAAAAAATCCCTTCTCACATGTCTTATGTATGTCTTTGGGCCATGTTTGGATTCCAGAAATGGTCTGCCACCAGGATGTTAGGGAGTGCAGGGCTGCTAACAGAGCAGGACTTGAACCAGGTGTTCCTTGGGCACTGGGAGCTGCTGCCCAATCTGTCAGCCAGGCCAAAGAAACATTTTCCTCCTCATGCTTCTGTCCCTCTCCCTGCACTGGTTATTTTTAGAATCTTTCCACCTCTGCATGTCAGTTGTGGAGCTGTGTTGAAGTAGATGAGAGCAGAGGCCAAATAGGTTCAAACCAGCCAGCTTGGTGTTTCTAATGGTTTTTATATAACACTGCATAAGACATTTGCTTCTTTTCATATGTCCATGCTATGCCAGCTCCGTAGTATTGTTCCAGCACCTGAAGTGGAATAACATTTTATTTTTCAGTAATGAGATTCCTTCACATAGGACTTATTTCAAGAAGAAATCTATGGATAGAGAAGCATTTCCTTGGCCTCTTAGAGTTCTTGGAGTGCTGTAATTGCTGCAAGTACTTTCTGTAATGTATACAAAGCAGCATATGCACACAGATGTGGGGTCATTGCTGTGTGTCTAAGTGTGTCAGTATGTACTTACTGTTCTGGGGGTTTGGGAGTGGACACGAAAAGAGGCTGATGACTTGTCCATGATGAAAACACTGAGTCTGTGGCTGAGTTGGTAATTTAACCCAGGTCTGCTCAAAGCTGAGCTACTCTTTCAAGAACTGAGACTTATTTTGTATGGAAGGTGGTGCTGGGGTGAGTTTTGCATACCATCCAGACCATTTTAGTACAGAATTAGCCTTTCTAATTAATTTTCCTCCTTCCTTAATTGAGTATTTACTTAATATCTGACCTCTTTTAACATACTCAAACAGTCTGAGATGGCTCTCTCAAGGAGTGCAGTCTCCAGCTCTTTATTCAGGCAGAATTCCATTAATACTAGTTATGCTCACTCTGGGGCAGGGCCAGCAGCTCCTGCCCAGGCTAAACCGTGGCCTTTCAGACAAGGCACAGATTTTTTCCATACTTGCCATTATATGCTTTAAAAGCACTTGGAGAGTTTTGCTTTCAGTGAGGACAAGAGCAGAATCCAGGAAAAAGATAAAAACTCTGCTTCTGTAAAAGATGGAGGTTTCTTGTAAGTTCAGCAGGGACTAGAGAAAAGCATGTCAGGAACTGTGTAGAAAATGCTTGTTCTCTGGAGATATTTTTCCAGTGTCACAGACTGAAGAATCTTGGAGCACTCTGCTGCATGGACACTTGCTTGATGCAGAGTGTGCACAGATGAGATCTGCACTGCACTTCGTGTCACTGTGTATTTTAGAACAAGAAATCCCTCTCCTCTTCCCACTTTTATTTCCCATCCATTTGATGTTAAAGCTTCAGAGTCTCACCTTCTCTCCAGAGGCAGCGTAGTGGCATTATGGGCTTGAGTGATGCTTCTTGTCTCTTCTGTGAGAAGTTGCTGATGTTTGAATAATAAAGAAGGAAGACCCTGGGGCAGTAAATGCCTCAGTTGTGTTTGCAAACTTCCACAGATGAGCAGTCAGTGGATGCAACTTAAACTACCATGGAAGTACAACAGGAAAAGGGTGATTTTTTTGAGAATAGCATTGTATTACATCCTTCTTTGAGCAGATAATTTATTCAAGGAGTGACAGATTGTCTCATCTGTTTGAGGCACTAGCCGACAACCCAGATTTAGCTGTGGTTGCCACAGATTCCCTTTGCTGTCAATATGCAGTGTATCCAAGCATAAAATGAGCCATCAGACCGAAGCTCAGAGGTTCTATCTTAAGTTTGAATTGCCAGGGTGAGAAACCTTGAAAAGCTGTTGCCTGCACCTGATTCACAGGTCCTCACAAGGCTTTAGTCTGCAAGGCTTTAATTCAGCGCACTGTATTAGCACTGAATTTATATCTTTTTAATATGTCCAGCAGGATATTAATAGCCTGCATAGCAAGTGTCTTCTGGAGCAAGTGGAGGCTTTCCTGTTTGGATCTACCAAGTAATTGATCCTCAAATACAGGTGCAGGAAAATGCTTCAGAACCAGATGAGAAAGGCTATGGCTTACTCTGAAAGGTCAAGTATACAAGAATGAAAAACTTAGAGACGTAGTGCAGGAAGGAAATGTCCTAGAAACAGAGTATCCCATGTTATAGGGAAAGTTTTTTCCACTGCCAAGGGAAACAACAGAAGATCCTGAACAGAGAAACAATTTTCCAAAAGTCTGACACTTGCAGTTTGCAGCTTCTCCCTGATCCTCTTCTTGCAGAGCTCCATAAAGCTGCTGATCTCTGTAAAATTCTGTGGTAAGTCTCACTTCTCCCTCTGAGTGCTGCTGCTGGTGGGAAATTTGACCAAGAGTGAAAAGGACCTGCTAGTAATTGTCTTCTCCTCACTGCCAGTTTTGCACCCTGACCAGGATGTGTTTGGGTCAGTGGAAAGGATCCTGTGCACTTCTCTGAGCTTTCGCCCCATGCCACAGCTGGCCTGCTCAGGGTTACACTTGTTTTGCTGTGAATCTGCCCTGGCTGTTGGCCTCTCATAGTGTCTCAGGATTCAGAGTTGTCCTTGAAACATGCCCTATCTGCTGTAGAACCCCTCAGCAAGGTGCTTAAGGCTCGGTGGGGATCTCAGCCCACAGGAGGTTTGGCCACCTGACACCAAAACATTGGTGAGGTGGGGAGCACTTGCTTTGTTTCCACTCATGCCAACCTCCCCAGTGAGCTCTTGTGCAGCTTTAGGCTGAGGTCTGTTGGTAGAAGTCTGTCATAGTAAAACTCTGCAGCTTCCCCTGAGCTCAGCACTTGCCATTCATCTTCCCGAGTCCCTTGTTCACCCACATTCCATAAAATTGATAGCAGCAAGGACACAAATATCACCTCCCAGTATTTCTTCCCTTTGTATGAGTGTTGCCTTCTCTTTCTTTGGCAGACTGACCTCTGGCTGGAGCTGATGCTGCCATTCCATGGTGTACCATTCAATGGGCACTATGCTCTTAGATTCTTCTTTTGTTTAATTATTATTATTTATTCATTTTCATCCCAGACAAAGCATGTGCAGCCTTTATAAGACCTTGCCATTGTTATCTGCAAGTGCAGCAGTAGTTCAGTTATTGTACCTTTCCCTAATTCTCACAAGTGCAGCAGTGTAAATATACAGGGAGCAGAGAGACACGCGGTGGGAGCTAGAAGCAATTTAGCCACAAGAGTTTATCATCAAGATACAAAGCACCCTGGAGTAGGGAAATTGCCTCCTTTGCCAGCTCATGGCCTGACTGTTGGCCAGATACATGGTGCTCTTTTTTTTCTCACTGACAAAATATTCCTTTTTGTGCAGCCTTGGTGCTTTCCCTGATCTCACTGCTGGATGCAAACTACATGAAAGAGCTGTGCTGGTGCTGTTCAAAGAGACATGGAGCCTCCCTGTAGGCTCCATTCAATAAGAGACCAAGGATATGTGCACAGAGTTGTATTGGGCAGGCTCTGGTTTGGTTGCAGTATTTTGAGAGGCATTACAAGGCTTTCCTGCTGGTCTCTTATTACCGCAGGCCTGGTTCCTAGGGTATATCACCGTGTCCTACAGCCATAGGGAGGAGGAGGAGAGAAGATCCAGCAGGCAGGAATTGTGCAGCAAGATTGATTTATTTAATTATTTTACAAACTCTTTTATAGATTTTTTTCTTCATAGTCTAATTGGACAAAGGATCAGCCACCCCTTGGGGGTGATTGGCTAAAATCCTAAACATCCATTGTCAAAATATTTTTCTACTATACCATAAACAAGACTTTTCAAGGTTGCAGGTGGCTTGGTTGTTTACATTCCCTGCCACCTCTTCTGCGTGAGAGAAAAGTCTCTCACGGACTTAGAAAATAGCAAGAAAATCCTTGCTAGCAGAATTTTTTGTATCTACAGTCTCTTTCAAGAGGTTTTCCTATTACAGTGAAAAGAAAAACCATTTTGTAAACTCTGGGCAAGAAGTAATGTGTTCTGTTCTGTGGCTCTTCACTCCATCTAAGTCTGCAAAACAACGAAGTGATGAATTGCTGTGATGAACTCCCCACATGAGATGTGTGGAAAGTTACCCTTTGTATGCAGGTTTGGAACAAGAGTCTTTACCAGCATTTCTGAACTCTATGATGATAGTCCAAACCCCAGAGTGCACTGGCCAAAAACCCACATACTTGAGACCAGCAGGTATGAAGGTTCTAAACACTTCCTATTTGTAATCCTCAACACTTTACATTTGCACTGGTCCTGCCTAATGAGGCTTTGACAGACTTGGCTATAAAGAGATTTGTTCCGGACCAGTGAAGGTGGAGGATGTCCTGTGGTATAGGGAGTCCTGACTGCTCAATCGTTTCTGAGTGATGGTGGCTGCTGAAAAGTGACATCCATGTGGAGAAGGTCAAAGTCTTGGTCTAAGTCTGATTTAAGTCTGCTTCATAATGATGCCTTCCAGCATCTCTCAAATAAGGGGCTAAGTGTTGTTTGCCAAGGTTTAGAAATTTATTGCAAAAGCACTTTTTAGAGTTAAAAATCTCCCTGTGGTTTTGGTGATTTATAGATTTTATGGCCATTAAGTTCTTCTATCAGGACTTTCATTGTATAATACAGTACACGTGGTTCCTGTGTCAAGGTCGTTGCTTCTGGCTCTGTTCAAGGTCAGGTTTAGACAGGTTTAGAATGGTGCTAAGGGAGTTGTTTCCCTCTCCTGTCTACTTCCCTCCCCTTGTTAACCCCGTCCTGTGAACTTTTGATGATGTGGTGGTTCTGTGGCTGCCTCACTACCTCGATATCCACCTCGCTGCTTCTCTGTCTGGGCAGCACTTGGTCATTTAATAAAAATGCATCGACCTTTTCTTGTGAGAAATGTGAACTCACCCCTGGAAGGGACAGCAAGGACAAGCTGTCATCACGTGTAACATTTCATTGTGACTCAGCTTAGATGCATGTACTTGAATGGCAATTGCCCTGTTCCAGGTCGCATTTATCCGGATGGCTCCCAGGGCAGCGTGAAGCATCTCCAAGACCGCTTCCACCTTCTCCATTCTTGGCAGGCTGTTCAGCTCCAGCCCACTGCAGTCACACAGGAACCTGCAGGGAGCTGTCTAGCCAAGGGGGGGAGGGACATGGTGCCATCCATCCAGGACATTGTGTTTGTCTCTGGTCCATCCCAGAGTCGGTGTTGGCAGGATGCCCATCTCTGTAATAGCTGTACACCTTGTTATTCCCAATCTTACAGGAAGTGCATGAATCCTGTCCAAACCAGGACAATTGAGATATGGGAGCTGCTGGCTCTTCAGGGCGAACAGGGTGAGGTTTGCAGTGGGGTGGGAGCATCTCTCTGCTGCTGCTGAGGCACCAGCACTGCATTTTGTTTGGCACCAGCTTGTTTTTCCTTCAGCATTTCCCCCTATGCACTGACCGAGCTGGAGCCCTGAGGTTCACCTCCTTCTGCAGGCAGACTCTTCATAGAGAGATTTTAGGAAAACATGGACAAAAAAACACCCAGTCCATGAACACATTAGGCAGACTCAGTCCGTCAGCCCTCTTGGTGGGGAGCCCTCCATGCCTGGACCACAGTCAGCAGTGGCAGAGAGACAGATGTAAAAATGTCTGTTCAACTCAAGATGGTTACAAACCATGAAACTGCTTTACTCCATGGTGAGGAAACCTCACCATAACCAGTGAGAATTCCTTTATTGAGCTGGTCCAGTGAAAGGTGCTCTCAGAAGGCTCCTTTATTCATTTTCATCCTCAATTCAATGAGCATTCCACCGCATGTTTCATACGTGTGCCTTTGCTACAGAGCTTTGCTGAGCCTTATCACTGAAGGGTAAATTACATCCTTGTTACTGTACCAGCTATGTTGTGAGCAGGTAACACACAGCAGAGACTGGAAAAGCACAAAAACCTCTGGTTTTTTGGGGGCTGGTACATGTTCAGCTATTAGCAGTGAACTGGCTTCTCTGATCCAGCACTGCAGTGAAATGGAGCTGGGTAAGGGCCTTGCAGTATAAATCTGTTGTGATTTCTGCATTCTCTCAACTCTTGATTGTAACTCCTACAAGGTGCCTTTATGTTGGAGGAAAATAGATGCAAGCGCAGTTTTGGCAGGCTGGGAGAAGGCAGCAGCAGCAGAAGCTCTTAGTATTTGAGAGAAGTCGCACTGTGGAAGGTCTAGAAAATACGCAGTAATCAGTTTTTACCTATTTAGGGATTTCACAGGGGATCATGATTGGCATTTGTAGGGGATGTTCTACACAAGAGATAATAATTTGAGCTCCAGTGACCATTTCTTACCTTATTTCTAAGGTCCATCTAGGAGAAGCTATCCTGATTCCCTTAAACAGTGCCTGTTTGTTTTTACAGTGAAAGGGTAAGTTGGTTTTGCTTTCCAAGCAATTCATTTTCACTCTGTGACCCTGGGGTGACATGTTGTCATAATAACTACAGGGAACTTGTATTCACTGGAAAAATCAAAATGACAATTTTTGGTCAGGTTTGATTTTTTGATTTGCTTGGTTTGATTTTAATGTGGGAAAAAATGAAGTCACGTACTGATACACAAAGCATCAACAGATATCAAAAATAAATCAGCATATACTGCTGGGAGATGATAAATATATGCATGTTGACAGAAAAGGCAAGTTACATCCCTACTGAAAGGCAGTTGGAAAAAGCACCTGTAGAAATGAGCAAGATCAAAACAGTAACTTCTTAAAAGACATTAGAGGGAAACAGAACAAGAATTTCACAGAACAGGACCAGCCCTGTGGACCTCTGTGCTGTGCATACAGGCATGAACAGTCCTGTCCCACACACAGGTGGACAGAAATGCTTCTCAAGTGGCTATTACCCTGAGTGACAGCTGGACTGGGAACAGTGACCTGCTTACCTGAGCCTGAGAGATGTGATTTTCCAGTTGATGGAAGTCACCACATCATTACCCAAATCTCTTTTTTAAAATCTGCCTTTTCCTACTTAGTCCCCAGGACCAGCACACTTTGCAGTCCATCTGTTTCTGGATAAGAAGAGAAGGTGAAATCACATGTCAGTTGAGAAAATTACCTTTGTGTCAGATCCTATCTTTTCAATAGTGTGTACAATGAACTGAGAATGCTGGGTCCAGTCCCTCACTGAGCTTCTTACAATACCAAGACTAATTGATAGGAGATTAATTGGGCACACTTCTAAAACACAAAAGTACAATCCCATCATAGCTGTGCACCTTCATCTCTTTTGGGGCTTTTTGTACTGCATTTTGGATCTTTCTTCCATTCAGCCTTGTAACCATTTAGAAGTACTAATGTTGACCAGGCTATGATGGCTAGTAAGGATGCACAATGCAGGCAGTCCTGTAACATGAAGCACACTTGTACAGCTTCTGAGGTTGTAAAGAACATTCATTTTCTATGCATGAAGGCTTTGTATTTCTGTCCCTTCCTAACACAAAAATACTGGCTGATTATCATTCCTTCTAATGTCTTTCCCTGGTGTAGATCAACGAGCAATGTGGATTTCTATGTGTGATTTTATACAGTTTCCTCCACTGCAGGAGGAAATGAATGACATTTCTCTATAGGGGAATTGCTCGTGACATGGGAATGTGAGGTCTGAGGGGGCTTCTGGGCTGTTGCGTTGCCTGGAGCTGGCAGCTGCAGCAAGGCACAGTGGGGAATTAAAAAAGATTAGCACTGTGTGAGCACTCTGGTCAGGAATCTGGCTGCTTGTGAGAGCTCATGCAGCAAGGGCTCCCTCCTTCCCTCAGCCCCTGGTAGTTTTGCTGTTGGTTGGGGGGTTCCTTGCTACCCCCTCTCAGCACTGACCATCCAGACTCGTGCTCATCCACTGCTGTCACAGCCTGCTTATCCCTGCTCCTCTTGTCTTGACGTCAGAGGAGTCAGCTGCTGTTCAAATCTGTCACCCTCATTCCAGACTTGGTAATTATCCCACCATAATGAGAGGCACTTACTGCTCATTTCCTTCTCTGGTCTTCGGGGAAGGAGTTATCTCCCAGCCGCACTTTTCTAAAGGTTAAGATCTTTCCCTTCAGCTAAGCGGAATATTGTTCCTTTAATCATACCTTTCTGCCTGATGTTTGTCTTCTTAACTAATGTGTGTCTCCCTGAGCTGGATTCATCCCATACTCATTCCTCCCAGGATTTGTGTCAAAGCATTAATTTGCCGTGAAATTTCCTTCATTCAGTTTAATTTCAGGACTGCTGCTCAGGCTTTTTCATTTGAGATCAGATCTCAAGACCTACATTTCACGCTTGGTATATGTGAGCATGCCAAAAGCCAACCACATTCCCTTGTAACAGCTGGGTTCAAAATTGATGTCAGGAGACCAGGCTGAGAGAGCTGAGGATGCCCAAATTATGCTGCCCTGGGGAGGCCTTTCGCTGGCTGTTAGACCAAAATCTTTCTGAAAGTAGATGTTGTGTGTGAATCACAGGGCTGTGTGCTGGTGGCATATTGGTGCCTTAGCCCTGTGCATTAAGGAGAGATATAACAATAAAGCACATAGTCAAGAGAAGTGGCTGTCTGAAGTGTAACACTTGCTTTGTAACTTTCAGGCTAGAAATCCAGCCTGTGAGGATTTGCTGACAAAACTGGGTGATACAATATCTTGTGAGTGCTGTTGCACTTAGCTGTGTTTTTGACCTGTGAATCAGAGATGAACGAGTGAAGTGCCATCATACAGCTGGTACAAAAGTGGCTTGTTCTGATTTTGTGTCAGCCATGCAGTCTGGAGCCATTGCCTGGATTTCAGCACTGGCTTTAGGCTCTGGTTTGGTGAATTTTCTGAAGCTTCTGTTTGGCTCTGAGCACTGTGTTTTCACTGGTGTATCCCTGGAGACCCCCTGATGTCTGAGCTGCTCACTGTGACCTACCTACCTGACTTGCTCTGCTCTCCCTACCCTCTCTATCTCCTTCCTGCTGGCCTTTGGTATTTTGTTTGTTCTTTGCAAACCATAACACCTCAATTAAAATGCAGTTGTGTCAGCAAGGAAGGCACCAAGAAAGTGTTTTCTGGCACTGTGGGCCCCACCTCTCTCCCCAGTTTTACTACAAAAAATGATAATTATTCTGAGAGTAGTTCCTGTCTGGCTGATGTCTCGCAACTGAAAGCCATGAAAAACATTACTCTGTGTAAGTTCCCTTTATGTACTGATGAGAACAATCACACACACCACAAGCTGCAGAGAGGAAGAGTATTTTCATTAAAAATCAATCCATGCTGCAGCACTTGTAGATAAGCCTGATGTTATGCAAACATTTTCCTGCTCCTCGTCTAAAGGAAAACATGCTGCACCCACATGACCAATTGCCTCATGTGTCTCTTGTGATCTGACTATTTTCTGCTGTATTTGACTTATGCTAATGGAGACAATAATGGGCTGTGCCTTGCTTCAACTTGTCACAGCTTTTGCTAACAGCCTTGTTTTCCCAGGCAGCCTTGGCTTCAGTTCGGGTAGCTGTGGAGGGGAAGGTGTTAATGCAGCCCTGCTTATTTTAGCAAGTGAGTGAATCAGTGGTTTTAGGAAAACAGTTCAACACATTAACCCTTTGTTTCCAGAGCAACACAAAAAAATCACTGTAGAGTGAACAGATGGCTCAGCATATTTTTAGCCTTGCTCTCTGTTCCCATGGTATTCCAGACTGTGTGGGATTCCCCATAGACTGTTGTAAGACTGGTGGGCCCAGCCAAATGTCTTGTTTTGCAACACAGCATCAGAGGGAAGGAGGGAAATGGAATCCTGTTTAAATCAGCTCTGTTTAAGGAACTAAATGAAAGGTTCTCAGTTCTCACATATCATAGATGGCGGGGGAGACTGTATAGAGAGGTTGGTCACATGATTCTGGTGCTTGCTCAGTGTCAGCTGCTACGTTGCATTAGGAGGGACAAAATAAATGTGAATTACTCTTCTAGGGGTGTTGTGTGTATACACAATTGATACATCCAAAGGCGTAGATTGGCAGAGGAAAAACTCACCAGGATTTTGGTGGTTTCTGGCTTGAAGACAGAATGGGGGAAGATAGTTTCTGTAGCTGTGAACTGTCTCTTTGGGATGTGTACTCTGAGGAAGTTCTGAAAACTTCTTAATTCCATGCAATGATCCTTTCTCAAGTGAGGTCAGATTCAGAGCTATTCACATGCACTCTGTTTCGAAGTTTATTGGTGGTACTTTGTGGTTGTAAAACGTTTTGTTGTGTAAGTAGAGAGGTTAACCTGTAAGGTATATGATGTGAGGGAAGGGGTTCCCTAAGTGCAATGACTTTTGGATCTCAGCTATGGTTAGACATTCTAACTGTAAGGATGATAACTAGAAAATTAGGGTATGTAACATGGAAGAATTGTATTTGTTGTTAACCCATATTAGGTTTGTGTCATCATGTATTAAAGACTGCAAGTGATTTCTCAATATGGAACAGAAATCATAGCATCAATTTTCCTAACACTGCCTGTATTTCTGTTATACACAAACATTCATTGAGGTTCATTGAGTATTATATTCTCTTAATAGCTCGTGTGCATATTAGAATGTTTTGAACAAATCCATCCCTAATGTGTTTTCTCAGCAGTACTGTGGCTCAGTCTTTTACCATCAGAAGATAATAAAATGCTGTTAACATAACAAAATGCTGAAAACAAGATGATGACAAGGCTGTGCCCAGTGGGGCAGATTTCATTGCAACAGAGCACAGTTTAGAAATACCTGTATATTGTGTCAGATCATCAGCGTGCCTGTTGTTCCATGTCCAGTCGAGCAGATGTATTCGGAGATAACAGACACCAGCCTGTAGCATTGAGAAATTGAAAGTCAGACTATAGTGGGCAAGTGAGACAGGGTGAAAAACCCAACAAGCTACAGCATGGACCAGCTCCATGCAGGTTTCACTGCTGCCCACGGTATCACTGCCTTTATGGTGCACTCTGAGTGTCATGTCAGTATTGCCATCACCATTTTATCGAAGGGGAAGTCAAGGCAGATGAAGTAATTTGCTGGTAACATCATGCTCCTGGAAGACTTGCTGCTCTGTCCCCTGTGCCACAGCCCCATGGTCGCTGCATACCATGTCTTTCCCCAGCAGCATGGATCTCCCAGTCTAGATAAACCCTCCTGCCCTGGGGGCTGTGATGTGGATCCTATAGCTCCTGCCCGCCTCTCTCCAGAAGCTGAGACGAGGCAGTTCCTGCCCTCCTCTGCTCCTTGTCCCTCTGTCCTGTGCTCCTCAGCCCAGCTCAGCAGATTGGAGCTCTGTGTCCCTGCCTTTGGGAAGGACAGCAGCTGCCCTGCCTTGTGTGCTGCAGATCCACAGCGCTTCACCATTCCTGCTTCAGCAGTTCCACTGCACTCACCACCTGTCGCCCACCTGAGCCCAGGTGATGCTTGCACAGAGCATCAATAACACATCAACATAAGAAGCTTCCTTTTTCCTCTGGATGCACTCAGCCACCTGCAGTGCCTCTGGAGCCACCTCTTTCTTTCTGTGCCTTTATGATTCACTGATACATTTCACACACTCCACATGGTGGATGTTTTCTCCATCTGGATAACTGGTGGATATTTTTCTCCTCTTGGACCAAGGCCCCATGGACTCAGGTCATATTTGGAAGAAGATGCAATACCATGTGTTGATGCTAAACCCAGGGAAGACAAGTGAATGGACTCCCTTGAATTCGATTAGACTTTTTGCGTTGCAGCCGTTAGTAAATTATGGATTTGACAGATTTAGAAATTTGGTCAAAGTTGAGGCCAAGACTACTCAACTTTTCTTATGTCATTTAGGACACAATCCCAAGGTCTGCCTTCTAACTTGCTAAATTGGGTGTGCACGGTTAAAGCAGAAACTGAAACAATCCTTTCTGTTTACAGAGAGCTCACAGAGAAGCCAACTTTCAGGCTTGAAGCATGCAGATAAAGGAGCAATGAGTGATGCTTGAAATCAAAATTCAAAGCAAATTCAAAGCCATTGTTTCCAGCAATGATGTATGTCGCTGTATGCTTTGGGATCAGACAGCAGCTGATGGAAATTCATGGTGTTGTTTGCAGTGGTATGAATTATTTATGATGCACTGTCTGCCAGGACTGAATGGGTTGGACTTGTGACTCCAAAATGCTGGCCTTCCACTCCTTACATGTGTGACTGGGAACTGTGGTCCTGTGTGTGCTGTAGGGTCAGGTTCAGGGAGAGCATCAGGTTTTCCCATGTGACATCCTGAGATGGTGACAGCTCAGATTTTAACCCACTTATTCTAGGCTAGGTAAATCTTCCGGGTATGTCACACCTTCTCAAAAGGCCTCAGATGAGGAACTCCAGTGGCTTTTTTTATAGTTCCAGACCCTTCCTGTTTTATAGTTCTGGTGGGTAAACAATCATGCTGATAAAACAATCGTGCCTTGCTTTTCAATGGAGTCTGCTCAGTTTTATTTTGCAGATGATGGTTCTTTATGTCTTTCTTCTGCTACAGTCTTTTAGAACCTGCAGTTCCCTGTTTGCAGAAGTCTTTATACCTAGTAACAAATAATCACTTGATCTTCCTTTTGCCAAATTAAACAGAAAAAACCTCTCTTTTTTTGGTTGCAAAAGATGTTTTAATTGTATGTCAGTTCTCTACAACCTGTCTGTGTTTTCAGCATCTTGTATGACAGTGGGTACCACAACTGCGTGAGTGTTAGTTTCTCCAATGCAATGTAAAATAATTTCCCTCATCTTGTTTTGCTTCCCTGAAATGTGTCAATATCACAGAGAAATCTCATTTCTTTCTCCTCCATATATAAATCCCAGCTCATCAAAAGACAGCCCTTCTGACTGAAGAGCTCCAACATCCAGGGCAGCATCAATGCTAAGAACACCTGAACCCAGGGGCTGGTGAAAAGAACAGGGGTGGGTCTCACACACGTGGTGGTCTCATTGCCCAGCCCTGCAGCCGGAGCAGCATTTCATACTGTCAAGGTGTAAACTTACACCCCTTCCAGATGTGGGAAAGGCCAGTCTGTTAAAACCAGGGCAAGTGCAGTTCTGCTGCTCCTTGTATAAATCATGTGGGAAGCTCTCTAATTCCACCCTGCGGCATTTACATGTTTAATCTCCTTTTGCTGTTTTTTTTTTGAGGTTTCTCACAAATGCTTCTGCCTCAGGAGATCCTGCCCAAATGTCGCTGCTGCAGCACAGCCTGACCTTTTCCTTCGAGTGCTTGTGTTGCCTTGTCACAGCTCCCAGGTGTTCCCTGCTCGCACTTCAGGGCGAGACGTGCTCACAGACTCCTGCAGTATGACGGGAGACTGCTGAGACAAATTGTTTACTTCAAATTGCATCTTCTGGCTGTGATTTGGATCCTGCTGTAAGATTGCAGTGGATAGAGCTGGTGTGGGGTCCCCCTGAACTCAACTACTTCTAAATCTTACAAATGTTTTTTGTGTTAACAAAATCTCTTCTTTTTTGAAGACAATTAAGTGAGGTCAATAGAGGTCTGAGTTTCTTATTGCCTGCAAATGGAAGCAGGATTCAGTTCCAGTCAGAAAATCTTTGCTGGAAAAAAATACTCATGCTGTTTTGGCAGCTTCAGTACAAGAGCTGGCCAGAGGTCTGGAGAGGGTTCCTTGGCTATTCAGTACAGGTGCCCCTGTATTGAACTCACTTGCAAGAAAAGATCTGTTTCAGTAAATATCTTCTGAGGTCTGTCAATGATTTGTCCTCTTTTCTCTCCTTCCTCCACTCCTTCTGCTACAAACATCCTTTCCATTCTGCTCTTTCAAGTGTTCCCAGCCTCCTCTTATGTGTCAGAGAGCAGCACGGGGCAAACACCCCTCTGCAGGGCAGTCAGGATGGCTGGGAAACCCAAGGGACCAGAGGCAAATACTTTGGCTGAAGTGAGCAGTTATTACAATGGAGAAACATGTTTGCATTGAAAGGGTAACCAGCCATTCATTCAGGCAAGTTAAACAATAGGGACAGAGGTTTGGTTTTCTCCAGTTGTTTCCCAAAGAAACATGGTTTGTTTCTTCTCTCTGAGATTTATGTCTTCTCTCTGACTATTGGATGCCTACTGAAGGGTTCATTAGAGACACCCTTGCAACTGCCAAAAGAACCAGCTGGATTATTGAGCCTGCAGCTCATTTTTTCTGCCCTTGTTCACTTCCTACAATGAAGAACTTGTTTGTAATCCTTGTTTGTGCTGCCTATCACACATGGTGGGGGACTGCTCTATACAGAGAAGAGTCCCCAGCCCAACACACTGTCCCTACTCATTGTGATGGCTTCTGATGTTAAACTCAGGAGCACACAGTGCTCCCTGTGCTGCCTGTAGGTATCACAACAATCACACACTCATTTCACACTGAATTTTGGTGTTGGTTTTGCAGTCCTGTGTCCCTTGCCAGGGGATCAGCAGAGCCCAGCACAGCCCAGGGATGTGGGGCCCAGGAGTCTGAGCATGCCCAGGACTGGCGCATCCTGTGTGTCCCACGGGTGCAGAACTGGGCTGTGCCACCCGTTCCATTACCGAGGATGGAACTGCTGTTCCCTCATTCCCTGGCAGAGGCTGTAGACTCCCCCAATCCCAGGGGATTGTTGGCTGCAAAAAAGGCTTCAATGTCACCCAGCCTGCCAGGTAGGACAAATGGACAAATCCATAAGTTTCCCAAGGCAATGAATAAATAAAACAACTTTTGATTCATTGTGGGGAGCCAACCCTTTCTGAGAAGGAGGAGGACAGGACATTATTTCTTTACAAAGTGAAGCAGAAGGGTGATTTACACAATGGAGACACCAGAGAAGATTTAGGAGTAGCTGTGGTTTATTTCACCATAGATTGAAATTTAACTTAATTTTAAGTAATGCCTTCAGTCTGGAATTAACTAGGAAGAGCTTCTTGCCTTATTTCAGAAAGCTACTGGTAAAAATGCATGATCAAGTGCACTGCAGGCTCTTGAAAACTGTGTGCAAATATGCAGGGATTTATGTACCAAATATGTGTGTATATTAGTGCACAAACCCTATGCAACCCAAACATAGGCCCCATTGATCAAAATCCTTTTATCCTCTGACCTGTGCTGGGAGCTGTTTTGATTATCCCTGGCTGAAGATGTGAGCACTACTGGTGTTAATTCGTTACATCAGGCTGTTCTGTAAATTCTTCATCATCTCCTGCACTGATGTCAGTTATTTGTATTGTAAAATCTAATTGAAAACCTGCAAATTAGGTTTAGGGGAAATTGAATACTGAAGCACTTTGCTCAGGTGATAATTTCATTTACTGTTAAGACATTGCTTAGACCTAAATGTGAACATATCCTCTGTTCCTCCATAGTACACACTCCCAGGCACATAACATCTCATTTAATTTGATTTTAAAGGGTGATTTTAGATGTCTGAGCAACTGGTAGACTAAAATAATTGAATCAACTTTGAGAAATAAACTTAATGTGCCAGATTCACTGGGAACACCCCGTGACACTACTGTGTTACAGCACAATATTAAATAGACTAGAGGCTTCGCAGCTGGCTGCAGGAATCTGTACATTAAAATCTCCAACACAATTGCTGTTCGTGAAGGTGACAGGGATAACACCGACCCGGATTTTCCATATCAAGTGTGTCTCTACTTAATTGGTTTCAGTTGGGATTTTCAGCTAGTCTGGTGTGCATTAACCACACACTATGGTTTCTAGTGAAGTAGCTTTTTTTTTTGGAAACATAGATGTGTGTTCTGCTGCTCTAAATTAGTGGGGTTACGGTAATTCCTTGTGATGCCAGGGTAGGAATTTGATCGTGAGTCACACCATAGTTGACATCTGGGCTCTGCTGCCCAGCTGGCAGGACTGGAGCTGTGGAAGCCTTCTGCAGGTATGAAAGTTTTAAGAAGATGTCTAACTTGTCATGGGCTCTGAACTTACCATATAGCTCCTTACTTGCCCTGCCTACAGAAGCTGATTTTTTATTTTCCCTAAGAAAAGGAGAGAGGAAAGGATTCAATTTAAGGGTCGGATTGTGCCTTTCTCATTCAACACAGAATTTTGCATATGAGTAAAAATTTTGTCATTTTCTCATCCAGATTTGCTTCCTCTAAATGAGCCCTTTGGCTTATCACAGCATTTATTGATACAGAGGGAATTTATAGGCACTGAGAAGTGCTTGAAGGAAGAAGTGTCATGCGCACACATTAGTGCATTATCTGCAGGGCTTTGGGAAACTGCTGGGGTTTTGCTAGCATGTGGGAGAAAAACACACCAGAAAATTGAGAAACTGGGTCATCTGGATTCATTTGCTTCGTCTTTCCAGCTGGGCTTTTGTTGCTGCTCAGACTGACATAGCTGAGCTCACACAGATTGTGCTGCAGCAGGATCCTATGGCATCCTCCACGCCTGCTGTCCCTGCTCTCAGCTTGTTCATACTCTTGAGTGTCTGGAGGGCCCAGGCCAAGAGCAGGGTTGTGTGGAGCTGGCTATGAGCTTTTATGAGCAGCAAGAGGCTGCCTCTGCCTCAGTGAGGGTCCCTGCAAGGTACTACAGGCAAAGGCACAGGCATGCAAGGGGATGTACACAAGCTCTAGCAGTGTGGTTGTCACAGAAAGAACGGCCAGCTGTGTGTGCACTCACCTCCCTGGGCTGTTCTGCCTCTCACCTTATTCTTCTTCAGCTACTTGTTCCTCCATTCCTTTTTTTCTAGACAGCACAATAGCCTCTCCAGTCTAGGCTGTTTTTCTTCCTCTATCCCAAAACCCTCCTGAAAAATCTGCCAGGCCATTTTTGGGGCAAGTGCTAATTTGGTGGGTATGTTTAAATTCAGTATAATCTCATTCTTTTGGTGAGTAGTGATCAGAAAGGCTGAACTGTGAAGGTGACATTATAAGGAGTAAGTACATTGCTTGTTTGCACAGTGTACTGGACACAACCATTCTCTATGTCATCACATGAATACATTTTTGTACTGTTAATTTTCCTGTACAAAAATGATATTCTCTGCCGTGTCAGGGAAGTTTGTTTTCATTCCAAGTGCCCAATGAGTTTTCTCTCCTATAATCTGGATTCTTCAGGGAATGAGACTGCTATGGGCTGTGCACATCTTTGTCTGTCCTTTCTCCTTCCCTGAGAACTTGTGATAAGAATCACTAAGGTTTAAAGTTCCTCTGCACTGAATGCATGGCAAGAGCTTCCAGAGAAGGAAATTCTGTTGGCCACCCTGCTCTGTGATGAGAGGATAAGTCACAGATTCACCCCTTAATAAGCTCTTGAGATCCCCATAGGACAGCATTGATGTGTCCCAGCTGAAGAAATTTTGGTGAGAGCACATGCCTTACTCAGCACCAGTGTCATGTAAGACATGATTTCTCCTTGCAGAACCATTTATTGGCTGGTTCAAGAGAAGAGTGTGGGTATTCTTCTTGTAGTCTTCTATAGAAGATACAGACTGTATCAGAGCAACAGATGATACACCAAGCTCAACACATATTTTATCATCTTTTCTTTTAGGTGGAAAAACTGGCAAAGTACTTGGACCCGAATGATTTAGGGAGAATCAATTTTAAGGACTTCTGTCACGGAGTTTTTGCTATCAAAGGTATGTGTATATTTCTTAAAAATAATCCTGTTCAGTTCCACTAATGTTTCTCTGATTGCAGAAAATGTAAGGATCAAAGACATCCTTTCTTTTAACTGTGGTTATTTGTAGTGACAGTAGAGCAGCTCTGGGAACAGAGCTAGGATATTTTTCCTTTTTGTCCATCTCATGTATTAATGGTGAGCAATGCTAGAGTTCCTGTATCCACAGGTGCCTGGGCATTGGTTTACTGCTAATTTTTGTCAGAATAAATGTGTTGTGGCTTAAAGACAAATACACCAGAAGAAAGAGTAGCTTTGTGGTTAACAGGCAGGGCCCAGGTTTGATACTTCCAGATTCTGATCTTGTTCTGCTGCTGATTTACCTTAGGGAGTTAGGGAGCCCTTGGGCTTTTGGTTCTCTACTAGGAAATTTAAGACTATTATATTCCTCTTGAGGTATCTGCAAGGTATAACTAAAATTTTATATATATATGTGTGTGTGTATATATATATATAAAATATATTTCAGAGTACTTGGGGTCATGTATTGGAAGGAAATGAGTTAATTACAGTTGGCCATGCAAACCCTGAAGATGGAGACCAAGTGGATTCAGCCACATCCTTTCCAAGGAAACAGTCCTTGACAGAAGACACAGACTAGAGCTTAGCCTAAAGGCAACAAAAAAAACAGTGAGGAGGGACTTAAGCTGATTTGCTGCTGATTGCTTTTCTAACTTCCCATAGTGAAATAATCTATCCTATCCTTTTCTGGACACGTGGTGTGTTCTTTGTAAAGTGTTGGAGTGATGTTAACGCAGTACTTGTGCTCGAGGCACGAGCTCTGGCAAGCCGCTGGTCAGAGACAGTCCAGCTGCGTTACTTCTGTGCATCGCTGAAGCGACTTCAGCATCAGGAAAAGAGCTGCTGGCTGGGCTAGCTAGCTGGCTTCTTTGCAGAGGGAACACGGCAGGAGCCGACGGGATCGGCTCACGTTAGCTCGGAGACAAAGGAAGAGAGAGGCTGTTCTGGTCTGCCTCCTAACAGGTTTATTGTTAGGAGTCTCGCAACCCGAACAAGCTCAGAAGGGATAGAATGTGATGGGATGCTCCCCCGAGGCTTGTCCTCAGTTTTATGGAGAGTTTGAAAACCGCGGGGAAAACAACCAATGAGTTACAAGCCAGGGGGAGGATACAATTTAACAAGAACCACTGGGGGAAACCGAGAGGCGGGAGTTATAACAAAGAACCAGTGAACAACCGAGTAACCGGGAATTTTCCCGAACTGGAGGAGGTGGCCTGTACCCGGGCACCGCCCAGGGGGTGCAGCTTAGGCTTCTGAGCCGCCCATCGACCCACCCTCTGAGTCTGCCTCTTCGGGAAACTCGATCCAGTGGATGGGCTGGGTCTGATTGGCATCTCGCTGCCCCAGCCCCACCGCAGGCTGGGTCACCGCAACATGATGTCATAGCGCAGAGGCTTCACTTCAGGGACGGGGTGAGTGTCAGTGATCATGGTGTGGTTCCAGGAGAAGCCTCTGCAGAGTCTGCTATGATGAGATTATTATGAAGTCATAACGATGCAAAAACGTAGAACCACAGCACTTTTAACTAAAGTTTATGGCAGCCAAAGATAGTATATAATTAGGTAAAATTACAGTGAAAAGCTGTTGTTATCAATGTTATTGGAGACACTGGCCAAGGTGACACTGATGTGTTTGAAGAGAAGGCAAGAGAGAACCTAGAAGGAAAGTTATTACATTTGTGCACAGACCATAAAGTCTCTGCTGGAGGTTTGCCTTGAGCAGAAGGTGCTGTAGCAAGCTGAGTTCTAGTTTAAGTAAGACACAAGCTCTGTAAATCATCTGATGTCTTCTGTAATTCACAGTCTAAAGATGTGCACAAATGCACAAAATATGATGAGAAAGGGATAGAAATGACCCAGAACATCTCTTCTGTGGTAACTGTGCCCTTGTCCAAGCACCCTCAGGGATGCAGTGGGCAGCTGCATCTCCTCCCTCCTACTGTGGGGACAGCGTGAGAATATTGACTTATCAGAGTCATGAGGCCCTGGGGGTTTTCATCCTTGCTCACCTCGTGGGAACTGATTCTTGTGTTCATATCCTAAGGTTTAATCCTGAAAAGATGTGACCAGATCAAACTGTCTGGAGTACTTCGCACTCAAAGTTCGTGAATAGCTTAAAGCCCAGGTGTGGAGCTGTAGGGTCCAAATCGTTTGTGTGATGGTTGTTAGGATGTATCTCCTTGTTAGGATGTATCTGTGAACAGATGCAGAGAAATCACCCAATTCTGCAGCATCACCTAGAGCTCCCTTAGCACATCATTAGCATTTCAACACTTACACGGAGTCAGTGCTAAGTGTTTATCATCGAAACAGCAGCAGCTGTATCTATTTCTGATAAGACACTGTGTTGCTGTTTTCACAGCATCTCTTTAGAAAAGCCGCTTCTATTGCTCATCTCACAGCATGGAAATTTTATTCATCTTTGGCTACCTGCCATATTTTCCTTAAAAATTAAATTGGTTATGTTAAAGTTCAGAAAGGGCATGTCTGCCTTTCAGAATGGAAAGCCTCCACCATGTTGTTTTAGTGCAGCCACATCCCAAGGGGAGTAGCAGGCTTATTATCAAACAAAAGCAATTTGTCTTGGCAGCAACAGATTATAAATATGATTCTTCGACATCTCAGCCTATTGCAATTGCTTGGGGCAGTCAGATTAATGGAGCAAAATGAGATGCTACTATAAATCCAGTGGGGTTTTCAGTAATAGAGTATGAAGTTGTGTTATTTTTAGCAGTGGAAGCCAAATGTTTAAATTCATACTTTACAGTCCTAATGCCTTACTGTATTTCTTATTTATGAGACTCAAATTAATTGGTCTTATAGATGCTTGCCTTTATAGTATTGTGAAGAAATTGTTTGCTGCACAGAGGTGATATAGTGTCAAGGTTTTTTGGTGGTTCAGTGCCTTGAATTTATTTAAATCATGAGGTTTGAAGCATCTAAGAACAAGAAATTCAAATCAGAGTTGACATCTGATGATGTTGGTTTGAGCATCTCATATCCGGGGTTGGATCTCAGTGAAAAGCTAAATGTTGGAACTTGAAAAAATCCCAAACGTCGGAGTGTTTAGTGCTCCATAAATGGTTGGTAGAGAAACTCCTACCCCTGGATCTAAAATCTGCAGCTTGGCCTCTCTCCTCCATAAACCAGGGCATTGTTTACTCTTGCATGGTACAAATGAGAAGTGTTGTGTTACTCTACAAATGGACATCAAGCCTTGTCCCTCCTCAGTGCTTCAGAGCTGGATAAACCTCATGACATATGGGTCATGTACCTCTGCAGCAGCTGCTGGGACTGTCAGGTGGAAAGCATTTAATTTTCTTCAGCTGCTGAGTAGCAGGAGCTGTGGGTAAGGATGTGCTGAGCAACAGTAGGACCTTGGGAAGTAGTGGAGAGGATGTGTTCAAGTGGAGGTAAATATGCTAGAGGGCAGAAGTGTGTTGGAGGAGCCCATTCCCACTGTGTCTCTGGGGTGGAATACTGGACAGGTATGGTGCTTGCTATTTATGGAAAGCTTTGCTTCTTTTGCTGGTCTTTTGTGGATTAAAGGACTTTGCCTCAGCATCTGTGCTGTGAGTCCATGCTGTCTAGGCTTCTTTCCCCATGCAATTAGGCTCTGCCAGAGCCAGGGATAGGGCTGCCATCGGATTTAAAGTTTTGCAGCAATTTCATTGGAATGCCAGAGTACGAAGGTTTTACTTGTGCTGAAGCTGCCCTCTCTATCTGCTGACTGCAGGGCTTTAATAACTGTGTCTGCCTGTAGAGCAATTGCCATGAAATAACACCTATAGCCTCTTACCTGACTGCTCTGTGGCACTGCTCAGAGACACTGAGAGCAGCCAGAACATCACTCAAAGGTTGAATTCCCATTAATTTCAGCAGGGTCAGCATGGGAACCATTACTGTTTGCTCAGCAGAGCCAATGGCTGTTCTTGCTGTTCTGAATTTATATTGTACTGATCCAGTAAATATTTTCTGCCACTCGTAATACTTAAAGGCTTGAGTGGAGCTGTTAATTCCCTGTGCTCTGCAGGCTGGTGGGTTCCACAGTCAGATATGTTTGCAGGACCAGGCTCTAGTTGAGTCTGACTTGTTCCTTGTATTTTAAGATTTCTGTTGTCTTTCCAATAGTCTCTCTGCTTTGATATTCTGCTTAGAAGTACCCAAACCCTGACAAACAGGGGGGAGCTCCCCCTACTGCCCTCGGTGTTGCAGCTCACAGAGATGAGAAGGTACTGTATGAGCACAGATTAATACAGAATTAAGATACAAAGGTAGATGTATTCTGACTTTATAGCTTATTTTAACCATGAAAACAGTGCTGACTACTGTGTAGTGTTTGGGGGGTCATGGCTTTTATAACAGGAGAGACTGAGCCATGTCAGACAGTGCTTTTCTGCATTTATGAATCTGTGTGCTTTAGCAGACTCACTGTTTTTTCAGATGAAATCATACAGCCTGTTCTTCTCCTGAAGCAAGAGAGTCCTTCGCTCATCCTGTAGAAGTTTTAAGGACACTTTAGTTATGCTCTGTTATGGAATTTGAAAATGGAGAGTTCTAGGAGTTCCTTCATATTAATTCATAATGTGGAAGAAGCACAGCTGTGAATTTATACACTTCCCCAACTGCAGCAATAGCAACCTTTGAATCTTCAAAACAGTAACACAGATCATTATGTGCCTTCAAAAATCCATCTCTGTGCTTCCCTAGATCCTGAGGCATCTAATTACTGCAGTTGGCTGGAAAGCTTCTAGAAGCAGGCTTTATATAAGCAGCTAAAAGTTAAAAAGCTCTGTGAGTTCCTATCACTTTTTAATGAAAATTCCAAATTTCAAAATTCCAGATTTGCCCAAAGTTTCAAAGAAATGTCCCAAAAGGGATGTTGGCTGTTCTGGTTGCTCAGACTGTGACAGGTTATTTGGACTGTGAAAGAATATGAAAATAATAAAATATGAAATTTGATGGTGTTTTTTCAAAACAAAGTTTTCTAAAGTAGAGTATTTATGGCCTTCTGTTTCACTGGAGATTATTTTTTTTTAAATATGCTCTTATAGTTTCATTCAGATGTTCCAAGCAAACATATTTCTCAAAAAAACAGTGCCATGTTTTGGCCATCTCCTTCAACTAACTTTAAAATCTAATTTGCAATCCCATAGCTGAGAGAAGTGTTGTACCAGCTTTGCCCTGAAGATCCAGCATGGAATAAGAGATGGTATGTTGCAGGCCTCTAAAAGGGAGTTTATTTGCTTCTAATATCTAGGACCAGGACAGCTGCACCAGCATGGAAATTTCAGTAAAGCACATCAGAAAATCCCAAAGTCTATGTGAACCCATTTAGGCTCATAGTTATAGATCTCAAACTTCAATGAGGCCATACCTGGAGATGATCTGATGGATCTATCCATTCTGGTAAGAATAACTTACTGACAGGAGTGGTGCTTGGGATGGCTCCAGGGACAAGGACTGTCAGTAAATGTGAAGAGCTGAGCTCTCCTGGATTAAATTACCCTATAGTTGCTCAATGAACTGAAGTTGGTTACTCCTAAAAGTACTTGAGAGTTTTCTAAGACTTAACTAAATTTCACTAAATACACCCTGAAACCACAAATGAGTCTAATACACCACTAAAGATCCAAAGGTGGATAAAGTAAAAAGCTATTGCTATTAGGAAAAATGCCAGAAACCAACTACATTCAATTAGGTAACCACATTTGATTTCCTATAATATTAAAATTGCTTAATAGCCTGTGAAAATTGCCTGATGTGTTACAGGTTAAATCTCCTTCTTGGAGCATTTGCAGGAAGGAGCTTTCCTAAAATTGAGTTTATTTGTGGCCAGAATGTCTGTTTGCAAATTGAATGTTTGTTAGGGTGTGAAAACCATTTTTTAAAATTAAACTGATTGTAAACTTATCTCATAAGGGATATCATGTCTAGCAACCTGAGTGAACTGAAAAAGTTAAAGGTTCATGTCTTCCCCTTCAGTGACCTGTAAATGACTTTCATCATCTTTGCTTTGGACTGAAGATGACCCTGTTCTGGCCAAATGAGTTGTGTTTGCTTTTGTATTTGTAGTATTAGGAGAAGTAGTTTTTAACTCAGATAATTTTGACAGACCAGACTAGAGAGTGACTCAGTGCTTTGTTAACTAGAACTCATACACATCCCTGTTTCAAAGAGTCTCCTGAGTGGACAGAGAAGCTGCTTTTGTGCTGGCTCATCAGATGTCTTTAGCTAGGGAAGAAAATTCAGCAGCTTCTGCCCACTCTCATTTTGTGATCTGATTGTTTAGTCCTTTCTCCAGACACAAGAATACTGCCAATCTGTGTCACAGTGATTTACATCGAGCACAGCCCTTTCACAGGGTGTTTCTCCCTAAAGGACACCCTTCAGTGGAGCTGCAGCAGTGAGTGCACAATGACCTGGAGCTATTCCTGGGTTACTCTTTGCCTCTCTCTGCTGCTTCACTGTGATTGCAGTGCAGCTAAGTCTTCTTGCCAAGTGCTGCCCAGAAATGTAGATGAAATTTTCCCAACCGCAGCAAAGGAGAGAGAACATTAATATCTTATGACACAGGTAGACAAGACATCCAAATGAAATATCTCTAATCAGCCATGTAAGTGGTTTTCAGTTCTACCTTTTGCAGGAAAATGAATTTATAGCAATAATAGGACATCTCTAGTGCAAGCGGTCCTTAAAGTAGCCAGGATTTATTCCTTTGCTTCATTGCAATGGGTTATTTTTGGACAGATTCTAGCCTTGGGTGCATATTGCTGCACAGCTTGAAATATCCACCACGGCAGTTCTGCAGACCTCAGCACACAGGATTCTGCTCAGGAGTGGTTCTGCTAGCAAAGAGCAAATCTTTGTCCAGTACCTTCCTATTTCCATATTGAGATTTGCCAGAGTAAAGCTTAATTTGTTGTTTTCTGTCTGGACTGTGACAAACTGATTTAGCTCACTGGCACTTCCCAGGCTGCAAGCCAGAATGTTTTCTGGTAATAAGAACACACATGGACAGCATTTGAGACACTCCAGTGTCCTCTCTTTATGTTACGCCATTGTGTAACCCTCCTAGAGTACCGGAAAAATTCAAATTATATTTAGATGAGGGGAGCAAAAGGTGGGATTGTATTGGCACTATTGCAGAAAAACACTGAATAAGAAAGCTGATGCATCACTTGACTGTGCATCACCTTTCCTGGTGTTAAGAGGTGGTCCAAGGAAAAGACCAGCATCAGTCCTCCAGAGTGAAGGGATTCCAATTTGTGTCCTCACAGGGAAGAGGAGAACAGAGAACTTATTCTTAAAACTCAGTTCTTAATAGGAATAAAACCAGTGTCACAATCTTGAGATTCTCAAAGCCAGTGGCAATTTTTCCGTTGATTGGATGTTGGAACTGGTTCAGATGTCTGCAAGGTAGTGATGATGTGGTTTAGTAATCTCAGAAGAAAAAGGGCTCTTATTCTCTTCTTCCCTTTTTTATGGAGTATAATAACATGCAAATCTTCCTTGGAGGATGAAGCGAGCCAGGCTGTCATGCCAGCTTGGATGCAGAGCAGTGTACAGGGGATATGCCTTCTGCACACGCAGACACCTGGTGCAAAAGTCACCTTTGCAGAAGGAGACTGGCTCAGATGAACTTACACCCTGAATCTGCCAGCACTGTTGGAAACTTGGCCTGTGACTACTACAAAAGCAAGATTTTACTTTGTTTGCCATTTTAAGCTATGCAGCTTGGTAAACAAATTGGATTAAATTCCTGCTGATGTTCTGGAAATGGGTCAAGTGCTTGGTCAGGTTCTGGATCAGGCCACAAAAGCCTGGGTCAGGTGGCTCTCGTGAAGAAGTGGTGAGGGCTGCACTGAGTCAGTTGGATGCAAAGGAGGCAGTGCTTTTCTCCCCAGTGTTTTTACTGAGAAAATGACAGGCCAAGAGCTATCAGGAAGTGGTTCTCCGTAATGGACAAGGGATATGAAAGAATGTGATAAGGAGTAATCTTAGGTAAGAAATGAACTAGCAAAGAGAGGACACAGAAGACTACATTTCAGACCCTGGAGATCTGGGAGCTGTTTGTGACTCTAGCTCTAACAGACCAGTCTGGCTGGCCTTTTGAAAGGAGGCAAGGTAGAAACATTTCTCACGCCCTTGTTTTGGGTAGTTAAATCCTTTTTTGAAGACCCACAGCTTTTGTGACTTTTCCCCACTAAAAAAAGAAAAAAGAAAATTGGGACAGGAAGCACTGTTATTAGTACAACTGCATTAGAAAAGTAAAGCTTGAAATTATGGTTGAAAATATGGTTGTTGAGAAATTTTAGAACACTGTAAACATACTCCCTGCATTATGCTAATCTGCATCCATTACTGTGTAACACTTGATATTTATTTTCCTTTTTTGCTGGAGGTAGGTCACTTTAATGAGTAGGTGCTCCATCTCATGCAGAGACCTTTTAGCAAAGCAGTTCATACCTGTGAGGAGTCTCACAGTGGGTGCTGGCACAAGGCAGTTTGATGAGCAATAAGCTTTGGTTATTAATGTCAAAAGATACAAACAATAGATTGAATTTTCCTCTGTGAGAGGACTAGAGAATAACCTTAGGCAAGCACAGAGCGCTTTATGCTAAAACCAAGAGGAAGAAAAGGATTATGGCTGGGTGGGAAATGTGACAGTCACAGGCATGGCAGGTTCTGGAAAAAAATGCTCTCTCCAGGCAAACAAGTTTAATATCTTTCCTCTACCAACCAGTAGATTACATTTTTGATTGTTAGTGCCAGATAAACTCCTCTTTGGGAAGTGACCCTACCACACATTCTTGCCCATTAACTTCTCCAGCAAAGCGGGCATTTAACAGCTTCATTTATCCTCTGTTCAGTACCACCTGAGAATCTCACTTTGCTGAAGAAGCTGAAAAAGGAAAAACGTCTTGCTGCCTTTGTCCATGTGACACTTCTGAGATCTTAATGATGTCTTCATTCAGCAGGTGCTGCCTCAACATGTGCCTGTGTGTGGCAGACAGGGACAACACAGTGATCCCCCCTATTAGGCTTCCTCCATCTGGTCATTTTTTCTGGTTTTTAAAGTACTTCTTTCCTTTGCAAGGGACTCCTCTCCATAACCACAACATGTCTTCATCCCTACAGATGTTATTCCTTTATGTAAAACCAGGAGAGAAGATCAGCTAATGTATAAACTTGTTCAGTTCACACTTCCTTCCATCACCCTCTTTCCTCTGGCTCACCTGCTTTGTGAGTGGTATCCATGTGTAATGTCACAGCCAAATATATTGCTGGGATGGAAGGGAGGAATAACTGCTGAGCAATTGCAGCTTCCAAGCAGGATAGTGCACGACACATGCTGAGAAGGTTTCACACAGTCTGGGCCCAGGACTGTAAGCTGGGTTCTAAAATAACCTGGCCTGACATTACTGCCTTCTGCAGCTCACCCTGCCAAGTGCAGTCACTGGTAATTAATGGAGAACGAGGCATTTAGTGATTTCAGTGCTTCTGTATTTGTCTCAGCTTTTCAGATGAGAGAAGGACTGAAGGAAACACAGACATTGATTTTTCCAGCTCTTAATGTGGTTATTAACAAAAGCAAACACAGAAGCTTAAAATCTCTGGTTGCAACGCATAGATATTTGCTTGCCAAACACCAAACACTGTGTGACAGAGCTCTTTTTGAAGGGGGATTTGTGACACTTAGGTATTGCCCCTTTGTCATTTTGACCAGAGAAAATTAGAAGCAGCTCCACTGACACTAATGTGCAGTTGTCACTAGCTCATGCCACACCTGCAAATCCAGTGTTTGACTCCAGAGTCTGGCTTTGGTTAGAGGTGGGTTTGTATCCCACAGGATAGTTTAACAAGCCAAGCTGAGATAATTGCACTTACCAAGTTCCCCATGTTGAATGTGTGCTGGGCAGAACTCTGAAGGCAGAGTTTTGTTATACCTATTTAAATAAATCCCAAAGCTGTCTTCCAAGGTTTTGTGCATAAAGATTGGCTACAAACCAGTGTTTCTTCCTCCATTGTCCCTGTAATGGAAGATAAACTCTTGGCCTGACTATTTCCTCTTGTTTCTCTTTGCCAGGCTGTGAAGAGTTACTAAAAGATGTCCTGTCTCCTGAAAACTCTGAGCCCCAACACTACGAGCCACAATATGTTGATTACTATTACCAGGTAAGAGAAGCACTAATTCTGCTCATGTTAGTAGACTGAGGAAGCCTCTGGAGTGATGTGTAGTTGGATCATTGTAAATGCTGTTGTTTTATTTGGCCTATTGACCCTTCCTTCCTAGATTCATGGCTGTTAGCAAGCTATCCACACTGTTTTAGCTGCATTTAACACGGGTTAACTGGTGGGAGAGTATACAGCGTTTAGGTAGTGTTCCTCTTACAAGCCTCAGTATTCGCCTGCCTGCAAGGGAGATCCCTGTGCAAGCTCACTGGCACCTCACAAGTGGAAAACACTGTTTTGTAACTAATTAAATCAGTCAAACTTTGTAGGTGAACAAGTCCTCAGGGACCTTCTGCAGATAATAAACAGGGACTCAACAGCTGTTGGGAAGCTGAAACAATACACCGTTTGAAACCTTTGATAGTATTTTGGCTGGTGGGTGTAGCATATTTTTAAACCATTAAAGGTTCTCATTTGTATCCTTAATTTGCCAGGGTCTGTGCAGTCTAAGAAGCAGAACAGTGCTAAGTTTTCCTTCTAGCATCTCTTTGTCCCTCCTTTGCTTTACTTTGGTTTTAATCACCTCCACCCATGTAAATTCTGAAGATTAAAGGTGCAGTTAGCATTGTACATTCAGAGGAGGATTGTGTGTCAGTGGTGTTATGAGACTGCAAATGATACTGAAATCAACAGGAAAAGCATTTTACCTTCACAGGTGGTGAAGTGTGAGGACAATTCTCATGTATTGAGGAAGGATGTGATAAGTGTGCTGGTGAACTGGTGTAACACTACTCCATGCTGTTACACAGAATGGTTTCCACTGTCCATACAAAAAATACAGAGACATTTCCTGCACCTCAGTGTCCATCACCACTCTGCTTGTTTCTAAACCCCTGGTTTTTGTAAGTGATTACACAGATACCTACCATACTGTTGCTTGGTTACCTTAACAGATGCCATAAACCAAACTCCTTGGTTTGCAGTAGCTGATAGAGGTTATAAAATGAACAGGCTCTGCACACACTCCATGTTCCCCTCTTGCTATGCAGACATTGCAGGCTGGTTCTGACACTCTTCAAATGTAGGTGACAGTTGGGTCTGTATTCCTCAGGGATTTCACATCTGCTGTCACCCAAAGATGTGCTGGGGAGAGCTCTTGAAGACAAACTACAAAACTCTGCAAACTGCACCTCTTCTGCCATCTATCCTCCAGGAGAGCCTGAGGGTGGGAATTGCAGTTGCTAATCCTGGTAGCAGCTGCTGAGTTTCCCATTTGAGTGCTGGATTTGTGCCTCTGGGAGAGGGAGGGGGCAGAGGGTGACCCTCCCTGTTCAGAAAGAGCTGATGTGACACTGCTGTGGTGGAAGCCTTGCTGGTCACTCCTGATGTCCACCAGCCTCCTGGATGGTCCCTGCAGGGGGTGGTACCACTGCAGTGGGGTCCTGCAGCAGTGTTTGCCCACTTTGATGGAGCCAGTGCAGGATTTGTGCAACCTGGGAGCAGAACCAGGTCCTTCCCCACCTGTCCAGGCCAGGTGAGCTGTCGTGGCACCACTGCCCTCCAGAGGGGCTAGTTCCATCTCCCATCTGCAGCGCCTCCAGGTGCAGTTTGGAAACTGTTCGCTAGATGTCAGCTAAAGACTAGGAAAAGGCGTGAACAGCCTCTGCTCCTGCCTTAAGGATCCTCTGCTGTGGCGGGAAGTTGGAGTTTTCAATCTGATGAAGCAGAGGAGAACTGGGGGTCAAGTGAATTTGAGATTATCACCATTCATGACCTTTGTTCCCCGTTCCCAAGGAAGCACATACGGAAAACGTATGAGCTGTCCTTGCATCTCCCAGACCTTAATGAGTGGGAATTCCTGGTGCTGTTATCAAGCTTATGGACAGCTCCCATTGGCACAAATGGTAGTTGCCTGTCTAATCTGATTTTCACCCCAGTATGCCCTTTGCATGTCTGTCTGATTCTCAGGTGCACTCAAATTCCCAGGCAGCAGAAGGACACAACTACTGTGATGGTACAAATAGATATTTTAAAAGGGAATGCATCTTTTTTATTCCACCCAAGGGGCTGTGCTAACACAAAGGCAGGTACTGAGAGGGTTCATTGTTGTGCTGTCTCTGCATTCACACGATGACTTGAAAGGAACGGGAGATTTATCCTTGTCACAAGTTATTTCCCCTGTCCTCTGCTTTCACTTTTCCTTCCCTTCCCAAGAGCCCCCTCCCTGTATTGTAGCTTTCTGAAGCCCAAAGGCAGCAAACTGAAGAGGTGAAGGTAATTTCAGGATGTGGGATGAAGTGGCAGGAGCCACTGTGAGGTGCTGAACTGATCCATCTGTTTGTATATGTTGAGTCAAATGGGGAAGAAGAAACTGCCAAGCCTCCAACCTTTAATTACAACCAACTGGCAATTCAAAGGGATATATAAAACCCCCTGATACCAGGAGCTTGGGGCATTTCATTTGACATTTTCTAAATGGTTTGATTTTACTTTTGGTTTTTATTCAGCATAGACAAGGAGCAAAAGCTGACAAGCTTTTAATGTCTGATAACTTTGCAAAAGAAAAAAAAAAGCAGGAAAAAAATCCTATTGTGTATGCAATTCAATTCAAAATGTAAAGGCTATTCCATGGAAGGTTCCTAATGGCCTATATTGAGAGGCTGTGTGAGTGACATTACAGGCAAATGGAGAGCTCTGCCTTGGAGCTGTTAAGATGTGATATGCAGGACATAAAGAGCGTAACTTGGTTACTACAGGATGTCCCACTGACTTCCATCAGCATTGATTCAGGCTGCAGACTGTGTTTTCTCTTTGGATCAGAGACAGCTGATCCAAAGAAACTTAGGAGGATGGGATTGCAGTTAGGAGATAGCAATTCTAGAGCCCTTCAGCTTTTGGACCTACAAATAAACCTGTTCTGTCTGTGAGTTGAGTCTGTTGGTTTGGTTAAAGTCTGAATTGTGCTCCATTTGAGGCACTGCTTCAGTTGAGTGCTATTTATTAGTATAATTTCTGTCTCTCACAGCCTTTAGAGAGATAATAGAAATACTCTGAATTTGCCAGAAGTCAATTTATCAATCCCAAATTCCTTTCCCAGTGTTTGCTGCTATGGCCTCAACTCTTGTTTTGCCTTCAGTTTGAAGGGAGACAAAAGTCTCCCTAGTCCAGTTTGCTTTGTGGCAGGCATCTGGTAGCACTTCAGAGCCCTTGGATGGCCTTTTGGAGATGGTAACCAACACAAAGTCCACAGCTGAAGTACGTGTGTGAAAACCCAGACCCTGATTCAGCCAGCTCAAACAAAGCAGAGTGCCTGTGTCTCACATTTCCAAATGGCTGGCTCCGGGCCTTCCCAGGCACCCAGCCAGCTGAGAGCACTAGCCACAGGACTCAGAGGGAATTAGGCTGGCTGCATCTGCAGCTCCCTGGCCAAGATTTGCATTGCAGGCCCTGAGAAGCCGTGGTGTCGGTCTAGGTGCTCTTCTGTCTGAGCACCTAAGTTTAGGGAAAAGGGAATCAGAACAGGAGCTCCTTTGTGAACTCTTCACCTGGTGTATTTTGGCTGCTCAAATTTGAAGGGAGCCTGAATCTAGATCACCCCAATAGATGACAGAAGAGGGGGCTGAGTGACAGATCTTAGAGCCTCTCACCATCAGCTAGCAGGGCACTTTGAGTGCTCCTTGTGAAGGGACAGATTATTTTTCCCTGTGAGTTGTTGCCTTTTCATCTGGAATCAATGGCCAAAAGCCATACATGCAAACCCCGTGGAAGAGCATGATGTAAGGTACAATAACGGCAGGGTCCTTGTTTTAATCAAAGCTGTTTGTTTCTTATCGATTGTTGCTGTATTGAGTTGCCACGTACCTTTTCTTTCCTGTTCCCATCTGTAAATAAGAGTGAATTTGTCTCTTACCAAAGTACAGGATGATCACTGCATATCAAAGAATGAGCTGCCTTTTCAGTTCTCTGTGTGTTCCCCTGCCTGCCAAGTGATTAATTACACTGTATGAACAGCAGAAAAATTGTTGAAACATGACAAATAAATTGTGTTTGCCTCTGGGATGGAGCTGGGACTGCTGGCTGATCTGCTGCTTTGAAAATATTTTCAGTAGCAATTAGGAGTCCCTCACCAGCTTCTGAAAAAAGTTTTTTTTTCCCCATTAGCTGCTTGAGGATATCTGCTGACACCTGTGGCAGAGCAGAGGGGACCTTCTGCACTGCAAAAACACTGTGATCCAAATGGGTTTTTCACTAGGCTGTGGAAAAAGGTAGCAGGAGAGTCTATAACCAGAATATTTTTAATTTTAATCTCATATATTCAGTGTTTTGAAGCAATGACTCCACATTGACCATCGAGTTACCAGTGTTCTTGGGCAGAATAATTGACCTCATTTGTTAAAAGGGTTTTCTTGATACTGTTTTTCCTAACATCAAATGCAGGTGTTGCCTATGTGTTAATGTGAAATACGTCTTTCCTTCCACCTTCTGTGGCAGCATTAGCAGAGACACTCCTATCTTAACAGAAAAAGCACATAAGAAATGGTTAAGATGGAAATACCTTTTCAACCAATGGCCAAGAGAAGAAGCCAGTCTGTGTAGTAAGGACAAGCAGTATTAAATACATCAAACTGAAGCTTTTTTCCCCCGTTTCTTATCAGCCTCCAGTTTTCCCCACCACCCACACGCTCTCAGTCACTGTTGGCTCCCATTGTGTTTTCAGCCCTGCAGATGCTCAGTGTCTGTGTGTGAAGATTCCCCTCCCTGTGCTTGAGACCTGAGGTGTTTCTGCCACCCTAAGATCATGCACACAGTGCATGTTTGCAAATTGCTCCCCTTGCCAAGCTGCTGGGGGGATCCTGTGTCCTGGTGCCACCATGGGACCTGTACATCTAGAAGTCTGTGTTATATCTGTTGCTCCTAAATCTGCCACATTTTCCTTCCCCTCAGCTTCTGCTGCATCCTCTGAGAAATAATTCTGTTCAGCATCTCCAGAGCTGGCCTTTTGTGAGGTCCAGACTAAGGACTGATCCCAGACCCTGCTGAAATCAGTAGAAACACTTCTTAGACCCTGGCAAGTGTTAGGTCAACACCTGGGGTTGTTCCCGACATTGTTGTCTGAATCCCTCGCTGGAGGGGTAAGGTGGGAGAAAAGCTTGTTAAAGTATAGCCATGCAGTTATAGAGAGGAAAATGTGCCTGTTCCTAGGCAGGATTTCACACAGGCAGTGCACTGTCTGCACCAGTGAAAAGTTTATTGTAACCTCTACAGGCAACACTCAGCAATTCATTTTTCTTATTTTTTTTCAAGCATCAAAAAGCAACATTAACTGCAACTGCTGAGAAACCCCCAGTGGGCAATTACCAAGAGCAATGAAGAACACAGTGTGCCCCCATTTGGGATTCATTTACATGGAAATTGCCTGCTTTCACCTGGTGATATTCTGAATTTTATTATTTATGTTTGTGCATACAAGCAAAAATAACTGTCCTTGGTCAAAACACCTGCATATAAATAACCTGCCTCTCTGGCTGCTCAAGCTGATTCTGAAATGCTGCCCTGAAGAACTGCTGTACTGAGAATGAGCAGTTCTGCACTCGGGGCAACAAAATAAGTGCCAACTTCTCCAAACACAGCCATAAAAGAGATTGAGGATTATTTTCTTTTTTGAAACCAGCTTGAATTTTTGATTTGGTGGAACATCACACACTGACATTTTTAAAGGGGAAATTACTTTTTCCCTGACTCATTTTTGCTCAGTTGTGGTATAAAACACACGTAAAATAACTCAAAAGAAGTGAAACACTCTGGCCTGGTCAAAAATAGTTCTTTTTCTCAAAATGTGTTTTGGGTTTTCTTTAGAAAGAAATCTGAGCTTTTTACTTTCTCATCCTTTGTTGGGCTGGCCCAGCAAAATACTCAGATCTTAAAGCCTGCATGCTGGAGAAATGTTTTCCCACCCAATTCTTGCCGCAACACCCCAAATGCACTCCCAGTGTCTGAGGCCAGCAGGGCTGGGGGGTGACCTGGTAGAGAAGCTACAGCCCTCAGAATGGAGTCTCCCAGTGCAAAATGTTGATTCAGATAGTGCCCTGTGAGAATCCAGCATCTGGGCTGAATTTGTGTCAGTGCTTTTGTACAAATTCTGCCAGTTAGCTGGTTTAAATTTTAAGCACCTGCTCTTGCAGATGAACTACTGATCTCCTGTAATAGAAGCATGAATCAGTGAGGGGCCAAAGATTGATTACTCCCCACAGGGTCTTATCAAAATTTACTGTTTCTTAGGGCTATATTTGGCTGGGTGGTTTGAGACAGGGGGAAGTGTGACTGCCTGGTTCAGACGTCAATGCTGTGACTCGGCAACAGAGATGAAGTTCCAACTGGAGCATTCCTCCAGGCATCCATAGGAAAGTAATTTTGTACACTTATTGTTGTCTATGTCTCTTTTTTTTTAGTATTTCTGTTCTGTGGCCTAGGTAGAGTTTTGCATAGCATTCAAAGCTTTACCATTTTGAAGCCTGTCACCTCTCTCTTTGGCAAAACCACTGTTTAATAGACATTTTCTGTCTCAACCTTAGTTTTTCCTTCTGAGGCATTATCTTCAACCTTTTAATCTGCTCATTTTCTGACAGAGCTCAGTTTTGGGGGTGTTTTTTCTGAAATTGTCAGTTGCCATGGCAAAATATTCCTCCCATCCTTGGATAAACCAATTTAGGCTGTGGCACAGTCTCTAGGTAGAAGCTGTGAAATGACTGAAAGCTAAAAGTTGATCTCTTTTATTGAGAAAGTCACATCCCTATTGATTTAATCCTTCAGGTAAGTATGGCTTTGTGGTTTAGTGCCTTTTGCCTTTTGTTTGGTGTACTGAAAATCTGTCCACCTTAAGTTGTGGTGTGTCTTGAGTACAGCATTCTTAGCAAGAAAAGCAAAGAAATATTATGACAGCACTCGCCTTGCTCTGAGCTCCTGTGAAAGAAATGCAAGCGAGAGGGTGGTGGACAAGTCCTGACTCTGATACATGGCTTTTGGGAATACCAAAATATCTGTAACAAAAGTAGCTGTATGAGGGCAGGGCACACAGCATTCACTGGGTTTCTTGACACTTGTGTGACAAGGAAATCTTTGCCCTCCAGTTCATAAATTGACACTGACACCCTCTTTCTTAATTTTTTTTTTTTTTAATTTCTTATTCTACTTTGTATTTTTTCTCCTTGCTGCTTGGGGAAATTTCTGCTGCATTTATGGAAGATTGTGGGACAATTCATAATTGTCTTTCTTCTTCTTGGAATATTTACAGTGATAAGGCTGTGAAATTGAAAGATAGGATTTTTTTTTTTAAGTAAATAATATCGGTTTAAATTGGTTGTTTTCTTTTTGTTTGTTTGTGGGTTTGGTTGTTGGTTTTTTTCAGAAGAAGAAAGTTTTACATAAACATGTAGAAGCTGGTTGATAAAGCCAAGATTCCAGATTATTATGAAACTGTAAAGAAAAAGTCAACCACCGAGGGATGTTCTAGCTGATAAAACCAGCAAAATCCCTCATTGCACAAGCAAATAAAAAGGATCTGACTGCTTCTTTTCTGCCTTTTAACTTCTCTGATGAACCTGAGAGCAGTGTAGTTTTTTGAAGGTAGCTTCTTCCATTTTTCAAAACAATAGCTGCATGTACTGCTAGAAATTTTCCCACTAAAATAAAAACATTCATCCACAGATGAAATCCTACAGGAGTCATTTCTGTCACACAGCTGTTGCTGTGCTGAGACAGTATTTCAGGGTCCAAATAGATGATTTCAGTAGCCTCAAGAATTGTCACCAAAGTGACCCAGACAGTTCATGAAATTGCCCAATACTTTTCCCAGTTATGAAAGCTCCAGGACACCTTTCCCATGTCCTTCATCTCTCATGTCACTCCCAGCTCTTGCCGTGTCCAAAGTCCCCACAAAATTATGTGGTCTCTGTCCTGTTCACTCAGGTGTCCTCCCCAGGTTTTCCTGGCCGGGGAGGAATGTCACAGAAGTGCCACAGGGGGACCGTGGCACTGCCCTGCATCAGAGGCAACAGAAATGTTTAAAATTAAACCATCGTATTCAGCTGGGCTCATAGAGCTAAAATAAGATCTTGATTATCCTGTCTGTTTTTAGAAACTGGAGAAGAATCAAAATGTGGTTTGTTTGTTTGGTTGGTTGGTTGGTTTTTAACATGCTGCAGTGTAGAATGTATTTGTTTGGGTGGAGGCAGGCTTTGCCAGCACTGTCACACATCTGGGCTCAGAGAAGCAATTTGTAACTGAACAGGAAGAAAAAGTAGGCCAGTCTGCAAGAGAGTATCTAGGAATTACTCCTGAGGGATTTGTGCTACACTGCCTCCAGCAGCTGAAAAAACAGCATGAAATTGTGATTAAAAATTAAGACGAGATATGGACTATTTGACCTTCTTTCAGTCAGGGACACAGAGGCCCTGTCTAGGATGGGGATGCAGAGAAATGCAGCTTCTGTTGAGCGATTACATGCCAACAAGAGGCTGCTGAGGTTCATCCTAAGCTCAGTGGAACAGGGAGATCATTTCTTTCCTTGCAGAACCCAAACCAGTTTTGGCGCTGGTTAAAGAAGAGTAAAACTGTCCTTCTTCCAACAGCTGCAGATGAGAAATAGGAAAGAAACTGTCAATTGTTATGTTTTCTGAATTTACAGAAATCTAGGCAAGATTAATTAGGCCCCTGAGAGGCCTTGTTAATTAGGATTTAATTTGCCAAATTTGCTATTTGGCTCACCTTTTTACCCAGGCTGTTGCTGTAAGCACCCAGTTGACTCCAGCATCAGCTGGGGAACGGGCCATGAGACAGAGCAGCCTGTTTGGGTGGATGTGTACCCTGGATCCCAGGCTTGTTTTCCAACTTGGTTATGATAAGCTGCTAGGAAGTTTAAGTTGGAATAACAGTATAACCATGGCAGTGTTGATAGACAGCTGCGCAAGTGCTGATGAGTGTTTTGGGCCGACAGTGTGAACCTGGTGGCTCAGTCTGAACCACCAGGGCTAGGAAGGATTTGGAAAGGGAATGCACAAAGCAGAAAAGGCGTATCAAAAAGGGTGATTCCTTGGAGCTTGTGCCAGCCTATGTAAATAGGACTGTGATAACAAACTGTTTGACTTTGCAAGAGGCTTTGATTTGTCCTGAGTCATGGAGCCTGAGAGTCTGTGAGGAGACAGCCCTGGTGTGAATCCTGCTCGTTTGTTAGCTTTGGGCATCAGTCTCTGGTCACTCCACATATTGTTCGGGGAAAAGGCTTTCTCAGTGTGTGTTGGTGCAGCACCACGTAGAGCCAAGCAGGATAATGACTGGAGGAGAGAACGTTTGCAGGCTGTGCACCCTTTGGTAGGTACAGCAAATACATAAATATGGTGTAAATGCATCATAGAGTTTTGGCTACCAATTTGTATAGAATAGTGCAATACTTAGGTAAACTTTCTTGCCCATGGTAGAAATTTATTCATAGCACTCCAACAAAGCCTGACCTCATTTAAAATTGGAGGAACTTCTCAACTTACTCATACTGACTGTGCTACCACCTTCTTCAACCAGCAGAGAGGATGTTTGTCTTGTTTTGGTAAAAGAGAGACAGAACCTCGAGTATTTTTGTATATTCTCCACAGGAAGTTTCCTATATCTGTAACTGTTCCACATTTATTACTGGCGTATGTGTATTGAGAAGATGATTGGTGTTTGTTGCTTCAATGAGTTCTTAATTACTGTGTCCTTGAAGACTAATGCCATTGGGGAACTTTATTGTGGGTAACTGGGGCATGTGCCCTTTCATCAGGAGATGGACCATATGGTTACAATGCCCTAAGGCACAATCATGGAAAGGTCTAGTGCATGGAAGATGGGAATGTCCAGAATGGAGAGGGGTATTGAAGAACCATGATTGGTCAGATTCTTAGATGATAAAAATCAACTCAAGAACGTGAGAGAAACAAGCCTGTGTTCTGGCTGAGCTGGTTGGGGTTTTTTCCCACCTTGTAAACTTCTGAGACTGTTACAGTAGGAGCTACCCATATATATCCCTCCTTCCAACTCTTACAGCTTCACCTTCAATAGAGATCTCTTTGGGTTTTTAGAATTTCAGAATTTAAAATGGCTTGTCACTCCTCAGAATATTTCACAGACTAGTTATTATTGTGAAAAAGTGAGAAGACCTGAATAATGAATGAAGTCAGTATTTCACTGCATCTCTGAGATCTGATTTTCATGGAAATCAGTAATGCACAGTATTTTATGAGACTAATAGATAAATATTGCCTTTCACAGATATTTGTTTTCCTCTGAACTGTTCAGCACAAGGATCAACAACCATCCCATTATGAATCACACTTTGCAGGGTTGTCTGGCTGTGGGAGCTTATTACTGTATCCCGCAGCTGTAGGGAGGAGAGGAGAGAAGATCCAGCAGGCAGGAATTGAGCAGAAAGATTGATTTATTTAATTATTTTACAAACTCTTTTATAGACTTTTTTCTTCATAGTCTAATTGGACAAAGGATCAGCCACCCCTTGGGGGTGATTGGCTAAAATCCTAAACATCCATTGTCAAAATATTTTTCTACTATACCATAAACAAAGCTCTGCAAGGTCGCAGGTGTTCATTGTTTATAGAACTGTACTACTATCTTCCATGAGAGAGAAAAGTATCTCACGGCTTAGAAGGAAGCAGGAAAATTCCTTGCTAACAGCATTTTTGTATCCACAGGAGCTGCCACATGTTTGTCACCTGGGAAGCTGTCAGTCAAGTGACAGAGTAAATCACCAGCTTTCTCCTTCCATCGTGTTTTGAAACTGCACTTAAAATCTTTCTGCTTGTCTCAGTGCCAAGCCAATGGTGAGATATTAGGGGAATTGTAAAAGGGAGTTTTGTGTGGTAAATTCAGAGTTCAGCTGTTCTCTAGTACAACTCCTTGCCTGTAAAGAAACTCCAAGGAAGCCTTCTCAGATTACTGCACCCTGACAAAACACTGCCATCAAGAGACATCCTGTGTCATGTCGTGGTTCTTGAATCAAAGGGGAAAGAGTTTGTGCTCAGATCTCGCAGAAGGTGCCCTGCCAAGAGTGACTGATACCCTGCTGGTTTACAAAGAAAAGTTTTAGCAGTGAAATGTATTGAATAACATTGCCCGTGTGCTTCATGAGGCAAGGTCCTGGAGCTGGGGAAAGTCCTGGAGCACTTTCTCTGCAGTTATTGAAGGTCACTGATTTCCCCCCATAAACAAAATCGTCAGATGTTTCCTGACTTAGAGCCAGGGCATTACTTGCTGTGCTGCTGAGGGACATGCTTTTCCTCTAGCTTGTGTGTAGTCTTACTAGATCAAAAACCTTCACAGGAAGAGACAATGTCTCTTGACTGTATTTTTATAGTGCCAGTCATGTGGGGCTGTTCCTTTTCCTCTCTCCTGGAATGACAGGATCACTTCATTTTAGAAGGAAGACACTGGAAAGGGAGGAAACAAGCACTAGTAGGAGTACTTCAATATTTACTGAATGAAATGGTCATATTTCGGCTGACTTAGATACTTGTGTTATGCATAGACTCACCTTCCTATGCAATGTCTTCTTTCCTGTGAGGGAACTGATACACAAGAGAGGAAGGACTCTCCTGAATAAGTTCCCAGGAGTTCAGACTGTGTTGGGACATCCCCTCTTACCTCTGCTAGCGTGGCTCCCTGGGACTGGCATGTGCAGGTCTACTTGGGGAGGCATCACATCCCACTTCCCAGGAGGCTGGGGCTGCCTTCGCGCTCCTGACGCTTGCACGAGAGCCCGTGGATAACAAGAACCACATGGACCACACGCCTTCCTGCTTCCTGAGGCATTTCACCATCTGTAACCGCTTTTCAGATGACTCAGGGGGTCTCAAAGCTTCCCCCCTGCTGACAACTCACTGCCTCACAGGACCTCTTTTCTCATGGCATCCAAACACTTCCATACTGAACATGATTAATTAGAAGGGATGAGGTGAGTGTCAAGGGCAGAGATCAGCATTTAAGAGTAGTTCAGTGTTTTAATTTGAGCAGATTATGGAAATAGGATGTCAAATATAACTAGAGGTATTTTGCTTCCTGCTGAAATGGTAAAGAAAGGTCATATTTAGCACAGGGAGGGCCCCTTCCATGACCTGTTGTTTACAGAACATGGGGCACTGCAGGCTCTTGGCTGGACTCACCCCACAATCATGTGGTGTCTTGGTTGTCAGTGGATGGTTCCAGCCTGCACTGCTGGTCTTAGCACAGCTGCTGGGTGGGAATCTTCTTCATTGGCTTCATTTCCCTCTAGTATTGTATATTCAGAAGTATCTATGCAGCACCAGGCCATTGACAATACTGCTGATTACTTCACATCACTATTTAATTAGGATGAAAGACAGGGAATGAGCAAGTGGAGATTTTACACTTGGGAAAGAAATTGATTTATGGAACAATCAGACTGCTAGCTCCAGCAGGCTTTTCTCTAAAAAGCAAGGAAAGTAATCTTGTCACTTTGGGGTTGATTTAAATCAGGGAATTTGTACAAAATTATTCTTCTCAGCCCGTGATGGCAGAGACCTAACAGTGGGGCAGAAGTGGATCGTCTGTTATATTCTGTGCTGTACCTCAGGAGTGAGGAGCTCAAGCCTTCCACAGGCCTGGACTTAGCAATGCCTCAGTGGGACCCCATTGAAAGGCCTTTCCTGGGCCATACCTGCTCAGTCACAGAGCTCTGCTCTTGCTATAGCAAGGATTTTCTTTCCTTTGGCCAGTGTAGAATGGCCTGGGAATTAAAACTGGTCTAATCTAAAGGCAACTATGGGATGTACCTAGGTGCTGCCCTTCCCCATGCCTTGTATAAATGTGAAAGGTCTGGATGGTGCTAATATTGTCACAGCTTTGTCCACACTCATGAGCTTTATTGGACAGCTGTACATTTCTCCTGTAGCTCGGAGATTTCCCTGAGGCATTCTGAAATAGATGGTGTATGAATTGAAGGTATCTTGCCTCCTACAGCAGATCTGCACCTGCCATTCCCTGCTCCAGTCTCAGCCCAGCATTACCCAGTCTGGCATCATCTCTTGCCGGGCTACCAACAGCCCATGTGCAAGGTCTTGCTGTCTGACACCAAATGTCTCCCAGTTCCTGCTCACAGTGAAGCTGAACCAGAGGTTATGTTTTTCCTAATTATGTGTGTGTTTGTCAAGGAAACTTTACTCTGGTGATATTTATAGTCTTAGTCTAGAAACAAAAGGCTGTTTTCTGTCATTCTCTCAGGCTGCTGCAGCACTTACTGCCCCAGAGTTCCTGTGGGGAACTGTAGGTTTGGCTGAGCTATAGCTGAGTTGCCTTTCTTCCAATTTCTGTAGCTAGAAAGGAGCATATTCTGTGACCAGGGTGGAGAAATTGATACGCTTGGCTAATGAACATTTGTCAGCCAAGAAAAATGAATTCTAATTGCCCCATTAATGAAAGGTGTACTTGGAGGGACCCTAATGCTAAACACAGGACCAGGAGAGAAAACAGCTGAATTCATTTTTCTATTGCTACAAACCTCCTGTGATTTTTGGGAAGGGCAGCTGAACCGTGCCTTCCATATACCATGATGTCCTCCCTATCAGTAAAATAAGGATAAAACTGTAAGTTCTGACTGAATGGCAAGCTGGCTGGCAGGGCACATTCACCTGACCATATGTGCCAGCTCTTCTGAGCAGAGTAGCCCCCTCCTCTTATCTCTTGCCCAGCTCCAGAGAATTGTCATGGAATTAACACATCCTGCCCCAAGTCTGAGAATAGCAGCCACATCCCTCAGCTAACAACTCCAAAAGGGCTTGACAGTTAAATAATTACCTCTGCTGCCTGGCTTTTAAGAAATGAAGTGAAACTTAAATGGGAGTTCTGCAAAGTTTGATAGTCCTTCCACTCGGCTGTCATCATTCATGGTGGGTGTTCAAGCTTCCAGCCTAATGGGGATTTGTGAGAAGGCATCAACTCAGAAAAAGTGTCAACAGCACCACAGGTCAGACAAGGACATATTATTATGCACCTTTGAAAACACAGCCAGACTTCACATCTCAACCCAGCATGCAGCAATCATTAGTCACCCTGCATAATCCCCTTGACCTATTTTTTTTTCCTTTCACAGTGGTTACATTTGAAAATATTGTCTAGAGCTGGTTGGGCCCACACAAGGTTGTTAATTGGGAGCTGTCTGGTTAAGGGGTGGTACAGAGGCAGAGTTCAGCACAGTGTGCTCAGTGCCTTGGTTGCAATGCTGAGGGTTCCCAGGGAGGTGGTGGCTGGGAGGCCTTGTGTCATCAGTATGCACAGGGACTTTATTCCTGATGCTGCTGAAGGGGCTGGTTCTGAAGCACCTGGGTGCTTTGGTTTATCTGGAATTAAGGATTTTCCAGGAGCTGGCCCAGCAGGAGGGTTGGAATATGAGAAGCACTAATGACATTTATTTACAGGAGTGGGAAGAGCACAGTTGGAGCAATGGACCAGCCAGGAAAAGCCGGCCCACACACCTCCATCCCAGAGAGCTAGGTGGGCATGGTTTTAGTCATTAGGGGTTTTTTAAGGGGTTGCCATCCTTCTTGTTTCCCCCTAAGGCTGGTGCCGAAGCTGTGGCACAATTGTGCCGAAGCAGCACAATTCCCAATGCACTGGGGCTATCACTCACTATCATCTCACAGCAGCTGCTTTCCATTATCTGGAAGGACAAGTGTGGGGTGGCCCTACACAGGTGGGGAGATGTGGAAATGATCTGCAAGCTTGGTTTGGAGGCTTGTAACTTCTGAGAGGTTTATTCCACATACCATATATCAGTTAAATTCCTGGAGGCTGAGGCCAGAGTTATGTAGATGAAGAAATTAGCATAAAAACGATTTACAATACTTATTCCATTATTATACTATCAAAGTGCTTCACAGGCTCTAATGAATTCTTGTTGCAGCTTCTCTGGGAGCTAGAAAATTGTTATTCATCCAAGTTTGAAGGAGATAAATTGAGTTGTTCAGGGGCAAGGCCCAGATCGGTGGCAGAGTCAGATTGGCTTTCAGATAAGCCAGGTGCCTGCATACCACTGAGGTGACAGAAGATGTCCATCAAGTGGGAACAGGTACCTGGGTCTCAGCTGGTGCCCTGTCTGCTGGGCCAGCTTTTCTATCTGAGCATCTATAACAGCACTACTTCTGTGCATGTAGGTGAAATTTGATACTGAATTTCAAAGGCTAATAATTTTCCAGAGTGCTTTTCCTTGTTCCTCTGTCTGCAGAGCCTGCCCAAATGAAAGGCAGAGCAAAGCAGGGCTCCCTTGCCTCAGCCAGGGAAAAGATCAAAGCTCTGATGGTGCTGAAGACACATGCCTGTCTTGCTTACCTGCACTAGTTTATGAAGCTGCTGGTCTAGGGAGGTTGGTAGGTGTTAAATCTACAAAACTGCACCGGGGTGGCATTTTAAGTTTGTTGCACCCCTGTACAAAAGGCATGTTCTAACTGATAAGGCCAGGCTGTGTTTTGCTAGAAGCCAGTTTTGGATATCTTGCTTCTCCCTATCACATCAGCCTTCCTGCCTTTCCCTGGTGTCTCAGGGGCCACAGGTGCACATGCTGTTTATCCTCCCATCCCTACAGGCATAAAATTTACAAGGCTGAAAAAAGTTTGCAACGCTAAAATTTGGAGCTGATGGTTATGAAGTGTGGTGCCTACACTGCCAAACAGAGGTGGTCAGAAACTGCTTCTCTCCTGCTGTAAGGCTACACACGTGATGTCAGGAGTGGTGCATTGAGTGCAATTAGGGGATGGTGTATCGTGTCTTTGTGAAGTTGTTTCCTTGTGTGTTTTTGACCTACTGTGACAGAACTGAGCTGTGTCAGCCTGTCCTGCATATTCCTACCTTCATTAAATCCCTGGGTACTGAGTGCTACTGTCTGTGCTCTTTTGCTGTTCATTTAGGGATTTAGGGCAGAAGTGCTTTATGTTGCCATCATCATCTTGTAACGAGCAAAGAACAAATGCAGTGTATTCCCTAGATCCAGGATAATCGTATCTTGACAGCATACTAACCAATCATCTCACAATCAGGTAATTCTTTCCCATGTAGCTGTGTAATTACTGTTTAGTAGCCCAGACTTCAGTGTGCAAGTAACCAATATTTTCAAGCAGGGGTTTCAAGGAGGAGCACAGTAGGCCATGACTCCTGGTGTAACTCCTCCATCTTCTTTGAATTACTTCTGGGAAAAATTTGGTCTCTCAAATCTTTTAGTCTACTGAACCACAGAGCAGCCCTAATTATTGCCATATTGGCCACAAGGAAAGAGTGTGCCCTGCTCCACCACTCAGTGCAATTGCCTGAGCCACTGTCCTGCAGCTGATATTGTGCTCAGAGTACATCCATATGCTGGCTCCCCAGGAGCTCCTCCGAACCTAGCAGATTATAAACTAATGAGCTTGAGCCATACTTTGGGGATCAATATAGAAGAAGCTCTTAAAAGATGGGGTTGTATATTAGAGTGGGCTGAATGTCTCCATGGTAGAGATTTACTTGTAAGCCAGGGAAGACAGCAAAGATAAAAATTACAATTGCTTAACATTAGTACCTTGAAATTGCTTTTTGCCTCTGCCTCCAGCTCCTTTCTTTCTGGTTTAGTTGGTTTTCCCAATGTTTGTGATGTGTCCTGACTGTGTGTGTGCATGCATGAATCCAAATTCTATCCAGCCAAAAATTTAGACTCATTCAAAAATTTTAACCACACTTGGAAGAGCAGCAGAAACTGTACGATATTATCCTTTTATGAAACACAAAAGGATTTTTTATGGATATAGTTAAAGCAAGACAGACCTTAATCCGTGGGACTTTACCAGTGTAAAAATTATTTTATACTTCAACACTATTCCCATATGTGAAAGAAATCAGTGAAAGCTGATACAAGGCAGTTTCCCACTTGCAGAGCTGCCTCTTGGGCTTGAAACATTATTTAGGTGCATGTGATTTGGGCTATATCCCATCATATATGTGTCAAAGCTATAAAACAAATCCCCAAGAGATCAGTGTCCACCCTGAACAGCGTACGTACACCTACCTCAATACTGGCTGTGGACACACTGATAATTTAATGCCTCCCATTTTTTCAGAGCTGTGTGACCCTAACAAAGAGGTGACTTCATGTCTTGGTTTCAGGTTTACCCCAGACATATTGCAGCAATTTTCTCATGTTTTTTAGTGCTCAGTTGTACCCAACTGGCTCTGTATTTGCTGCATGATTACGCCTTCAGTGTCCAGATCATCAGACCTTTGCCCAAACCAGCCTGAGAATGGCCTTGCAAACATTCTGAGGGGCTGGTGTGTGTTTGATTTCCCTTGGTTTGTTTGCTTTCCATTATCTGACTTCATGGTGATAAAACCTGCTGCTGTCAACCTTAGGAGTGCTCTGGCTTTGCTGTGTGGAAGATGGAAGACGCAAAAGGAGGAATGATGTGCAGGCTCTGCTCCCAAAAGCTGCTTCGTGGAGCTTCTCCCCAGAGGAGGCAAGAGGAGGGAAATGTCGACCACATAAATAGCAGGGACTCTCCAAGAACGTGTGCTGAAATAAAAGCAGCTAAAAATAGTCTCTAAGACTAAATGTGAATCATCTGGAGAGCAACTCGCAAAATTTTCTGCAGGAAAATCCTGAAAGGAGGAAGCCATGCTTTAAGAAGCAATCATGCAAGCTAGAAGCAAATATATTTTCCTATGAAAAACTGCCACTTCCAACATGTGCTCTTGGGGAGAGCTCACACCCTTTCCTGGCTCTGCCTTCTCCAGTTATGCTGGGGCACAATCTCATTCTTACTGGTGCAGGTTTTGGTTAAGTCTCCCAAGGGATGGGATTTTTTTTCCAGATTTTGATTCTGTTTCAAGAACTGGAATTCCAGCAAGTGGAATCAGGCTTCGTTAAAACAGCCAGTCCACAGAATTTCTCTCTCCTCCAGGCAGTTTGCAGGTGCCAGAAACATGGGAAGGTGGTAAAACTTTTTGAAAAATAGTGGTTTTGGTTTCACCCCTTCTTCCAGTGCAAATCCTCACTGACTTCCCTCAGCCATTCATTCATCCCTCTTTGCCAGCTGTAATCTGCTGCTGGGGCTTACCAGAGCTATTTCCAATGCGACACGTTTAATCTGAAATTGAAAAGTCTTTGTGTGCTGAGGCCTCGGTGTCATGTGGTGAATATCTTAGATGCAGAGAGGGATCAAGGTGGCTCCTTAGTTACCAATAGTTAACACAACCTATTGTGGTTGATTTAATTGCCATTTATCCGTGTCTTTGTGTGCCCTGCTCGGAAGGAGTGCAAACTGGAAATAAGACAGCGGATAAATCTCCGCGGTTTTGCTGTGGCACCAGGCGAAACCTCAGCTATAGTGCAGCCCTAGTGTGCTCTGACAGGCATTGAGGAGCAGCTGAAGCCTTTCTGCTGGACAATGCTGGGCCACAAAAGCAGCATTAGGGCCAGGAGCCCCGGCCAGGCGGGAGTAGCTGATCGCAGATGGATCCCCAGGCTCTCCAGAGCTGACCCAGGTGAGGACAGGACAGTGGTGCCATGGCCACGCTGCTGTGCCAGGAGCAGGCACTGGGCTGGCGCAGGGCAGTGGAGGAGCCCTGGGCACACAGATGCTGCATTTGCACTTCTGCTTTTCCAGCTGGGGGTGTTTCTCCTCTGCATGTCTCTCAACTTCTGTTTCTGTTTTGGCATTTCTGGCTGAGATGCTGGATGTGCCAAATTCAATGGTAAAGCTGTTTTCTCTCAAAGTTGAAATGTCCATAAAATACTGATTTTGACAACATTTTGGCTCAGGAAAAAGGAAATTATTTGTGAATTTCAGATTTTCTCATTTTGATGTCTTCCAAGAGTAGAAGTTTCAGGTTTTCATTTTGACTTGGTTTTTATTTGTTTAATCTTTAAGAACACTTTAAGAAACTGCTTGGCACCACTCTTTACAAAATTCTTCTAGTGAGAACTTCCACATTTTCCTTTAATTCTTTTCAAGAGTATCAAAATTTCTCTTTCAGAATCCATATTTTCAGCCTAAGGCTTGTGAAAGACAGGGCAGCTACCCAGCAAAGCAATCTAGGAATATAATGGGAACGATATTTCATGAGAAATTGTTCTTTTCCATTCAGGGGAAGAATGACTAATGTGTAGTGCTTTTCTACTAGCTGTTAACAATGCATTTCGTTTTTCCTGACGTGGTTAGAAGTATGCGACAAGAGCCCCGAGGCATCTTCTAACAAAGAAACGTATCACTTGGCGTTTTTACAGCGAACTGAGGCTTTTTTGGGTTACACACGTCAAAGTGAAGTGGTGGGTGTAGCTTCCATTACCCACCAGAAAGGAAACAGAAGGAAACAGTCTGATAAAACCGTAGTTTTATTAAGAAAATATTCCTATGTAAGGTCAAGACATTGCTGCCTGCTGAATTTATTCCAGACTTCAGGCCTGCTTTTTAAAAAGCTTTAAATGTGAACAGATAGGGAGTTAATTTACCTTTTCAGAGTTAGACCTTCTTAGACCCTCTGAAAAATTCATGGCAACTGTGAATGGGAGAGATACATTTTTAAACATGCTCGGTTTATTTAATTGTAATGTTTGCCAGTCTTTGCTGTGGAGTGTGGAGCCCTTCCCTCTCTGTTCACATCCTGGGACATCCTAACTGTTGGAAAACTGTCTTTACCCTGTGCCCTGTAGCCCTTGTCTCTGTATTCCTAAATTTTATGGACATCAGGCCCAGCTGTGCAGTGACTTGACCTAGAAACGGAGCCTTGCCTGCTTGAGAGTGATGTGCCTTCAGCATCTGTGTGTAAAGAGCATGAGCTGTCTCAGGTGCCTCACTCCCTGGGGTGTCCAGAACTAGTTCTATTAACAGATGATCATCTTTTTTGGCAGAACTATTCATGCTTAATCTCTTTTGGGCTGAGTGATGAAGCTGGTTGGAGGCAGAACACTCCAGGGCTCAAAGCAAATGCAGTGCCAGGAGCAAGCAGAAGAGCAGTTTATTCTTCTTCCAAAATGTGTCTGGGAGTACAGTGAAGTGTAAAAACTCAGATGCAAAACCAGAGTTATCTTCTTGTGGTATTTCCTTGACCTCATTGTCTCCTTTTGATTCTCACTCTCCTTTACAACCCTATTATTTGAAGTCAGGAACTGAGGCCCTACTGGGAGGGTACATTTAACTGGTTTACTCCAGCCACACTACACGTGGTCTTGTACAAGGAGTTAATTTTAAGTTACTTACACACCCATAATGGTAGGAGGAAAGAAGACTATTAAAGTCGATCCTCTCTGAAAACTTAAATATTAAATAATGTTTGATCTTTCCCACTTTGAACAACCCCTCTCAGCAAAATTCAGCATTCATGAATTTCCATTGTTGAAGAAATCTGAATTTTAGAAGTTGGTCTAGTTTATGATTAAATGATAGAAAAGGACAGGAAGTGTTTTTTCTATGCCATTAAAATTTGAAAGATACAGAAAAATGTTGCCTACCCTAACTCAAGAAGTCATTTTCAGAACTGTTTGTGAGCAATAGGGGGAAAAAAAGAAAAAAAACATGTCAGATCAGTCATACCAATCATTTTAAAATGCTTTGATCTGACTTCCATAATGTAAACATTCTTATTGTAGTCAACTTACCTGTAAAAACACGGATTAATGTTGAACAAGGAGGCTGGAGTGCATTTAGCATCAGCTGTAACATTGGAGCAATGGAAAATGGGATTCTTAAATGTCTGTTCATCTCTCCTGGTTTTGCACAGGCTTCCATGAGCTCTGTGAACCTTTTCCATCTTAACACCACTAAGATATGGAATAGCCATTAACACAATTAACATGCTATGAAGGGACAACAAATTCAAAAGGGTGATAGCCCAAAATGACACCTGTAATACTGATTTGAGAAGTAGCAGAGAGGTCCTGTTTTTTCAGATAGACAGTTTGGGTTCCACTGCACTTGAGATTTCTGTTTTCTTCTTATTGGGCTATTTCTTGCTCTCTGAAATTTTTCACTTCTTGTATTTTGGACTGTGAGATCTTTGAGATAAACCTTGGCACCATGAGAGCCGACTGTCCAGGACCTGTTGCCATAATGCAAAAGTTTAATTGTGTGTCGCTGCAGCAGTTGATTTTATGAATTCCCTGAGTTTCCATCAAGAATCATTTAACTGCAGATCATGAAATTTTGGCATAGCAGATTCTTACAGTTGTTCAGAAATAACTGATTCCACTGCAGATTTCAGCATCAAACCTGGGGGCAGACTTCAATCCTGCCATTGTTTCTGTGATCTCGGAGCAGCTCAAAGCAGGGGGGTGAGGCAGAAAGTTTTATTTCAAAAAAACTAACAGAGTTTTAAACATCGGTTACAATTCCAGATAGAAAATGCTTCCTTTCTAAGCAATACTTCAAACTGATGAGAGCACTTAATGGAAGTTTACCTGAACCAAAGAAAACGATGCTGTTCGCAGCCCTGTGTGGTGCCCGTGGCCGTGCTGAAAGGAGCATTTGATTAGGAATGCCTTGGCCAGGGCGAGATCTGGAAGCTTTGGAGTCTGCCCCGGGTGTCTTGGCAACGATACACATTTGAGAGCCCACATCAGCGCAGACACAGAGCGTCCCAGGTCTGGCTTCACACCCCACTTGTGCAAGGCAAGAGAGAAAACTTTGCTGCTGCCCAGACGGGCTTTAGAGACACTGCAGTTCCCGTAGAGACTTTCACAGCCGCTCTCAGTAAGTACAAATTTAAATTAAGGAGTGTTTTCTTCCTTCTGAAGTCATCTTTGTTAATCGTGCTGTAGTTCAGGGATGTAAATCAGGCTAAAACGCACAGTTAAAATTTACAGAAGCCTGTTTTCACGGAAGCCTGTTTTCAATTAGTGTGAAACTGCTTTAACTAGCCATTAACTGAGTGGTATGGGACTGAAGGAGTCGAGTCTTAGAAAACCCTAGAGACTGGGAAAGCAGAGCTTGACTCTTCTCCCTTTGTCAGCTTGTTCTTTTCAGAAGCGAGCCCGTGCCATTGTGTGTGCAGAGACACCTACAGCAGAGCAGAGACAGCCCCGTGGGCTCTGCACATCTCCCCCTGCACGGCTGATGCAACAGGAGCCCTGCAGTGCACAGGGGCCATTCCCACTCCTTGGGTACTGAAGGCAGAGACTGTGATGAAGCAGGCTTGAGGAGAAAAACTGAGCTGAGCTGTTCCCTGTTTTCTAAGGTGTCTGTTTTCTTAAGCAAAACTGGAATGTACTGTGAGGTTTTGTTCCCACCGAGCTTTACTACTTTCTGAAGTGTTTGTGTTTGCTTTTAGTGGAGTAAAAAGTGATTGTGGAATACCTGGAGATTTGTCCCAAATCAGGGGAGAGAATATGATTGTGGTTGTATGGCTGGTTTAGGATAGTGTCTGAATCCATCTCTAGCCTCTGTCACAGCCTCAGTGTGGCCTCAGGGAAAGAGCTGATCTCCCTGTGCACTTAAAGCAAGCCCACACAGAGCCTTTCTCCCTGGCATGTGATGTGCCTGCGTGGGCTGCACTGGAGTGGGTGGGCATGACTGGCTGCTTCGGTGCTCATGGCAACCTCTCCCCGCATCTTTGATGCAAACAGCAGTTGCTGCAGGGCTGTCTGCACTCCTGGTTGAAGCGTTTTGCAGCAGATGTGTGCTCAGATGGTGGCACATCCTGTGAAGAAGCATGTTCCTATGAGGTACATGTTAGGGTAGAGCTGTGGGACTCACAGGCACAGCGGAGGGCTGGGCTGGCCCAGCTCCCTGCGGTGGTACCTGTGTTCCTCTAGGGAAAGGCCAGGGCAGTGGCACAGCTCCTCATGTGCAGTTCTCTCACAGCTCAGCTGCCTAAATCTGTATCCCCGAGGAACACAGCTCCCATCAGTGTGCTGGGTGGTCACTCAGGCTGTTGCCAGGGAGCTGCATGTGTCTGCTTGTCCTTCAGCCAGGGACAGGGACCCTCTGTGCCACCCAGCCCCAAACGGCAGCATTTCGCAGCAGCTCCTGGTGCAGGGATGAAGGAGATTAGTCACTGAGTACAATGAGTGAAGGATTCCGATCTGATCCTTTGGGAATAGTGAACACTGCAGTGGAAGAAAGGGAAGTCATGACTCAATTTATCAATGCTTTTTGATTGGGCACTTGTACAAATGCTTTCTGTGGGGGGACCATGAGTTTAAAGGAACTTTGTTCAAAGACTTCACACATCTGATGCTCAGGCCAAATCCCTGTAGTTTTGGTTCCCTGTTGGAATGAACGTGTAGTTCAAGTGAGGGCTGTCATACTTGGCTGGCAGCCAGATGAGGCTGCTGCACCTCCTCATCTCTCCTTGGCCCAGAACCGTTCACAGCAGTGTCTGTGGGAAGCCAGCTGTGGCACAGCCAGGGACCTCTTGGGCTGAGGGGTGACAAGGATTTGGCTGGCCCCACTCTTCTCCACTTCCAGTATCATTGGGAGATACCAGAACCTTGCCATTTAAATCAGCAGAGCTCACTGAAGTCAGCACTGGGACTGTGCACCCTAATTAAGAGTCTTGCCTGTCGTTTCAGAAAGAATCTGACAGCCTTGGTGAGTGAGAGGTGTGTCCCTGTGCTCCCTTGGGCAGAGGGTGGTTCAGGTGGTATGGGGTGAACTCCTTGGGTGTAGTCTGCTGTTGATTAGATGGTTTGGGTTTTCCTCCTGCCTTGAAAAAGGCCATGCACTCCACGGCAGTATCCATATGGATATTGGTGATTACTCCCCTGCAGCCTCATGTGGTGGCCTCAAGGGTTTAGTATAGCTTCAGCATTGCTGAGCCCGTTTCTGAAGAGAACTGCTTTGTGTCACCCACGTAACCTGTGCACATGAACTGTGCTCTTCCTGGCTCAGAGGTGCCAGTTGCCTCTGAACCATGCCTCTGCCATGGCTGATGGGGAATCATCCTGGGAAAGATGCAGAATCAATCACATCCTTATCATGTCGTGGCCCAGTTCACTGTAATACTTGTTTCCTAAAAGGCTGCTTAGGGATTCCTAACCCATTTTTTTCCCCTTGAAGAAAAACATCATATTTTAGTAGCAGAAACCAGCATGGATTAGTTAATTCCAAATCCCAACATATTGTGGTGTTTCCTGTCTGTTTCCCTCATTCATCTCAGTGTATAAAATGTGCTCCATGAGGAGACTTTCCATGAGCATGGAGCAAGTCTCCTTTCATCTGTGCCTCCCTCCTCCCTTGCCGAGTGTTTGTGTGTGTTAAATAAAGCGTCAGGGTTGGTCAGCTCCAGCTTGGATTCATCTCCTGAATATTTAGGCCTCTCTGTCTCTCTCGCCTTAATCTTCCCCCTGCTTTCTTCCTGTTCCTTCCTCTATTGTCCAGTAACAGTGCCACCTAATTAGGTCATGGATTGTTTCATACTCAGAACCTTTCAAGAGGTTTTCCAGTAGCTGTGGGTTTTGGTACTCAAGGCGCTTGTTCTACTTGCCCAGCTTTCCTGCTTTGTGCCTCTATTAACTTCTCCCAACACTGAAATATTTCTCATTCACATGGCTGCGGCAGTAAAAGCCACGTTAGTTCCATAACAAGCTGCTACTGACTCCTCAGGGAGGTCCCAAAGAAACATTTTACTCTGAGATAAAGCCGCCTGCAGCTTCAGTGGCTGCTCCTCCCTGGAGCCCAAATAACGCCTCCTGTTTGCTCAAGATGTTGGGGTCCGTGTCTGGGTAACAACACACACTTTGCTGCTTTCAGGGCAAGCAGGAGTCAGCAGCATGTCGAGACATACCTGGGAGTATGGCCTTTAGCTCATATGAAACAGACCTAATCCACGGTGTGGTTGGCCCCAAATTTTATTGTATCCAGGTTCAAAGGACTCATTTACCATGACATGTTATTTTTCTTTCCAAACGAAGTTCAGTTAAGCCTTAAGGAGTAATTCCAAAGGATGTGCAGGTCAGTATAATCAAGAGTAGCAGAATTGGATTTTTTTATATCTGTAACCAAAATCTAAGAAACACTCGATACATCCAATTAAATCTGCAGCCAGAAGTCTGTGACAGGATGAGCTGGGGATAGATGCAGACCTTACAGTGGCTATTTGTAGCAGATTGCTACCTCCTTCCTCAAAATAAAATACCCGTTTTCTCCTGTTCTCTAATCCTAGCTTTTAAAGCAATTTAGTACATGGTATCCCCAAATATTCTTAACAGCTGTATAAATACACAGAAAAAAGCCCAAAACCAAACAGATGAAAGAAGAGCTGATAATTCAGAAGGATTGAAAAGATTTCTACTTTTCTTCAGAGTTAATTGAGAGCAAAGGCTGTTGCCCCTTTACTGCACAAATTTCAATTAGGCTGACAGCAGAGCTGGTCACAGAAGGCTGAATCTGGCCTGTAACAATTTGTCAAGGAAAATCTTTCCTGTTTCAATCATTGAACCTTATTAAATCAATTTCATACAATGTTTTAGTCATTGCCTTTCATTCATGCCCAACTAAAGCTTTTTTATAGCAAGCAGTGACAACGGAGTTTGCATGCTGGAAATAACAAGACTGGCTTTGCCTGGTCACATGCTGCTTAAGAGACTGTCCAGAAATTTTCATGCTGCTATCTGCTGTATAAAAAAAGGGGCAGGAGGTGCTTCCAGGTCCTTCTCCAAGCAAGGTACCAGTGCATTCTCACATAAAGCCATGAGGTGAGATGGTGGTATCCAAGTTTTTAGCCTGAGTAAATATTTCACTCAGGATGTTTTGTAACACTTTTCAAAGTGAAGATCACATATGGCTGTGGAGGGACCACTTTGGCTGGCTTTTTTCCTGTGACATTTTTGACATTGCTTGCTGAATGTAGCTTAGCAAAAGAGTGGAGAGGTGCTGAAAGATGGGAGTTGGATGAGGGAGACAAGAAAACTACATATAAAGGAAATAAGAATTGGAGGGCAGCTTTCAGGGCGGTTAGGATGTCCCAGACAGGAGCACCACTCCTGTCTCCAGAAATCTCATAAGGTAGGTTATTCAGTAAACTTCCTGGAGCAGTACATAAACATCTCTTTTGCAGTGCACTTCTGCTCAAATTTGTATCCACGGTTTGTTGTGTCACCTTTGATTTCTTTTGAGATTCACTTCTCATTCCTTAATCACATCAAGCACTTAAACCCAGTGGGAATTTGGAGTAAATCAAGAGTTTTGAGCTCAGCCTCTTCTGCTCTCTGAAGCTGAAATGAGCCAACCTCAAGAGCTCCTTGAGATATCCTTTTTGAGCAGGATGTCCTGTCAGGTTTACACGGAAATTACAACTGCCTTGAAATTTTTTTTTCTTCATCTCCCTGTCCCAGCACGTGAGAAATCAGGGATGCAGGCTGACCTCCTGGAGGACAAGGCATGCTGCCAGGGAAGTAGATCTCAGGTCTTTACAGAAGGAAGTGTCACATTACCAGCTGATTAAACCCGTCTGGCAGACTCTAAAGCACAAAGCATTGAGCCAGAAGCAGTAATCCAATAACTGTCCTGAGAGGAGCCTGTGCTGCCTTTGGGGTGTTCCCAGGTGAGTCCCTGCAGTGTCTGCAGCCTCAAAGGACAATCCCCTGGGTCTTGTGCACTCCGAGTTTCGGGTGGAGAAAGGCAGTTGCACTTTGCAGAAGGCACTGAGGGGAGGATTGGTCACACAGCTCAGGGTGTGCTCAGATGATTTGAAAGGCTGGTGGCTCCTCCTGGAGTATCTTTAGCTCCAGCCACACAGGCAGCTTAAGAAGCCCAGCAAGCTGCAGCTGGGTAGTGAATTGGTGTTCACATCTTGACACAGGACTGAGGAGCCAGGCCCCCGTGGAGGCTGTGGCTCTTCTCACCCTCTCTTCTGGGTGCCTGTGCCCACAGTTTGTGGTGCTGCGGTATGGGCTCCTGGAGGGGTTGTGTCACATCCATGAGAATGCCTTGAAATATCTTGAGGTTTTGGAGTGGCATTAAATGTCTGTGTTCAGGCAGCTGAAGCCAATCTTCAGTTATGCTGGACACCAGATAGGGCTGACTGATGATGCTGATCCGTCCCTGGGCTGTCACTGCTGCCTCTGCCTGCCTGGGGCTGAGCCACCAAGAAGGAAACAGGGAGCAGACACTCCACATCAGGAATAACTGACAGCAGGGGCCCTACATGGACACTGCAATTATTTCCTTCATTTTCCTTTTTCCTAATTGTGTGTGATTGCCATGGGGGGACCACCTACTGTTATACTGTGATTTGAGAAAGCCTTTGAACTTGTTTCTCTTGAGCTTTGGTCATGCAGATGTAAAACAGAAGCAATTAAAACATGGGAGAAGTGAAAAGATCTGGAAGATGGATGTTGGGGTCTCCTCCCCCGCGCCATGTAGCCCTGAGGGAGGCACGGGGTTTCCCTGCCCCTGCTCAGCCTCGTTCCCCATTGGTTGGTTTGTGTTCCCCTGCGCGGGCAAAGCAGCTCGGGTGCTGACTGTAAGAGTCCCTCAGCAGAGCCCGGCCATGCGGCTGGGGAAATAAACATCTCTGAAACATCTAGCAAGAATCCATCCGTATATATTTGTTTCTTTTCCACGGGACTCCTGGTTTGATATATGCGTGTTGCAGTATCCCCACTGCAACATAATGGTGGAGATTTGAGGGCAGAACGATCCCCGATCCCTAAGCGACTTTGTGTGAGTAAACCCTGGAAACTTTGGATTCTTCTCCTTGGTTTTGTTTCGCTATTCCATATCTGGACTATGGAAGAATCGTGGGAAATGGGGCTCTCTGAGCCACAGAAAAAAATGTATCTAGAAGTAAAAGGGATCCTTGAACAACAAAACAAAAAAGTATTGGAACCGGGAGATCTTGAACACTTTTTTATCTGGCTTTTCAAAGAGTTCCCCTGTATTTCTCGAGACTTACTTTTTGATATCGGACCTCCTGGATATTCTCAGGAGTGTTTCTGGGACGAGATCTATGATAAGCTAAGGGATGGACGAGCGATAGAAGCTGTCCGGGGATCCTTGGTAATCAGCGAAGCCCTTGAGGGGCATCTGTATGGTCCCATTACCCCTAAAGCAGAAGATCATACCTCTCCCGTGGCCGAGACCGCGTGGCAGCCATCCCGGGAGTGTATGACTGCAGCCGTGCCAGCGGAGGTGCCTGTGCTGGATGCGCCCGGCCCCCTCGGGAGCGCGCGCCTTACTGCGGACCCCATCCCTGTCTCGGGGTCCCCGGCCACCCGGCCGCGAGTGAGGGAGCGACGCCGCAGGCGCCATGGGTGCCGTGGGCCACGAGCAGCCAGGAAGCGGAGGTCAGCGTGGAAGCCCGCTCTGAGCATACGGCTCGGAGAGCCCTGTGGAGGGGGAAGCGGCGGTTTCCACAGCGACATGAGAAGCCGCGCAGCGCAGCGCCGAGCCGGAGCGGGGCCGCTCTCGAAGCAGCGTGGAGTTTGCGGAGCGGAGCCGCTCACGGGGTGTGGGGGCAGCGGCGATGGCAGCGCGGGGCCGCGCAGAGCCCAGACAGGCGCTGGAGCGGGGCCGTGCAGAGCCCAGACACGTGCCGGAGCGGGGCCGTGCAGAGAGCGCAGAGCGGCCGCGGCGCGGGGGCCTGACCGAGACATCGGAGTCGGCGAGGCGGCGGCCACGCGGGACCGGCACCCACGACAAACATGCAAGCATGTGATGGGAGACGTTCTAGCGACGAAAATCACAGGAACTGTGAAATGGTACAATGTCAAAAACAACTATGGATTTATAACACGAGATGATACAGGGGAAGATTTATTCATCCATAGAACTGCCATTAAAAGGAATAACCCTAAAAATTACCTGCAAAGTGTAGGAGATGGGGAAGTTGTTCAATTTGATATAGTGCAAGGAAAGAAGGGTTTACAAGCAGCGAATGTTACTGGGCCTGGGGGTATTCCCGTCAAAGGCAGCCGTTATGCACAAAATTATAAACACTATCCATTCCAGCAATTTCCCTACCCACAGCCTAATTTCCCCTTTTACCCTATACCCAATATGAACCCTTTCCTAAGTTTACCCTATCCCCAGTTTATTCCTAATCCGTTTTTCACTCCATGGCTTCCTTATACAGTTCCATTTCCCTACAATTCCTCTCCGATGCCGATGGGGGGATGAAAAGGGGGAGGGAAGGAACCCTCTCCTGCCTCAGTTTCCCCACAGGCATGTCCAGAGAGTTCTGTCTCCCTTCTGTCAGCCCTAAGATGTTCCACAGAATCTGTTTGGACATTTAAAGACTCAGGAGGGTGGCTTGTTTTGTTTTGAAGCAGTTCTTGTTACGGTTATCCAGTTGTCTTCATTCTCCTTTTATTAAAATAAAACGGGTGAGATGTTGGGGTCTCCTCCCCCCGCGATGCAGCCCCGGGAGCCCTGAGGGCACAGACACACGGGGTTTCCCTGCCCCTGCTCAGCCTCGTTCCCCATTGGTTGGTTTGTGTTCCCCTGCGCGGGCAAAGCAGCTCGGGTGCTGACTGTAACAGTCCCTCAGCAGAGCCCGGCCATGCGGCTGGGGAAATAAACATCTCTGAAACATCTAGCAAGAATCCGTCCGTATATATTTGTTTCTTTTCCACGGGACTCCTGGTTTGATATATGCGTGTTGCAGTATCCCCACTGTAACAGATGGATACAGAAGTCTGGTCAGAGCCAGCTCTGCAAAGGGGATGGAAGAGAAGGAGGGCAGGTTTATCTCTGGAGTGAAGAGCACTTTTCCCCTGAGACTTGCATGAAGACTTAAACCACACCTGCAGCATCCATGCTGTTTTCAGGCAGAGCAGTTGTATCTGCAGGACAAGTACAAATGCAAACTCTCCTGGCAGAGCTGCCATTCAGCCGTGTATCTGAAGCATTTACTTCATATCAGTTTGTACTCACAAGTGCATGGAAGTGTCAGAATGCAGCATTTCTTCTCTGTGACTCTGGAAGATAGAAATTATTCCTGGCAAGGAGGGGCTAGCAGCATTCAGGAAGTTGTAGGAGCAAAGCAGTCTGGTAGGACACACTTTCTGTCCTCCTTTAAGCTTGGTGGATGAAGGACACCAGAAGTTTCCAACCTTGTGTCCTGGCCTTGGGGAGTCTTGGCCTGCCTGGAGGAGCTCGTGGGATCAACACTGTCCCCAGGCAGGGCACAAAAGCACCTGACAGGGAGATTAAAGCAACAGAGATGTTCATGAAGTGTAGCTGGGACCCAACACGAGTGAATATAACTGAATTAGGGTTTTGAGGGCCAATGCAAAATCTGTCTTTATTGAAAGAAAGGTTTGCTACTGATGTCAGTAGCTTTTAGACCAGGCTTGGGCAGAAATGCTTGTGCTCACTGAGTCATTGCAGGCTGCCTTTTTCTGGTGGCCAGCTTCCTTTGGCATAGTTGGATGTCAAAAAAACCACATTGCTTTTCCTAGGAGCAGCAGCTGGAGTATTGGTTTCAGCTGGGGAGCTCTGTGGTGGACTTCATTCAGGGCTTGGGGAGACTTCCAGTTTTGATGTTAGTGGTGATTTAATGATAAAATGGCAGCAGGACTTGGGAAGGAGAGACGATCCAGTGAGGCACCCTCACAAATAGCTGTGTCCTGTGTGCTGGGGAGCCAAAGCACTGCTGTTGCTGCAGGTCCCTGCCCAGGGCTCAGTCATTTGTCTAAGCACCAGTGAACAAAAGCACAGATGTAGAAAGAAATGCATCCTCTCTGCCACAGCAGAAAACTAACAATGAAATACTCTCACCCCATCCTTGCCCATTGCTCAGAGAGGAAGGAAGGGGTGAAGCCGAATTTTTGAGGAAAATATTTCCAGGATGAGGGTAATTCTAGTCCTGTGCAGCATCCATCCTAGCAGGGTGCTGCATCTGAATTCTGGGGGTGGCATTGCAAGAATGGGGAAAGAAACATCCAAGTCCTGACTGTAACACTTTTCTTGTCTGAGCTTGGAGAAGTCACGTGAAGGTAGTTTTAGGGCTGGAGACCACCTAGGCTGTATTCCTGCTGTTCAGCAAAGCCTGTGTTTCTTTGAGCTTTTATCACACAAATATAGAACAGAAGCAATTAAAGGGTGGGAGTGTCTGGACACCTTTAAAAGCACAGCCTCTCTCTATCAGATTTCTTTGCAGTGAAATGGCAGTAGCCACTCTTTCTTTTCATGCAAGTGTTAAGAAATTACACTGATGGTATCCAAGCTGCGTTGCCCTGGAACTTTCTTCCTTGTTCCGTGTCTGCCCTGCAGCACCAGACAGCACCTCTAAAAGGCCAGTGATCGAGAAAAGCTTCTCCTGGGCGATTTAGGGAAATGGGCGCAGCTGTTTGTTCACAAAACAGCAGCATTGCAGGTGAGCAGCACGGAGCCACCTGTGCAGCTCACCTGCAATAACCCCGGGTTTCCTCTTGTCCTTTCTGGTGCTCTCTGTCTAAAGATAATTCTCTATTGGAATAAACTTATGATATGTAGAAACTATTGCAATGATCCCAGAAGAAACCACAAACTCCAGACGTGAATTTCTGACTGCTTCCAGTTAAACACACACAATGGGTCCATTTTACGTCAGCTGGCATTTGTCAAACTTATCACAGTTTATGTTTACCACAGTATTCTTTTGGGAGCCATTAAGACTCTGTGTGTCAACCAGGGAAAAGGCCACAGGAATCAGATTCAAAATATTTGCAGTGCTTGCAGCCATGTTTCACAGCATGGCAAGGGCGTTTCATGCTGCTGGGATTTTGGAGGTGTTGGTGTAGCTCTGCCCCAGGTATTGAGCTGGGAATTAAAGACCCAGCAAGGACAGAAGGTGACTGGGACCCTGTACTTGTGCTGCTGAGGACAGATGGCTCACAGCCACCCCTTCCCTCCTTACTGCTGCCCAGTGTATACTCTGAAAAATAACAGCAAAAGAATTGACTCTATTAAAGTCAGTTTTGCGTTGTGATGTTTATAATACAGAGCCTGGTCCTCCTACTTAACTGTATTGTGAGTTAATCCATTCATTTCAGTAGCAAAACCTGATGCTGAGTTGATTTACACTGGAATAATTCCAGGTTAACTAAGCTACAGTCACTGAGCAATCCCAGTTATAAGAACATTTTTGAGTGCTGGGAGAGAAATAAGACAAGGTGGAAGCACAGATACACCTGGCAGGCAGTCAGAGCAGTGTGAGCATTTACAGACCTTACTGTGAAACAGGAATGTGAGGCTGGAAAGAACTTGTGATTGTGTATCTGGATATTCAGGTTAACAGGTGGGGTGCTGGGTTTGTGTCAGAGCGGGAAGTTTGACAAAAAGTGCTGATGAAGACCAGGCTACTGTCCCAGTACAGGCTAAAAATACATTGCATTTGTCATTGTGAACATTTGCACTTATTAAACTTATTAATAGCCAGTATCAAAAAAGCTCTCAGAGTCCATCTGTTAAAGTGTCTGGCTCAAGCACTGTATGTTCAGGATAAGTTTTTGAAAGTCCTGCCTTGGGAAAGATTTTTTGCTGACTTTAAAATGTTAACAGTATTTTTCTGAAATTTGTTAAAAACGTTTTAGTTTCTCAGGTTTATACATCATGATCAAATTCTCACTGTAACACCACCATATTGAGCAGTGGCTGAGTAATATTGAGATCAGAACTGGATACAAGTGATCCAGCCTTATATTGGCATGATCAGGACTGCAGCCACCTCTTATCAGTACATCAAGGAGACTGGAATAAAATAGAGAGATCATGTACCAGGTGAATGATTAATAATGGTGGTTTTGGATAGCCTCTTAAGACAGGATAGCATGTGGATACAAGATTTATGTGGTGGGAAATCTATAAGAAAAAAGCCCTTACATTTTCCAGCCTGATCACAGGACATCACCATTGTGGGATATAAATCTAGAAGATATAAACAATTATTTCCATGCGAGTGCTGGCTCAGTGTGGAATTGAAGGGGCTGAACAGTGCAGCCCCATGGTGTGACAGAGCCAAAGGGAATCTCTTCCTGTCACCCCTCCAGTCCCTTGCAGTGGAGGGCCTGGACAGGCTCCTGCCACTCGAGCTTGGAGGAGCCTGTTGTGGTGCTAAAGCTGCCATCCCTTGCGTTGTTCCAGGCAGCAAATGCGTTTGAGGGTGAGCATCCCTTACCAGTCGTTCCCATGCTGGTGACTGGTTTGTCCTGGTGACTGACAGCTGTGATAATGAGGTTATTGTGAGGAGGCAATCAGTGCACAGAACTGTTTTTATGTCTTATGGTCAGGGATCTTGGGGGTTTTGTGCCCTGAGAGGCTCTGTCTCTAGCTGGCTGGGCCAGAGTAAAGGGCAGAACATGAAATGACTGTACAAGAAAAATCCCTGTTGCTTTCTCATCTGCATTAGGGGTTAGTTTGTCAAAGTCATTGTAGGGCTGTTTGCTGTAGTATCAAGACAGGGTTTTCTAAGTGTTTTTATGTACCTTTGAAGTGAAAATACCTGGGGAGCAAGGCAAGTCCATTAGTCCCTATGAACAACTGGTGGTTCACAGATGCTCCATTTCTAGGTAAATCCCCTCTGCTGCTCACTCTCTCAGTGCTCACTGAACTCTGTTGAATTAACTGCAGGTTTTTACACAGCTAGCTTATCTCAGTACAGTGCTGTGCCCCTGAGAGCCTCAAATCTGGGTCTTGGCTTAGACCAGAACAAAATACTGAGGGATCTGGCTGGGCAAGGGTGGCATGGAGGAAGAGGGTGGTATTCTGGTTGCAAGGTTTAATAAAAAACTTATCTTTTGTCTTTTATTGTCTGTTTTTGTCTCACTGGAGGTGTGGAAGCTTTTTCCAAAGCACCACTTTCAGCATGCAAAAATCTTACTTCCTTTCTCTCTCCCCACTGAACTTCTCCTTATTATATATCTGTGAGTTGCAAAAAAAAGCCTCAAACCATCAGTGGCTACAGCAGTTCCTGTCTCTCAGGGACAAGATTAAAATCCACCAAGACGAAATGTCATGGAAAGCATTGAGTTGTCATTCTCTGCTGCTACAGAAAATTGACTTGCTGTCTCCTGCTGCTGCAGTACAGAGCTGATGGAAGTACCTGGCTTGCTAGATTTCAATATGAATGGAGATGGGTGATGAATAGGAGCCACAAATCACAAAGGTAAAGGAATGTGCTAGGGATGGTCCAGGTTGGAAACTGGATGATTTTCATGTCTGTACTGAGTCATTAAGGCTAGAATTCATGTTTCAGTGATAAGACTGTCCACGTGTAACTTGTAAATTAAAATCTGTATGTTTCTTACTGAGATTGGACTTCCCTCTGTAATAACCAACCATACCTCTGAAATGCTTTGTAGGCATTACTTACAGGAAGTAGCGGAGGCTTTCCATCTGTACATTAATATTTTAGTGGTTGCTATTTTTTAGCCATATCCAAAAATGAGAATTCTGTTTCTGGATAGAATGGGCGATTGAGCCCATTCCTGACATTCTTCATGATCCAAGATCCTAAACCCAAAAGTAGTCCTGAACCAAGCATGTATAAATTTGCTGCAGCTGCAACTTAGACTGAAATGATTTTATGAACATTACTTACTGAAACATGCTTAGCCTGTCAATCCAGCTCTCTGCTCACAACTGTGGCAGTGTCTCTCCGTCAGAGGGAACTGGAAACATGTGATTCCTCGTTTGGTGAAGCAAAGAGCCAAAAGTGAAAGATAAGGGATGCAGCAGCCAAGTGCCACAATGTCACTGAACTGCAGAGCACAGGAGCCAGACCACTTCCTGTCTCTCTTGTATCCATGGAGACCCCGGGACTGCAGGGGCTGGGATGCTGGGGTCTGTCACACTGTGCTGTCACCATGCAGACACAGGTGACAGGAAGATGGAGCTCAGTTGGCAGGGAGGGCCCTGCAGGGGTCAGTGCTGGCACTGCCGAGGTCCCAGGTCTCTGTGAGACAGCAGAGCCCAGGCAGAGCCACACCTTGACCTGGTGGAAATGACCAAACACAGCAAACAGTTCAGCTCCTGCACTTTGCAACCTTCTCATCCCTCTGACAAACAACTCTCCACTTAGCTTGGATGGAGAGATCACAGCTGTCAGTGCCAGGGGCTGAGCCAAGGCCACCTTGTGCCCATGGGTGTTTTTTCCCTGGTGACAGCCAGTTCCTGGCACTGGGATAGATGACCAGCTCTGTTTCAGGAGTCCCATTACTAGGTATGTGCTACATGAAGAGGGCACTGGATTGATAAAACAGAAAAGGTAATGGTCTCAGATGCAATTTTCCAAACAAATAAAACTTTGATCTGCAATGTAATTTAGATTCTCTAAGTCTTACACAGTTTGGGGCCTCAGATGTATCAGGATTCTCAACTAAAAAGACTTTCCTGTGGCACAGTTTGGCATCTTTCAGGGATAACAAATGGAAAAGGCTTTCTTTTAACTTCATGTCCCTTTTCTCCCCAGGTTTTGTTGTCTTTCCTAACCTCATTCATCTGCTAAAAAACAGGGCTGGAGACAGGAGCTTGTATTGGGCAGACCTTTGAGCACTTCTGAGGCCTTCTGTGAAAGAGATCATGAGGTGAAGCAGAAAATAATGTCTATGTTGCATTAAAAGTCAACATTTTGACAGAGAAGTTTTCTTTTGAGATAGAAAACTGTCAGTTTGAGGACAGAAGGGGAAGGATCAAACATCCTGCAAGCTGTGATCTATCATCATATGGTGCATGGTCAAGTTATCAGTCTAAACACTGTCCTGGATTTGCAAATCTTCATAAGCACAGATGTGCTTTGGGCACAGTGGGCTCATTGTCCCAAGAAAAATTGAAGGGAGGTCTTGAGTGATGTCTTATTATAGAGATGTTGCTGCTAAAAGCAAATTCTCCCAGCGAGTAAGTGCAGATTGTTTCTGTTATTGATTGCCACAGTCTCTGCTTCATTGAGACCACATGGCCTGCTTTGTTTTTGTAGCTGTCTTTTATTAAAACTGACAAAGAGGTATCAGTGTTTGAAAAGATGAGTCTTGAGAGTCCCCTGGGCGGCATTTTCATGCTGTAAAGTGATACTGGCATATTTGATCCACAGATGCTTTTAACACAGTGATAAAACAAAAGCTTTTCTTCCCAGGGTGGTCTTCTATACTACAAAGCTTTCAATTTTTTCCATGCTCAATGGGCCAAGAAGTGGAGAGAACCTGCAATTCTTCCTTCCTTAAACTGTGCTCTCAGGATCTGGTCCTGTGTTCTAAACTGCTGAGGACATCCCTATGTGTTTAGTTTTCTAAGGTATACTTTGCTGCTTCATCAAAGGTTCATAATGTGTTTTACATTCACATGGCTTATCTGTACTGATTTTCAGTGTTCCTGAGACTGGTGGTCACAAAGTTTTCATCCTTCTTTCTGGTAACCAGCATTTACAGTCCCTAATCCTCTCCTGTTCTTGTACCTGACTTTCAAAGAAGCCAGTCAGAGTTTTATTTGAACACACAAACCTGGTTTGTTTTTATTTTTTTGGCTTTATATTTGAAGGTATCTAAAAAAATTTAGATCTGAGACATTTCATACTAGGACCTATCATGAGTGGAAATGTTTGACCTCAATCTGTCTGTGCAGCAGCTCCTGATCTGCAAAATGGGAATACCATCTTCTCTCATTTTGAAGAGACTTTATGAAGATAAATTAATCGTTGCAGAGCACTCAGATGTCAGAATGATGAACACCACAGAAAAGCTTGGGGGGAAATAAATAGTTCTGTCTGCAGAGCAGGCTGTTAGTAGTAGCCATAAATAAGACATGAAGCTGCACTTTGATCAAGAGACTAAAGCAGATATTGAATAGTTGCTGATAAACCGAGCACCAGCCAGCCAGAGTCCTGAACACATCCAGACCAGTGGGAAGTAGTGTGTGATTGTGTGATTAAAGAGATATGTTAATGCAAACGAGCACTAGGACCAAAGTGAAGTTGCACCCATGAGCTCAGTGAGGGTGTGTCCTTCCTTTTGTATGTTCTGCAGCCTTGCTGTGAGTGTGTGCCATGAGAGAAATACTAGTCTCTGGTGAGCATGAATTATTCTCATCCTGGCCAACTGATTCTTTTTCTCTTCTTTTCCTCTGCTAACAAGGTGTGTTACACAGAATAGGGACTAAAAGCTTAAAAATATGTCATCAAAACATGCTCAGAGCTGAAACTACCAAAAAGTTCTTCAGGCAGCAGCCTGTTGTCTACAGACCAGCAAAGCATAATCCCGAAGATTCATGTGTCAGAATCCCCTGCTCCATCCACAGCTCCAGGCTCACCTGAGCCCTGGCCAGTTGCTTGCTTGGCTGAAAAAAAAGCACTGAAGCCTCCTATCCCTGCAGCCACAGTGGACACAGCTGAGTAAATGTGACTCCATCTTTCTGGTGCAATATGGAGCCACTTGGCTCCACCTTGGTTTAAGCTCTGAGGTGGCTAAGGGATGCTCACACTTTCCTTGCCATCTTCTATGCTCTTGTCAGCAAAGTGAATGTGTCCATGCCCTCAGTCTTGCAGAGTCCTCCTAGCTCATTTCTAAAGGAGAGGCTAGGTATTTTTCACTTGAATTTGCTCATGTAGCCTGTTCTGTTTTATTTTTTTATTATTGGGTATTTTGACAAAGGTTAAATAGAATAGATTTTGTGTCTGGCATATTTTTGTAATGCTTTTGACAAAGGTGCTTTAATCATGGATTCACAGCTACAATTATGAGATGCCTTCAGAGCTTGACATGAAAAACCTAATGGTACAGTTGCAGTGATGAACAAAATACAAACTGCTTTTCAGAGGGGCTGGACCATTATCTGGCCTTTGCACTCGTAGCTCTTGACTACTTGTCAATAAGGGGTTTTGGAGAGGAATACAGAAAATTCCTCCAAACGCCTCATTAAGCAACCAAAGTGTAACCTGCTGATGGCAGAGGCTGCAAGTAGCTCGTCTCTGGAGAGAGCAGTGGGCGAGTCCCCTGAAATGTCTTCATGCTGTAATTGCATGTCACAGAGTCGGGTCCAACTTCATTACTGGCCCAAGGAATCGATGCTAATGGGCCCTCAGCCAGCCCCATCCTGCCTTTGGTGCTCTCATCTTTCACAGAGACCTTCTCCAGCGAGCCCTGCGCTTGACTGGAGCTGTTTGGTGTGCCTGGCTGCCTGCCCTGCTTGTGAGGATAGGACACAAGCGAGCGTTCTGCTCTAAAGGTCATGGGGAGAGCAGACCCCCATGGTGTAGAGTCTAAATTGCTGCTTCCTTAGTTACTAAAATAAGCCTCTTTGCAGGCACTTGGGGTCTTGTTTTTTGGGAGTGGGAGCAGGGGTTGAGCTGTGCCTGCTGCACCCAGAGCAGTGTTCCCCTGCAGCTGTAGTTTGGAGCTGACCTCCTCACCCTGTTCAGGGATGAAGGGATGGGGGAGGGCAGAGAAGAAACTGTAGAAGTTCTGGAAAGGCTCTGCCAGCTGTAAATGCAGCCTGTTTCTGCCCCCTCTGCAGTCTTCAGCTCCCCTGCTCCACACTTGTCCTGTGTTCATCCTATCTCAGCCTCCTTCTGACTTCCACTTAAAACAAATCATAGGAACAAGTTTTAGTTGGGAGCAAGTTCATTCTGTCCTCTTTTCCCTACTTCAAAGTGTCTTTGCCTGTTCTGATTGCAAGGTCTTTGGGGCAGGGACTGTATGCTCCCTGTGTTTTGGCAGAAACTGCCTTAATTAGGGATCGTTCTTGGTTTGTTCTGTCATAATAAAAGGGATTCATAATAATACTGCAGTAACTCACACCAGTGTTACTGCATTTCCTTCAAAGGAAGCACTCCAAAATAAGATGAGAGTAGATGAGATGAAGATCAGACCAGCTGTAATTACAAGTCTGTGATACCTCATTTTGGAGCACAGCAGTTACACGCAGTAGTAACTTGGCCGGCTCTTATTGTAGGGGAAAAACCCACACAAAAGGTATTTTTACATAAGTCTCTGTAAAATAGCCCCCAATATTCATCACAGAGAGCATGATTAAAGGCTCTTGAAGCATGAATGGAGTTGCCAGTTTTCATGAGATAATTAAGATGCAGGTTTGGTGTATATATATTCTGGTGATCTCATTATCTTCATTATTAATTAGTCTCTGTTCTTCACATTTCAGCTCCAGTTTCTTGTCATTAGGGTGACTCGCCCGTGAGTGATGCCTTAGTGAGATGCAGAGGAAGGATTCTGCTTCTGGAACAGCAGAGGAGGTGCCAGGCTTTGTTCAGAAGTGCTCCAGAGAAACTGCAGTGCTTTGTACCAGATCAGCAGGTTTCCCTGCCATAAACAATTTCAATAATGTGCTCTGCCCAGTGTTTCCGGGCCAGGAGCCCCTGGTTTCAGCAGGCACTCTGGGTGTTACTGGAAGTCATAGAATCGTGGAATCATAGAATGGTTTGGGTTGCAAGGGACCTTAAAGATCCTCATGTTCCAACTCCCTGCCATGCCTCACCAACCTCACAGGGAAGGGGACAGCAGTGATTTGTGATTTAGGCACTCAGTGATGTATTCAGCAATCTTCTTCTAATCACCCAAATAACGAATATTTTTCCCAAATTTTCTCTGGCATGCTTCTGCAAGCACCTTTTTCAGGATGCATAGTGTTTGTTTGGGAGATTTGTGGGATCTGGCAGTACCAAGCATCCTTTTGCCGATGTAGCCTTCTCTTTTCTTTCCTGTGGTAATGAGGATAAAAGTTTACTCTCCATTGACAGCTACTTGTCACCATCCTCAAACCCGGAGCACAGGTACTTTGCACAGGTACAACTGGCATATGGACGGTGGGATTTAGGAAAAAAACACAATGAATAAGGTGGAAACTGAGTGTGAAGGAACGCCCTGCCGTTTTCAGGGTCCAGCTGTTATGGCACTGGATGAGTATATCCGGCACTGAACGGCCTCCCTCTGAAAAGCAGCCAGTCTGCTGTTGATGGAGTCACCGTGCTCAGGAAGGTTTCAATGTGCAGAGCCGGCTCATGCAAACCACGCACAAAGCCTGGAGCGTATTTCAGTGTCTGTGGTCATCTGAGCAGTCACTAACCTGCACAAATTCCTCAGCTGCCTGAAATCATGACAGGAGAATAGACTTCAGTCTCAGATGGGAAAAATGTATCACACAAGCTCTCCTTCCGTGACGCTGACTCAGTTGAGCTGCAGCTGCACCAAGCGGAAGCTGCTGTCCCAGGCAGACATGCAGACACCCTTCCTCTGCACCCTTGCAGTTCTTAGGCATGAAACACTTAAAGGCCTGGGTCACTCCCAAAATTAATCCTCATTCCTTCAAGAGGTGATGGTCACCTGCCGTCCATCAGCCATGACAGCATGCTCTGCTTTTCCCTTTGTCGGAAAAAAATCATAAGTCATATTAAACAGAAAATTATCTCTTTACCATGAAATGTGTAAAAATAAGGTTTTTGTCTCAATAGAGATCAAAGGCAGCTTATAACAATCTCCACTTAATCAGGCTTAGCTTTAATGAAGTGAGAAATTGACCTGTATTATAGCTAGGGTTATTACTTAATAAAGATTTTATACAGTCATTCCTTAATGAGGAGTGATTCTCTAAACTCCTTACATTTTCTAGGATCTTTATGAGAAATGCTTCTATCAATGAGAGATTTGTGCCTTCTCAATTATTACTGTGTAATAAATGTCAAAGCCCTGGGTAGCAAACTGAGTAGTGCATTCAGCAAGTGTACCACACAGTTGTGCCTATGTTCTTAACATCTCTATTATAATATTCATTTTAACTATTGCTACTTTATCTGTTTAATGCTTATTTAACATTTTTCTCATCACAAGCTGTTGAAAGTAGATCTGTGTTGGGTAATGGTTGTGTAATTGTCAGGTTTCACAGTGTCCATAGTAGTGCCTGATCTATGTACCAATATAAACACTTCTGACTTGCATTTTTCAGGAAACTATTAGGAAATGTACTGTGCAGGTAATTATTTCATGTGTGATTGTTGTTTATTCTGCAGTGAGCCCCTGACATACAACTGTCTCTCTCGAATGCTGAAAGGAAAAGCAGATTTTAGAAGTGTCCTATTTAAAAAGCAGTGAAGTCGTCTGTCCCCAAATCTGTCTTCTAGAAATGGTTTTCCCATTCATTTAGATTAATGAATAGGAGGATGTCTGGGAGGTGGTTTTGATTCCTGTTGTACCATTCATTATCAGCTTCCCAGGAGAGCTCCTGAACAGGGTCTGGACTCCCACTGCCACCGCAGGGAGCCCGAGGTCTGCTGGGTCTCCTGTGTGTGGGGACCTGCCCTGAGCTGTGCCCTGCTGACTCCCAGTGAGCTCCTTGGGCACGTGGGGAGGGCAGTCTGGGCTGGCTGAAGCTGCACTTGTCTTTCATCTGTTGCTGTTACACTTTGTTACACTAAACCTAAGGCATCCCTTCCAAAACTTCTGTGCTCAGCAGAGACAGAATTCTTTTCATTTTCTTTCAATGAACTGCGAGAAGGGTCAAGTTCAGTGAATTGCTTTAAGCATTGCATATATATAAGAATTGGGACTAATTAATTTCTTTCTCTTTTTTTGCTTTTTGAACAGCAATACTTTACACTTAGAAGTCGCTGGCTGTGATGAAAATGAGGCAGGCTCAGGGAACACACAGGACATTAGATGTTACGCTGGTAGATGGGTTTGTGTCTGCCTGCTTTGCTCTGTTTTCTGAGAATTTCCTTATCCCTTCAAGTAACTTTTGGGCCTCTCTGGAAAACGCCCTGTCTTTGGACACAATAAAGTCCAAAACATTTTAGAAGTATAAAGTACTTAAGTGATCTTTCAGTGATTTACATTTACAGCATCTCTGTAACTCTGTGTATGAGCATTGGTACAAAAGTATGCCCTAAAGAGCTTCGCCACTTTTGAACTACCTGGAAGTAACTTTAAAGACAGGCTTTGGAATATGGCCAGATCAAATGGCAAGGTAAGGGCTGGGGATTCTTTCCTTTTCCAAGTCTTTCAGTGCTATTACAGTTGGGAGGGAGGTGTTTGTTTGCTGGCTGAATCCTGCAGGATGGTGTTTCCTTCCATGTGTGACACAGCAGTGACAACTGTGACAGTCAGTAAGGGCAGGGTCTGGCTCCCAGATAGGAATTTTATGGAAAATGGGTTTTTTGTATTCTCCCTTCTGCCTTGGAGTCTTCTGCTGCAAAGGTGCAGAAACAGATTCTATTTCTTTATTAGCACAGACAGCACAGTAAACACAGCTCTTATGAGGTGTTGCGAAAAAGGAAGTTACACAACTTCTAAGAAGTGAAGTGAATGTAAAATAACAAAGTCAGTGTGACTGTTCTCAGCCTTTTTGTTTTGCTTCTCATTATCTTGTAACTAAAGGGATTAAAATCAAGGACAAAACAGACATCACTTCCTAACAGGATCTGTTTTGCTTTGAGCACACTGAGGGTGCTTTAGCCTGACACCACCATCCCAGGGAGGCCGTACATATGTTCAGTTGTTACTCTGTTGTAGGAATGAGGGTTCACTAGGCAGGTGAGGCTGTCCCCAATGAACCCTGATGTCCCCAGAGATTGCCCCTGCCTGGGGACCTGACAGCCCTCAGGGGCTGCACCTGCCACTGCAACCCCTTCACTTATGATGCATCAGAAACCCAAAATCAGTTTGTAAAAATGCTGTTCCATCTCAGATGTGTTCCTGCAAACTTACCACCTGCAGGAAGATTGTCCGTAACCCTCGGGTGAGAAGGCCCTGTCCACCCTGGCCTTGAACACTTCCAGGGATGGAGCATCCACAGCTTCTCTGGGCAAGCTGCACCATATACACACATAATTATATAAAAACATATAAATTACATACCATTTTCTTTTATATATAATATAAAGTAATATCATATCATATAACATTATGTAATATAGAAGGAATTAATCAGGTTTCAGTCGGGTTCTAAGCCACATTTTATTCCTCAGGAATCCCAGGCACCTTCCCCTCTCACCAGCAATTGCATATAATTTTAATTACGGATAATTTTGAGCAATACCGCATTATTTTTGAGCAAAACCGAGTGACTACGACTAAACCCACGAGCGGGGTCGGGCGCGCGTCACTCACACCCACCGGAGCACAACGTCCAACCGCAAACAACCCGTGTGTCGGGAACCTTCCTGCCGCTCTCCGCCCACTGCCCGGACCCCGCGCTGGGATGTCACGGGTCCCCGGGTACCAAACGCTCGGCCCCGGCCCCTCCGCGTCGCCCGGCAACGGCGGGGCGGGGATGCTCCAACTGTTGCCGCCCCGCGGGGCCGCGCCGCCGCCGCCCCCCCGCGCGCTCCGCCCGCCCTCTCTGCGGGGCGGGGACGGGGCGTGGGGACCGCACCGACCTCTCGGCGCCGGGCCAGGTACGGGCAGCCCGGCAGGAGGAGGACGAGGAGGCGGGAGGAGGACGAGGAGGCGGTAGGCGGCCGGTGTCTTCTGTGGGGTGAGGAGGAAGTTTGCGGCGGGGTTTTGGGGGTTTTCCACGCCGCAGCTCCGGCGCGGGCTCCCGCTCTGCTCTTCCTGGGAACCCGCGCCGGGGCTGCGGCGTGAGGAGAGGGAGATCCGTGATGGAAGGGGGATCCTTGAGGCCGCTCCGCTCCGGTAGGGATCCAGAAGCGAGGGGGGAAAGCATCTCTGGGGTTTTTGGAGCGGTGTCGGCGTTTTCGTGAAATGCATGAAATTGCAGGTAGAGCGAAACCCTGCTGGGTTTTTTTTTTTCTTGTTTGCTAAAGGAGGAGATTTTCGCTCCAGAGTTGTGTATGCTGGAAGGTTGGGCTCGCTATGGAAGTGAGCGGGTCCTGGGGATACTGTTATATGGGAAAATCTAAAGCCGTCTATGTCTGTCAGCAGCCGTGTGGGGTGAAATGGGGGTGTTGGGGAAGAAGGGGATGTCTTCCTGCGTAGCGGAGCCTCATACAGCTCTCAGCTCTGTAACCTGGAGATGCCCAAATACCTGGGATTGAAACCTTTAAAGGGGGAAGAGGAGAAAAAAAGTACTTTTTAAGGATGAATGCAAGCGGGGGCTCGCTCTGTAATTATTTTCTATGGCACTGGCGATGTGTTTGGATTGCCATTACTTATTGTTGAGTATTTTTAATACCCAAATGTGGTTCTGAATGCATTTGCTGGCTCCGGGATGCTGGTGACATAGGCAGAAAAAAATGATTTGTGGTTAGTGTGTGGCTGTCACAACAGCCTGTGCTGGAGCTACAGATGCTGCCTGTAGCCCTCGTGTGGGACCCCAGCATTGCCCCGATGCAGTGGGTGAAGTGGTTCTGCCCCCGATGGGCCTGTGTGAGATGTGTTTGGCAGCATATGAAAGCAGCTCACAGCAGAGATCTTGTAGATGTGAGCAGCGCCTGGCCTGGAGTTGTTTGTCCTGTCCCTGAAATGGAGAAGGACAGTTGTGCTTTTCTGTTAGGCAGAAGTGTGGTTAGAGATCGTGGGGCAGGCAGGCGTCCTCCTTGCTCTGTGCTGTGCTGATTTTGAGGTGGTAGTTTAATGTTGCTGCTTTGGTAGTAGCAATATTTTCATTGCTTATGGCAGATTTGTAAGGTTGGTGGCTTTGGGGGCAGAGAGAATGATTTATTCTCATGTTATTTGGCTGATTTATCAACTTAGGGTAAGGAGGAGGCACAGATGGGAGAAAACTTCTGAAATGGGTTCAGAACAGATTCCCTAAACATGAATTCCATGGTATTTGTGTCCAGTACATTATATTATTACCTGTATACCAGTATAATTTGTGATTATTTTGATCCCTTTTGCTATGCTATCAAAACTGCTTCTGTTGAAAATAGTTTTATTCCATTCGGATGACATACGAATGGGGGGCTTGCTCCAGTGATGGGACTGGATTGCCCTTTCCCAACATAAGTTATTTTTCTGCCTGTTACCCTTCTGGTTTTTGGGGGAGGTGGGGAATAACTTGGTGTCACTACTAAATATGTGCAGTAGTGTGGAATATTATTCTTAAAACTGGGCACAGAAGGAGGGTGGAATTTCTGTTGGCTGTTTGGCAGCGTCTTCCCAAACTGAGAGGAGCTTGAGCTGTACCCAACATGAAATGTGACAGCCTCCAAGCAGTTTTAAAACCTCTTTTAATGGGCTTCTTTTAAGTTTATTATTTGAAGAATTACTGCAAACAGCAGCAAGTCTCCCAGGAGCCACCTGATGCACAGATGTTTCTCAGCTGTGGTTGCCTTGACAGGGCTCTTACCACCAGCGTGGTTGGGGAATCTTTGCCATGTGCAAAGCCTGCAAAACAAAACACTTCCCATGCCAAAATAGCAGGGGGGATGGAACTGCTTTGCTCCAGTTATTGGTTAACCAGTGCTGTTACGTCTGTCGAGCACAGCTTGATCTTAACTTTTTCTTTTAAATAAAGTGTCTGAGTGAACTATTTTAAGTGGTTACTAAACTAATCATGAGTTGTTACTGAATTAACCATTATCCAAATATTAATATCCGCAAATGTTCACCATGTTTGGGTAGCTGACCCCTTAAAATTTGAAATGCAGCATAATAATGTCATTCCTTTTGTTCTTTCTTTAGTAATTTAGGTTGATTGCTGCACCAAACATAGGACAGGCTCTGTAAGTGCTTCCTGACAACACAGAACAGTGCTTTGGGCACTGTGTTGCAGCTAACGCTGCTGGTTAGTAGTAGGGGGTCTCTGCATATGGCTCTGCTTGGAATTGTGTTTTCGGTGTGTTACCTAATCTTATAAATGATTTCTACCTAGTTCCCATCTGCTTTGTCTGTGCAGGTTCAAGGGTAGAAATACGTCTTGCCTATGTGTATTTTACTGTGTAAATGAAAACCCAGCTTATTGACCAAGCCAGAGTTTATGATCAGTGGGTTCTTAGTTCATGTTTGTCATGTGTGAAGCTCAGTGATGTGCTTGGCAGCCCTTCTGCAATTAAGTGCTTTAACTTCACTGTAAGAAGTGAAAAAAGGAGCAGGTATGTGAGAGCCCTTGTTTAAAAAGAAATAAAATGTCTTTTATAAATAGAGGGGGAGACTAAAATTTCTTAAAAATCAGTGCTTGCAATCTTTGCTGGGTAAAGGCTGCAATTCCAGTTATTCCTGCAGCAGAAATGCGTTAACCTGTGGTTTGCCCAGCCACGAGCTGAAGAGCAGCCAAGGTCCTGCAGCTCCTTTCTTCTCCTAATGAGGAGCTCTTCAGAGCTACTTCAGTATTTCTTAAACATGAAGTAAATTACCTTTTAGTCTCGTCTGCATTCAGAGTGACCAACGAACTCTGGAAAGTGTTTCTGTATAAACTACAGCAAAGCCACATCCTTAATGCTTTCCCTCTTCTTGCCAACATAAACTACTCATCATCAGGCATGGCTGGATTTCTTACTGTGTTGGAGAAACTCGAGATGTTTCTCTACCTCTTGGGGTCTGAAATTGCTCCCATTCCCCAAGCATCCCTCCCTGCTGGAGACTGCAGTGTAATGTAACCCGGGTGGGTGGCAAGACAGAAGTATGAGTTGTGAGGTAAAAATTTTTTTTTCTTTGTTTTTCTTTAAATGGCTTTATTTCGTGGTGTTTGCTGGAGACCAGGCTTGCAGTAGTATAGAAAATAAATTCAAAAATTATAGTTTCCAAATTCCCTGGGGGAAGGGAGTTTGACCAGTGTTCCTGTGAATAATTAGCTTAGACACAGGCAGAACTGTTCCTGCTTGGGACAGCTTCTTCCTGTTCTTCACGCTGTTTGTGCCTAATGGTGCTCTGGAGGTGCCAGGAGATGCCTTCTCCTCCTCCTCACCCAGGGGCTGGGCCAGCACTAAGTCAGCTCAGGGAACTCTTCACCCATGTGCCTGCAGCACCCGCGGGCAAGTGTGATGCTAGGGTTCTGTTATTTGTTGAGTCCCCGACAGGGTGACCTTGAGGCTTTGTCAAGGAAAACACGTTGGCGTGTGAACTCAGCTGTCCCCTGAGCACAAACACCAGTGGCAGAGAGCATCATGTAACTTAGAGTTGGCTAATTAGGGGTCTGAATTCAGAAGTGAGTGCTGAAGGCACTAAAGGCTGCTTTAGGCATAAAATAAAGACATTTTTTGGAAAGCAGCCTCCAGTTCTCTTTGTCACAGCATAGGTGTTCACTTGTAGGATTGCTTCAAAACAATGTAATCTGACCATTCCTCTGACCCTTGGTCTTAAGACTGGTCTGTACTGGGGGGTCTTTGGGGTGCCTTTGACCATGAGCTGCAGCTCTGTATTTGCTGTGTAAGGAATGCTGTGACATCTGGCCAGGGCACCCCCAGGACACAACCTAGGGCACAGTTTTGTCACCAAGTGTTCCTGCCAAAGGAATGGTGAATGCTGCTGCCCACAGTGTGCTAGAGCTGCCCTCACTGGCCCTGCTGGCAGGTTCAGCACGGGCTGAGCCACAGTCCCAGGCAACAAACCCTGGTAAGACTTTGACATTTTCTGTCCTCCCTCCCTGTTACTGCTGTTCTGACTTTAAAAATAGAATGAGATTGTCTAATCTCAAGGCAAAGGCTTCTCAAGAGGGTTAATTATGTCACATTTATTATCTTCTCTGCAGATCTTTTTAGGCAAATATGATTTTTTTTTTTTTTTAGTTGTATACCAGCTTTTATAAACCAAGGTCTGTAGCACTTCCATACACAGCACGAAGGTGATGCTGAGTTGCCCACAGCTCATTTCAACATACAGCTGCCTGACTTGGGTGCACTGTCTTCTGGGAGGAGGGGGTGGCAGGGGGTACCTGCTGTGGGCTGTCCCAGTAGTTCACTGTGTGGGAAGGCCCGTGGTACCAGTCTGAGGAGGTCTGGCAGTTTGCACAGTCACAAGCATTTCACTCTAGAAATGTTCCCAGAGACTTTTCAGGTAATTTGAAAGAAAAAGGAAACTGTATTGCAGTTCAGAGGTAAAACTGCCTTAAGCAATGCTGGAACAAGGTGCCAAACGTTTTGGTGGGTGTAATTCTGAACTCTGTGGTTGATGTGCTGGCCCCATCCATGCTGAAGGTAATGTACTCTTGTACCTAAAATTCCAGATTAGGATGTTTTTTCACCTGCAAAGGGATTCTTCTTGCTTTGATAAGCCTCCAGTGATGGCCGATGAGTGTATGATAGTCCAGTAGTGGGAAGCAACCCAGGGAGTGATGGGACACAACTTCAAAGTAAAGGAAAGAGCTTTTTATTTTTTTACTTTCTTTAGAGGATCAAATTAGCACTCTGCTGAAGCCTTTTAATGTTAAAACTTCCAGAGCATAAACAATGACCTGTGAAAAGGAGTGCTTTGATCTGGACCCTGGTCTGGCATCTCCATTATGGCCAATTAAAGTGACAGGTAGCAGAGTGTAAACACTCCTGACTCCTGCCATTCCCTGGCTGGCTCCAGGCTGCACGCGGCCTTTCTCCTCTGCCTTGGAAAAGGCAGGGTGTCACTTTGAACTTCCCAGCCAGAGCACAGAGCAGCCTTTCAGAACCCCTGTGCCCCCTGCTCGTGTGGTTCAGCAGGAACAGCCCAGAAGCTGAAGGTTGGTCTTCCAGTTGAAACCTGTCGTCCTTGAATTGCACAATTGTACGAGGTACAGATGTTATCCTGCAGGGGGAAGGGAGGCTGGCAGTGCACTGCAGCACGGGCTTGCTCTCTATCTGGGGACTCTTCACTGCCTTTCCAGGATGCTGTCCAGCACTCGATCCAAGATCTGGATCTTCTTAGGAATAATCTTGCCCCTAGAAGTTCCCTCCAAAACCCACAACAACGTGTGAAGCTTTGCCTTAAACTGAGCTTCAAATACTAGATTTGAGTAACTAAACAATCACAGGAAGTTATTGCGTTGACCAAACTAACTTGTGGCCCTAAAATAGCTTCTTATTTGAGCAGCTTAGTGAAATAACAGTGCTCTGCACGCTGATCTTGAACTCTGAGAGATTTTATCCTCCCAGTTATATGGGGGAGACTCAGTGTTCCTCTGTGTTCTGCAGCAGGAGATGGAAGCAGTTTCTGTGACTTCCTCCCTCCCCCATCAGCCTACCTGTGAGCAGCCCTGCTCTCCCCTGTGCACAGCCACAGCAGCCTGGGTGAGAGAGAGAAAGATGTGGGCAAGAACCAGATGTGGGCAAGAGGGGGCTGGCCGTGGGCGAGAGCTCACTCACATCATGGACACTGATGCACATGTGTGCTCTCACGTAGTGCTTCTACACTTTCCTATTACACAGTATCTCCTGTTCCCGTCAGATCAAAGGGTAGATCAGCACCTCCCCACCTCTGCCTGACAACTGAAAATGAAAGGAAATACGCTGGGGAAAACCTGTACTTTAAAAAAATGTTCATAGCCCACTTGGTGTAAATATGCAAATGTTTGTAGAGTGGCTGTTTCTAAAACACATTAGTGAGAAATGCTTCACACCCTTCGTTGTCAGTCGGTAATTAAGAGACTACTTGCCTTCCAATGCAGTGGCTGCTTAAAAGAGATGAGAGAGCCTGGATTTTCTCTTATGATGGAGTGCAACAGTAAGTAACTTTCATCTGAGACCAAGCCTGGCACACCTCCACATGGCACCTCTTCCCTTCCAGTTGTGGTGAGGTGACTTTTCCTGTGCTTTTGCTGGGAAGAAAGTGGATGGGGAAGGTGCAGGGACTCAGACTTGCATCTGTCCCACAGCAGCTTGTTAGAGGGAGTGAGGGGCATGATCCTGGTAAGGGAAGTGCCATGGCTGACTGCATGTGGCATTTCTTGTTTCTGGTCGTGTGTGATGGGTCCAGCTCTTACTAATCCAAGTGCACTGTGGTGGGATACTTGAATCCTCTTTCCTTTCTTGTCTCCTCCAGCATACTGTGAGGCTGTCTAAATGTCAGGGGTGCTGGTGATTTGGCTGTGATGGGAGTGAATTTTAACGAGGCTTGCTCTTCAGCATGTATTGATGTCGGCATGTCATGTAGCCTGTCTGTCAGCCAAGTTTCTAGCTTTCAGCTGCTTTATATGCATATTTTGGAGATTGCTTCCAACCTGGGAAAACCCAGTCAGGTCACTGCAGGGCAAGGCAGAGCTGTATTCCCATACCCACCTAATGCTGACACTGCTTTCCTGCCCCACTAGGATCAGAAGGAATCCATGGGAATCGCTGTCTTCTGGCTCCTGCTTCTGTTTGGGGTGGCTGTTGCAAAGGCAGGCTGGGCTTACTCATCTGCCTTCAATGCAGCCACACAATCGCCTCTTTTGAGGAAGGGAATTCATTAGTTTCTGTGAAGTGGCCTTGGATCTGTGGGCAGCAGGTGCTTCTATAGAGCAAACTGTTGCTGAATATTCAACAGTTGCTATACAAGCGTCTGGCCGGCTCTGCCTGTGAAGCACTTGGAGTTACCTTGAGCATCCGATTAGATAAAGTGCAAAGCACTTACGGCTTTAAAATTACCCGCAGCTATGTTGTGTTGGTATTTTAACGTTTATGAGAATCTTTTTTTATGAGAATCTTCCAAGAGCATAAGCAGCAGCTTTATCTCTTTTGACTCAGCCAACAAAGAAGGGAGCTGACTAGGAGAATGACAACCCTAGTGATTCATATTCAAGTCGTCAGAACCTCATTCTCTTGCTGGTTTCTGCTAATGACATGTGCACTGGAAACAAATGACTCAGGCTAGAAGTGTCTATTCATCTTCAAACTTCTTAAACTCTCCTTAGTCTCAAATTAGCTCTCTTAAGGCTACCTGAACAACACTTGTTCTTGCCAACCTCTAATTTGGTACATGAAATACTGTAGATATCTAAACTATGAAGGAATAATTTGAGAGGCTAATATATGCAATCAGCATTTTCTTTTTCTTTTCTCTTTTTTTTTGCAGTGTAATTTCCTTAGGTGTGGTCTGTAAGCAGCTTGTGGTAGATGTCATCATTGAAAGTATAGTTCTGTGGGAAACTATGATCACTGAACAATTACAGCTTCAAATAACTTACAGCTGTAGTCAGTAAGGTGTGGATGCCTGTATATTGTTTACTAGCAACGTGCCTGGATTCTGTTGTCTTGTAATAGCTACTTAACCTGTATTAGTTGTTTTAAAGTTCCTTTGTCTATGTTCTCCTACTGGTTATTCAGGCCACAGAAGGAAAACTTTTAATTAAATGTGTGATTGTGACAGTTGCAGCGGAGGCTGGTTTCACCCAGGGAGCTGAAAAGACACCTGAGTGGTGTTACCCGAGTTCCATGCTTTACAGGTTCTGCACGAGAGGTACTCATGTGCCAGGAGTATTGCATTATTCCACACCCCTAAGCTCTAAAAGCTGCGTGGGGGAGCATGTAGTTCCTCCCCACAGGGAACCGGTGTGCAGGCTGGAGTACAGTGGCTGTCGCTGGTCCTGGCTGCTGTACATCAGCTGAAATTGTGTTAGCACTGATTGGAGGTGGACCTTGAGCACTTAAAAGCGTGAATGGAGCTGAGTCCTCCTGCTCCTGGTACGGTTGTTTGTGGTGCTGCTGGCTTTGAAAGGGCTGAGGTCTTCAGTGTGTGATTTGGCTGCTGGTGCTCAGAAGAGCAGCTGAGATGTGCTTCCTAAACACCTGCTTTGTTTGCATCGGGCAATGGGGTCGAGGCCAGATTTGTGAAGAGGGGCATTGGCAACCTGGGATGTGACATCTGGTCTCCCTCTGTGAGGGAGCAGCTGAGGGGGAGCTCCTCCAAGGAGCTTGGCTGGCCCACGTTCTCCATTTATCCTGTCCCCATCAGTCTCTGAGCTCCCCACTGCTTGAGGATGGGATCAGCAGAAGGGAGGACCTGCTTCCAGGAGGGGTTCCAAGTCTTGCAGTGAGGTATTTCAGAAGCTGTAAAGCAGGTGTTGAGGCTTATGATGCCTCCAAAAACTAATTTCTTTTCTTCTTCCTTTTTTTTTTTTTTTTTTTTCCCCCTCAAGGGGCTTAAAAGCGCAGGAACAGAGGAATTGCACTTTGGAAAAGAATCCCTGGCACTGAGCAAGCTGGGGACAGTGCAGTGTGTGCTGTAGGTGTAGATCAGCTCTCCTGTACAAGTAAATGTGGGAAGGTTGCCAGAAAGTGAGGAGAAGTGAGCCCAAGCCCCCAACCTGTCGAGATGACACTGCATATTTAATTGATAATGGACTCTTCAAAGAGCACCTCAGCTGCTATTATGAGAAGAAGCAGATGTGTGGTGTTACCTGCGGAGCAAAAAGGGAGTCTTTTGTGATCTTCTTGACCTTTACTTTTCCGTGTTAACTTGTTAAATACCAGTGAGATTTTCCTGCTGTAAAAATTTGTTTAAGCAGAGACTTCTCCAAGACCTCTGAAAAAACTTTGCTTATTGGGACCTTCAGGGATCCACTGTGTACTCCTTGCCCCTCTTTCCCTCCTTGATTAGACTTTTACCAGCTGGTGCAATTCTGTAATAGCAGTTAGGCTTTATTGCATTAAGCTTGTTAAGAAAACGGGAGGTCTGTGCCTGTGGGGGTCAGCGTGGGGGAGGAAACTTCGGGGAAATGTTAGAGAAATAAACTTCTAGGTAGTTCTGAAACATTGCAATTGCTCTTAACAAGCTTTGCTTTCTCAACACCTACTGAAAAGGTACTCCTTGTGCTATTTGTGGGTCCCAAGGTACTTTGCAAAGAGCAACAGCGGCACTGTCCCTGCTTGCTTTGGGAGGGTGCAAGGTGCAAGTCAGATGTGCTGAAGAACCTGGGGCTAAGGCAGGGCTGGGGCGGGTTCCAGGGCTGGTGTCTGACCTGCCAAACCACAGGCTTGCTGGGGATGAGGGCTTGTGACTCAGAGCTATAAATTTGATTGCATGAGGCAGCATGGCTTCAATAAATACTACATGGCATAGACCGAGGATAAATCCTTTGGGATATCTCTCTTAAGCAATACCTTGGGAAAGTTTCAGCCATAATAGAGCTGACACAGAAGAGTGGGAAAAGGCTTTTTGAATAGTGCCAGGTGTCTCACTGACATTACTTGTTAATCTGGAAGACCTGTTGAAAGCTCAGCTAGAAAAGCATCCAGGTGTCTGCTCTGAGTGTGTACCTGGAGTTTCAAACATAGCAGACAATGCGGTCCTTTTTGCTGCAGGGGTATTCATTAGTTTAATGAGGTTTGAGCAGGTGAGCTTGTTTGGAATTTCTTCAACCTCCATATGCTAGAAGATTTCACAGTTATATAAATTGGTATTTCAGGAAAAAGGTGGATGGTGAGACCTGCATTTCTAATAGGAGTTTCTGCAACTCTTAAAAAGCTGCAGCTTCTGCCTGACTCTTTTCCTGTTGAAGTGGAAAAGACAATTTGTGTCATCAGCACAGAACATCACTGGTTCTGCAAAAGGGAGTTTGATCCCCCTTGGCTCCAGCAGAGGAGTGTCCAGAGGTTGTGGGGATGGACTTGAAGCCACGCTGTGGCAAGTGGTGCCACTGGGCCAGTGTCCCAGCAAACAGGCTCACCAGAAGGCCAGGGAGTGCTGGTCATGGTGCCAGTGCCTTGGGATTCCTGGGTAGGATGACAGTTGTGCCTAAACATGAGGTATATCCCTGAATGAAGTGCTCCATTCCTTGTGCCAGTGAACTCAGCTTTAAAAGCTTCACTTGCTAGCAGTAGCTCAATGGTCAGGCTGTCTGTGGAGCTTCCAGGTGAGCTTTGGAGTGGAGCTCTGAGTCGGGACTTGCTCTGGAGCTCTGAGTTATTTGTGTCATGCTGGATGGGAATTGTCAAAGCAGCGTTGTGTGGCTGCTTATCAAAGGACAGATTAAAATCTTACCCTTTATTTTTTCAATTAAGAATTTTTATTTGTGCCTCAGGGACTAGCAAATAGAACCCAGCTTGTCTTGGCTATTCTTAGTATTCATGGGGCAGGAAGGGGAGGGAGAGGACAAACAGCAAGAGCAAAGAGTTGCAGTAATGAGAATGATGTCTTATTTTAGTTGATACTTAATCAAGACGTGTGGTTCCAGGAAGCAGGAACAGATGATTTTGCTTTTTTTTCTTGCTCTCATAAATCTTTATGACCAAGACTTACCCTAAACAATTTAACACCTGCTAACTCTCTATTCACCTTACGAGTTTTTGTCTATCCTCAAAGACAAAGTAAACTGCTAGGCTTATCTGTTTTGCTTTTGCTTAATCTGTAATATTAATCAAAGGACTAACTCTCGGTGACTAATGTGTTATCTCTCAAAAGATGCTCATATTGTTGTAAAATGTTGAGGATATTTATTACTTCAAGTGCATTTTGTTAGTGAATTAGGGTAAAACTGACTGCATTTTCTAGCTGGGTGTTGTGTCTTTCTCTCCTGTGAAGTCAGAAACAGTGCTTGAGCCCCTCTGGAAGGTAAAAGCTACTTAATTGGCTTGCAGGAACTGGCTTTGTAAAGCAGGTCAGCTTTTTGTTTCATGGCTTTTATTCAGTACTACTCTTGCTTACTAGGGCATCCAGAGAGTGTCTTACTGCTTCTCCTGTATCTGCTGAACTGCCTTAAGGGGTGATCTGAATTGACTCCCGATTTTCCTTGTGCCAGGGCGGTGAAATCCAGGACTGTGCCTACTTGGACAGCGAAAGCGCCTACAGCGAGTCAGAGCTGTTTCCTGATGAGGACGTGATGACTCTGGCACAGCAGGAGGTTCACCATGAGTCTGACATGGACAGTGCCATCGAGAGTGCCCAGAGCTCGGAGGCCTCGGACGTCTGTCGGAGCGAGGACAAGGACGGGGTGCTCGGTGGCCTCTTCCTGCCCGGTGACAAGTGAGTGGTGCTTTTTGCTTTGTGGCAGCTCTGCTTCCAAAGCATCTGCTAGGGAGGAAGGAGCCTTTATGTGGCTAATCCCTACTGAGGGAGGCTGAGGATGGCTGATGTATTTAGAAACTTAACATCCATTTACAACATAAGGGGGATGGATGTCCAGGTCCTCTAAGTGACTTAGATAGTCTCCCTCCTGGCTCTTTCTGGCACATTCTGTGAGCACTCACAGGACTTGAATGTTGTGTGTTGAAGTGTTGGGTCTCTTTAGAACAATCGCTACATTAGCATCCCCCAGAACTTAGGTCTTCTCTGTTGCTGTAAGCTTTATAGGCTGGAATTAAAACAAATACTTCCTGCAAAGCAGTTCAGTATGGGGAATGCTGCTGTAGTATTTTGTACATCTAGTACAACACCTGATGTTTTGGGCTCTGCTGATTTGCCTTGTAACTTCATGTTCCAAGTTAATTCTTTGTGTTTCTAATTTTCCATAACCTTTATTGTGCAACAGTAAATTGTGTTTAACACGGGGTGTCCTGGCATGTTCATGTGTAATCATAGTTTGCTGTTAACACCAGTGTCTCTGTAACCCTAACTTGACTTTTCCCAGGTGTGCACCTGGGAGTGCTGGTTAAAGACAGCTGGGGGGGAAAAGGACCCAACTTGGTTTAATCCTGCTTTGAATTGAATTAATGCAATACCACAGGACAGAGCTCAGCTGGGCTTGCTTTGTAAGCCTCTGCCTTGTCTTCCCTATTTTTGGCCTGTCATCTTGATTTGTGCCTCTTGAGCTTTGTTTGTTGCTAAGGCAGCCTTCCTTCTCTCTCCTGGGCCTCCTCGGATGCTCCCTGTGCTGCCTCATTCCTGTCCTCCTCCTGAATTTCTCAGCTAGCTGAGTTCTGGCCATCTCCCATTTGCCCAAGCAATCTCAGAGACTTTGTCGAGATAATTACAGTTTCCATCAGCTCTCTATAAAACTTGTTTCCTTTGCTTGCCATTCTCCAGAGCCCCATCCTTGTGGTGACTGACTTTTTCCCATGCTGTGTTTGAAATGTTTTTCCTCCCAGCTGTGCCAGTCAGGCTCTTGTGAAGGGGGTGGGCAGGGCACTGTGCCTCCTGTACCCTCTTTCCAGGGCAGGCATGAACTACCAAGTGCTACTGTGCTACTACTGATAGACCTTGGTTCATTCTCGGAGACCTCCTCAGCTTTGGTAAATCTGTGGGGGAAAAACTTGAGAAGCTCCATGCTTTTGTGTTAAAAGAGGCAATAGAGAGATTTACTTTGCTGTCTATTGAAGAAGCAGGTGGGTTGTGTATCAGGTGTGTCAGCCCTTCTGCTCTGAAGACCAGGAGATTACCTTTAAAAACAAACAAAAAAAACCCCAAACAAACAAAAAAGCACCAAACACTTGAAAGTTCCCTTCAGAAAGTGTGAGAATGAGGAAAATTGGTTGCTTTTAGCAACTCCTTTGCAAATGACTGTGCAATTCTTAGACCTCCAATCCTGGTGGAAGTGTTACAAGGAGCTTCTTCCCAAACTGATTTGGTGTAACTACAATTGAGATACAAACAGCAGTAGGATTGTAAGATCTTCCAAAAACTTAACAATACACAGTATGTCCATGACACAGGAGCACTTCATGAATAAATGTTAGTGTGATTATGTTGAGCTTCTCACTAATCCCTTGGCCAAGGAGCCTTGTTAGGTAAGTTTGATCTGTTTCTAGTATGAGTATTCCTGTCTTCATCCTTCAGTAGTATGCCTGGCTTGACTTGCCCTAATTTCTGTTAATGTGAGTTAGATAAATGAGTTGCAGGTTATAAATGGATCTCATCAAAACAGGGGAAACAAAAGAGCATACATCTGAAATGTTGGCAGGCTTCCTCTGCTACTAATTGCTTTTGGAGGGAAGGGATATGCAAATGATGCTTGCACCATCCACCAAAGGAACACTAGTGCTTCTCTTGTTTACAGCTCACAAGTGGAGTATTACAGAAAGAGGACTTTCCCTGTAGAGAGGTTGAGAGGCTCGAGGTAGACTCAGAAGAAATGTAGGAGGAAATAGTGTTGAGCTCCTGGAGAACAATGTCACCTGGGAGCTACTGTCCTGTGGCTCAGCTGCTGGAGATACAAGCACTGTGCACTCAAGCAAAGGGAGAGAAAAACTTAACCCGATCTGCATAAAGTGCCAGCAGATTCCATCAGTGCCTTGTCTGTACTGCAGAGGCCTTGGACTCGGCTGTAGAGAGAAAGTTGGGCAATGCCAGGGCCTCACAATTGAAGCATCTGTTTCAGGTCTTCCAGGTGTGTCTTCCATAGGGAGAAGTTTGTTTGTAAGAACTTGTACGTGAATTTACTGGCTTGTCTGTTTGAATGCCTCACCAAGGTGGGAGCTGAGGAAACCTGCGTAAAACACCTGCACTCTGCAGGTGCACTGCACAGGGCAGTCTGGACTCTGGGCAGGTGAATCTTGTGCACCCTTTGCAGCCACCTTGCTCTGTTTTATTAGATTTTATGTGCTCAAAACTCTCTGCCAGCTGCTTTTCTGTGCTGCCTGACTCTGCTGATCTGTTTACCTATGTGCCCTCTTTCTCTGAAGTCACAGGGTCTTGCCATTCCTTACCCATTTGACATCATTTTAGGTACTTTCTGGTAGTTAAACAGCATTTTCTTGTGTTCCATATCTCCTCTGAAAGACAGAATTTGTCCTGATGGAAGGAAGGGCAGGAACCCAGCCTCCACTAGGTCACGTTAGTGGCTTTAGTGACTCTGTGGAATGTGGTGAGTTGAGGTTTCTTTCTGACCACACAGAGGAGAGTGGCTGGAATTCCTGGGGTGTGGCACAGGGTGTATTTGGCTTACTGGGAAACTCTCTGATTGTGGAATAGAGTGACAGCCTCTCTTACACATGTTCCTCTCACTATCCCATGCATTTCGGAGCTGTCTGCATGGTTCCTGAATTCAGAGCAGAAATCCCTATGTGGTCTTCACGTGGAAATGGTGGCTGAGGATCATCAAGGTGCTCTTTAAAGCAAAATGGTTGGTGTTGATCCAAACTTGTCACACAGGTACCTTGTTCATAAATTCTCATGCTCTTGTCTCTCAAGGCACTCTGTCAGCTGCACATCAGGTACATTTAGCACTTCAGGGGTTTAGCACAAAGTAAGTGGGTTACAACTTCAAAGAGGGGACAGCCTGTGAAGATGGAAGGTTCCCTGTGAGGTGAGGTGGTATCCAAGTCGGCCTTCGAGATGTTTTGACCTCTTGTTTCAGGTCAAGTCCTCACAACCCTTCTGCAGCATCTGACCTCTCCACTTATTCCACCGCCTCCCTGATCAGTAACGAAGAACAGTTTGAAGACTATGGGGAAGGAGATGATGTGGATTTTACTCCCAGTAGCCCATGCCCTGATGATGAGACCAGAACCAACGCCTACTCTGACCTTGGCTCATCTGTATCTTCCAGGTTGCTCCTTATTCATTAACAAACAATTTTTCATTTTTATTCTTCTCTGACAATACCAGAGTTTACACTGGTTAGATAGACTCACCTTAAAAGCAAAATGTTATCAGTTCATTTCCTGCCCTCTAATTGACAGACTGCATTTAATAATAAGAGCTATAGCAAATATGTTGTTTCTGACAGTCTCTGTTGGGTTCTGTTGAAATAACTGGGCTGTTTTGCTTGTAGATGCTTTGTTCTACTGCAGACAATAATTTCACAGTTCAGGGTGAAGGGGTCTGCTGCAATGGAAACCAACTTAGCATTATGTACCCACCCTGATGCAGGGAAGACTTACAAAAGAGCTGTTTCCCTTTAGTGTTCTGATACTACAAATCCTTAGCACTAATCTGTGAGGGGAACTGCTGCATATGTTCAGGGCGTTATTTGAAACAAGCATCCTATTGACTTGGAGTGTCTTGGAAAACAAGCAAGTAGCTGCTGTCTGTTAGGAGCTAGAAATGCCACAGCAGTGCGCTTGCTTTCCGCATGTGACCTCAGTCTCTGCAGCTCTTACGTCCTGTGGCCAAGGTAGGTCCAGATATTACTGTCCTTTCCCAAGCAAGGGAATGGGTGAGCAGGGCTGGGAAGAGCTGAGCATGAAGATTCTCTAGGATTTGTCTGCTTGGATCAATAGCACATGGAGGTCTTGTGCTTCATTGCCCACACAGGACAAGCTCACTGCATCCTTCTGTTCCGTATGCGACTCCCACATGCTTGCCTCTGTTTCCATCACTTCTGCAATCCAGCCTGGCCACCTCTGTCATGCATGCAGAGCCAGACCCCTCTCCACTGCCCCTTCATGATGATGGCTTGTGTCTTTCATCCCCTCTTCCTCAGGTTTATGCAGCTCTTTCCATTCTCATTCCTGGGGCTCAGTGCACTTCATGCCATGATTGCTCTCTTTTATTTGAGTTTATTTTCTCTTTATCATGCCAAGAGATACTGTTATCTCTTCTTTAGACCTGTGTCCACTTCTCCCTTCTTCCTCATCCCAGGGTTGCTTTCATCCTGCCATCTGAGGGGGTTCATGTGACTTCTTACCAGACCACTCTGTTTTTCATCTTCCTGCCTTTCTCTTGGAGAAAAGACTCTTGAGGTTGCATGCCAGACTCTAGTGGTAAGATGGGCAAGATGAGAGGGGGACATAGCTGAGGTGGCACATACTCATGTAGCTGCCTTTGCTTCGTGCATCACAGTGGACCCCATGTACCTTGTGCTGTTCTTCGGGTCACTCAAACTGATTCTTTCCACTGACACCCAGAAACATCCACATCCTCTGGAAGTCCTCAGCTCAGACAGGTGGACTTGCCCTAAGACTAGCACTGGCCATCATCAGCTCTGAGGTAGATGAGTTGTGGTTAGAGATGGTTCTTCAAGTCCCTCATCTGTGATTCTGACACATAGACACACAATCATGAGGAAAACCTATTGGGGGTTGGTTACTACAGCCAGTAACATCTCTCCTTTCCTGCAAACAGTGCTGGCCAAACCCCCCGAAAAATGAGACATGTTTATAACAGCGAGTTACTGGATGTTTACTGCTCACAGTGCTGCAAAAAGATAAATCTTCTCAACGATTTGGAAGCCAGGCTGAAAAACTTGAAAGCAAACAGGTAAGCAGCCTATTGCACTGCTTTTGGCAATGCCCCCTTGACATGGGACTGGCTAATAGCAGGAGGAGAAGTAGAGCAAGCCCTCTCTGTTCCTGTATCCCATCATACATATGTGTTGCTCTTACACAACAGTAAGAAATTTAGAGTTGGATATCTAGCCCAAACCAAAATGCTGTTCTTCATCAGCTGTTAAATATTTTTCTGATTTAAGGTGCAGACATCATTACTGAACTCAAATATTTTAACCAATGAGCTCTTTGATTGCAGAGTGAGAGTGATATTTCAAGGAATTTTTCCCAGGAAGTGGGATCTGCTGTGCTGCTTAGTGCAGATCTTCAGTTAGCTACTGCTTTCTCCAGGTGGGAAGGAGGGATCTCCAGATCCTTGGCTAATGCACGTAACCTTACATGCACCTCTCCTAAAGCTACTGGTCAGCAGAGGTACTTGGCTCCTGTGGGATTTTTTTGTGATGTCAAGGGAACTTGGAAAAATGATGAATCCTATGGCAGAAGTTACTTTTGGAGTTCATGCCAATTTCAGCTTTTTCCTTAGGTTTCTATCTCTGCCATTCCATTACTCCTAAGCTGTGCTGAGCACTTGGAAAGTGCTTCCAACAGTCACATAGAGTTTTTGAAGGGAATTATGTGGTGGGATTTTAGCTCCCCCTAGAAACTGGATGTGAATCCTGCCTGTTGGCGTAATCCTTGGGACAGAGCACGCTGCTCCTCTTGATGCACAGCAGTGTAGAACTTGTCATGAACAATGTTCCTGCCCTAGCAAGGAGTCTGCCAATATCCAGACCGTGACCAGCCAGGGCTTTGGGAAGTTTCTGAGGGAGGCTGGATATGCCTGACCAAGAGCTGTGTCTGTGCACACAGGGATGTGACATCCTCATACCAAGAGATGCAGCAGGATATTTTGATCTGGTTCCAGTGCTGTTGTCTGCAGCAAGAGGTCTTCATTTAGATAGCACCTGTCTCTGGCTGCACAAGGGAGCTGTAAAAATGGAAAGACATCAGTTCCTGTGCTGAACTTGCAAGCATTATGGGGAAGGATAAACTAACTGTTCATTAAATCATCTAAAAACTGAGAATCCAGAATAAATGTCCATCACTAACTTGGTGTTCCTTTGTGGTGTTTCTAATGTTAGTTTTGCTCTGATTTACACTGACAAATCTCTGCTAAATATAACAGTATTTGCAAATTGACTTATTAATGATCACAGTAATTTGTGGCTTCACTCATCTTTGTGTTCTTAGTAACTGCAGCTTTTGATTCAGTTGTTAAAGAATATTGTTCACAGAATCACCTTTTGATTTCGCTAAAAAAGTCAGTATTATATTTCATTGTGCAATTAAAATTGAATCAAATAAGTATTTAATTCCTATATAATTCCTTCTATATTCATGTAGCCCTAACAGGAAAATATCAAGCACAGCTTTTGGCAGGTAAGAGTCTTCAAGTTTTCTGTGAATATTTGTGGAATCAGCCGTAACAATTCCATAAGTGGGAGTGGGAGATGAAAGTAGGAATAATTTTAGAAAAATGAAAATGTGCCAAGATAAGTTTTTAAGGGAAGGGGCCTGTGTTTTGGTATGGATGTTGCAGAATATAGAAGCTCCTGCTAGTCTTGGAGCAGGCCCCTGAACTGGAAAGAGTTCTTTTAAAAATACAGATAGTTTTTGCTTCCTTGTTTCCAAATGTATTCCTTTATACTGCTATTCCATCAGTCCAGCTACTGCTTCTTTAACCCTCATAATGTGGGCCTTGCTGCTGTTGCCAAAATGTGAAGACAGCGAGAGCACCCCTTTAAAAAAAGGACATACAGAATTGTCATCTTCCTTTGACTGAGTGAACCAGCCCTGGGCTGGGGAGGGCTGTAAGGTTCAAGGACATTTTAGATAATCTGCAGTGTTACATATTCTGACACTATTGTGCAGTGGGAACTGCTTGAGATTTCTTTTTTTCTGTTTTTTTTTTTTTAAAGTTCTTACTGTATGAAATTTTCTAGCTTAAATGTACCAACCAGTGTGCAATGGTTACCTTATTTTAAATTTCTAATAAGGCAAATACAATTCAGTGCATAGTGTGAATAAGACTTAAGTATTTTTTAAACTATGTTAATGCTGGTGGCAGATCTATCAAAAGTAACAAAGAACTCACTCCCTAGAATTAATGTCATTAACTGTGCTCAGTATGACTTCATTTAGCTACCAGTCTCTTGTAAGACTTGTGAGTTGTAATTGTCACTGAAATGATTGCACAGATTTTACCATCGGATGTTCAAAGTCTGAAGCCAGACTCTTTGTCCTCCCTCCTCATCAAGCAAAATAATTATCCTTCTGATCTTTCAGACAACTCTTCCACAACAGTAACTTCAGCAGCAGTAATGGCAGCACAGAAGACTTGTTCAGAGACAGTATAGACTCCTGTGATAATGACATCACTGAAAAGGTGAGAATATCTGTGCCCTGTGAGTAATGTACCCAACCAAATCCTGCTGGAGCCCTGCATCAGGGGATGAAGGTCTTGCTCAGAATTACCTATGATCTGAAGTACCTTATTCAAAATGTCCCTGATGTTCCATTACTACTACAACTTTGCTTGGCAGTAATGCAAGAAGTGTACAAGCACAGATCTAAGCATTGTGTTAGGACTTCTTTTTGGTGTATTTGTAGTGATCACCTTCAAGGAATGTGCAGGGTCTGGGGGAACTCAGAACTGTGGAGCTTAGTTTCTCTGCTGGCTTTTAGCAAAATATGCCCCCTTTTAAAATGGCAGAGTAGCTAAATGCCAGTTAGGAACAGTGAAGGGGTGTTTGAAGAGAGATTCAAACTCAGTTTTTTCCGCTTGCCCTTCCAGGTAACTTACCTAGAGAAGAAGGTGACAGAACTGGAGAACGATAGCTTGACAAATGGTGACCTGAAGAGCAAACTGAAACAAGAGAACACACAGCTGGTTCACAGGTAACAAAGCACAGAGCCAGGTCTCTTCACCATGTCAGAGCAAAGCTAGAGCATAGTTGTGGGGAAGGAATATCTCTGCCTGTAGATTATGACCAAGTTTTCTTCCTTAATGCTGGCAGGTGAAATAAGGCTTCATCTGAGAAGTCCGGGTGGAATAGGGCTGCCTTGCTGAATTTTCAGGAAGAAGAGGCCTCCAAACAAGTGTCTGTTTGGACATCTCCAAACAAGAGATGTTAATGACTTGTACTGAGAAAACTCTTCTGCTGTAAGAGAGATTACCCCTGGTGGTTGGGGGTTTTTTTCTTGCATGTAGCAAGAGCAGAAGGCTGTGTCTTAGTCCCAGCTTTTTGAGACTCAAAGAATAGCTTAACTGATAGTACTTAATTCTATGTTTATTAGTAAATATGAGAGATATTGGGAGAGGTTAAATGCCAAGAGAGATGGTGAATTAGAATGAAATAAAGGAGTGGGCAAGAAAGAGAGAGGCAATGAATTTGCACATGCATAAGTACTTCTGAAGCTGTTACTGAAATGAGATCTGATTTCCTTAGAGTTCATGAGCTAGAGGAACTACTGAAAGACCAAGAAACATCAGCAGAACAGACCCTGGAAGAAGAGATAAAGAGACATAGGGAAGCTTACAGCAAGTATGAGAAAGAGAAAGGCACCGAAATTGAACTTCTAAATACAAGGTAACAAACATCTTGGTGCCACCCTGAACAGGGCACAAGGTCTTCTCTTCCTCACTTTTACTTTGCTTCTAAATGTAGGCTGTTCACCAGCAGACAGTGCACAGATGGTGGCAGGTTGGCAGCTCTGTAGAGTAGCTCTGCAGTCACATGTCTAATGCCCAAAAGCTTGGAGGATGCTTTACAGTAATGCTTTAATCCACGTGGCCCATGTAGACAGCTTAGCTGGATATTTGGCATCGATTCAAGGAGGGAATTGTTCTAGCAAACACTTGTGCCTGCATTTGTTTTCTCCAGTTTTTTTTTTTTTTTCAGATACCTGTTGTTAGGAGCACAAGAATCTGAGGGTCAGTGGAGTATTCTGGGCCCTAAAAACAAACTAGCAAAGGACTCATATTAAAAAGTGCTATGATTAGAAAGATTTTCCCTGTTTGGTCTTTCTATCAAGTACAAGTGAGATGGCTTTTTAGAGCACCCTGTTTTGCATGTCTGGAGTCTTGAAGAGGTATTTGCTGTAAGATTTTTGTTATTAACACAGGGTTCAGCAACTGGAAGAAGAAAATGGTGATCTGAAAAGCACTGTCACACGGCTGAAATCCCAAACGGAGAGATTAGATGAGGTAACAAAACTCCTGAGTCCTTGAGCAATTTAACAGCAGTTTATGTAAAATCAAACTCTTACAGTTCTTGGCCCAGCTTCTTAAATTTTCCTTCCTTAAAGAAGATTATTAATGGAATTGGAACATTGGTCACCTTTAGAGGCAGGAATGTCCTGAGACACAAGCCAGTTTATGACCAGCTGTGTCTGTAGGTTCACATTGTGAAACTGAGGGTGTCTCCTGCACTTGGCAGCCTGTTCTGAAGTTCCCCGTTTGTTCCAGGAGAGGCAGCGCATGTCAGATAGGTTGGAAGACACAAGTCTGCGACTGAAGGATGAGATGGATTTGTACAAGAGGATGATGGACAAGCTGCGGCAGAACAGGCTGGAATTCAACAAGGAGAGGGAAGCCACACAGGAGGTAAGTGTGAAGAGGGGTGTAAGACCAGGCAGTCGCATCTCACCTGATGAGATGCCTAGCTGAGAAAGAATGGGCAGACAGGATGAACACTGAGAGCACCACATCAGTGAAGCTCTTGCTGGATTGTGGTTCTGTGGGAAGGGTGCCCACAGAGCAATGAATGCTGCAAGAATACTTAAGTGGCAATCCCTGACCCAAAGGGTTTACAACTCTTTGAGAAGCATGTGCCCTAACATTTCCTATACACTGTTTGCAAGGGAAATTATGCTTCTCAGGCATGAAGCTTAGCAGTCAGAACCATTGCCAGCTCTAGAGCAGTTTAGGAGACCTGTGCTTCCAAAGAAGAGTTAGAGGCTGTGTTGTAGGACTGTGGCCTCAGCCAGGCTCAGGGAGTGCTTTTGCCTGAGTACAGAGCAGGCTGTTTGCAGGGAGGGCTGCACAGATAGGGCCTGTTTGCTGCCCACAGCTCATCGAAGACCTGCGGAAGGAACTGGAGCACTTGCAGCTGTACAAGCTGGAATGTGAGCGTCCTGGACGTGGGAGAAGCTCTTCCTCCAGCCTGAGTGAATTCAATGCCAAAACCAGAGAGGTGGAAATGGAGCATGAAATAAAACGGCTGAAGCAGGTGAGCAGGGAAGGGCCTCTCTATCCGCATCAAACGTAGAGGAATGCCTTGAAAAATGCCAATAACTGCAAGCCCAAGCACTCTGCCTTCAGATTTTGTCTCCCCCTTCTCGCAAGCACAAGAGCCATGTTGCATCTGTGCAGGACTTCTTTGCACTGGTGATGTAAATTATGCCACAGGAAAACTCAGGCAGGGAGGCCTTGTCACTGGAGGCAAGAGTTGCTGTCAGCTTGAAGCCTCGCTGTATGTCATCCAAGCTACCTGTGGTGTTAAAATATCATTTATTTTTTAATGAAACCTTGTAGGAAGAACTTAAAAAGCAATGTCTTTTCATCCTTAAACAGGAGAATCAGAAACTTCGTGACCAAAATGATGATCTTAATGGACAGATTCTGAGTCTTAGTCTTTATGAAGCTAAAAACCTCTTTGCAACTCAAACAAAAGCCCAGTCATTGGCTGCTGAAATCGATTCTGCATCGAGAGATGAGGTAATGTGCTTTTCTAGTCAGGTACTACATCCAAGAATATGCAATTTTCAATGTAATTAACTGTCAAGGTTGAACTGTCTGAAGTTGACAAATGAGCAACAGAAAATTGTGCTTTGCTAGGAGTTCAAGGGTGTTAGAAGATTGTCTTAAATCTAACACTGTTTTGGTATCCTTATATTATAACTCTCCCATTTTTCTCTCCAAAAAATTGGAATTATTAGAATCTCAGTGAACTGTTTTACAGTTCTAACATCTTGTGTCTTGCAGAGTAATGTGATAGTATGACATTAATTTCATACAAAAATGGCCATTGCTAGTTACTTTAATTTTTACTTTCTGTTCTAGATTTAGTTCTAAGTTACTTCAGTAACAAGCTCTCACTTAGATATATATATTTGAGCTATATATTCCCTGTAGCAGAGCTGAGTTCTTGGCGAAAGTAACTTGTGTGCAAATAATAACTTGGTAATGCTTTGAAAGATATTTTGGGAGACCCATTTGTGTGTGAGCTGAGTCCAGCTGGTGTAGCTTCCTTTGAGCTCCAGGACAGATTGTGAGATCAGGCCAATGGATACATGAGAGCTCCCAGGGAAGAAGACAGGTTAGTGCTGAAGGAGATAAAAGGAGTTGTTTGTCCTTGATGCTCTATCTCTTCCAGACAGAACTTTCCATTTCTTCATCAAGAACAGTCCTGAGACAGAAAAGTCCTTTTTATCCAGTCTGTACTGGACTGACCTGTCAGCCTTAGCTCTTGGGCAGGCCCTTGAGGCCCTTGAATTACACTTGAGAACTTAATTTCTTGCTGAACCAGAGCACTGTGAAGACAGGCTGTTTAATTGTTGATCTCTAAGTAGGTAAAAGCAAACTGCCTTTTGCTGTTGCCAAGAAAAATCTAACTTTCTCCCTCTCAATCTCGTGGCTCTGGCTCATGCAAGGAATATCCAGCACTCCCCCTTTGAAGGAGGCAAGTGCCTGAAAGCTGTGGCCCAGACTTAGTAAAACCTCACTGACACTAAGCCATGATGTAAATCAAATCTCTCCTGATGGGAGAGGGTGTTTTAAAAGTCCTTGCAAGGAGTTTGAGGGACAAATGGAGACTCCTGGAGTTTCACTGCTGCTAGATAGCTGTTTATTAAGTATTAGCAGAGAAACAGTGTCACTAGCGTGACCCAGGCATAACACAGAGCAGAGAATGCAGGAGAAAAGTCTAATTATCAAGATTTACACAGCCTTTTAAAGATAATTTAACCAGTGGTTACTAAAAACATGTATTATTTTCACTTTCCTACCAATTATTGAGTAACACAGCCAGGAACTGTGGAATTTTTTGTCCAATCATCCCAAATTACTTTTACCACAGAATATGGAGTAGTAGTAGTAGTAGTAGTAGAAGAAGGTTTGGAGAACAACAACAATCCTCCATTTTGATGTTTTTTGCTCTTACCTATTTACTACAAAGAGAAGCCTAAAACCTCTAAATTTTTCATCCTGTGACAATCTTACATAATAGTCTATCACCTAATTCACACCATTGTATTTTCTAGTTCTTGTCTGATCGTAGGCAGTTTTTTCCAAGGTTGGAGGTCAAAACAGTGTTGTTCAGGGGGGTAAAAACCCTTCAAAACAGGCAGAGAAATATTCTTGGCACTCTGGGTTCCTACACCTCACAGACCTGGACAAACTGTTCCCATTGTGCCATTTTTCGTGTGTGATCAAAACAAAGGTAAGAATCTGCAGATTCGAGGTGGGACTTCTGTGAAGTCTTACGAAAATGGACAGGCAAATGGCATGAGCTTTAGGAGGACATGGGGCTCTGACACTCCTTGGCAGTTTTGTCAGATTGGCATTAAACATTCAGAGATAAAAAGCAAAGCAGTCTTCATCTTTGAAGAGGTTGAGGTGCCTTTTATAGCCTAAAAATGTGGTGAAACACATGTATTTAATATAGAACATAGAATAGCAAGGGGGTTGTTCTTGTGGAGAACGTAGCAGTTGTTTTGGGGTTTTTTTGAGAGAGACTATGCACATGATCCAGAGGAAGCACATATTTTTCCTGGTGCAAAACACTGAAATACTTGTTCTGTTCAGCAGCCTTTCATGCAAACACCTTTAGATTTCAGTAGTTACGAAAAAAAATTGAGTATCATGAAGCTCTTGCTCTGAGATGAAGCAATTCATCCATGGTATGAATACAGGATGGATTGGAAGGTTAGATGGGGAACTTGTTTCAAATGACCTTCTGGAAGATCCCTGGAGATAACTGTTCACGACCTTCTTTGATAGCAAAGATCTGTAACATGCAGATTGTTTCTAATATGTATACAGGGAGGAGCTTGAGTTAGAAAACCTGTCACAAAAGGAATTGGTGATCCTGAGCAGGCACTGGTCTCTCTCCTGTCTCAATTTCATGCTATTATATAAACTATGGAGAATATTTCAGGAGTAACTTGGAAATGCTGTGTTTTAGCTCATGGAAGCCCTCAAAGAACAGGAAGAGATAAATTACAGATTGCGACAGTATATGGACAAGATAATTCTGGCAATCCTGGACCACAATCCGTCTATCTTGGAAATAAAGAATTGAAGAGAATGAGAAGAAAAAGCAGCAACTGCCTGATATTTCTGCACATGCCACTGGATCTAAGCAGCACTCTGATACTGTAAATGAATCTATAAATATATATATACACTAGGTGTGAGTGTGGGTGCGTGGGTGTGTTTATATGATGTTTGGTACACTGTTATTTGTCATTGAATTGGCTTGGTTAGACTTTTTCCATGCACTTTCAATACCTGTGATGAGATGCATACTGTATATTAATGTAATAACAAGATAACTGGATCATGCTGTTTTAGATACTGGACAAAATTACTCTACCTCTAGTTGTAAAGGTAAAAAAAAGACAATGGAAACATATGGATGTGGCCCTAACTTCAGGAGCAAGAATTTTTTCCTTCGTTCTTCCAGGAATTTGGGTACCACAAACCAATTGACTTACCCAGGTTCAGTTCCTGACTGGTGCTGACTGTGTAATTTCCTATTTGATTTATTTTTAGTACTTAAACCACACATCAGATTAAGAAAACAAAAAAACCCAAAAACACAACAAAAGCCAAACTTGGGGAAAAGATACAAAGTGAATGGGAAGAAGAGGAAGATATTGCAGAATTTTTGCTATTTGTGAAAAATCACCATCCACTTGTTTGCCACTGTCAGCACAAAGTGTTTTTGATATAAGATCACTTTGGAGTCTGCTTTGGGATGCTCTGAGCCTGTTCTTTAACACGTGTACATGTGTGGTTTTTACGCCATGGTCCCTGTAGCATTGAGGCAAAGAGCTTTTCATATCTGTTCCCCTATTTTCAGGGGTATAGCGTGGGCCATTAAGATGAATTCTGGGATCCTGCCCCATCCCCTCACCTTGATTTTAAAGATTTCACTGAAGGAACACATTCCAGTTCTTACCAAAAAAAAGAAACAAAGCAACAACAACAAAAAAATTTGCATGAAATATCTCACTTCAGGGGGAGGAGGAGGACCAGCCCATGACATTATGTGCTGAGTTGCTTTCCCACTTCAGACAGCTGCACTCCTTAGAGAATGGAATTTTTTGGGCAGGCTGTGCAGAGGAACGACTGGTTCTTGGCACAGCAGTGGAGGACAGTCTGGTATGGAGTGGCTTTTACCTATAGGGCAGGAAAAAGAGCTTGGTCTTGCAGGAGTTGCCAGTCCAGACTGAGCACACACTTGCATATCTAAAGCTCTGAGTAGGGAATACATCCTGATTTAGATGAGCAACTGTGCAGGTGCTTAACTTTTTAAGTGTGTGCTGCAACTGCTCATGGAAGTCAGTGGGATAGAACATTAAGCTTTAAAGTTGAGCATATGCTTAAATGCTGCCTTAAATAGGGATGACTTCAACATGTGCCTGTGTTCTCCAGAGCTGGATCTATACTGTAGGCCTAGGACCTTTTTAATTAATAATGTAGCTTATATAAGGAGCTTATGGAATTGATTGGGTAGTTGAATGCTAAAAACAAATTTTATTCCATGCACTTTTTTTTTAAAGTTTCACACTTTTGATTCACACCAACTGGCACAGAAAAATAGGCTCAAGTATCTGGCTTTCCCCAATGCAGAGATGTTTCCTCTCTTGAATACACGCCCCAGAAGAATGTTACACTAGCAATGACTGTGCTTTTCTGTGTATTTCTTGCTGTTGGCAGTGTCTTGCCCCTAGTATTCTCTTGATGTATCTTGGTGTGTATATGTGATGCATTTTTCCTGAATTTGAATACATAAAACTGTATTCAGTTATGGATGTAAATATATATATTCTTTTTTTCTGCAATCTCTGTGCTCTTGCCTTCAGTGATGTGTTACTGGAGTGATGGGAAGCAGGGGACGTACTGAAATCAGGCTTTCTTGAAGGCAAGAAAATAAAAAGAGTTTGTTTCTATGTATCTGCATTAGGCAGGTGTAAAGTAAGTGGAAAGAGAGAGGTACTAGAGGAATAACAACACCCCAGTGCACAAAGGTCTGCAGTGCTCTGGGGGGGGAAATGGGACAGTCTGGTTCAAACAGTGGTGTCTCAGGGCTGGGTTCCTGAGGCTCTGCGGTAATCTGGAGGAAAGGATTTAAAGCCTCCTTTGCCACCTGGGAGTGGTGTAAGATGTAACATTGCAGCAGCTTCTGTTTGTATAGAAGTAGGTGGAGCCCATGGAAACCCCACACATCTGCCTTTCCGACCTGCTCCTTCTGGATATGCCACCCAGAAGTTGGGAGAGGAACAGTTCAGCCAGCTCAGTGCTTCCTGCCTGCAGGACTCCTCACTTACACTTCAGTGATGTCATTTCCCTCTGCCTGGTGCTGTCTGTGGGTTGTGCCAGGGACTTCACTCTCTTTATAGGCCACCGAGAACTCTTCCGCACTGTCGAGGGACTGTTGCTAACCTGCTGTGACAAGCAGGGCTGGGTGACCCAGTAGCCCTGCTTCTAGAGCTGACCATGTTTGGGAAGTTGCACTGCTGTCCTGCTCTTGTGCAGTGCATTTTTATAAAAAATGTTGCAGCTTAGACTGGTGACTGAATGTTTTCCCCTAATTATTTTTAAGTAAACTGGACTCGGGTTCAAAATTTTAATGATCTAAAGCCCATTCCCATTAGGGTGGAGAACTGTTTCACTGAAAGCAAAGCCCATGGATTTGAACAGAAGACATGACTATAGTGATAGCCAAGTTTTTGTGCAGATAATTATATGTAGGAGGTGAACAGTCACTAGTAGTGACAAATAGTCACTGAATCTGGCTGAAATCCTGAAAGCAATATTCTAGCCAAGGGTACCCAGCAGTGGAAATTTCTTAAAACTTGCAGGACTTCTTGTTCAGCTCTGTACCCAGCTGTGTTAGTATTTAGAAGCTCTTCCTTGCTCCAGTGTTTGCATTTGAAGAGATGTTTTACCACCATGTTGGTGGTGTTTTTAGCTGTGTTTTTCTTCTGCTCCTGTGGGGCCCTCGGTGTGGTACTGCTATCTGTTACTGTGGAAATCATATCCAGATACTTGCTATGTTTGACAAATAATGTGAGTTGGAGGTGGGAGGGGCATTTCACTGGCAGATATATTTTCCTCTAAGGTATCCACCTCTAAAAATACTAATTAGCAATTGCATTATTAGACTGAGTAGCTACAGATATTAGACCAACTTGTCTTGCAACTCAAGCCCTGGAGAACCCTTTTAACCCAGAAAAGAAGTCATCATGTTTTATGACATGCAGGTAATTTGGTAATAAAGGATCACTTGATGGCTCACTGGGGCAGGGAGAAGAGTAATCTGATACCAGTGTTGCAGAGAGTGCATGTTTCGATCAAGTATCAGACACTGTGGCAGAACAGACAGGAGATGTTGCAAATAGGGAGGCAATAATTTTGGTGTCTGTTCTCTGATAAATTTCTTACTTCTTTGCTGTGGACATCCTTTATGTTCTCAGGCTGGCCAGGAAAGTACAGCCTGCCTCTGTCAGTGTTACTGTTGGTGGAACAAGGGCCTCCCTTCCCCGGGTGAATAACTTCAGATACAGAAATGTAGTATCATCTCCTTCTAGCAATATACAAATGCAGTAAACATTCCTGTGTCAACCCAGGGTTCTGTTTAACCCTTGGGGATGCAAACATAATCCCAGGTACTGTATCTTGATGTCTTCCTTGGTTCATTTGACCTTAGATTCTGAAAAGCTAAATGATATTCTGGTCAAACCTGTTGCAAACCACTACAGGTATTTCTGTACAGTGAAAAAAAATTACTTTTTTTTGGCTAGAAGCTGCCCTTGGTCAGGCCAGTCCCACACAAGGTACTGCAGAAAAATTACCTCTTTCAAAGCTTGCATTTAAAGATTACCTGAAATGTAGTCTCTAAAGATTTTTCTGGTATTGTCTGCTTCCCTCCATACTTCAGTCTTCAGCTGCTGCCTAGTTCTGATTTTAGTGATGCTGATTCAAAACTGCTTTGACATCAAAACAAGATTTTTCAGCTCTTTTAATAGCTTCGATTTAAGACTGAAGCTGTTTGAGAATTTGTCTTGTTTTGAAGTGCAACATTGACAAACTGTAACCATCCCATCTATTTTAAAAGAATTTTTAATATGAAAATATGTTGCAAGTTTCCAAAAGCCCAACATCCAATGCACTTTTGTTGCCAACTTTCCTTTCATGGTCTTTGGGAAAAATTCGGGTATTTCTCAGCCAGCTTTATAGGGAGTTGAACACAGCATTATTATTCTCAAAGATGTGTATCAACAAATATTTTGCTGTCTGAGTGCAGCAATACTCCATTTACTTTGGTAGAACTGCATTGCTCTCCAGAGAGGATCTAGACCCTACAGTATTTAAGCTCCCTAATCTGGTTTGTAAATGAGGGCTTGGAAGCTGATATATAAACACACATTGTGGGCTGCTACATGAAGCACTGCTCAGTGGTCTGTGCATCATAGTACCCATGACATGTGATGAGTCTAAGAACTAGAATTTACGAATAAAAGAATGCTTTTTTTACATTCTTTAATGGCAGTAAATATACAGTGGTTTTCTCTTAAAACACATACTGTATGGTGTGGTCTGAGGGATTTTTTTTCCAAGGAAGGAAGGAAGTAGCAGCTGATCAAACACTTGCCAAATCAGTGGCTTGGCTTATACTGATTGAAGTGAAAACTTGACCCGGACTTTAACTGAGCAGTTTCTGGTGTAAGCAGCAATGCTCATATTCTTGTCATTTGTTACTCAAGAAACATTGTCAAGAAGTCATGACAGGTGATGTAACACAGCTGCTTGGTTCTAAAGGACATAGTCCACAGTTCTGATATTTTGTTCCTTTGCATCTCAGTGTTTTTGAATTCAAAATATTGATCCTAGGAGCAGTTTGCTGTTGAAGCATGCATGGGTTTCTACTTAGTGAAACTCTGCGTGTACCTTTAGAGCTTGATAAGGATTGCAGTTGCTGTTGGGTCTGAATCCTGTTATCTTGCATAATGCACTGGGAGTTGCTCTGATGTACAAGAGAGTTGTGTCTTTCTGGGACTCTTCATCAGTGTTCTGTTGACATTTACACTCTTGGTCTTGTCCCCAGCCACTGTCAGGTGTCTGTGTGCCTTGGGGCAGCACTTTGAGCAGATGGGAGGGACAAATTCAATATTCTTGGCTTCAGTGCAACTTCAGCTGCCAAGGCAAGAATTTCAGTCCTCTCTTTACACCAGGCCAGTCCTGTCCTTGCCTTTTTTGTGGTCATAAAAACTGGTTGTGTTTGACAAAACTGGTTGTGCATGACAAAATCTTGTAGCTGATTCTCATGGTTTACAAGCAGGTGGGGTGAGTAAACCTGAAGGCGATCCAGGTGAGGGATCCCTGGGATGTGCCTCAGTTCTGTACAGGTGTCCCACTGCGCACTCTACTGACACACTCTGGGAGGCTCAGCCCTGCAGCTCAGTATGGCCAGTACATCTCAGAGGTCATGGCAGCAGCCTGTGAGGATCTGCAGGCAAAATCTGCAGGCAGGACCACGCTACCATAGTTTGCCACAGTGTGGAGCCAGCTGACAATGCTGGTGGTGTTCTCTAAACGCTGGGTTTCAGCTTGCTTCAGTCTCCAGGTTTTGTTCAACTGCGAGAGTAGTACCTGGTCAAACATACAGTTAGAGAGATTACTTTTTACTTAAACTTTAAACCTAAAGAAAACATTAACAAACACGGGCTTCTGCAGTGTAATTTGGACACCTACCGCTGGAATGGAGGTGCTGTGAGTGGAGCAGCTGTGACACCTGAGCTGTCAGCTTTTCTGGGCAGTGACACCCTGGAAACCCCTCAGCTGCTGTGCCCCAGTGAGGGGTGGCAGGTGACTGTTCTGGAGAACACACAGTGTGCAGCTGGTGAGGGGGGCTGCAGACACTCTTCCACCCAGTGATGATCTTACACTCCCCACCATCAGCCCTGTTTTATTTACTACCTTATCCATAGCTAAATTATTCTGGCTTTGGAGAAGGGACATCAGAAGGGGAAGCAAGAATTTAGTATCCTGTGAACACTTCAGTATGCTACAGGGCAGTAAATGTTGCACTGATATATGTTTAAATACTGAGACCTTTTGAGAATTACTGTAAAATCAGTTGTGAGAGTCATTTGTTTTTCTCTGTTGCACAGACTAGTCACGTTTTTTGCATGGTTACATATTTTAGTACTTGTGCCTTTTACTTCTGTTATAAGGATATGTTTTATTTTCACATTTTATCATCTGGTTTTGGACACTTTTTATATACACTTCCTTGATCATCTGGTTTCTTGTAATGTACATGTGTATATATAAAATAGATCAGATTTGTATTCATGTGCCTCTGAGATGTAAAAAATACTCATTTTGTACAGGTTTTTTTAGAAGCACTAGGTCATGGTCTAAATTACATAGCAAATGAAATTTAACATAATTAGCAGTTCTTTGTCTTCTTTTAGGAATGTTGTGTCAGATGGTTGGTCTCTTGTAAGGCAGTGTCACACACACTGCAGATTTATTATTTTAGTATCGTTATGAGACCAATTCTATCCACTTGTTGGCTTCAGTTAATTCAAAATAATAAAACAATTAAATGTTACAGTCGTGACTTGGTGGTTATAGTTTTTATTTCCATTAAAGCCAATTTGCTTCTTTTTATACTTGAAATGGACACCAGACCGAAACCTCATTTGAACACATTGCCCCTTTCAGGTTAACTTCCATTCTGGGATTATTTTTGTGGGATCGGGCATTACTTTGCCCATTAAAATGGAAAGAGAAATAGCATTACCACTTCATAGACTCTCCATCTTAGAGTGCCTAAAATGCTTTAGTTACTCCTTCTCTACCTTCCCTGGCTTCTCTGGTAGCGTTTTCTAAGGACAGACCCTGGATCTGCATGACTGAAGATCTTCCTCTTGCAGATGTGAGAGATTGGGTGTCTTGCCCTTCACATTTTCACAAATGCTGAATAAACTCCTTCCCTTAGGGTTTGTAGCACAGCACTCTCCCGCAGGATTTGGGAAGCTGTGTAGATGCATTGTGAGCCTGGACATCTGCAACTCTGGCAACCAGGGACCTGGTTCTAGAAGTGTCCTTACCTCCCTCCAGCCTCTTCTCAAGCTGGTGGTTTCATTTCTGGAGTGTTGACCCTGCTCATCTGGCGAGATCCTCAAATTGTTCTCTCTCTCACACCTTGTGGTTTATCAATACCGCACTCACCAGCACCCAGACACAGTGAGATAATAAACTGTGGTAAGTCTCAAGGAAGAAATCATCAATATCCCCTAAATCTTCCAAAAAACAAAGTTTTGATCTATAAAAGAGTATGTTCAACTCTCACAGAGCAGAGTAAATAAATAAAATCATTCTTATTGAATTTGGCACCCATTTCACTGAATACAAAGCTACCTTAGAAGCAAGGAGGTGGCTTTATTTTTTATTTCAAAGGCTGCTTGGTATGAAAATGAGCAAAGTTCACTTGCTCCTTTGTTAACTAAAAAAAGCAGCCAGCAAAAGTGGCATATGACTATTTTTAATCTCACTCTGTAATTTATAACACCAGTGATGTCAGTACTGTTGCACTGTGCCATTACACTATTTTCTCTATTTTCTTGAAATACTTTCTGGGGACAATAAAGCTGTCCTTGCTGATGTGAATCTTTCAGGTAGCTGTAATGTACAATCAGATATGTAAATAAATTATTTGCTTTCCCTGCATGACTAAAATGGTGTCTGTGGTGGGTGACTGATTCAATATCCCTTCTTACCTTCCTCCCTGCTCCACCTCTATTTCTGTGTTTCATTTAAAGAAGGATTGCCCAGATCTGTTCTCACCTGCCCAAACACCAGCTTCATTAACTTTGGATAAGTTACACAAATGGCACCAGGGAAGGAGTTTGCTCAGTACATGCCTTACCTCCTTAGCTGTGTTAAACTTCCAAGCCAAAGCTTCACAGGACCAACCTATTAATCTCTCTATCCATAGTGCTGCCCTTCTCAATTGATGGGAACTCCCGGTGGGAGCTGTTTACTGCTGGCTCCAGCTTTTTAATGTGACTTAAATATAATTATTTACTGATCCATGTAGCTAATGAGCACATGCTGTGGCTCCTTCCTTGAGGAGCAGTGAGCTGTTTGTGGGGAGGGCACAGCCTGGAGCTGTGTCTTGTGGGGATCTGGTGCAGGGCACAGTCTGACCTGGCATGGCAAGCAGTGACCACCTCAGGGCATATGCTGAGGGGAGTTTCACTTAAACCAAAGGCAACAGCTTCCCCGGGAGAGTCCTGAGGGAGAACTCTGCCATGGGCAGCTCCTAGGAGAGGCTGAGGCTCCCTGGTGTACCTGGAAGGGCCATCCTGGGAGCAGCACCGCAAGGTTTGTCCATGAGGGACCAGGACAGTTCTGGGACACCTCTGGCCGCGACTGGAAGCCGGGACCTGTCATGGGTGCCTTGTGTGCAGACCAGAGGAGACCCTCAGCCTGATGTGGGCTCAGGCCCACACACATCCCCATGGTTGGCAGAACAGGCTCTGCATGAGGCACGATGGTGGAGGACACACTCAGGGCCTGCAAGAGCGACAGTCCAGGGTAACTTTTAATCTCCTGTTTGAGCCACCAGGCCTGCTGTCCTCTTCTCTGGGCTTTATTTTAACTGCTGGAGTCAAGAATAACAAGTGAGGAGCAGCTTGAGGTTCCAGGCTGCTTTTTGCAAGATCTGTGTGAAGTGAGGGGAGTGCACTGTGGGCAGGTCCCCTCAGGGGCAGCTGGTCCTGAGATGGTGTCTGTGGGCACATTGCCCAAAAGAGGGGCCCAGTGCTTTGGGAAAACGCTGCTGACAGAGGGGCAGACACTGTCAGCCCAGAGAATGCTGGGTGCTCCTTACTTGGGAAAAACTGAGCCTTTTTGTTATATGTTGGGGACACGCCAGAATGAGGCGTCCCCTCAAGCAGCCCACTGCAGTTCCCTGCCCTGTCCTACCTCCCCAGCAGCATCTCAGATGAAACCATCAGGGCTGGCCTGGGAATGCCAGCAAAGCTCAGCCTGACGTAGCCACAGGGTGCAGGTGGCTCAGGGATGTGTTTCCACAGTGGGTTTGAAGTTTAACTCCTGAAAAACTGCTGCTCCCACCCCCAACGTGCACCTCAGGTGACACTCCTGTGCTTGGGTGTTGGAGGTTAGAGTTTTTCCTTTTGTTCTTTCTCCTAGGGAATTTTTTTCCATTTTGTTGCTAAGAGACAATAACGACCGGGTACTTAAGAGAGACAAAAGAAGTTTCCCCGGGAAGGGAGAGGTTGGCTACTGTCTTGTCTTAGGGTTTCTCGTGGAGGGGCAGAGATACCGAGATAATTGGGGCTGGGAGGAAGGGGGCTGGGGCAGCTGCTAGTTCTCTTGCTCTCGGCTTGGGAGGAGGACGGGGAGTTACTGCTTTCTGGGAGGGGGGGGGGAACTGCTGCCGCTGCCAGGGGCCAGCCCAGTCCTGTTCCTTCTGCAGTGGGTGAGCCTTTACTCATGAGAGCAACCACTGAACTGGGACCTTATTAACACCCTACCTCACTTAAAAAAGGACTTTCACCAGCTGTTCCGGTGCCTCAGGGGAAAAGCCCGAGATCCCCCAGCCCCCTCGCCCTCCAAGGGAGCCTCTCCCTGCCGTGTTCAGGAGCCAGGCGGCCGTTCCCCATCCCGGCCATTCCTTTGCCACTGCGGCGGGTTTTTTGCTACGCTGTAACTCGATCCTGCCGGGACACCCCGCGGTTCCAGCTACAGCTGCGAAGTTTCTGATACATCTCATCTACCACTCCGAGACTTTGCTCATCCCTGCCTTCCCAGCTTGCTGCTCCGAGGTTCCTGCTACAGCTCCTTTTGCTACACAGAGGGGCACCGGGATCGGCTGCTCCTGGGGGTTTGTAAAGGACCCATCTGCGGCTGCGCCGCCATCACCGTGTGGAGGGGGACGGCTGAAACCCGCGCCACAGCGCCCCCTGCAGGCGCGGGGGAACCATCGCAGCCGCCCTGCCCGGCCGGGAGCCAGCAGCGCCCCTGCCGGCCGGGAGCGGAACTGCAGCGCCGGGAAGGTGCTCCCCGAGCGGGAGCAGACCGTCCCTTGGGGTTTCTGGTTGGTTGGTTTGTTGTCGCTGCCACTGTTGTTTGGTTGCCTTGTTATACGTACACATTCTAGAAAAGAACTGTTATTGCTTTTCCTGTATCTTTGCCTGAAAGCCCCCTAATTTCAATATTATAATAATTTTAAGGGAAGGGGGTCATATTCTCTATTCCAACAGAGGTTCCCATCTTCCTTGGCAGACACCTGTCTTTCAAACCAAGACATTGGGATAACAAAATGTGACCATTTTGCACCTGTGTGAAAGATAGTGAAGGGTGTAAAGCCAGGGAACCAAGCCTGTGGCGTATTATTTAAAAAACAAAGCAGAGTCTAAGGTGTTAAGATCTCTGCCTTCAGCTGGGCTTGGAGCAAGGCAGAAAGGGAAAGGGAATTTTGAAAAGACTTCACTAATCAGTTCAAGCCTTGCAGGGCAAATTTCCTCCTTTAAAAAATTTTTTTATGGTCTTCAAGTGATCATACTGTACCAAATAGCTTTCATTTGACTGACAGTAGTCTCTAAACCTGGTGTATGTCTTTTACGGTATCATCCCATGAGGCTGTGAGGCAGCTTTTCTCACAGTGGGTACAGATATTTGGGGGATATTCAGGGAATCGGAGCAAAAATACTGTATGAATAATCCATGCAGCGATGTACCTATGTGTTATCTTCTTAGGCTTCTCTGTTCCCAGATCCCTCCTAGCAATGAGATGTTGGATATTCAGATTTATAACAGCAGGCTCAAAGAAAACTCCCTACTGTGTATGCTAAACCACTTCACCAGAGAGGCACGGAGAAGTTTTGTTCCCAAATCTCAGCAGCTCAGGATAATGTGCTGTACTACTGACCTACTTGCAGAGCAGTTACTCACTGGTACACGAGAAAGATGCAGTGGGAAAGCAAATCGCCTGTTACTCTGGGGGCAGGAATCATCAACACTACGTATCACAAAGTCTGTAATAGTTTCTAGCAAATTATGCTGCTGTTACTGGGCTGGGGAGACCCAAGACCCTTGTGTCATTTTGCAACCAGGAATTAAAGCTCAGAAGTCCTGGGAGGTGATTGTTGCCTTGCTCTGATCTTTTGTGGGGGGAAAGTGGGTTTATAGCCAGACAGAGGCTAAATGGGGCAGTAGCAGAGTAGGAAACATTGCAGGAGTTCTGATTCCTGAGAACTTGGGCAGTGACAAGGAGAGCTGTAAAAAGAGGAAATGCATCCCATGGGAGTCAACTCCTGTAGTCTGACAGCAGGCTCTGATCTCCTCAGGTTGTCTTGGCTGACACGTTTTCTTCAGCATAGCAGTCTCAAAGCCATGACTTTGATGTTTTCCCTTGCTCTGTTCACTGGTCTTGATGGCCCATGTTTCCACATTGTCCCGAATCTCTGATGGGAGACTGGGATCTGGGATGTGTCATTCCACTCTAAATGTCTTTTAATACATGCAATGCAGCAGGGACTCTCCTAGCTTGCATAACGCAGGGTGAAATTTGTCTTTAGAGCCAACTGCTTTTTGGATGCAAATAGAAAATAGAGCATATGACCAGTAAATTGAAGAGTGTCCCAGTTGTATAACCATAACTATTTGGGTTAATGGTGATTTTAAAATGACTTTGCAATGATAGTATGTCAAGCACGTCCTCTGGCATGGTGCTTAAATCCGAATTTCCCTTACACTGAGACCTTTGTGCCTTAGCAGATGGACAATGCAGTTTGTATTTTGATGTGATAGTGTGTAACAGGGATTGTGACTCAAGTACTGACTGTTGCTGAACAGACAGAGAAGAGCTGGGTTGTGGCACCAACAGAAGTAATAGAACTCAGCGGCTGAAAGGCTGTGCTCGCTCTCTCCCTGTTATACTGGAGCAAATTGCTGGTTGTGCTTTGTGAAACACTGTATCTCTTGGCCACCCTGTGGCTTTTCTTAACGTGCTGAGGCTTTTAGTTAAAACCTGAGCGGTCACCGGGCAGGACTGCTCTCAGCCCTTCAGGAATCCTCTGGTCAGACTGAGCATTTGTCCAGCGTGACAGAGAAATAACCCCTGACCAAGCCTGTTCTTTAGCTCTGGCTGTGCGTAGCAATGAATGGGGGGATGCCCTGAAGAAAACCAGCAGCAGCAGCAGCAGCAGAGGGGTTTGCTTTTATTCTTGGAAATACTGTGTAAATATGGATTAAAGGTGCAGCCCTGAAACCCCCTCTCAATGGCCCCATTCCAGGGAGCAGCAGGGCTGGGCTGTGGGCACAGAGGAACTTCCCTGCAACAGAAAACAGCCAGGCTCTTCCCATGACTCTGCTAGAGCTTGGGACAGAAGAGGAGCCTTGCCAGGGCTGTCCTGTGCAGAGGGATGTGGTTCAACACTCGCTGCCTGAAATGTAAAGTCCTGGGCCACAGAGAGTGCAGGACGTGGCTGAAAAACAGCTGCGAGTACTGCAACCCCCAACAGCTCCTGCCATCCTGCTGGTTTTGGGCTCTGAATATCACTGAGATGCTGACTTCCCAAATGACTGTAGCCTCAAAAAGTAAACCTTACATTTTTGGGGTAGATTTGGTGCAGTATTTGTATGAAGACCTAAAAATGGGACCCTCAGGAAAGAAACTGTTCCTCTCTGGAATGAGTTGATCAGGCTTCACCTGGTTGGTTTATTTGAGCAAGGAGCACATTGCGAATGCAGGATGCATTCCTGTAATAAAGGTTGTGTAACTCAGATCTGATTTGACAGACAGTGGGGCTTGGTTAACAATTCATAGCATAAAGTAAAAATAGTGATTCTATTATGTCAGATTGGTTCTAACTGTGCCTGGATTTTTTTGCGTTTTGTTTGTTTGGTTTGGCTTGTAGTTTTCAGGAGTATGTAAGCCAGAAAAATACCAGATTACTTTCTGCTGCCCAACATTGGTTGAAAACTAGAGACCAGGATGAAAAATTTCAGTGCAAAGCTAAATAATGGTTCAGAACCACAACCTTTAAATTCTTCCCTCCTGCCCTACAGCTAGTGGTGATAAAAATGAGAGCTGATTCATTTATTGGGTTTTAACCAAGCATTAACCAAAAGACAAAATATTTGGTAGCTGGAAACCCAAAGGAGGAAATATTAATGATGCAGCATTGTATTTATGATTTATGCTACTGTGATTTGACTATGGAAACAGAACATAATGGGTTTGAAGTAAAACGTGAAAATTCAGTTTGAATATCAGGAAACACAGACTGCCTGATACTGTCCCAAGGGAAGGGGTGGAAACGCCGCTGTTTGGCTCTCAGGGAGACAGGAGGCAGTGGGTGGCGATGCCGGAATGGAACTGCGCCGTGCCGGGACAGTCCCCGCCGTCCCCCGGTGTGCCCTGGGAGATGTGATCCACCGGGCCGGTGCGGCTCGGCGGGAGCGAGCCGGGCTGGCTCCTGCCCCGGGGGATCCTGCCCAGGGAGCAGGTGCCGGAGCACTGCCGAGCGACAGGGCTGGAGGTGTGAACCTGGCAGGACTTCTCTCATTCCGAGCAGCTGCTGTTTGTTTCCTGAGGCAGCCCTGTGATTTCGCAGTGATGCACCGCGTTCCTCTGCCCTGAGAAACACCGAGAGGAAGGAAAGCAGAGCTTCACCAGGAAGCCCGCTGTGTCGCAGGAGCGGCGCTCGGGGCCACCGGGGACACGACGCGGGTGGCGGCAGCGGGAAGGACTTTCCGAGGAGTGCCGCTGCAGGGACACGGGGCAGAGCCCGCCCGCGCTCCCGTTCCCGGCGCTCCGCCCCGCGCCCGCACGTGCCCGCGGGAGCCTCCGCACGGCGCAGCCGCCCCGCCCCGCCTCGTTCCGCCCCGCCCCGATCCGACCGCCCTGTCCCGCCCCGTCCCGCCGCCGGCAGCCCTCCCGGCCCGGCCTGTCCCTGTCCCGTCCCCTCCCGCCCCGGCCCGGCCCGCCCGCGCCGCTCGCTGCCTTCCACTGGCGGCGCGCAAAAACAGCTAGCCCGTCGGGCGCGGTGGCCAAGTGGTAAGGCGTCGGTCTCGTAAACCGAAGATCGCGGGTTCGAACCCCGTCCGTGCCTGCCGAGGCAGCGCGGTGCGCTGGCAGCCCCACCGCGGGGAGGCCGCGGACGCCGCCTCGTTTGCGGCTCATTTTTGCAGGTGGAGTCGGGGATGCGGCCCCAGAGCCCCCCTGGAGAGCTGCAGGTCACGGGGAAAGATCCCCACTGCGGCCGGCCGGGTGTCCCCGGCTCCCGCGTGTCTGTGCCGCAGAACGCGTTGGAAGCCCGCGGGTGGCATCGGTGCAGTCCGTGAGTGAGCATCCCCCGAGCGCCGGTCCCGGTGTTCCCCAGCACCACGGGATTGCAGAGGACACTTCTCGGCGTTTTGCCTCAGGACCCGTGTCCTGAACGGGCTGAATCACAGCTAAAACAAAGCTGGTGTTTGCGCTGTGATGCTGCAGGGGAAGTGTTGGGTGCGCTCGGGTGTGAGGAATCTTCTTGCTGGTGCTTTCTCCACAGGTGCTGGGTTTGATGTACTTCTCACAGATAGACAGGCCAAATCCTGCAATAAGCAAATGCAGCTATGAAAAGCTTAGTGCAGTTAAAATCATAGAATTGGTAAGGTTGGACAAGCCCTGTAAGATCATAGAGTCCAACCATTAACCCAGCGCTGCCATGTTCACTGCTAAACTATGTCCTCAAGTGCCACATCCACATTTTTTAACGCTTTCAGAGATGGCGATTCCACCACTTTTCAGGGCAGCCTGTTCCAATGTCTGACCACCCTTTCCGTGAGATTGTACCATTTGCACAAGAATTGACCCTGATTGCTTGCTTCTTAATCTATTCGTCTGTGGAAAGCATGACACACATGCGAGGGCATTTCTTCTGCCTCTGTGTAACATCACTTTGGTTATTGCTGCTTTCAGACAGCTTAAAATATGTAAAGAGCAGAGTCATTGTATTGCAAAATCAGGAATAGCCAGCTATCTGGGCAGAGCAGAGGAGCCTCTTCCAAACAACTTGCTGCTTTCTTTGATGCTTAAGAAAAAGCTGGTTTTGCTGTTTCCTGTGCCACACTTGGCCTGGATCTCACTGGGCAGGAGGCTGTTTGCCTTTCTCAGCAGGGGCTGGACGTGTGTGTGCATTAGGTGCTCGGGGAGGTCTGTACAAAATGGCTGTGCAGTATGTTATTAGCAAGCCACAAAAGAAGCCATAGTGTGTTTTGATATAAAAAACAGGAAACGCAGTTTAGAACTTGTTTAGAAAAATGTAGACACTATTTTACTTGCAAAATAGAGTGCTGTCAAAATCCCATCACCTTTACTGGAGGCTTTTGAGGATGAAAGTTCTAGCTTTGAAACACCCTATTTTCATTTTTCCCCCCCTACATCGTCTCACATTGGAATGTCAAACCAAAATGTTTCTACTGGTTCAAAAGCCATCTTGAAGCTTTTGAAGAGATTTTCAGAATTCTGTGGGCTTGTTTCTGGTCAAAACCAGTTGTGATACTAAGGTTCTCCCTGAAGCAGGTTTCCCATCCTGTAAACTTGAGCAGTAAGGTCCTGCCCAAACGTGTGCCACGAACCCAGCCAGGACTGTGAACCAGGTATTTTAATAAAGCTCTGGCACTACTGTTTTCTGTGGCCATAACACATCCAGGCAGTTCACCAGTTGCTTAACTTCAGTCTCTGCAGAACTGGAATATTCCCTTCTAGCTCCTGCATGTCTATGAAGGAAGGTCCTTCACAGGCTCCGTGCTGAATTCTCAGGGAGAGGCCTACAGGAGAGCCTTGTCCCAGGATTGCTGTTGTGCATCTTCATTTCTGGAACAACACACATGGAACAACACAACCGGATCCTTTCTGTTCAGGAACAGGCAGTTCTATGTGTGCCATCCTGCCCTTGTTGCTGTCTTCCGGGCAGGGTTGTGTTGGGCAGGCCACGTGTTTGCTCACCTCCCAAATTCCCACCCCCTCTTCTTACTCACTCAGGCAATAAATTTGATTTTGGCTTTAATTAATAGCTAAAGTCCTGAAGTGCCAGCCAATTAACTTTAATCGAGACATTTATGATCTGATCATAGCTGTGCTGGAGGTGGGTTTGGCTTGGGGTTTTTTGGGGAGTTGACAAAAGAATTGTTTATTTTGGACACAAGTCCTGACTGAAAACATAAAAATTTTTAGGTGGCCCATTTGAGTTGCTTTAAGATCTTTGATTTTTTTTCCAGAAAATACTGAGCTGCCTCCCTCTAAATATAACACCTCGATGAAATGAGGAGCTATTAAATGAGGATTAAAATGAGGGCCCTTTCTAATTGTGTAATAAAAATATATTACAATTAATGTACTTAAAAGATGTGTTACTGCTGAAAATCTTTGCCATATTAAATACAGAGTTCTCTGACCTCTCTGGCTTGTCAAACCAGTTATTCAGAATCCAGACATTTTTGTGACTGCTTTAAAATAAGTGTAAAAATTAATCAACTTTAACAGCATTTCTTCTAAAATTTCAATTTTAGCAGTATTTCTGAGTTATGTATTTTATGTATTTTTGAGAGGCTGACAGAAAATGTTTGCTTTTGAAAACTAAGATGTGAATGGGGACTAAAAATAATGGCTTTTGTTTAATTAGAATAACACTTTCAGCACTTTTTGCAGCTCTCCTGAGTGTCTGTTGCATCCTCCCTCGGGTCAAACTTCAGCAACCAAAACCAGTGTGTTGGGAACACAACAGGAGCTGTGTCTGGTTAGAAATAGCAGTGAGATCATTGGAAAGCCTTGCTCCAACCTTGCTGTGTGGAGCCAGGCAGGGAAGGCTGGGCAGACCCGCTTCTCGCATTAATAGCATGTTGGATCGTTTTCCCATCTCTCCTGTTTTTGGGTTATCCTTCCATGGGATGCCTGGCACCTTAAAAAAAAAAAAAAAAAAAAAAAAAAAAAAAAAAAAAAAAGAGAGAAAAAAAACCCAGCCACCCAAGTCCTGAAACCTTGACCTTGGAAAGAAAAGGCCTGTGCTGAGTTGTGCAAACAGAGCATGGTGTGCCAGGGGTGTCGAGGCTGAGCCAGCTGGGCCATGAGCCGGGCACAGCTCCCCTCCCATGGTGGGGAGCTGTCCCAGCAGCCCAGACCCGCCTTTGTGAGGTGAACAACAGGACCAGGCTGGGAGGATGCTCCATGTCCTCAGTCTGAAGCCACGACAACATTTCCTGCAGGTTGGACAATGAAACATACAAAATGTTTTATAAAGCTGCCACTGCCAGTGAGACCACCCCAAACTGGGCAGGAGACAGTGAGCTCAGATGAGGCAGCACAACAGTATTTGCAACATTGTCTGAGTCCCAAATATATGGCAGAGTAAATTAACCCATGAGTAAATAAACCCCAAACTGTGGAAATCTTCACATGGCTACAGCAATGTGATTCCCATTTCCATTATGCCTGGAATTTAATGTACTGCTGAAGTTTGACCAAAAGGCATTTCTTGTGTCAAAATGAAAAATTACGGATCAAAAGGGTGACTTTGCAGACAAACATATCGATCTAAAGCCTGGGTGACACAGACTTCCTGGAAGAGAGCCCAGAAGCATGTCTGTGTTTAAAGTCAAATGGCTGTAGCCTTTTACCACTGATGAATAAAAAATGTTTTTGTCTGCATGCTGAAGGCTCCAGCAGAAACAGAAATTATTCAGTTTGTTCTGCCAGAGGAGCAGGTACATGTTTGTGAATAGTAATCCATTGAATGCTACAGAATTCAGTAATTTTAAAAATGACAGTGAGATAGGAAATAAGAATCATTTTTTTCCCCTTGAAAAGTCTGTTTATGGCACTGTAGGAAAGGCAGAGTGAGAATCCTTATCCTGTGTTCGAGGGGCAGAATCATGGTGTCCCCTTCTCCAGAAATGTGAGGGGAGCAGTTGTGAAGTTCCCCCATGAGGAACCCAGCTGTATTTTTGCTTTGGTACAGGAGTAGCAGCTCTTACAGAGGTCCCCGAGGTTGCTACTGCCATCTGTAATTAGATATTAATGAACAGGTTAGGGTGTTCCTCCCTGACCAGGGTGGATGGAGGGCCCAGCACCAGCAATGCTGTTGCTCCTCTGGGAGCCTGGGGTACCAGTGGGAATGACAGCTGCAGGATTTTGTGAATGAGCTTCGAGGGCACCCAGGAGAGGGAGTGGGAGTCCTCACTGCCATTCTGGGTGTAGTGCAGAGCAGTGCTCATCTTCCCGAGGGAATCTGTGAATCAGATTTTAGATGAAAAAGTGGTGCTGAATGGCAGCTACTGCTTCTGGGGAGCCCAGAAAATGCCAGCTGACACTCCAGGCAGTGTCTCAAATGAGCTGCAATTATGCAGGGAGGGAGGAGCAAGAGGGGTGGATGGGAGATTACTAATGCCTTCTTCGAAGCCTGTTTAACCTCAGCAGTACAGGGCCTGATGCTCACAGAAGCTCTGCTCCTCTCCCTGACTCCCTCTCAACTTCCTCATGTTCCTGGCTGTAAACTGTATGAAAAAAAAAATTGAAAAAGGCTCAGAGCCTGGGCCTGGCAGGTTTGTGTGCAGGATTCTCCTTATCTGTGTGAGTACACTCTTGCCTTTACCACTGAGTGAACTTCACTGCAGTGAGCAAGCTGTTGCAGGATGAAGAGCAGTAACATGAGTATAGCTTTTATTGTGATGATCTTTCTGTAGATTGGAAAAAAATTCTGTTTGAGCTGATGAAATGATATGTTTGTAAATGCAGTGCCATGGGAGCAGGATCAGGTGTTGGATTAATATAGCAATAGGACAAGAGGAAATGGCCTCAAGTTGCACCAGGGAGGGCTTAGATTGGATAGTAGGAAGAATTTCTTCACCAAAAGGATGCCAAGCCTTGGAATGAGCTGCCCAGGGAAGTGGTTAAGTCACCCTCCCTGAAGGGATTTAAAAGATGTGTTGCTTAGGGACATGGCTTGTGGTGGACTTAACGGTGCTGGGTTAACATTGGACTCTGAAAGGTCTTTTTCACCCTAAGCAATTCTCTGAATCTCATGGAGAGGAATTGCCTTTGCATTCTGCACAATACAGCTCCACGGGCCTGGTGATTACAGTGACAAAGCCAGACTCAGAGGCCAGCCTGAGACATCATGTCAGTGCAAAAGCTTCAGCAACAAACAGGACAAGAGGCAAAGGGCACACACTGAATGGGAGGTTCCATTCAAACATAAGGAAAGACTTCTCCAAGTGAGGGGGACTGGTGCTGGAACAGGTTGTGAAGTCTCTATCCTTGGAGAAATTCAAAAGCCTTTCGGGCACAGCCCTGGGCAGCCTTCTTTAGGTGAGCCTGCTCCTGGGGTGGGACCAGGTGACCTCACAAGGTTCAGCCTCAGCTATTCTGTGAAACTGCTTTGCCTCTGAAGTTTTACTGTTTGCTGTGCCTGAAGGACACGGGGCCAAACCATCTCCTGCACTAAGAGCAGTGGCTGCCTCGGAGGGTGCTCCATGGGGCTGTGCCTTGCCAGCTCATTTGTGGCAGCGGTGCTTCAAACTGGTGCTGAGTTGGTACAATCACCCAAGTTAAAGAATTTAAACTGTATATGAATTCAAGGCAAGGACAGCCTAATATAGAATGTAATGTTTACTGTCTTTGAAGAAGCTGTAATAAACTTGGACGGGAAGCTTAAGCAAGAGATGGAGCAATCAGCCAGCCTTGCAAATATGTCAGAGGGTCCTTGGAAGCCTGAAGCTTGTCTGTGTTATTGCTGAGCATTGTGGCCATCAATTGAACCCAGATGGTTACAGGAGTTCGATGGCATTGTGCAGTTTGCACTGCCACTGCCCTTATTGGGACTGTGAGGATGATGCACCTGGATTAATTGAATCCTTGTCACTAATTTCACAGGGATTGTACCCAAGTTTGAACACATATTTCATCATAGGAAAAGAAAGCAGGAGGTATGTGAGGCTCTACTGGTGTAGCTGGGTTTCAAGCCTCATTTCATACTTCCAGAGTGTAGATAGGAGGACTAATACTTTGGCAGCATCTTTAATTTTAGGAAAGCAGTCCTGAGATCACTGTCCCCTCTCAGCAGTCACTGCAATGCCTCAGTGCCTGTGCAAGACCTGCACAGTGAGAAATGAGCTCCAAGCCTGAGCCTGGTCCCTTTGAGACTTGCTTGGGCTGAATTCCTGACTCCTGTCCTTTCATCACTCTGGACCCAGCTGAAAGGGTACTTGTGAGCTACCAAATATAGAATGTGCACAGCCTATGTCACAACTGGCACTTGCAAATGCTGGAGTGGATTTCATGGGCTGAAGCCCCCCAGGAAGGGAGCATTACAGTAAATAATGTTAGTGCATTTGTTTAATCCCTGGGGATTGTGGAACGTAGGATTAGAGCGGGCTAAGGGGATTTCCCCATTGACAGCTGCTCCACAGTGCACACACAATTTTTTTAAAATGTAACTTGTTCAGGCCCAAAGAATTTAAACTGCATATGGCACTGTTATTTCCACATCTGGTTACACATATCTGTCTCCCCCAGTAATTGTCTTTAATAGACACAATTGGGGATGAGGTAGTTGTACTAAGAAGAGACAGAGCGCTGTGTTAGAACAGGAAACCATTATTTCTGAGTTTAATCATAGCTCATTAGTCCTGTGATTTTCTCCTTTCCCCAGTATATGCACACATGCTTTAAATATGAAGGCCCAATTTTTGGTAGGGCATTCCTCTTGTATGGACGATTTGCCAGAGGTTCTTTGGACAGGCAGAGCCTTGGCCAGTGAGTGGAGAACCAGAGCTTGTCTGAGCAGTGACTGGAGGCTGCAGCTCACTGGTGTTATGTGGCTGCTCTGAGGTGAACCACCAGGTTCTAGTAAAGATCTCAGAGGAGGGACTGCAGTTTTCTATGCATCCTTGATGAACTTGGCTGCTCAGTGTTCCTGCACAGGTACATGGGGTCAGGCCAGCTCCTTGAAGTACGTTGTATTTGCACATTTCTGAACTTTTAATCAAAAACTTGCTATTCATACTGTTCTGATTTAAAAAAAAACAAAATCTGACCCTGGTCTCTGGCATGGATTTGTATTCTCAAGTGAAGACCAGTTGAATTTCATCCTGTGCAATCAGTGGATTTCAACTCTTTCTATCATAACATTGTGCTCAAGTTTAATATCTTTGACAATCCAGTCTCTTTCTTAACAAGGTCAGATGCCAGAATACCAAGCTGTTGGCTACAAGCCATTCTTGCTCACATGTTGCTTAGTGCCACACGCAGGAGTTAACAAACCAATGGATCTACTGGCAGAGAAAGGTACTGCATAAGCACAGGCAGGATTGAGAAAGATAGACTCAGATTAATGCATGTATTCAACTGGACCAAGCAGCATCCACAGGGTCCATGTCCCACTCAGCAGCAGGCAGGGCAGTCTCCCACCCACAGCAGATCTCTCCTGACTTTGGAGGTTTCACACCAGGCGTCCACTTTGTGAACACCTCTAAAGAAGCTACTCTATCTGGTTTGTGGCTCCTGTGAAAATGTTTTCTTTTTTTCCAAAGAGGGCTATTTCCAGAAGTGATAGAATCTGTTGTTCCATAGTTATTGTTCTGGGCTATTGCTGGTCAAATGTTATTAATATATTAGCCTTTTGGCTGCCAAACAGCTTGAAACAAAATGGTTATGTTTATTTTCAGAATTGTGTAAGTTGTGATGCTTTACAACTTGATATGCTTGTGATTATACCTGAGCTGTATGCAGAGCTAATCCTCTTCCCAGCTCCCATCCAGGCAGTGGGTGTACTCATGCATTCCCTGTGCATGGATTCTGCACACCATGAAGGGCAGCCAGCAGGTATTTGTGAGAGGAGATGAAGTCCTAAGACCTGACCTTCTCAGGTACAGAAGTACCTCCTGCCAAGTGAAGACTTGCCTGAAATATGCCTCATCCTGTTACTACCACAGGGCCGCCAGGGGCGTCAGTGGAAGTGGGAACGGGTTGCCAGCAGCTGAGCATGTCCCATGGGATCTGGCTCCCAGCAGAAGAGCTCCTGCTGGGCAAAAATGTTGTGTGAAAGTCTTGCTCTGCTCTCATGAAAATCAAGAGGCACTTCACATCAGTACCAGTGGGGGCCAGGTCAAGACAAGAGACAACATGTTTTGAGGCTGCTGAAAATAGCAAATTAAGCAGTTGTTCAGGACATCAGAGAAGCAATGTGCCATCAGCTCAGTTAGGGAGGAACTCCATTCCCTGGCTCATGTTCTTCCTTCCAAACACATAGGTACATTATTTGCTGTGAATTTCTTGTTCTCAGAATTGTTCTGTGGGGTTTTGAGCAGCTACTTGATAGAGACAGATCAAAAAAAGTATTTAAAAAAGAAAAAAAAGAGAGTATAAAGTTGGCAGATGTAACTTGCATCCTGTAAGAGTAGCAGTCTCTTATTTCCTCAAAGCTGTTGAGGCCTTTTCTTGTTCAACCTAAGTGATTTCTACAGCATCTATTCCCTTCACCAGAGAAAAGGTTAGTGTCTTTTACACCTTTCTGGGAAAGTCTTAATTTCTACCAGTACTCTCTGGACATCATCTCTGCAGAGCCATTCCAGATGGTCACGAAATTCTTCATTTCTCTACCTTGTGCCAGAATGTCTTATTTTCAAAAGGCTCATGGAGCTCTGTTCCTCTTCCAACCTTTTTGCCCATGGTCCATGATTCACTTTGCATTCTACTATCAGTTTTAAACAACATGTTCCTTGGCTCTACGTATTCATCAGGCTGCTAGCCAAGGAACATGTTCTTCTGTGCAGAGGATGGCTTCATAGTGTTGATCGAGAGCAGTTCCATGGCAGAGCAAGTTCTCTCTCTGGCACTCTCTCCACATAGGCCAGGTAGGGTCACTTGCCACATCCATAACAATGCAAACAGGGGGGTGCCTTGTCTTCAGTATAGATACAGGAAAAAAATGTGGTGTAGATGACAGAGAGGTGCATTGGGTGCTGAACCCAAAGATTTAAAAGATGAGGCCTCTGGCTGTTAGCTTTGATTTTTTTCATGCATGAACACACAATTATATAATGCATGAACACAAAATTACCACATACATGAAGGCACAATTATGTCATGCATGGACACACAATTACCTCATGCATGAACACACAATTTCCTCATGCATGTCACGCATGAGCGCACAATTACATCATGCATGAGCGCACAATTACATCATGCATGAGTGCAGAAGTCTTCCCAACCCAAAAGAAGCTAAAAAATTTTCAGGTCCTCGTGGCATTTCCTTAAAACAACTGAATGTATTGTAATGAAACTACACAATCTATCTATGCACGGTAGAGCGGTGCTTTGTGCCCAGGTTTTCTCGGCCATATAGGTGTACTCAGCCAGCTTTAGTGGAGATGTAAATGAGGAGACTTGGGACATATGGAAGGGTAGAATATGTCCCCCAACATTCCTGTGATACAGACAAGGTGTCCATGTCCCCTTCAAGGTGTTCAGGGGAAGGCTGGACATACAGGGAGCAGTGCAGGGTGCTGTGCATGGTGATGTGCAGGGAGATGTGCGGGGAGATGTGTGAGGAGCGTGCAGGGAGCGTGCAGGGAAACGTGTGGGGAACAGTGAAGGGAGATGTACAGGGAAATATGTGGGGAGATATGCAGAGAACAGTGCAAGGAGATGTGAGATACGCAGGGAGCAGTGTAGGGAGATGCCGGCTGCGAGCATCCTCGGTGCGTGCGGGGTGCGGAGCGGGTGTCACCGCCGGGTGATGCCGGGGTGGCCGCAGGGTTTGTCCGCGGGATTTGTCCGCGGGGTTTCGCCGCGGAGTTTGGCCGCGGGGTTTGGCCCCCTGGTCCCGGCTCGACCCTCGCTCCGCTCCCAGCAGCGCAGCGCCGGGAGCGGCCGGCAGGGGGCGCGCCGCCCCCTCGGTGCGCGGGGCCGCGGGGCTGCCCCGGCGGGAGGAGCGCGGGGAAGGGCGGGAGCGGCCGGGGCTGCGCGGGGCGGCGGCGGCCGCTCCGGACCGCGGACCCCACTGCGTGCCCCGTGCGGGGCCGGCCGCGCCGGCGGGGCGCCGCGGAGGGCAGCGGGTGGGGAGGGCAGCCCGGGAGAGCTGCCGGAGCCGCCGGGCCGGGCTGCGGCGGGAGCTGCCCGGCGCAGGGGTGGGGACTGGCCGCTTCCTTAAACGGCGCGGGAGCGGCGGAGGGAGCCCGTACCGCCCCGGTGCGCCGGACCGCGCCGACCCTCCCGGGACGCGGCCGCAACACGTGGAGCGAAGTTTTGAGGGACGCGTGTCTGCGCCGGACGGGAGCCCCGCCGCCCGGGACCGCAACGCTGCACGGAGCAGCTCGTCTCTCTCCGGTTTGCTGGCTTTGGGTGTTGGATTTTGGCTTTTTTTTTTTTTAATTAATGCTTTTTTCTTCTGCTTTTGGGTGGTTTTGGTATTTTTCCCCCCTCTTTCCCCATCTTCTCTGGTGCTCTTGTGTCGAGACACTTCAATCTCGCTGGGGCAAACGCAGCGTTTGAAAAGCCGAGAAAAATGTTGCAACGTCCCTTGTGGCAACGCATTTTATTTATTTATATTTTTGCCTTTTGTAAGGGCGAAGAGGAAGGGTAGAAAAAAACCCACCGTGATCAATACTGGCTTAAACGTCCATCTGCGAGCCACTGGGCTGCGGGAGGCAGGAGAGGGGAGCGCGGCCGCCTGCCCGCCCGCCTTTCCCCGCTTGGCTGCAGCTCAGCTCGAGCCCTTCCCGTGCGGAATCCCGAGGACCTGCGGCTCTGGGCAGGGAGGCGGCCGCGGGGGCCCGCGATCCCCTTTCCCGTGCCCCCCCCCCCCTCCCCCGTAGTCAGAGCAGGTAACCGAGGGGCTCGGAATTTTCTGTCCCTTTGGTGTTTTCGCTCCTGCCTCGCCGCGCACGAAGTTCCTGCGGGAGCGAGATCGGCGATGTCGAGTCACGATGGGCGTCGGGGCCCGACCCGAGGTGCGGGTCTAGCTCCGGGAGCCGGGACCGGGACAGCTCTCAAGTTCGGGGAGGGGGCCAGCGCGGATCGCTGTCTCCTCCGGCCGGGGGATGATCCTGCTCCGGCGGGGTCCCCGGTGGCCCCAGGATGGGGGCTCTGCGCTGGCGGTGGGCACCGGCCAGAAAAAGGGGTTCAATTAAAGATAGCTGTGAGCAGTGGTCGCCTGCGCCTGATGGGCGAGCTGAGGGCTGGGTCTTTGCGGGCGAGATGAGAGGTTCGTGTCTTCAACTGGCCTACAAAGTCCCAGTTCTCGGCTCCCGGGACCTGCCGGGCGCGCAGCGGGCGAAGACGGAGCGCGGCGGCGCCGCTGGCGCTGCCCGTAGTCGCTCGGGCGGGACGCGGGGCCCGGCCCGGGCGGGTTGGGGGCACGGCGGGCGCGGCGGGCGGTGCTCGGGCCGTCCTCGGGGACCGCGGCTCGCCCTGCGCTGGGGCCGGCGGGTGCCCCGGCTCGCCGCGGGCAGTGGACGGAGCTGGTTCTCCGCGACCCGTAAGTGTATTTTGTATTCTTCCACCTCGTAAAGGGCCTTAAATGTACGCGTCCTACCGGTGCTGGCGGCCATCCCCGCGGCTTCGCGGCGGCCCGGACTGGCTCTGCCCGGCCCTGCCTTAGCGCGGAGCGAGCGCTCGATTTCGCTCCCGCAAGACCATGTGCATTCTTCCCTCCGCTTTCACTTTCAGAAAACACATCTGTTTTCTTTTTCCTTTCCCTGTTGTTGTTTGGGGTTCGGTTTTGGGTTTTTTTTGTTTTGTTTTGTTTGGTTGGTTGGTTGGTTGGTTGTTGTTTGGGTTTTTTTTAGTAAATCTAGTCACATGTACGGAGCGACCGGGCGACCGGGAATTCTCCTCTTACTCACCTAAGCGTTTTTACCACCCAGCATTCCGGAGTTCCTTATTATTTGTCGGATTTCGATTCGGCACACTGCATGTCTGCAGACACTGGTTTGTGCTCCTTCTTTGGGCACGGTGTATATACAGCTCCGGGTGTGTATATTACTCTTGGCTTGTATAGCGTCGTATTTATAACTTCTCTGCCCTTCTGTGTTATGTTACATTACATTTTAAGTTCTTAGAATTATTTTGAGGATCCTCATAATTTTTTGATTTATGTAGGGGTGTTTTTACTTCTCTCTTGTAAAAAGTCAATGATATTGACCTCCAGTAAAGAAAAAGGCCAAGTGGCAACAGTATTCTCATGGCTAAGATCTGTAAAAGCAAATGGAAAATTAAAATCTTCCTGTGTATTTTTTGGACCCACTTAGAATTTCATTTTCTCTCTGATGTAACATTGCAGGAGTCTACATTCTGTATATGTGTACACAGACTCACACAACTTTTATGCTCTGTTCCCAGGAAAATTTTACGAACAAACTCAGTTTTCAGTGTACTTTTCTGTAGCAATTGCCCATGAAAAAATAACAACGTGAATGCTTTCACAATTAGGAGAAATTTGTAAATGCTGTTACAGACTTCTGCCTATTTTTTTCTGCTTCAGCCCTTTATATCCAAACACTTGCGTGCAGCACACTAACGTGTATTAATAGCTATTGCTCTAACACATGTGAGGACATACAGACCTTGACAGGTCAGAATTATTTCCTATGTGTGGTCCCTCAGGTGCTTCTTTCGACTTGGTGGACAGTGGACGCAGTCAGGTCTTACTTGGGCCTGTCTTCATGAACCTATTCTGGTTGGGAGCTTTCTTTGAAATCAAAATTTCAAGGAAAACTTTTTGCATGTTTCTTTTCCCTATATGCCTGTTTTTCCAAAGAACTCAGTCTAGTGGCTGCAAAAAGGAAAACTATGTGAAAGTAAGGAGTAAATGCAAAGATACTGTTACCCATTTAGGAGAGAATCCCTTGGAGCCCGCTCTGCCAGCCTGTTAGCAGCCCTCTTCTCCCTGCAGATTCATAGCCCTTAACGAAATTAATCTGTAGTAAAATCACAGAAATCTGATTCTAATCATCCGCCCTCGAACAAGTTGGCGCTACAAGAAGACGAGCATAGTGTAAAAATACTTTAGGCATGCAGAGCCATTTCATTAACATTAAAACCCGATGGTGTGAAAGGGGGGGACGGGGAGCAGATTCCTCCCTGTGCCTCTTTAGCCCGCTCCTTCCAACTTGTGCAACTTCTGAGGCATGTCTGGTAAGCAGCGATTTTTGTGGAGGTTGGTTGTGTTGCCTGTTGGGCTCCTGGACTTGGTGGTAGGCTGAAGTGAAGTTTTCCCTTTCATAGGAGAGTTTCTTAACTGTGCTGTGCTTTGTAAAGCTGGGTAAACAGCTGAGTTTAGCTTTTGTCAGGTTTAACATAATCTGGATTCTTTTTTTTTCCAGCAACAGTTGGTTTCTTCCTGCCTTTAAGTAGCTCTGGCAAGTTTGGCCCCCTGAAACCTATTTTGGAGCTGTATATAGCATAATTTGAGTTACTACCTTTTCATTTGAGTGCACCAGTCAAGATTCAGTGGAAGCCTGGCTTCTGTAGAGGGCGAGTGCTCAGCATTTTATGGTCATCAAGGTTTGTTAAATATGTACCTTTGAGCTTCCAACTCCCTAGTCACTTTTAGATTTTTTTTTTTCTTAATGGCATTTGCCAAGGTGAAAGGATACATTTTTAAAGCAATATTCATCTGTTTGCACTAGTGTGGATATAGTTGTCTATAGCTGCTAGAATTCTGTTGACAGACTGGCTGGTACTAGAAATGTGGGGTTTTCTCCATTCATCTACATTATTAGAATTATTTAGATCGTAGCCACACACACTGCATTGACAGGCACTTTCCAACTTCTGTCTGTGCCCCAAAGAACATACAGTACAATGCAGATGTACTTTTCAGCATCTGTTTTACACTGTGGAGTTTAAACATTCTCTCTGAATTAAAGTTCAGGCTGGAAAGGAACATTCCCTCATGCCCCAAATGACTTTTTGTGGGTCAAATTACCAAGTAAAAATATTTTATTTTTAAATAATATTGCTCTGAAGGCTGGGTTGGGGGTAGACCATGGTTTAGCACTTTCCAAATGCTAAAGAAGATGGTTCAAGCTTGTGCTGCAAGTTGTGGACAAGCTCTTAAATTATTGTTTTAGCTCTGAGGCTTTCATAATGCTCTGTGCTCTCTGGGATGCAGATTCAATTATTCCCCCCTCCCCGGTTAATAATGGGGCTTTGTTTTATTTTTACTTATAAACTTTCTGCCTCTCTTGCTAATCTTTCTGTGTGTACAAATACGCTTTCTTTGTCAGTCAGACTTGGCAATACTTAGGCCACACTAAACTAGTTCTGGGCAGTACAGCAAGGCTTTATATTTATCAGGGCCTTTCCGGGGAAGTTTATTACACTGTAGGAGTGACATTTTCAGCCTTCTGAAAGAGTTGGTAAATATTTGGCAGGTTTTACTCCTTCAGCAAAAAAAAAAAAAAAGGGGGCCATTTTTATCTGTGATAAGGCCTGAAAGAAAACTATCTAGGCATTAAGGCTTGAGATGTTGGGCAGAAGGGTGGGGTTCATGCAGGATATTCTTTGAATTGCCCTGAGTGAAGTCAAATGTTTGCCTGCAATTTAAGAACCACTGTTCCTCTATGTTTGCAAATAGAGACCTTCGAGCCAGGGCTGTATTTTAAGTTGCAGGAGGGCACAGAGCAGAGCAAGTCTGTGGTGTCTGGGTTACAGATACATGTAATCAAGGGCAGGTTGGAGTCAGATTGTGCCTGGGGTCTGCTCTGTTTTTCAGTACAGATCTTCTACGGAATCCTGGACATGCTTGTGTTAGAGCCTTGCACCTTAGAGAGGACTGAGCCTCACAGGAGTGGAGCAGTGAGTGTGTGCCCAGCTTGCAGGCACTTTTCCCTCTGCTCTTGGCTTCATCTGCAAATGGCAAACGCCAAGCTCGGGCTGTGCTCGGTGCCAGCTCCTGCTCCAGGCCAGCTCTTCAGCACACAGAGGCAAACCAGACGTGGAAGGGAATGTGCTTCTCCCTTCCCTCTGCTGGCCTACTTGAAAAAATCCTTCCAGCTCCTGCTGATTTCATCACTTCCCTTCCTGAGGACCCAAAAGTGCCAGGTCCCAGAGGGGAGGGGAAAAGGGGAGGAGAGCCTGGAAGAGGCTGCAAGATGGCTGGTGCTAGCCCACAGGTGGGAACACGCCTCTGAGGCTTTGGCTCCTTGCCACAGTCCAAGTGACATCCCTGACAAAGGAAAATTGGTGGCTTCTGTGTGACTTCCCCAAGGCACTTTGCTGTCTCCTTTTGCCAGTGTGATCCTTGCTTGGTAGAGGGGTTTCTCTTGGACTTGATTGCTCTGAGGGAGTGAGTGAGAAGAAGGAGGGTCTGTGTGGTGGTATTACCGGAAGGGTTACAACTGCTCAGATCCCAAAGAGAGGAGTGTCTGAGGCTGGGGTAGGGAAACCCTCCCATGCTGAGGGCAGAATAGCTCTTTCAGATCCTGTTGCCAGCCTGGACGTTCACGTGAACCTTGGTGTGAGCCAGCAGTGGTGTGGAAAAGAAATCATGTGGCTGCATACTGAAGGAAATGAGCCAAGGTGATGCTGGTCTGGGGACAGCTTCCATTCCCTGCCTAATTCATGGGCTTTGGGTTCATGGCATATTTCTTTAGCACTGAAAAATCAAAATATTTCCAAGACATTGTTTGGTAGATTTGATTTTGGATAGACTTCTTGAATTTTATTTGGATCTTGGTGGCCTGTCAGTTTATGATGCTTAGGCTGTTGGGTTTTCCCTTCTATGGCAGCAGGCAATAGGCTTTTGTTCTTCATGTCCTTTGGCAGAAAGTCCTTCACAATGTCCCTGACATCCACGTGGGTGGATGACGTGCCCGCATTCCATGGCAGCATGCAGGATTTCAGTATTTTCCCAATACCGATTTGTTAGTGACACCTTTTATAGGTCCAGGACTGGAGTTGTGACTCCTAGGTCATGCCTGATAGAGTGGTCATTCGTTATTATTATTTTAGTTACAAAGCATCCCACCTGACTAAGGCTTTGGAGTCCTGCTCAGGCAGTTACTGCACAGAACTTGGCCAGTGGTGGGCAGATGCCAGGCCATGGAGGAACACCCACTGCTCTGGGTGGGATTCTGAGGAGCAAACATTGCCTGAACTGTCTGGTCTGGTGAAAGGGTCAGTCCTGGATGGCTGGATGCTGGCAGGATCTCTTCCTATTCTTCTCCTGGTGAAATCTGATGAAAGAAAATAGTGACATTCCAGTTCTTGCAGCTGGTTTGAATCTCTATAAATGCACTTTTTTTTTTTCCCATTCCAAGTATGGAATTTCCTCAAACGATAAAATTTGAAAGCAGATTTCATTCAACAAAATCTCTCTGCACAATAACTTTTAAAAAATGGTGAGGAACTCAATTTAAAACACTTTAATTCAATCAGCAGCCTGTAGGAACTAATCTACAGTGGTCCAAAGGCCAGCTAAAATTAGTAATGACTTTATGTTTTTGGAAAAAAACTCTTTGGGGGTGTCTCTGTTGTTAGAAAGAACAGGGGTTTTGAGCACATGACTGTTGGTAGGGTTAAATTCAAATATGCAAGTGCAGTAGTTTAAGGAGTAAATTCCAGAAGCTGTTCAAGGCTCAGCTGCATTACAGAGCAACGATCAGGTTGGGTTAGGGAGAACTGCTGTAGACTGAAACATCTGGAATAATATCATGTTTCCCCAAAGTGGAATTTTCTTTAAGAGCAGCAGCAATTGCTGATATTTGAGAGGGTGGAGCCAGCAGCAACTTACAAATAGCTGGAAAATGAATTAAGAATCTATAGAGTGAAATATTGAGACTTTGTCAGGAGTCATGATTTTGATTATGATCTCTTGTTTAAAGCATCAGCTAATTCTGAGAACTGGGGCTTTCCAGGCTGTGGGGATTGGTTGGACAGTTTATGCTGCAGCCAGAACTCTGCTCCTTGGCACTTGGCTTTTTAGTCTTTTGATGAATTCCAGTGAAACAAGTTGCGGCAACTGATTTGGAGCTTTGGAGCCAGAATATGCATGAAAAATCTTGTATGAAAAGAGAGATTGTTTTGTAAAGAATTTGAATGTAGTTCTGTTAAAATATGCTTAATTTAAAACTATAAATGCTATTTTGATTTTTTTAAGAAAGATAAAAGTTTCCTCAATTCTTGCATTATGAGTGTATTTTACACTTGAAGGATACTATAAAAGACTTGAAGTCTCAATTGCATTTAAAATATTTTTATAAAAAAAATTTGCTTTGACTACAGAGATACTTTGTATAATTGTAACTTCATCTGTTAATTTTGAAGGAAATATTTCTGGAGAAGGAAAACATTCCCATGCAAATAACAGTTGTACAGGACAAGGAACAGAAAGGTGTTTAATCACAAATGAGCTCACCCATTTTAATTTACCTTGGAAGATAAAACCAAATAATGTCATTCGGAAAAAAGCCATAATTAGTTATTTACAGTATCCATTTTTTCCATGTTATGGATTATTCAGCACTACAGTTAATGGTGTTTTACATCAAGCTTTCAATACATTAAGACTGTCTGCTGCTGTACACACCCCAAAACCAGCCTGAATCCACATTTTAGAAACAACTTAAATGAAGGGGATTTTTAAACAATTTCACTGAACAATGAAATTTAACTGAGTAACTTAAGCTGAATTTCTTAAATCTGAGTCAGTAAAGAGTTCCCAAAATGTCACGCACAATAGATTATAACAAAGGAGCAGAACTTCCCCAAATCTTTGCACAGTGTTTGTTACTGCAACTCAAAGTGCTACTCAGATTAGAATTACTTTACTCCAAGTCCCAGCCTAAATTTGGCTCCAGGATTCACATACTGCACCCGCTTCACTGGAAGAGTTTGGTTCTCTTGTAGCATATTTGAGCTAGTTTTGCATCTCCTTGGGGATTAAATTACAGCCTGAATGAGAACATTCACACATATTTATGGCATTAATGCTCTGTGCAGTTGGAGGGGCTGCGTGCAGTCAGCCTTTAAAACTATGCTACCTCTAGCCCCCTTCTAGGTCTTCATTTAATTTCTGTATCAATGGCCATCAAGCGCAGTGAGAAACAATGAAACTTTTTTTTCTGACAGTGTTTCTTTGCAAACATAGCAATAAGTTTCTCGCTTTAGAATTTCCATCAGAGTGAACTCTTCCCTGCCACCCCCCCGGCCCCAGCCCAGCCCCATGTGAATAACTGCACTTGTACAGCGAGTTGTTTCACATGCCCCAAATAAAAATGTAATAAATCCAGAGTAAGGAAAAAGCTTATGAGCCAGTTTAAGGCGTTATATAATACTGGTTACATAAAGTTTTGGATGTCTTTATACCTTTAAGGTATTCTTGCCTTCAAAAAGAGCACAAACTGCAGTTTAATTTCAAAACATTTGATAGTAGTTTAGTCTTAAAATACATAAATTTGGCTTGTAGATGTGGCTACATCACAGAATGAATTTATAGCTCTCCAAAGAAACAGCAGGTGTGCCCAGTGCTAAATAAAACATCTCCTGTAAGCCAGCAGAAATCTCCTGATCTGCACCAGCCCAGGATTTGTCCCATGCTCTAATTTTGGTGACGGGTAATGTTTTCAGACAGTCACAAGCACACTATCATTTTATAGCACTATGCTCATAACTGTTGGGAAATTCAAACACCTTCAAACCTTTTATAACTTTGAAGTGTGTTTTCCAAACAAAAATATTTTACAATTGGTCAGCTATCAGTGTTACAGTAATGCCAAATTATGGTCAGTTGTTTGCAGGCAGCAAGCAGGGATTCAGTGCTTAAAAATACATATAAAGAGGCTGTTGCAAAGCACAGTATGAGCTGTGCCGTAGGGTGGTGTGGATGGGATTATTACCCCTGAAGCCCTGACCTGGTGGGCTGCAAACATAAGGGTTTCTTTAAAACCTGTGGTCAGGATGTTGTGCTACCTGTGCCTCTCTTGCCTGTGGCCTGTGCAGTGCACAGGAGGTGAACAGAATCAGTCACCAGACTGAGTTCTTGCTCTCTTGTCTCTCCTGCTTGAGGAAATTCCCAACCAGAAGGAAACACTGTGGTCCAGGTGAAAGAAATGTAGTACATCCCAATACAGCCTCCAGAAATAGTCTCTCACCTGAGTGATTTTCACAGCAACTAAAGATTTTACTTTTAATGAAATTTGCTACAACATCACTATTCCAGGCATGGCTCTGAATGTAAGCAGTGCTGCTGAGCTCTTATCTGGCAACCAGAAGCCTCTTGTTCATTAATAGTATTTTTAAAGGGATAGAATTTCCGCTTTTGCCAAGCATTGCTTGTGCCCCATGCAGTACTGAATGGCAGTCATGAGCCGGGACGCTGGTAGAGCATTAACTGATAACATCTCATTCTCACTGAAGTATCTCATTAGAAGTATCTGGAAAAATGATTCCTAATTCACCCAATATGGAATTCAGTTAACTTCATCAGTCTAAACAGTGGGTCCTTGGTCTGGACTTCTCTCAAGGCAGAGGAAAGGGGGAGGTGGCTCAAGGGTCAGGGTGCCTCACTGGGCAAGTTAATACTTGAGGATGGGAGACCGCTCTTACCCCACTGATCAGGAATTTTGCACAATCAGCTTTGAGTCACAGATGTGAAGGCTCCCCAGCAAATGGAAAGGTTTTTAACCACATATTTCAGTTAACTCTTAGATTTCCTTGATGGCTTTGGTATGAGAGGTCTCAAACTTGTAGATGAGAAGCTGCTCCTGTAACAGGTCACTGGTGGTTGGGCACTGAACACCCACAGGCACCAACACCAGGGTGTGCCTGTAGCATCCAGCTGTTCTGAATGTTGTTGTGACCTTCTTTCAATCTCTATGGCAAGTGAATTGGGTTTCTTGAACCTATTCTTGTGGCTCTAAACTATTAGCAATTTTTAGGACACCTAGCTCAGCCTCATGTTGCCAGATTCTGTCTAGTTTAATTAATGACATACAGCAAATGAGGGGGGTTGTCCTGTGACTTACTGCTGTGAGGAGCTTCTGGATATATAGAGTTGGACCCCAAAACCAGTGGGCATTCTCCACAGTAACCAGTGGTTATGAACCTGTACCTGGCAATCTGCTCCCTTTGGAAAAAAGTTTCAGAATTACCTGTAAGAAGTAATGCTGAAATGAGAGGAAAAAGTCATGTAAATTCTCCCACACCTGCAGCACTAAAGCTGGGATCCCTAGTAATGTAAACTTCATTTTCTGTGCAAGATTTTACTGCATTTTGTAGCAAAAAAAAGCTTAAACTTACAACAAAAGACCAGCATCTTAAACAGAGAGCAATACAGTTTAAAAGCTCAAGGTCACTGTATTAGTGCTTCAAGAAGAGTGAGGGTACCTGGGCTCAGCCGGCCATCTCTGGGAACTGGGGGGGTTTTTCTTCTGTCTCTTCTGTCTCTTCTGTCTCTTCTTTCTCTCCTCTCTCTCCTCTCTCTCCTCTCCCCTCTCTCTCCTCTCTCTCCTCTCCCCTCTCTCTCCTCTCTCTCCTCTCTCCTCTCTCCTCTCTCCTCTCTCTCCTCTCTCCTTTCTCTCCTCTCTCCTCTCTCTCCTCTCTCCTTTCTCTCCTCTCTCCTCTCTCCTCTCTCCTCTCTCCTCTCTCCTCTCTCTCCTCTCTCCTTTCTCTCCTCTCTCCTTTCTCTCCTCTCTCCTTTCTCTCCTCTCTCCTTTCTCTCCTCTCTCCTCTCTCCTCTCTCCTCTCTCCTCTCTCCTCTCTCTCCTCTTTTCTCTCTTCTCTATCCTCTCTTCTCTCTCCTCTCTTGTGCCCCAGTATCTAAAATAGACACTTTTCCTGAATGCACTGGCAAGGAACAGCATGTGATGGGATTAGCGATGAAGTGAAGCCAAAACACTTTAATTATTGTATCTGTTTACTTCCTCAAAGAAGGCTTCCTTCAGAGGCACGGGCCTCCTCGCTTGTAACCAAACCCTCTGTGCTCTCCCTTGCTTGTTGAAAATTGATTTGCACATGCTTTGCTCCAGTGGAAGTCTCTTGGCTTGTTCCTATGAAATGTCACTGCTGGTGGGTGTAGCTGGGTGTGGGTGTTCCCTGCCCTTGGGATGCTGGCACTGCACATAGGTCAGACACCTGCCTCGAGGAGTGGCTCTGTCTGGTCCATCCAGGCTCTCCGAGCACCACAAAAGGGGCAGTTGTGTCTTTAAAAAGGAAAAAGTGGAGCTTTCAGGTTCCAGTCTTCTCTACTTGCTCCTCCCCAGGGAATGGACACAATTTGACCTTCCTAAATTATAATGAACTAGGAATAAGCCTTTGCTGGAAAGGTGGAAAAGCACAGTGAAAAAAATTGCCAGGATCATGTAAACTGTGGCTAATGAAATGTGGATTTACGTGACCACCCATAGCTGATGCACATTTTATGCTTGACTTCTTCCATGCGATGAGTCCACTGCTAACAGGGGCAGTAGTCTTAATTACATGCTCCATATTTTTTTTAGGACTTTGTACACTGTTCAGACATAAGGGAACTAATCCACAGTGTGTAAATGAAATCAATCTAAGTTCTTACCTGAGGCACTATCCAGGCAAGGTAAAGACTAAGCCCAATGCTTTTTAAAAGCTTGTAAATAACAATAGTTAGCTCCTGTTTTAATGCTAATACATTCTGACCATATGCATAGTATTGTAATGCTCATAATCAGTATTGGTTTAAACACTGGGAGAGTAAGTCCAAAGTTGTAAGTTTTTAAAAAGTCAGATACTGGACTTTGTGTGAATCCTTAGGAGTGTATGAGCACAGGAGTATTCTTATATTGTTTCCACTTATTTGACCTCAAAGAACTGGTAAGTGGAGAGCACCAGAACAGCTGATATATCTACTTAAAGCTCCAGGTCAGTAGCATGCTTAAGCACATGCTTAACTTAAAGCATACAATTAATCACATCCCTGGTCCATGGAGTCATTAAACTTGTGCTTATGTACTTTGTACCAGCCTGTATGCATTCTCTGAATACTACTGTTCCTGAGAAAGTGGTGAATCAGAAAGTGATTTTTGGCTGGAGTTCGAAAATGAGCTAAAAGAGTGAGTTAGACACCCAGAACTCATTAGATTTGAATAGCTACGGAAAAGCTGGTCTTGTCAGCAGAGCCGAGTAAGTAGCAAGGTGTGGCCATTTACTTTAGGGTGATGCCTCAGTTTTGTTTAAAGTGAAATGCTTGGTAATTCCCTGCTGCTCTCCCATAACTCCTTGCTTCCCTCAGTGCTCTGCAGACCTGACAGTTCCAGCAGAGCCCACGCCAGGCAGCCCCTTGCTAGCAGCTTCTCTCTTTAACTCACTGGTCAGGGTTTAGGTGGGTTCAGCACTGGGGGCACCACTGGCAGGTCGAGGCCAGTGGCATGGCTGCTTTTCCTATCAGTGATCAGTCTGGGCACAGCGCTGTGGGAACACACTCCTCTGGAGCCAGCAGGCATACGGGCACTGCTGGTCATTATCCATACCCCCCCCCAGCCCTCCAGCTCTGCTGGGGCCAGCGCCTTGGGTTACAGCTGCACTACTGAACCCAGCACCTGATGGTACTGAGCATGGTCCTGGGCAGAACTGTGGCCTGGGACTCCTCCAGCCAGTCCTGGACATTGTCTGAAACTCAGCATGAGCAATGGGCTGTTATCAAGAGGCTGTTCGGATGTGTCCCCTTTCCCCCCTTCTTTTGGAGACTTTAACAGGACAGCAGTGGCCAGACTGGGCTGGTTGGCCATGCCCTTGTTAATTTACTAGGAGTCATGGAGCATCTTCCAACCACAGCTCCTCCCCTGGCATTTTTCTCCTACTGTTCTACTGTTCTCTCTTCCTGTCCCTGTCCTGGTGCCAGCCAATTTGATATGTCAGTCATCACACTGGCGAGTTCCCTTCTGAGCTGCTCTGAGTGTGCTTTGCCCGCACATGGGCGATTTGACCAGGCAGCAGTGCCTCTTTGCCAGCCTGAGCCAGGTCATGGTCTCTTGCCACTCGAGTGTAATGTGGCAGCCTCTAGTAGGCTTGTTGATGACTAATTGTTTTATTTTATATACTTAAAGTCAGCTGCTTTAATTTGCTTGTTCTCCAAGGCTCTGTGTATAAATGCTAGTGAGGTCACCATGCTGAGGCAAACCAGGGCTGCATCAAAAGCTCATCTTTGAAATATTGGCTCCTGAGTATCTGAATGGTGGGAGGCTCGTTTGCAAAGCAGCCTCTATGGAAAGTCTGCGTAATGTGTTTGATTATCCAGCTTCGCCATTTTCAAAGGGACCCAGTCAAGATGAACAGGGCATAAATGTACCATCTCCTAAAAATAACTCTGGCTTTCCAGCTCCTCTGCTGATGTTGGGAGTGGGAGAAAAAAAACTGATGCTCCAAAATGAGGATTGTAAAGAGAGAGGAGATGTCAAAGGCACATGGTCAAACCCACCTCTTGTCAGCCCTGGAGGATGGATGCTCTTCTGTTAGGGCTCAAGTGTTCCTCCACTTTTGGGTCCCAGGCAGTTCCCCCCAGGCACTGGCTCTCCCAGATGGGAGCTCAGCTGGGCAGCTCTGCTGGAGACTGACAATGGGGACATGGTCTGTTCCTTGGCAAAGTGAGACACTTCCTGAATTCTCCTAATGTGTGTGTTTTTATTTTTTTGTGGGTGAGGGACAGGGGCAGAACTGGCCAGGATGGATCAGGAAAAATCAGAGCCATGCCTCGTTTCAGAAAGCAAACCCAATGTGTAATGGTTTCTGGAAGCTTTGCCAGCATTTCCCCAAAGCAGCTCATTAACTTCAAGGCCATGCTGATATCAGTTGCTCTCTTGGTGTCGTGTCCACTGGCTCATGCACCTGGAGTCAGCTCCAGGTTTGGGAAGTGTACAGTCTCAGAGTCCTTGGAGCCCTGGTGTATTTTCAGCTGCTCTAAAGGCAGCCCTTTGTCTTTTCCAAGCTGCGTAGAGCCAGTACGGCTGCCATCTAAACCCAGAGGCTGAAGCTCTTGTCCAGGCACAGCAGGATAGGCAGCTGCTGTTTAAAAGGCTCAGAATCTCTCCTGTGAGTGGGTGTTACTTGGTAATACCAGTCCATTCCAGCTGAGGATCTGTCCCTTTGTTTTGTGTATGGGACAATTTGTTTTCAATTTTTGTTTCTGAAAGGAAACTGTCAAGACAAAATTCACACTTAAAAAAATTAAGGGAAACAGCCCTTTGTCCGTTTCTAACAATCCCCTTCAATGACTAAAGCTGGAAGTATTCTAGAAACTGCAATGATTTTCTACCTTCACTTAGGTTTTGTTCTGCTGTTGCGTTTTCTGAGTTTCAGATACAGCACAACAAAAATAATTTGAGTTAACATCAGTGCAACCTAGAGATGTGTGCTTTGATCATCAGAATCTGATTGTGCTTTATCTAGAAGTGGGACTGGGGCAGCAGGGAACCAAAAGCAGCTTGGGCAATAGTCACTCCTCTTGTAGTGCACAGCCTCCTGCTGACTTTGCAATCCAAGAGGGAACATGCAAAGCCTCTGTGAAGGGTGTTGCCCTTCAGCATATATCCATCCTCACTCAATTCTGCCAATGACCCAATGCCAGTAAAATAAAATTGAGGGTGAGACAGCCTGCCCAGACTGCAACAACTCCAGTTACCTGCTTTTCTGTACCCTGGGTCTGCTCTGCCTGCTCATGGTGGGGTCCTGGCTGCCAGGGAGGTTGCACTCTCCTGGGGCAGGGGCTCATCAGATTTTCTTCCGTGATGGTACAGCAGCCAGTGCTGCAGGGACCTGGTCCTGCCTGGGGCTCCCCTCAACTACAAAGAGTTGTTTATTGTCAATTCAAGGAAAAAAAAACAAAACAAACTTTTGAAAACAATAACAACATGCATCTAATTTTCATTTTAGTCCTAAAAACTACTTTATGCTCGTTACAGAAGAATTGATTCCTTAAATGAATGAAGCAACCAGGAGTGCTGCTTTCGGTGTGGAACTGCTGATGCTCTGACTCATGCTCTGCTTCTCATGGGCTCTGGCTTTTATGCTTCATTTAGGACACCAACGTCATTAGCATTTAGAGGACTGCTGGTTTTTTTGTTATTATTATTGCACTGCTGTTGTAACTTTCTCAAGGATGCAAATAATATTTGGATCCAAATCATGGCTCATGTTTTATTACCAAATCAGGGCATAGGGTTTGCTTTCAGTTGACTTACAAGCCTCAGAAGAAATTGTAAATGAAAATAAGGTGCAGCTCTGTGCAGTTCTGAGAGGGTCTCTGAGGTTTTTGGATGCCAGGTTGTCTGTTACTGTGGAGTGTCATCCCATGTGGGATGGGTGAGGATATTTGTCTTGTGTTGCACAATGCTGGGACCTTTGTGACTCCCCAAGCATCCCTGGTCACACCAGCTGCGTGCATGTCCCTGGAGATGGTTTGTGTTAATGGCAGCACCTTCAAACATGATGCTGGGCAAAGGGTTCCTTGCTGAGGGACCCAGTGTGATGCTTTTACTACAAGAGGAAAGAAAAGAAGAAAAGCCCTGAGAGTGCTTAAGGTGTTCCCTGCTTTGACACAAACTCTCTTGGAAGTCCTTGAGCATGTCACAAAGTCCTTGTCAAGGGTAACAGCTTGCAGGAATACTTGCAAGCCCGTTATGGGATGGGGCCCGCCCCAGGTCTCTACAGGCAGAATTCATGGGGAAACAACAGAGCAGAACTGTGGGAATCTGCCAGTAGTTTCTGTTGAGTCCACTGCCATCAAAACACTGATTAATGAAAAGGAAGGTATTACTCCTTGCCCTAAGAACATGCAGGGCTGGGCTGGGATTTCCAGGAGGACTTGTGAATGAGGATTGAAAATTCCCAGCCAAATACTTAGCACCTTTTAGTTGGAAATGTATAGATCTTTTTCAGATATTACTTTAGCTGAAAGTTGTTAAGAAATCAGAAGTAATTCCCTAAAATCTCAGCTTTATTAATAAATTAAAGGGGTCTGCTGATGGGTGTGAGCTCTCCTGCTCTGGGACCTGGGTGCTGTGAGTGCCCTGGAGAGCTCCAGGTGCCCCTGGGATTGCAGGTTATGACCCAGTGTGGGATGTGTGGGACCAGTCAGCTCTGGGGTCTCCACTTCCCCTGGCCTAAGCACCACTGCTCACCTGGGTGCTGGAACAATGAGTACTCGCAGGACAAGGTGATCCTGCCTTTTGCCCCTGTGGCTGGGGTGTTCCAGGGCTGCCTGCAGCAAGCTGTGCCAACTCCGTTTGGTGGCATTCTTGCGAGTGACAGACGAGCCATCTGGTATTACGCTGAAACTCAGCACGGCATTCAGGAGGAGCCCACAGGGATGGCAAAGCAGTTGCACACCTTCCCCTGCTGTGTGGGCTGGGCACTGGGGCTGGGGTGTTACTGGGCACATCAGCAGAGCCCTGTGTGCCGTGCTGGAGAGAATGGACCCTGTCACACCCTGCCCTCCTGGGGACAGACTGAGCGGCAGCAAGAAAAATGAGGGACTTTCAGGGGCAGCTGTGTTTTACTAACCCAGTCATAATGCCCCTAAAAATCCTTATTGTTCTTGCAATAGTCAACTGTGGCATGGGGAGGCCTGGAAGAAGGGCTCGAGGGCAGGTAGCCCTCGGGAAGGAGGGCTGGCAGGTCAAAACAGGGTGTCAGGCTGGGGACAGTGTTTCTGTTGGAGTGGAACTAAAAGGATGTGATGTTGTGACCTGTGGTGTGGAGCGTGTGTTTCTTATGATGATCAGGGCATGAGAACGGGAGCACAAAACAAGCTGAGTGCTTTCCCTCCCTGTTGTGTCTGTCTGACATTTCCCCCCACCAGCGATAAATGCAATCGGAGAGATGCACCTCAAGCCCACAGAAAGAGCCCTTACCCAAACCATTCCTCCCCTTCCAATTCTGCTTTACTCCTCTTTCAGCAAACTCATTGCAGGTCTCTGCTCATCCACAGCATTGTTCTCTGAGCTTTATTCCTGCTCTTGTATCTCAGATCAGACCATGATGAAGTAATTGCATGCAAAGAAGCAATTTGTTAAACAGAACCATAATATTCAATTATTTGCCATCTTTATGCATTCTCATACTTTATTTTCATTTCTGAGAGCTTCTATATGCTGAGTAAAAGTTTTTCTTTTCATTGAACTCTGCAGCAATGTTCAAAGCTTTTATCCTTTAATAACTCTAGGGATATGGACAACCAATTATTACCTCCCTGGCCCCACAGCAGCAACAGTCCTTTCACATTGTCTGCGTGGATTACTTATTCATTACCTTTTTGAAAAGGCTTTGTTTATGTATTTTAGCATTTTTATCAGTTAATTGATATGATTATCAATTAATTCTGCTTTATATGCCTATGCCAATAGATTAGGAGTGCATGCGTTTGTTTTTTTTTTTTTAATTGAGTTTTATGGATGGGGAGCAAGATTTACTCATTTGTTATTTGTCATTCTCAGGAGCATTTCAACTGCTTTTCTTAAAGCTGAATTCTTTATAAAGGAGAAGTGACTAGAAACCCTGAGCTGAGTCCCAGGTCTGGCTTAACTTTGTAAGGCACACTGACACACTGAGGCTGCTCCACTTAAGGTATGGTATGAACCAGGAGCTGATGGCTGTGGAATGAGTGTCCACATGGAGTCATCCTGCTGTAGCTATTGCAGCCACTGTGTAAGCAAGTCCTAAAAGACAATCCTTGTCCCGGTGACTGTGTGACAGATAGACAATGCGCATAAAGAGGGCACCACTATCAGTGAAGGATGGATACTGTCCAATCTGCTGGGAACAAAGAAGCCTGGGCTGCTCCAGGCCCCACAGAACTATTCAGGAGTGTCCTTCATGCCAGCTGATTCCAGGAATGTGACACTTATGGAACTGTTTGTGTCAGGACTTCCTGCTTTGACACCTTTGATTTCTGAGACTGCCTCATCATAGGAAACCCCAGATCCGCTGCTCCACTCCACAAGGATTTCTGTGTCCAGCAACTCTCAAGTCTTCACTGGATACTGAAACGAGATGAAAGGGCTTGAATGTTTCCTTGGCAAGATGGGTGGATGGAATTAGTTTAATCTGTTTTGATTCTGACACCTACAAGTCAACTGACCCAATCACCTCTTCTGCTAACAGGCTGCAAAGCAACACTCTACTACTGTGGAATATTCTTTGTGATGAAAGCAGGAGGATCGGTAATGGGGGTTTGTAGCTTTTTTGGATGAGTTGCTCTTACAATTTTTTTCTTTAGTATTACCACTTTAAGTAAGAATATTTATATGTTAAAATAAACACATTTTTTGCCCTGAAATACTGGAAAAAATGCCTCCCCAGCTTCTTCTTACCTCAGTTTTGCCACTGTGAAGAGAACCATGGATTTTAAGGTCAGAAGGACAAGTTGGAACTTCTAACAGAGGATGTGCACAGAGCAACTTCTGCAGTTCATCCTGCAGCCCAGGCCCTGATTAATGGATCTTTTTCTTATGTGCTGTGGGAACTCTGCCTATAGAAATGTCTGAGAAGCTGTTCCAGGGCTTTATAACCTTGTGTCTTGTTCCTTGTGCCAAGCTGCAAGTTGCCTGCTTATCCTGGCCTCTGTGGACAAAACCCTTCATGTGTGTGACTACACGTGCGAATAGGAGAGCACCATGGTTTGGTGCTGGTTTTGTCAGATCTGTTCACAAAGCAGCTCCCCCAGTTGCTGCACTGCCTGTGCAGAGAGAGGAGGGTTGGTGCAGCACAGGTCTGTAGGGTCACTTGCAGGATGCAGGTGCAGGCCAGGGGCTCACATGCAGGATCCCTTGTGCACATCCTGCAGTGGGATCCAGCCCTACTGGTCCCTCTTTAACGCTTGAGGACATTGTCAGCAGACCCAAGTCCCTTTCTCAGTGCCCACACTAAGCCACTCAGACTTCAAGAACACACTGACTAAATTGAGTTTTCTTTCTTTATAAAGTTCAGTGTCACTTAGCGCCTCCAATTTAGCTTGAAAAAAAAGCAGAAATATCTAAAATAAAGGTGTTTTGAAAAGTACATGCAGGCAATTATGGGGTTTTTTCAGACTCAGTCTCAGGTGATGCCATATGCACTGCACCAGACTTCCTTCAAATTGCCATCCCTAGTCTGTGTTAAGCATCATGAACATGAAAATAGATCCTGCTGAAATAAAACACTGGTCCTCACATGCACACAATTTTTTCTCTGAAAAACAGGTAACAATAGATGAACTAAGCCTGAGCCACCACTGATGCTGCTTTGCCCATCCTTGGAAGGTGCAGAGCATCTGAATTGGTGACTGCCCACAAAGAACTGACCCGAGGCAGCACAGAGCAAAGGGTGCAGGGTGAGATCCCAACAGGGAAAAGGGGAAAAAAAAACTTCAAGTACAAGTAATTCTGTTAATACCTGCAGGGAGTGTCTCACTGCAGGGGAAGCTTACTGAAATGCCCTGCACTGTTATCAGCTGCTTTCAGTGCACAGCTTCTGTCCAGAACAGTTTAATGTGGTACATTCAATCACACAGAAATTGTATGTCAATACACGTGGAATAAAATCAGAGCAGGAAATACATTTTGCAGGCAAATTTATTGATTTCTTTTACTGAAGCCCTGTGCTACTTTGCTGTAGTTTCTGATGAATAAATAGCTGCTTCACAGAGGAAATACAGTTATTTAGGCAAAATTTTATCATAGTTTGAACATTTAATTTTCAGCAAGACTGAATAAATCCAAGCTTTCAAGGAACCTTTAGCTTTAGCATGTGGTTATTGGGCTTTGTCTTTTTAATTGGACCAGAATTGGTCATGTTTCACTAAGAGAACATTTGCTGGAGCTGGTGGGAAAGAAACTACAACTTCACTGGGAGGGCTGGGTCAACCTTCACACGAGCTGGACCCTGTTCTGGTGCCCAGTTTGTATTGCCTGGGGTTCAAAGGTTGATACTTGGTACTTTTTAAAGAGAAAAACCAAAACAACCCCTCAACAAAGTGAGCTGACATCCCTGGGTCTCAAGTTCAGCACACAAACTCATTGGCTGATCTAAAACCGCATGACTGTGCCTTTCTCTACAACATCAAATTTGAAAACTTTGTTATGTCATTGGAGCAGGATTTGTCTTCTTAACCTGGAAGCCCAGTAGCACAAAGTCCTTTTGTTACTGAGGTTGATGCTGTTTTATATGCAGCTTAAAAAAAAAAACCAAACACCTATGTGCTGTTTCCTGAATACTAAGGATACAAGAAAAACAACTGTGGTAGCCCAGGTAAATAATGTTGTTGGGTGTAATGATTTAAATCCCACATCATAATTGTCAGGAGTCCTCTTGGCTATTTGTCCTGTTGTCATGGGCCCATGACCTGGCTCATTGTGACAAACTGAAGGGGTCCCTGATGATTAGTGTACCTGCAAAACGTTCCTTATATTTTTAAGTTGATATTCCTGTAAACACTTAATTCTGTCTGTAAACTCAGAGTGGTTGTTTAAGCTCAATAGCAACATCCTCATAGAAAAAGAGTGCAGAGAAATTCAGAGTTGTAGGAACCCATTTTGTAACTTAGGGTACCAGTAAGCCCATGGAGCTGGGCATGATGCATTTAGTCTTGCACTTAAGGGAAGGCAGTGAAGTTTCCGCTGCACACCCCCAGACTCCTCAGGCTGCTCATCTGCCTCATGAGAGAAGCTGAGCAGTACAAGGACTCACTGCTGCACTTCTGAATCTGTGGAGGAGCAATTTGTTTTCTCCTTAAACTTCCTGTGACTTTTGCTCAGTGTTTTTAAAGGAAAAATTAAAGACTTACTGGTTTCTACAGCCTACCCTTTACAAATATACTCCCAGTTCATCTACTTCTGATGAGTCATTCACTTCTCCAACAACAGACTGACATCCTGATCACTGCCAGCATATACAAGAGGCATTTTCAGTCATTACATAATAAAGTGAAACAGGGGAGGACTGATGATCCAGTAGGACCCAGTGACATTTCCAGTGTGCCATTGCACAGGACAGGTCTTGCCCATCTGTTGGTACCACACTCAGACCACATCCCCATTACAGTATATTCTGATATTTACGTCAGGTGTCATGGATCTTATGCTATGTGTAGTACCAAGTATTTTTGCTCCATGACAGGTGAGAAGCAAATCTATGGATCCCAGTGTGTGGACTTACAAGTAGTTACAGCTTGCACTTAATTGGGGGAAAGCAAGCCAAAGGAAAACATGTGCATTGGAATCAAATACCATTTTTAGGAGTGTGTATTTCAACAGTGATTAAAATAGCCAGGGACCAAGGCACACTCATGATTAATGGTCTCTGTGAGCTGAGGACATGTCCTACACCTCAGGCCCTCCTGAGAGACACCCATGAGGAGCAGGAACTGCTTGGTTAGGCTGTATCTTCCTTCATGGTGTGGATCAGCTTTATCATGTGGCTTGAATTATTTTGTCCTGTTTCTGGAGCCTGTGCTGTGTGTAAGCAGCTCCAGTCCAGCCTGAAACAGAGGCACATCCCTGCATCCCATTCCCATGGGGCCAGCAGTCAGAAGGTGCTTCCCTGAGCTCTGCCTGGCATGCTGAGCTGGTGCTACAATTGGAACAAGACCAACCAAATTATTATTTTAAAGTCACTCATTTTTTCTGGCTGTTCTTATTCGCGTTTTGTGACTTTGCTACTTCCTAAACCCCTGCATGTCTCTCTGGCCAGTGGCAGCTAAACCACTGAGCAGTGACATGCCCAGCTGGTACAGGTAATTTCATGATGGACAAACCTGTGAGACACATGAAGCTGAGCTTGGAAGCCCTGACTGTGCCCTGTCCCTGTCACAGGACACAGCTGGGTACTTCAGGACTGCTCAGTCCTGTTCAGTGAGGCTCCCTGGCCAGTCTCAGCAGGATATGGCAGCAGGGCTGGCACTCTCAAGCTCTCTGATTATTTAATGCCAGATAAGAAGCTCCCCAAGGTCTTCAGAGCTCCAGGAGGAGCTGTGAGTTGCTCTGAGGTGCTGGGGAGGGCTGAAACCCACACAGGAGGTGAACTGGGCCTGCTCCACACTCCACCCTCGCTCCCTGTGTGGCAAAAAGCACAGGCTTAACCTCTGTGTGCCTCCCACCCCAGCTGAACCAGAGATAGGAAACTCTCCCTGTCTCAGTGGGTTTCTGCAGCACTTAATTGATTTGTGCTGCTAAACAGCCCCGCAGTAAATGAGTACAAGGTGTTAAAGAAGGATGTGTTAGTGGGAAAGATCCAGCTGAAACAAAGCTTAGATAGAAAACATGTGTGTGCTGTGAGAGAGCACCCTCACTCCATTCCCAGCGCCCAGCCCTGCATGGGGTGATTAATGCTTTACAGAAACCCTGGCTTGTTTTCAGGCCTCTGCCTTGTCCTGGAGCATCCCTACAGCCCAACTGTCCAGTGCTTCAGAGCCCAACCAAGCAGCCAAGTGGCACCAAGGAATGCAGCTGCTCTGTTCCAGCAGAATGCAGACACCACTGCTTTGCCCATTAAGGGTCTTTTCCTGCCCAGAGACAACAAAACAAGGCACTGCTGTAAGATAACTTGCAAAAGACACAAGTGAGGAACTTATGGGGATTCCTCAGGGTTTTCTACCAGCTGCAGAGGAGGGTGAAAACTGTTGACTACAAAAATATTATAGTTTATGCTGTTAAATCGTCATTATCAACAGGTAGCTGAATTATGTCTAACTCTGCTGGCAGAGTTAGAACTGATTTTGTTCCCAGTGCTATTGTATAGTTAACAGCTAGCAGCAAACTGGCAGTGAAGGCTGTGCTGGGCTGATAAATAACCCGTTGAGCCTCACAGCAGAAGCATCTCATGGAGTGACTGCAGCTCAGGCTGGAATGTGTGGAGCAAATGCATGTTAACAATCTATGCACAGGTGGAGAACTGCCTGATGAAAAGGTCCTAGAAAAATGTTATTTAAATAAGACACAGATTTCCTCAGGTTATCAGAAGAACAAATCGGGTTTTAGGTCTAAAACCACCAAACCACAGCAGCAAATGTTAGCATTTCTTACTGACTGAAACTGAGTCTGGTAGTAATGAGTGAAATGTCCCAACCAGTTCTGAGATATGAAAGGCAAGCCAGAAAACCAACAGAGAGAAATATTTCTGTATTTGTTTCACGGCCCCCAAATTCTGCTGGAGAATTTTCCACTCTTCCAGATGTTTTCTGACGGAGAGAGAGAGAGCTGTTCCGATTTCAAATGCTGTGTTGCTTCTAAGCCAATGAGACCACATTGTGCCACCTGGAAGAAGGCAAGGTGACATGTGACAATGCCCCATCAGGCTCATACAGTGACGTATCACTGCCCCATGTTCTGTACTTAACACTGCTCTGGTTTTGTCTTTGCTTTGCAGGCATTTTATTTTTATCATGGGTAAGAGTAGGAATGTGTGTGTGCCTCTGAGACAGAATGAGCATGGGGCTGCAAGCTTCATCTCAGTGCAAATAATATTTTGGCAGAAAACCTGCAGGAGATTAAATTAGGGGCCTAAAGACTGAATATTAAACATTCCAAATTCTGAGTTCCTTTAAATAAACAGCTACAAAACAAGAAAGAGTCTGACAAAATTAGCAGGTCCAAAAGCACTAGAGGAATCCACTAAGGGTCACTTGTTTTTTGACGCAAATTTGAAAGGACTTTTTCTTATTATTTTTATTAGTAGCTGTATATGTGAACATGCTATTTCCTCAATGCATTTTGAGTCCAGATTAGCCAAAGTTTTAGGTGTTGGCAGACTTTCTACAATGGAAGGGAAATGCCAGTGGAATAACTTTAAACATGATCCAATCCCTGATGATTCATTGGATGTGTTAAAATTTCCTTTGAGACCATGTAAGTAAGGCAGGGACTGGAGCGCAGAGCGCCTGTGACTCAGCTCTCTGAGGCAGCAGGAGGATGTCAGAATTACTCACTGGGACAGGAGGAATCTCATTTATCTATTTATAGGCAAGGCTGAGTTGAGCTTGAACCATTAAAGAGCTGAGTTTGCCAGTTCCCATAGGGGAGGAGGAGGGAAGGACCTCCCTTTAGCTTTTGAAATCAAAGCCTCCTTTTTTTCCCCCATTTCCAAAGCTGGTGACTGGCCAGTTACGTTTTCTCACTCTCACACAGGCAGCACAGGGCTCCTCCTCCTTGTTAGAGGCCAGTGCCCACTTTGCCAAAATCCTGTCTGCTGCAAGTTTCTAGGAGCACAAGGTTCAGCACTACTGATCCAGCCTCCCACTATCACAATCAATTACATCATATCACTCTTTTTGGCAGGTTATTCCAACACTTAATTTTAAATTTCCAGCCCTAATATCATTTGTTCTTGTGCCAGCATCGTAATTTAGTTTAAACAATTCTCTTTTTTTTCTCTGATCTTTACCTATCAGATGTATTTACCAAAAACAATCCTATCTGCTCTAGTCTTTGTTTTGAGAAACTAAACAAATGAAACTCTTCTAGTCTCCTCTTGTTCTAAACCCTCTGATCATCCTTAATGCCCTTCTCAGTACCTGCTAATCTTCCTTGAACATGAGTGAACCTGTATCTTCTAGGATTGTATTTGCCTTTCCATATCAGATTGGTGGCACACAGTTATCCCTCAGAGCAAGTAATTCTCTCTGGTTTTTTTCTACCACCCTGCTTTTGTCATTCTCAAGTGAGTAATGTGATATTCTAGTGATTAATTTTTAACTGCCTGTCTTTATATTTGGTCTATTCTATCTCAAATTCTGTCATTAAGTTATTGCTGATCCTTCTCTGTATTAGCAAAGCCTGTGTCCTCAGCAAATTTCTTTATGACATTCCTACAGCTGTGCCAGAGTCATTAACAAAACAAGTAAGACTGGCTCAAGAATGACCCTTGAGGAGTTCCAGTCTCTAAGTGCCTCTGTCCGGCATTTCTCCTTCCCACGGACCTCCCTGTCCTTGGCTTTAGCAGTTCTGCATTTGCCATCCACGCTAATCCCCATCTTCTCAACTTCAACTACTAATTTACCATGTGGTGTAATATCAGATTCTTGACTCAAGTCTAGATAGAGTATATCACCTGTATTTCATTTGTCTTGGAGAAAAAAAAAATCAGTCATCAAAGAAAAATATGAGGTTAAGCTGAGCTCCTTTAATGTGCCAGTTCTTTCCAAATCCTGAGGTGGAAATCTGCCAGTGCACCTTGATCTGAGCACATGGAATTCTTTAAGCTTTTCCTTCCGTCTCACATGTGATAATTTTCATTCCCTTCAGTATGTTCCTACTAGAAATCCTGCCTTTGCCCCACTGTCCAATATGATCATCTCTACTGAAAATGTAGGTAAAGAGGTTTTAATTCATTTTGTACCATATGTAGACTGGTCTAATCTCAATCCCATTCTCACTGTATAACAACCATGTTTTTCCTCTTTTCCTCTTCTGTATTTATCTAACTGAAACCTTCTGCCATCTGTTTCATTTCCTTTTCAAAGTCTGATTCACAACTTTACTTTTAACATTTCTCATTCTACCCTTTTATTTTCTAACCTCAGCAAATTAAAATGGGATGACTGAGGCAAATAGTGCCTCCAGTCTTGCCCCAACACGCTTCTCTGATGCCACACTCCTGGCAAAGATGACAGAGTAGCTCATAAAGCAGGTCCAGAACTGCTGGACTGAACATGCCCCTGGCACAGGGGCTCAGCCCTGTGCAGGGTGATGGGCTCCAAAGGCAGGTGGTCATTCCCTGCAGTGGTTCCCCTCCAGACCTCTGATTTCAGTCCCTGGCTGCACCTGAACTGAACTGCACTGAACTGAACACCCCATTGCTGCTCAGACCTTCTGCCCATCACTTGCCTGCTCTCAGCAAACTTCTGCATGTGTTTGGGGCTGGTTATTTATCCCACTGGTTTTGGAGTGTTGCCCTTCAGGGTTTGTGTCCTCCTGCATGTTCCAGCTAGTTTTGGAATCCAGTTCCCATCACATTCAACTCCTCAGGTCTTCAGTGCAGTTGATTCCACTCCTTTGTTCCCTTAATTTCTCAACATTTGTGCTTTGTGAGATGAATACTTTGGTGTGTGATTACAGACAGTGCTGGAGATTCAGCCCTTATGAGGTACCTTTAAAAACTCCATGTTTTAACCAGAGTCTTTAGAGGCTCTGGAAGATTCAGAGCTTGGTGCTTTAGAGACAGTGAAAGAACTTCACCTGCCTTTCTTGTGTGTGTTAGACACTGTAACCCTTCTCAGGATGAACAAGCATTCTCATTTTATGGCCAACTGAGACATAAAGAGCCTAAAGATGACACTTCAGAACATACTGCACTTTATGAGGAATTAGTTAAGTGCCTGAGGTGAAGTACAAAGCCTCCTAATCCATTGAGATCACTGCAGCATCCAGACCCTGCCCACCTGACAATGAGAGCTATTTGCTTTGAATTCTGTCTGGTTCTCAAAGAAATCAAAGTTCACCCAGACCATGGATTAACCTGTCCCAGATACGCAGCCAGGACAGCCAGCAGAGGCTTAGCTTAAACTGGCTGTACAAGGCCAATTCTAGAAAAGAGGAGCCAAACACTCAAAAGACATCATGAAAATGTACTGGTCACCCAAATCCCTTTAAAAACCGTCATGTAGGGTATCTGTCCTCAGAGTGGGAGTTGAAGGGGGTCACCCACTTGCTCATTGACTTTACCCACTCCCATGAGAATCACTCCAGGATCCTGCCTGTGACATGTCCCTGATTTACCTGTTTTCTGAGCTGCAGAACAGCAGCAACACAGCCCTCACTTCCCAAAACAGCATGAGAGACCTACCACAGTACAAAGGCCATGCCACTGTCCCAAGAAGATGGAAGATAGATGGAATCTCTTCCATTGGCAAACTGATGCATGTTCCACCCATGTAGAAAGAGCAGAGCAAAGCAAATTTCTCTCCTCTCCATTAGTATACTTGAAAATACTCTGGAGGGGGAGAAAAACTGTGCCCTACTCCCAGAGCATGTCTGCCTCGAATTCACAGTGCTCTGCTGGGCACCTACTGACCTTGGCAGTGTCACAGGACTAGTGTTTGTCTAAAAAAGTAACCTTCTTGTGAACAGGCTCTTTGCTTTGGGAAACACAAAGCAGTCTTGTCTTCCAAGTGTCCAAGCCTTCTTTTTATGTCCGTTTAGTCCTTCAGTAGCATTTATTTTTGGCCTTGAGAGAAAAACACAACTCCACATTAAAGGGATGGTGTCCAGTTAAACCCACAGGCTGCACCACCCTTTACTCCCCCCTTGCAGGGGAAGATGGTGGAGGAGGCCAGCAAAAAACAAGAGAAAAGTCTATCGCCTGTTGGGCACAAAACTGCTTTTGCTTTCTAGTGAAAAGGAGCAGACCATCCTCAACAACACAGAGCAACTGGCCAAACAGGCCAGAGTCTGGATGCCTGAGGCTTTTGAGCAACAGTAATAACAAGTCCAGGGGCCACATTTCCATTTGTCCTGGAAAGCTTTTCCATCTGGGATAGCTCAGAGCAGGGAGATACCAACGTTCCACATTGTTGTCTTTAGTTTGTGGCAATGCCAGACTTCAGCACATCACCTATCAATGATACCAAATCAGAAACACACCCTTTCATGCTGCCCCTTGGTGCCCACAGCCCTTCCAGCCCCTCAGGACAAGGCTGCACATGCTGTATGAGGGAGCTGAGGAGGAGCTGCAGGTCACCACTGTCTCCTGAGCCAGCTGCAGGCACACATCCACCCTGTTTGAGGTAAGTGCTAAGCCAAACAAAGTGCTCAGGCTTCCAGTGGATTATGCTCACCTGTTTAACTCTGCACAGGAGAGGTATTCCCAGAGCCAGTGCCAACTTTGTCACCTCCAGAATAGTCCCATGACTGTGTGTGGCCTGAGGCAGCTGCCGAAGGGCCATCTAAGGGCTCACAAAGCTGAAGCCTGAGGCATAAAGTTCAAGGCAGAGGTTCTGTATGGACAGTGTGTGTGGTCAGGACCTGCACTCCTTGGGGGAGAGGCAGAGATGAGAGCAGGAGTGCCTCAGGAGCTCTTCTGACTGTATCTGCAAGAGGAATTAAGCTCATTTTGGCCACAAACTATGTTTTGGGCCACCCATCAGCATTCAGCATCCCAGGTCAGAGAGCTGTGCTCCCTGCCTATAGCACAGTGACTGAGCTGGGCCCCTAGAACAGTCACTTAAGCACCCTGCTCTCAAGTTCTGTGGGACAGCGACCGCAGCCCTGCTCCCTGAAATCAATGGGACTCTGGCCACAGCCCTGATTCATCTCCCTTCTACATCAATACCTTATCTTTTAGGTCCATTGACTTCAGTGATTGGAGCTGTCAGGCCCTGGATGTTCATGAGGGCATCGCTGGGCCCAAAGAAATGGAGGCAGCAACTCCTGGAGGATAGAAGCTGCAATCCCAGGAAAGCCTGTGTCTGCCTCACGCTTAGCGAGTTAGGGGAATATTAACAACACATCTCTCGGAGTCAGTGCTTGTGGATGCCTGGCTGACTTTGGCAAGGGGCACTTTGAGAAAGATAAAACTGCATTTTCATTCCTGAGAATCCTCCTCCAGTAATGAGATGGGCCCCATGGGATGCTGGTAACATATTGGTATTGTCTGCAGAGTACCTGGGGGCTTGGGGCTGACACTGTTAAACCGTACACATGAACCACCACTGAATGTCACCAGTCCAGACCCAGGATTTACAAACACACACACAGTCACAGGTAGTCTGTCCTCCAATTAGTCTGGGAATCTAAAAAAAAAGAAAACAAACCCAACCCAAACCTCTCAGTCATTTCATATTCTTCCCTTTGCATATAAAACATCATTAAAATAATTAGAAAAACAGATGCATTGTATCAGTAACTGACAAATTAAGAATTCAGTCATGGTTGTTCAGAAACCCACTGCCTCCTTGCAGTATCAATAATGATTATTTATAGCCTGCTCTGCAAGAAAAGCAATCCAGAAAAACAGAATTATTATAATGTAATGCAGTCATCCCAGGGAGAAGTCTGGTGCAAGTTGCAGCCGAGATCTCACACCATTTTCTTGTCTTGAATTTTAAACTTTATTGTAAGTACTGTTTGTGTATTTTGCAGAGAATGTCTTGGTACCTCTATAGCAAGTGCCCATTTTATTCCTGCTGAATTTCATTGAACTTAGCCCTGATTTATAAGAGGCAGATCCATATTACTGCTTTATAGAGCAATCTCTTAGCTGCCTATTCACAAGGATGTGCAGCCTGGCAAAAGAATGAGCTGAGGGAATGAGCTGGGTGGCAGATGAGCTATTAGTCTCAATGATATCACCATAGCATCTGGAGCAGTTACACACAGCACTAACACAGGGTATGAGAAATTCTCTGCTCTCAAAAAGAGCTAACAAAGGAAATACACAGAGGGTGGGAGGTATGGAAGAGCCATAGAAAAAAGGAGCTGTACAATGTCACATTGCCAGCAACTGAGAAAGGCAGGAGCAAAGTCCCCGTCTCTGCCCCCTCCAGCTTCATGCTACCTTTGCTCTTTCTGGTTCCACATCTGGATATAATGCATCTTTAACTGGAAGCTCAATTCAGAAAAAGAAAGTTGTTTTCTTATTATTTCGTAAGAGAACTGGCTTTCTGCTGCTTGTGCAAACAAATTCTTTCCTGTGATTAATACCTGTCTCCTGTGCTGAAGACATCAGTCTCTGCATGGATCAAACCTTAATGAAGCAAAGCTCTCTTCTCAGAAAAGAACATTTCCCATTTTTTCTGCAGACTTTCCTCCTCAAAATTGCCCTTGTTTAGCCCTATGATAATTTTATTATGCACTCGCAACATAACTCACAGTACTTCTCATTATTGTGTGCCACAAGTGTTTACAGAGCCATTTTTTTGGCAGATACCAGCCTTTAGACATTCCACATTTCCTGTTTCACTGGAGCCAATCACTCACTGTTCAGTACTGAGATGCAAGTCCCTAATTAATTTATACACAACGAAGCACTTCAGTCATTGCAATGAAAGCGTAATGGAGAGCAGGCCATTAGCAAAAACTGGCTATCGAGCATGGAGAAATTATTTTTTTTTCATGTTTCCATCAATATTAAGATGGACTCATCATCTTGCAAAAAACCCCTCCCCCAATCCCAAACTGCCTTTACACTTTTCCACTAATGCTGGATGGGATACCTGGGCCAGTTTTGTTTTCTCTCACAGCAAGGAAACCTCTCTGATTTGCTGAGAAGAACTGGGGACTTCACAAGGGACTTCACAACTGGTTCAACCCTACCCATATTCTCTTTATAGAATCAGCATATAATAGCCTGGTTTTAACAAAAAGAAATCAAGATTAAATTCAATATATTTTGAAGGAGTGAAAATTCCCAGCAACAGCTGAAAGGGAAGTGGAATCTATAAATGCCTCTTTCATCTTTATCAAATTACTATTCAGCGCAGTTACATTTATTGATAACAACATCCTTTAAGCTACATTGTGAAAATCCATTAGCAAGAAATGCTTTAAAATGTTCAACAGGCTGTTGATGTTCAACAGATGATTTACCAAAAGCTAAAACAATTAAATACTATGAGCAGAGTGGGCATTTTCATGGGCCATGGAGCTTGGCAGGAGGACATTATGGTATGATCAGAAATGGACAGTTTGCATAGCATAACATTTTAATTTTATCATCTCCATTAGCACAGAGTAAGGCAAGCAAAAAGTGTTTTCTGACTTTTCCTTCGTCTCACTTCTGTATGTACTCACCCCTAAAATTGCTGATGGGCATTTCAAAGTCATCACCTGTGGCATTTGCTACACACTGAGGTACCAGACTGCTCTGAATCAGGTTTGGAGAGGAACCTACCTGTGAGAGCAGAGCACTGCTCCCAGAGGAAACATCCTCTGACTATCCCAAAGCCTGACAAGAAGAGCCCTCTAAGAAGTTGTTTAATTGTCCCCATGAGGGTCTGACCAGGGGGGCAATCACTGCATTGTCTTGTCTTTCAGCACACTCTGCACTGGCCCTGGAAATTCTCATATTCCCCTCCTGTATTTCTTTACCTGTTCTTTTAAACACAGTTGAAATGTTGATCACTGCTGAGCAATCACTGTGAAGGAGCTGGATAGTGACTCTAAATTCAGGTGGAGGATTCTGTCATTATTTTCCCACAAAAAAAATTGCCATTCCCTGACTTTTGTGCACACCCTGCACCGCGGAAGGTTCACTCAGGTCCTGGGGGATCGTTCCAGAAGGACAGACTGTGAGTCCTTCTCTCGGTTGTTTCCAGCTTGGAGCAGAGAACAATAATGGCACAGAGATCTCCACTCATTCCCCAGCCGTGACTGCAGCTATCGCAGCCTCCCGCTGCACCAGTGTAAGGAGGTTTATGATGACATTTTCTTTGTTGCTGCAGAAGGCAAAGCCTGAGTCAGGGATTACAGGGAGAGGCGAGGGGGAAGGGGCAGGAGATGCAACCACAGCCATGGAGGAAGTGAAACAGCAGCTCTGGGGTCTCCATGCACTTTCTGGGCTGCACAGTGGGTTGCTGTGGGCTGTGTTAGGTTTTGGCTTACCTGCTGGTAGATCAGATTCCCCTTCCAGATTTGATCATTCCCTAAATCCATAAAGAGATGCCTGAGACAGGTCAGATTTTTTCTGAGGCAGATACACACAGTGCAGCCCAATTCCCTCCAGAGTGAAAAGCTCTTTGCACCTCAAAGCTGTAGGTTTAATTCACCCCACCCGACAGACAGACCTGAGTCACAGACCAGCCACCCTTGTGTTCATCTGTTCCCCCAGGGCCTTCCACTTAGGAGCACAAAGCAGTGGCAGAACAAATTTGTGGCAGAATGTATCTTCTGTAATCACACATGAGCCACCTTGTTAGATCATTTTCTGTCCCAGCTGAGATTGCAGCTCTGTGATTGCTTGTGATTGAGCAGAACTCAAAACCACATAATTACATGGGCCAAGGCACAGACATCAGCAGATACAGATGCTGGTGCTTAGCTGGGAAAGTGCAGCACTTGGCGGGGAAAAGAAAGTTGGAAATGATGTGTACATTCCACCTCATCCCCGCTGCAGAGCTTTTGGCCTTCAACCTGTGCAGAGCAAAAGGCTGGGACTTCTCAGGTGTAGTAACAGATTGAGTGGCATGAAACATCAGAAAAACTCTGTCAGTGCTTGAGCTGGTGGGCTCAGCTCGCCCAGCCAGATGAAAGCAGTCTGGACTAACGTTGGTGAGACAATACTTGGCATGTCGCAGGCACATCATTCTTGGCTGTAACATCCCCCTGCTGGTTCATGTTCTGTTTTCTCTGTTGTTGACCTCCAGTGATGGAAGAAAGGGGCTGGACAGGGAGAGGAAAAAGAGAAGGCAGTGGATGATGCTGGGAGCAGAAGAGAGGCCTGAAGGAATTGGAAAAAGAAGGAACAGCTGTGGGGCTGGGAGGAAAATGGAGACAGGGAATGAAAGAGATATGCTTCCCCTTTGGGAGGGTGGGCTGAGCCAGTGTGAACAAAAAAAGGGCTAAAATGAAAGGGAGGAAACCAGAGAAGAGAAGAAAGATGGAACAAGGGAGGTCACAGAGAACAACAGGAAGCAGCACCAAGAGGACAGAGATGAAGGCTGGGACATGTTGGGGAAAAGCAAACAGTGAAAAAACCTTCAGGAACATTATGCAAAAGACAGGGAGAATTAGAAAAAAGTCCTATGAAAATGCCAGCTGCCCAGCTGCTGAAACTCCAGTACACTTACATCAACAGCACCCCACAGATCAGCGCCAGGGGAGAAGGTTTGGGGTTGATTTTTAGTTGCACGGAAAGGCTTTCAGCGATGCTGAACATGAACTTCAGCTCCCACTGAAGTCAGGGTGGTTTAGAGGTGCTTACAGCCACAGGAACTCAAGATCCAGCATGATAAAGCCCATGAGACCAGAAGCTACTTTACGATCTTGAGAACAACCAGCTTTTAGCTTGTCTGGCTCCCACCTCGAGACCCAGGGTGATAAGGACCAGCACGTGCAGGGAGGGAGTCCAGGGCAGGGACATTGCCCAGCTCTGCCCTGCACCACAGCAGCCATTTGCTTCCTTGTCCCCAGTGAGCATCGAGGTCCTTCATTTACATGTCTAAGCTTGAGTAGGGGTAAGAGGCATCCTCTTTGCTTCTTGAAGTGAAATGTTTGGCTTATTGGCACAGCTTGTTTAATTTGGCTCTTAGTGCTCGGTCAGTGTTATTAGAGAAAGCAATAAAAACGCATTAAATACAAGGAACTACATTAAAACAACATGGAGTTTGCAATGCAAACCAAAAACAGCAGGAGGGCTGAGTATGGAGACTGCCATTCCCTCCTTCAATCATCCTCTTCTCCCTAAATATGGAGAGTGTTATGGTGGAGGGGTGGAGGGCTCAGTGGTCACCATTCATCTGGGAAGTGTCAGATCTGTATCCAAGTTTGGCTCCTTCCCCCAGTACCAGGGTGGCTGCTGAGGTCACAGGTGGGGGCAGATATTTCACTCTGATGCCAGATGACAATTCAAAAGCACTGAGCTCCCAAAACTGGAGCTTCTGCCAGAGTTTTGCTTCAGTGCAGTCTCCCCAGAGGCAACTGGTGTCCATCCTCAGCCATATCTCCCTCCAATCTACATAAACCATCATTAAAGTGCACCTAAAGTGTTCTTCCTCTCCACACATCCCTGCTGAGCTGCTTCCAGACTGAGTTCTTACACTTGCCATGTTTTTCCATTGTTTTCTTGTGACCATATAATAAGGAGCAGACCCCCACCACAGAGAGGTACTGAGATTCATCAGAGTGATTCATGTCACCTGCCCTGGCTGGTGCTCACTGCTTGAGCCCAGCTTTTGCAGCTCAGTCAGATTTCCTGGTTTCAGCTCCGGCCTTGAGATCTTTAAGTTGCCCATTTTATTAACTGATCTGAGCCATAGCTGTGTCCCCACATTTCTTCTGCACCATGAAAACCACAACTGCATGTTACATTTGGGAAAATGGCAAGGTGATTGTTGTGAAGCCTAGAATTCCTAAGGAAACAAAGCTTTACATGTATTCACTGTGTGCGTGTGTGTGTGTGTGTGTGTGTGTGTGTGTGTGTGTGTGTAGTTCTCGAACAGCGTCAGACAGTTTCAACACAACAGAGGAGAGGACCTCTCAAAGCTCTGAACCTCCTGGAGATGACTGGAGATGACAGCTGGAGGGTACAGACACCATTAGTATTCCCCGAGGAAAAGGCAGCGGTGAGTGCTCTCTCCACAGCAGACAGTGGAGAAGCCACACGGGTGAAAGCTGCTCATTAGACCTGCTGATCAGGAAATTACTCCTTAATAATCTCAGTGTGCCTGAACATCTTCTCTTGCCACTCTTATGGGAGCTGGAAGCTGCACAATTGTTACATTCACAGATTTCCTCACTCACCTGCCTTTCATCCCGAGGCCCAAATTCCAGGGGAAGGGGGTACCTGAGTGCTGCTGCAAAATGGGCAACAGAGGCAGTGGTGAGAGGATACAGGTGCAAGATGTTGGAGCTGCAGTGCTGCCCCTCGGCACATCCATTGTTCCTGTCCAGGGGCAGCTTTGAGAAAGTGGTGTAAATGACAGGAACTGGATCACTGGCTTGGGCAATGTCAGCATGTCCCTTTGAGGGCATTCACTCCCCTATGCCATGAAATGGCAAGTTATTATTTAACAGCAGACCTCAGAGGGAGGAGTGTTTTTCTGTATTCATGGCCTCTAACAAGCATAGCAAATTGTTTACTGTACTCTGAGCAACCCAACAGTAGCTATAATGTAATAATTATAGAGAAACCTTCCTAAAAATATATTTCCAATGCATCAGCATAACTTCAGCGGGCATTGAACACAGGAGTTCAGCCCATCTTGAGAATCAGATTGTGCACTACATTTTGTGCAGCTGTGCGAGGCCTCCAGTGTGGAGCTCTGGAGCCAGTGCCTTGCAGTGTTGGAGGGAAGGACAAGAAGCAGTATAGAAGCAGACAGAAGAGCCACAGGTTCTTTTCTCTGTGGTTAATGACAACAGAAAACACCAGGCCCATTTTCAAACTGGACAAACGGAGAGTTTGGAAATCATAACAACATCATTTTCTAATCTGGGTGCTGATTTGTTGGTCTCTGGTTTCAGAGGTTCAGTCTGAGTCCAGGCTGCACCAGCATTTTTCATGGAGATGATTCATTATTATTTTATTTCATCCCCACACACTAGAATAGCATCTAGAGGACCCTGCAAGCTCCTTGGAGGATCCTTCCTTGTGCTCGGTATTAGTGAACTCCAGCTCATGCTACTGTGCCTAAATTTCCTCATCTGCAAATAAAGCCAAGGCAAAAAACCCCTCAACTTAGGGGTGTGTTCGGGTTTGGAAAACAATTCTAGCACCTTGAAAGAAGGTTTCCCTAGAAGCCCAGTCTGCAATTTATTGTTTCAATTTAAAAAGTGTGTTTTACAATCCACAATCTGTTTACACTTCTTACAGCTATCTCTCTAAAAAGAGCTGGCCTCTGGTAGCTCATGGATTTGGCACAGCTTGTCGAACAAGCAGGCTCACCAACCTTCCACGACACACAGCGCTTCTGTGTAACTTTGCAGGCTGTGTTTGACTTGTCTGAACTTGAACAGTCACCACTGATTGATTGGCTTCTAAAAATACCCACCCACCATGGTTCAAAGTCTGGAGAGCTCTTGTTGATTTAGATGGAGACTTTCTCGCTGGTCAGAGGCTAAGGCAGACATCTGACACCCAGGCTCTGCTCCTGCCTCCTGCCCCAGGAGGGACCAGCAGAGTTCAGGCCTGCTCGACACTCTGATGGCTCTCAGTTCTGGTGCAGGACGAAAACAGCCCTACACATCCATTCTCTTCCTGCATCCCCACTTCCAGGCTCTCCCTGCAGCTATTGGTACTCAGTGGGATGATCTGCAGCCACCAGGAGCTGGAAGTGTCACCACAGTGATGGGAGAGCTTCCAGAGACAGCTACTGCCAGCAGAAGACATGGCAGCACTCCCTGGAGAGAGATGCAGATGCGGTCACTGCCACAAAAGCCACCAAGAGAAAAGCCAGGCTGCCACCTCTAGTGGAGGCAATGGATCTGTAACCTCTTGCTGCTGGCATTTTTGTCGCAGCTCCCAGACCCACCATCAAGCCAGCTCTAAGAGAGAACTCCATCAGAGGATAAAAGCTACTTTGAAAGATCACAGCTAGACAGTTGCCAGTGGAATACCAGGCTGATAGAAGACATTAATGGTGTTCTGGGAGCATATAGGACTGGAGATGATGACTGCAGCCAGACCCCACTTTCACAGCTCCACATTCAATCCCTATTGTATACAGGTTACAAAATGGGACCTGGCACTGCTGCCCCAATCCAAGGTCTTGCAGAACCCATTGTTCCAAGACCCAGAGCCCTCCTTATTTCCATCTTAAATGTACTGCATGACAGTTTATAATCATTCTGTCTACCAAAGATTTCCTTTCTTTTACAGAATATCCTTCCTCTGCAGCAGCTACAGAAAGCAGTGCCCTCACTGCAGCTCTCCTACACTGAATGACCCACACTCCTTTGGCTTTTCCTTGCAAGCACCACTTATTGTCCCAGTTACCTTCTAAATTCCACTTTGGATTTATCCTTCCCAAAGATGGATGATGAGAACTGACCATGGCTTTTCAAATGAAAGTTCAGCTGTTCCTTGTACAGTGGCAGGAGCACTTCCTCATCTTTTCTGGAAACAGCTTGCCCAAGAAACCCTATGATCTCATTTGGCTTTTGTATTAAGTTTTAAAAGGGGTATAAAGTAGGCTCTCCAGTATTTCACTTCATTTTATTTTAGTGTTTGTTATCTGGAAAGAAGAGGGTAGTTAAACTTACTTTTTAATTAAATTCCTTTAAATCTTCGAAAACAATAAAGAAAGAAAGATAGCAAACAAAGTAAGACAGAATAATTACCATGTGTATGACCAGAGGTATTTTTTCCCGTAACACATTTATATATAAATCTCTTTTCCAAAAACTTGCAACATTTCTCAGTTGCTCAGTCTGTCTCCCGGGTAACTTGACACCCCACAAGAGGAGCCTTGTGCCTCTGCTCTTTAGTGGGACATGAGTCTTCGGAACTCTGTTGAAATTCTCCTCTAAATAAAGAGTATTCCTAGTTTCTGGAAGGTGAGAAGAGCTTGTGGTACTGCATCCTTCTCCCTTTGCTTCTCTCCATCTTCACAGAGCTAATGAAAAAGGCTCTGAGCAGCAGTAACTTCATTAAACCGTGGTCCCTTTGGGCACACAGACTCTTTCTGTAGGTCTGGGAAAAGCTCCTAAGAATTTACATGAGCAAGGAGATAGTAAATAAGCTTAGGTTTGCTGTAAAAGAGTTCAAATCTGCAGTGTCAACTGTTTAGAGCTCCATAAATGATAAATAAAGTTGAAAAACCATGGCTTAGCTGAAATAACCTGACAAAGGTCCTCTGCTGTCAGCACAGCATCTACAGGATGAGATCTCACTGCTCACACTGGATGTGGGAGAAAGAGGGTCTGTCAGAAGCTCAGACCCTGTCATTCAATCAAATCCCTGCTGCAATAGTTCTGGCCATAATGACAATGTCTGAGCACAGAGCTGCATCCTGCTGCATCCTGTGTCTCAGTGTGGTGGAACCATCAGTCCCAAGAGATCAGGGCAGCTGGAGGCACCAGCATGACCAAGTTTCTCATCTGCCACTGCTCCAGCTGGCCACAAGTAGCACAGAGTGGATGTAAAACACTGTAGGTTAGATTCATAGGGCAGTCTAAAACCCCACGACATTAAGACTGGAATGTGTTTGCCATTTTCACTGGAACTGGGGAATCAGGAAGGTGCTGGTGTACAGGTTGCTCTGGGGCACCTGTGTGGCCCCAGGCACTGCATTGCTCTGTGGGACAGTCTGTACTGCAGCAACACCTCAGAGCTCTCTCCAAAACCAGATCTTTGTCTCCAAAACCAAACCAGTAGCTGGTGCTGCTTTTAATGTACATTCAGCCCTTTAAAAGTACACATTTCAGAAATGTAAGTACTGGGTAGTAAGCCCTGGGTATTGAGGGCTACTTCACTGTCTACTCAATGGCTCTCAAATATTGCTTTCTGCTTGCCCTTTAGTAATAGCTACTTTAGACAAGTCTTTTTACAACTTGCCTGATTTCTTTTTTTTAATAAGGAGACAATGCTTTCTCTGTCTCCTTCCTCAGACACCACTGCTCTCCCAGGGACCTCTCAAACACCAAGGCCAGAAACCAAGTTCAGTTATTGTAGGTTGAAGTTAATTTAAAATTGGTGACTTGTCAATTTTAGTAGTTTTAATTTCCCAACTGTCTGCTTGGGTTACACACATAAAACTTTTAAATAATATGCCTTCTCTCTCTCCCTACATAGAAAACCACTGTGTTTCCCTGTCCTCCATAGAGTATGTGACCTTTAGCTGCTCTCCCTTGCTTATCAAGTCAAGGAATCCATTCAGCTCCTCAGCTGCTCCAACTACTGACTCTCCATTCACGTCCCTCTAAAGGCCCCACCAGCTCCTTGATCAGTTTAGAGAGATTTATACTTGTGTGCCCCTTCATATCCTTCCTCCTCAGGCTTTGATTTACCATTGTGGCTTCCTTATGACTCTATAGCACTTCCTACATGTTTGTCTTTATAGCTTCTGGTTTTGCCCCTTTGAAATCACCCCCAAGTGGTGTTTCCTTAATGGCAGTGGGAAAAATTCACCCGTCAGAGAGGCCTTTGCAAGGAGCTGTGCAAACCTGAGCTCCCGAGGAATGCAAATAGCATTTTCCTCCTCATGCTGGCCCTAAGCACAGGAAGAACTTTCAACCCATATAAAACTTCCTTGGGCAGTTCTCAGACCCTTGCCTGCTTTTACATTTCCTGTGCATTCTCTGAAGAAAAGCTTTGTGCCCTCCACAAGGCATGAGGAAATACGACCTTTTTCACCTGCTTTTTCAATGCCCCCTCTCAAAGAGCCACTCCAGCCCAGCACCACTTTCTCTAGAACAGACAGTTCCACAGCTGCAAAATTTTGCTCTTGATTTTTTTTGCCCTCCTGGGTTTTGTGATCTATTCATTACACGGTTGGTGTTACTCCATTAAAAAAACATGACTAATGGGAAAACGCAAGGTTGTGCTGGAAAGGACAGTGGCTGGGGTGACCATTACCCTAAGGATCTCCACTAGGGCCTCTTGGAGTCCCAGATGAACCGATCCGGAGGAGAATGATGGATCAAAGGGAACCACAGCCCCCTCAATGCTCAGCTGCTCCTTGGTTAGACCCAAGGTTCATGTTCATGATCTTTTAACTCAGCCTTTGAAGTTACTTTCACATTCATTCTCCTGCTCCTAAATATTCCCCTCTGCAGGGATTAAAGCTGGTAGTAAAATATCTCACAAATGTTTACGATCACAATTACACCTGTTCCTAGAAGAATTTCACAGTCAATTGAGTCACATTATTCTCTTCATATTGGCCTTTCCTACCCTGGTATACAGATTTCCCAATCACACGAACCAAGAGAGAGCCCTGGCAGGTTATGAATTCAGAGTATTCTTTAAAGGGTTTTAAACTCAGATCCTCACCAAATGCAGACATGCAAGCCAGGCAGATAATGAGATGTCTTCAATCAGCTGAACTGCAAAAAAAGAGGGAATGTTTCCTGTAAACATTGCCTCTAAAGCACTGGGATGTGTATGGCCAAGAACTCAAGCCAGCTGCTATAATTTCTAGATCAATTTTACCCAAATAAAGGCATTCCTACTCTACATCGCACAGCTTTGATCCCTTAAGGAGGAATTTCAGTTACCAGTGTGAGTTCATACTGATCTGGACGCGACCAATACTCAAGCATGCAAGAGGCTGGGCAGAAAAGCAGGGGAAAATTTTAAGCTTTCTTTGGCATTTTTTCAACCTGAATTTCCCAATAGAAAAACAAAAGCTCGGCACTTATGGGTGAAATTCCCCCATGACACAGTAAGGCTTGTCTTTCAAAGAGCAGTTAAGGCAGGCACAGTCAGGCCATTTGGAATTAGACTCTATAAAATCTGGCTAGAAGCAGGAATAGGAAATGGAGACCTTGAGAGTCCCCTACTCCCATCAAAATCACCTGGAAATCCTAAGTGCTGTAAGGAGTGAAGAGAAATCCAAGGTGCTGTAAAATATTCCTGGCCAGAGTTCAATTTTCACTATGATCACTCACTGCCAATCAACTTTCAGCCCCTTTTCTCCTGGAACCTACTTCAGCTGTTAGCACCAAGCAGCAATAAAACCATATCCATGTTCACTCAGAAATCACATTGAAATGCCTTCATGCAAAGGGAAATGTTTCACATCCTACATATCAGATTTCACATGAGAACATCTTTCAGACTTCCAGCATGGAATAATTTTTCCAATAGGAAAAATAAAGGCCTATAGTAAAGGCTGATCTAACAATTACATTTGCAACGATCACTCCCCATCTTTGAATGTCCATGAAATTGTCACAGCGATACCAGTTACATCCTCCTCTAGTTCTAAGGAAAATCTCATCCACTGAGATACAGTAACTCCCAGCACAATGTTCAATAGTTACAGCTCTGTCCTGAAAGTCTAATTGCACAACACAGTAAAAAAAGATGCAACACGAGCAGTTACAAATATGTACTGCAATGTCAAACAGCTCTGCCAAAAAAACACAATGGCAGGCCTTGGTCCTGCAAAGCCCCACATGCAGTCACACTGCTTTTTCACACGTTTGGAATAGCTTTTCTAAAATCCATGCAGCTATCCATAACAGGCAGGGCCTTTTGCAGGAATAGGGGACTCCTTTACTTGTTCTACTGGTGGAAAATTAGATCTGCTCACTCCTATATAGCCTCTTTAAAACAGCGTTGAATTACCTACAAGTTACTAAAATTAGACTAACAAATAAATTACTTTGTAGCCAAGCTGATAAAATGTGACTGTTTACATATGACTTAATCCTAGAACTAAGATTAAAGATTACTTCAAACAGAGCCTTTATCCAGTATGTCATACGAAACTCTGTTTGGTTTCAGCAGAGCCGAGAATGCTTTAACAACCTTGTTAATCACGGATTAAGAATGGAAAAGATTCTGCTTGGCACCAGGTGTGCCATTAATAACAACTGGGATGCAGGGGAGCTGCAGGATGACCCAGCTCAACCGCCAAGGAGGAGCTCCAGGGCTGGAGCTGTGCCATGCCCGGAGCACAGACATGGCCAGGCGCAGCAGTTCCAGAGCTTCACAGAGCAGCCAGTGGGGACAGGAGCTCCTGAGACCTCCCTTCTCATGCCAGCTCCTTTGAAGTCCTCTAAGCCTATGGTGGATCCACTTGAAAAGTCAGCAATTACCCCTGGGAATCCAAAATTGCCTAAATCACTGGTTTCTAGCCCTAATGAAGTCCCCTGCCTTTTTGATGGTTTGTGTCTTGGATGAAACAAGGCACAAGGCTGATGTTCCTCACCTTTCCCTTGGCAAGGGCACCATGGGCATGTGTTTAAATACATGTTAAGGTCCTTGTCCATCTCTGGGAAAGCCCAGCACTCCAGAGGCACAGGCAGAGGCCAAGCACAGCCTTTTTTTGGCATAGACAATGGAGTTCCTGTCACCCTCCTCTCTGGAGCCCACAGGCACCTGGCACCAAGGCCAGGATCAGGGCCAGGCACCTGGGCACTTCTCACAGCAGCTGCCATCTGCCAGCACCTCACCTGGCCAACCCTGTCCCTTCTGCCCTCCCTCTCTCCAGGGGACTCCTCTGTAGTTCTCCACAATACTGGTACAGCCCTCTATGCCCTCCAGCTCTCCCCTCCAAGAGCATCTTTCTTCTGGGATGGGAAATCAGCCACTCTCAGGTTAGAGTGTGGTCCATGACTGACTTGCAGGCACTATCACTGAACAGATGTGAGGTGGAAATGGGCTGGAGTAGGAAGAAGGTCCAGGCCTACAGGACCCCAAGCCTCAAGTGAAGCCCTGCAAGGTCCTTTCTGCTCATCCAAGGCAGAATTCCACACCACAGGCTCTCCCAACCCCACCAAACCACACAGGGAGAAGAGAAAATCTGTTCCACATTAAAGATATCTAACAATCATTTTTAAGTACAACCACAAAGGCTTTGCCTGAGCAGCCCTTCTCATATTTACCTCCCATGCAGTCCCAAGGTCTCCCAAAATGAATCAGAGAGACTTTACACATCAGAACAGTCTGGTTGCAACAGCTGTCCCATGTATAAGGACTGGACAATGACAAGCTTTCCCACCAAAAACCCACTACAGAAACTCTGCAAGCCCATCTTTTAGGTTTTAGCTCTTGCTCTGCAGAATCCAGTCTATATGGGCAGCACACAGCACTCTGGGACGGTATCCAAGGATCTAGTTGGCATTGCCAGCCCCAGTTCACCTCCAGCACGTGAAGTCAGCACAGCCAGCCTGACTGACCACCTACAGGTGAATTATCTCCCAGCTGTTTGCTGTAGTCAAGACGGAAAATAAAGGGGGGATGGACATTTCTTTCCCAGGATCATTTTAGAAGATGCTCGTCATAAATCTCCCAAAGGTAAAAAGCAGAAGAAAAGATCTAGAATCCTCCCTTCTGCTGTGCAGTAGATAAGCTGTGATTCAGCATGAAAATCCTTCCTAGTTTTTCCTGGTTCCCATTACCGCAGTGCCCAAATATCCCATTGTGAAACAAAGTCTCCCCCAGCGAGGTGCAGTGCCAATGCACAAGAAGCATCAGGGGGTTTACAAAAGAGAAGGGCAATCCTGGTGCCTGGTATTCTGAAAACGCTGTGCAGCCAATCTTTGGAAAGCAATTCTGAAATCCCTCTCATCAAAACAGAGGCTCCTAAAATCACTTCTCATACTTTGTAATGTTGCTCAGATCTCTGCCCTGACAGTTTAGCAGTGGAATTCAAGTTTATGATCCCTACTCCACAGCCTTTACTTGCTGCAATTTACTGCATGTTAAGGCCCAGGCAATTGCAGAGAGCACGCACAGAATTCTCTTCCTGCTTATATTGCATGTGGTTTGCATTGTTTAACTTTTGTTGTATGCTCCATGCTATTAATGCCTTGTGTTTCTATAGCATCTCCCAGGTGAAGGACTCAATAGTGTAGAAAGGTAAATGCAGCTGAAGAACACAACCAAGTCTGGCAGAACCCCCACTGTGTAACTATTTTGACGATTTAAAGTTATCTTGCAAAGAGTGGTGCCTTTCTGCTCCTGCAGGAAGCCTGTGTTCCTCTGCAAATTGCTGCCAAGCTGGTGCAGGACCAGACTAGTTTATCCGTGCAGTTCCCCTGGCAGGCACTGGGTAAGTGACTCTCAGCTCTCTGCCCTTTCCACAGTGCGGGGCCAGTGCCTGCACGTACCCATTTCCTTGGGAAGCTCTGAAAAAGGGCAAAGCTTAAAAATGCACTGCTGTGCATCTAGCCCTGATCCAGCTCTTCCTCCCCTGCAGTCCCGAGGGCTTTACCAGCGTGCTACTGTCAGTACAAGGAAAAAAGGAAATTCTTCTGAAGGTGTTTGGGAGTCAGGACTAAGTGTGCTGACAATGATATTTTCTTTGCACAGAGCTGCCATGTGTTCAGGTTTTCCTGTATACTTCTTTTTTTCCTCATGCAAATCATGCATAGCAGAATTAGAAAACTTTATATATTTGCTGAAAAGGTGGAATTTTCAAAGGGAAATAGAGACAAGCAACTGCTTGTCTAGGATTCCTGGCTATCCAGCAGCCAGTTTGAGAGTAGCAGTTGCTGGACTTTTGGCATTCCTGGTTTTGTCCCATATATAAGGATCAGCTACACAACAGACACATGGCCCTGAAGATCTGAGCCTGCTCTGTGCTTCTACAACAATCCCAGTGTCTGAGATTACTCTGTGTGTGCAGATCAACTGCACAGAACACACACACACAGGATGCTTCCTGCAAATGCTGCATTCATTGTGCCAATAGACAGATTTCTGCAAGGAAGTATTTACCTCCACTTGGCTTTTAGCAAGTCTTCCTGTACCTCAGCCCGTCAGTGGGATGCTGTCATCAATCCACAAATCCTGCAAATGCCCAGGACAGATATAATTTCAGTTGACTCCAAAAGGTCACCCAAGAGCAGCACAGTAACACAACCAACTCAATCACACGCGGTATTTGTCAGACCTTGTTCCTGTGTGTTCTTCTCAAATCTGACTCTCTTCAGATTCTGATTGAGCCATCACACTTCTGCCTGTGCCCCCGGTACTCAGACATATGTTCAGCTTTGGTTAAATTTGACTTCTTGTTGTGTTATGCAACTGAGCTTTACTCAGTGTTATCTTTTGATTGACTCCTCCACTATTCCCCTCCCAACGGATTTATCTGAGGCCAATGACAGCCAGCAAATACTTACTAGAACTCTTGTCTTTGGCAGCACATGCTGGCAGTAAGTTTTTTCAGGCAGTTTGAGAAGTGGGTGTCACTTACATTAGCTCACTCTAAAATCTTGACTCACCCTTCATGCACATAATCCCTCCTGCAAATTCTAGGCCATGGATTTTAATAGAGTTTCCAAAGTAGGTGTGAGGGCCGCTGGCTGTGCTAATTTAGTTCCTATTGATTTATCTTGTCTCCTTTCATGGCAGCAAATTGTAAATGCTTCCTTTGCTTCACTCGGTGTTTGCTCCCTGTGTGACAAGTCTCTAGCATTGATGGAATGCGTTAGTGAAAAGGGCCTTGATGTCTGTTTTCAACATCACAGAGACAGAGCCATCATCTAGTGACAGTCCCACTTTGGGAGAGCTGTCTTATTCAGCCTCTACCTATTTACCCAGAGAGGAAAGCTGGGCCCTGTGACGTGAAGACTCTATAGTAAGACACAAATAAAACTCCAGAAGACATTAAATAAACCGGTCTTTAGCATTGGAGGTCAGACTTGCTGTCAGTGCTGGGGCAAAGAAGTGGAAGTCTATGGTACAGCAATGCAATAGAGGAAAACTGATGCTTCATTAGTGTGAGCAAAGGCAGCTCCATCCAGCCTTTCGTATACGTGTTTAATTAGGGCTTGATCCAGTCCTGAGCCCTGAGAAAGGCTGTGTTCCAGCTGCTTTTAGTTCTCACTCTTTGGGTACTAATTTGAGTACTAATCACATTTAGATGGAGCCATAAGTTTTCTCTTCGGTTATAATTATGATTCACATTAATGTTGGTTTTTAATGAACAAAACAAGTGACTTAATCTTTATAATTACACATTTGAAAAAAAGAAATGTTACAGATGCCTTTTGCAGTGTGTTTCCCCTGCCTCCTTCACTGGGAATCCCAGCCTGTGCCTCTGAAAGAGATATGCTGGGACTGGCATTTGCCAGCTCAAATCCACAGACTTCTGGTTGTGCCAGTTTGTGAATTACAGACCTGCTGTCTGCAAATGACTGGTTTTCAAAGCAAAGGCAGCCATCATTTCAAAGGCTGAGAAAGAAATATATAATAAATCAGTGTATGTGGATTTTATTTATAAAGATCTAATTAAATTTCATTCTGTGATTCCAATATGCTGTTTACACACACAGTGTATATTTTTTCTTCCTCTTTTTGGCCATGAACATAAGCAATATACCATATAATTCTCTTCCTCCATAATGTGCCTGGATTTTATGCTGGTAAAGTAACATCTTAGCCTATTGTAGCTTGTTACAGTCCACTATAGAATTTTTATAGTATGTTGTAGTCTGGTTTGGAGACCATCCAACCAAGCAGTCTGCTTCCTTTCAAAAAATAACATAAAATACAGCATTTTTCATAATGTGTATAAAGCCATGCAGAAATCCAAGCATGGAAAATAAACAGAGCATTGCCAACACTAAGCACTTAGCAGTCCTGTCCTAGGCCACAAAATCACAAGTTTGCCTTACAAATCTTGAGATTTCAAAGAAACGTAATTTTGGGTTTCCTCTATTTGCCCTTCTTCCTTTTAAAACTTTTTGGTTGTTTTTAAGCTGTTCTGTACAATCACAAAAGTTGTCAATTTACCTTCAGCTTTAAAGAATGCTGAAACTATCATATAATTACAGGATATGAGGAACCAGAGATTTGAAAAACAATTGTAACAAAATCTATGGTAAAACTGCAAAAGTTGGTGCCACTGCAGGCTGAAATCCATACCTGGCACAGAAATGACACATCCTCATCCCTTTTAACCCTCTCTAGGATGCTCAGAAAACTAAGCAGGAGCTAAGACTGCCCTAAACACATGCAGCAGTTGCTTGTCTCTACTTTGCTTTGAAAACTCCATATTTTCAGCTATTTGACAGGTTTTCTGCTACCAAACCAAACAAGATTCCAGGTTGGAAAGGGTATTTCAAAATAATATGAAATGTCTAGTTCAACCTAAAATATAATTTCCTTTAGCAGAGTTTTGAATATTTTTTCCCCCAGAAAACACCGAAAAGACGGCATTATTGATCAATCCACAGCAGGCACTGCTTCCCCCTGGTTGTTCTGCACAACTCTTAGTCAGGAAGGTGCTGTTCTCACTGCTCTTGTGATATAGATCCATGTGTTGGTTCAGCTTCCATGGAGAGACATCCATGTCCTTCCTTAAGGACGGGCAACAGTCTGGTGTCACTGAGTGCTTGACCAAACCCACAAGTGGCTGGGGCTCACCCAGGAATCAGAACTACATAAAGGGATCTGGTGCTGTTGTGGTTTTATACACAAGGGTCACACAGAGTTCCCACACCTCTACAGGACATTTCTTCATTACTGTGCTTGTTAAAGGGTGAAAGAGGCACCATACCCTGTGCAGTGGCACAGAAGTGGCTCCTGCAGAACCCCACCTTGGGAAGGGCTGGGCTGCATTCCCATCCTCCACCTGCACCCAGATCCTTAAAGTTCACAAGATGGGCCTGCTCGGACTTCCCTGGTAAAACAAAAGCATTTCATTGTAGTCAGCAGGGCCAGACAAACAAGCATGAAATGACAGGCCATCTGTCTTCTGCAGCTGAGCCTCAGGCAGGAATCAAAGGCCTTGCAGTAACAACTCGGGTGCCAAGTACCACTCCTTGGCTCTGCCCTATGCCTGGAGTCAGCACCAAATCCCAAGCAGAGCAGGGCTCACTGCTCACTGCTCCAGGCTGTTCTGTTTCCTGAGACACGCATGATCTGCTCAGAAGTGGCCTTGGTGAGCCAAAGCATCCAAAACACAGTTGCAGACTGGGGAGCTGGGAACCAATTTTACCATCCAGGGCCAAATGCTCAAGGCTCAGTCGTGTAAATGATGTGCACAAGGAGCTCTTCCTCACACGAGCAGCCCCACAGCTCAGGCAGGAGTGCCTTGCTCCATGCACAGATCCATTTACAGATGATTTGTTCTGAAGTACATTAATTAGAGGGCATCTTTCACTGCGGCATTGGTTGCCAGTAGAAGGACTGTGAGCAGCAGATCTATTCTCAGTGTTGACATGTAAGGGTAGCATCACTTCAGCAGTGATAGGAAGGTGTTGAAGGGATAAAGCCCACCCCCCCCAGTAACTCCAGCCCTGGATACAGCAGGCCATGAGCCAGCCAGGCACTGATTTGCTCTGTTCCACAGCCCCAGCATCAACACTAAGCAAGTGCCTGTGGGATTGCAAAAACCTCACTCTGTGCTTGGCATGTTCATAAGGTAAAAGGCAAAGCTTATGTGAAAGCTAATGAACAAAAAGCAGTTGGGGAAAGACGCAGGCTCAGATCCATTTTAGATGCCCAGTTTGATGCCTTAGGTTTTAACTTTTATATTTTTCAAATCCTGTAGTGCTTAGTGTGTAACTCTGAAGTTTCTTGTGGCCTGTTAATTTCTGCTCTCTTGTGCTAGGTAGACATAACAAAGTCTCTCCAGCCTGCTCTCCAGGGACACCCAGACTGTCCTAGGCCCAAAAACTATAAACCAAAGAGCCTCTAAGGGGGGCAAGAGGAGGGGAACTTACATCATTAAACTGAAGCTTTAATTGGAAAATTAACCCTGATATGCAAATGAACCAAACCTATAAAAGTGTGAAGAATTCGTGACCTGTCATCCATCTTGGGGTCCATCTTGGCAATAGCCTCTGGCTCCCCAGGGGGTACCTTTGAAGGTCTTTCAAATAAATACCTACCTTTATTCCCTTACTCCTGTCTAGTCTCTGCCGGCTAACGCATCAAGTTCCTACTGAAAAATCACCTGGAGTTTGAAGGATACAAACTGAACTGCAAACTCAGGGCCTCACTGCTGCTGTGGAGTGGCTCACATTGGCCTCCCAGAGATCACACAGAGGGGGCAGAAATGCAGGGAAAATCAGGCCTGCTCTGTCACCCTCTCCATCAAAGTGCACAGGTGTGAGCCAGACAGGTTCACCTTGGTGAGACAAAGGCAGGGTTGGAATGTAGCAGCATTAATGGCCCAGCTCCCATGTCCACAGCCATCACAAGAGACCTCCTTGGTCCCATGGGACATTGTGCCCTGTTCCCATCAGCCTTTTGCTGACAAAGGCCTTTTGCTCCAGGAGAAGAAAAGAAATAAAAAAGTAGCATGGTTCTCTGTGAAATTCCATTGTTCCTTAAATGTCCCCTTACATCTACCTCAGGCCACGCTGTGAGTCAGTTTGACACATACAAGGGCTGTTTTGCAAGGCAGAGTTATGTGTGCCCAGATGTGATCAATAACACAGAGCAAATAACCCTCTCCAACAACTACCCAGTTCCAGCAAGGGCAAATGTCACTCCTGTGCCAGTGGCAAGCCCACAAGCCTTCACATCCACAAAGGGCAGGGTCCTCAGAGATCACAGGACTGGTGAGAAAAGGGCCTTGTGAATGTCATCCTAATGCCACGTCCCCTAGCAGTGAGGGTCCTATGCAGGAATGATTTTTGTCCTGGAAAATGAATCAAATTCTGCCCAACTTTTAGGCCAAAGCAGCTCCCATGTCCACAGTGAGCTGTGAAGCTCCAGGAGTTGTCCTAATATCTACCTGTGCTCACAGGGCACTCACGAAGTCATGACATTAATTTGTACATGGTCACTAAATAGCATGAGAAGGTTGTGGGTCTGCTGGCACAGCCTGAGCTCACATATAGGATGGAGAGTGGATAAGAGAACAGACTGGGGTCGATATGAAGTGAATAACTGTTCAGGAATGTCTTTCTGAAATAGCCCCTGAACTCTGTGAAGACTTTGCAAGCAGCACTGTAAACAGCTTTCTACTAGGTTTTGGCCCTCAGCTTGTAAGGGCAAACCCACAATTAAAACAAGCTGCAAAACCAGGGAAAATAGCAGCACAGAGTGCCACAAATCCCCTGAGAAGAGAAATTCTTCATCCAGTGTCCGGGCAAACACTCAGTGCAGATGTAATGGCAGAGGTTTCTGTAGCCTCTTCTGCAAGGTTTCCCCCTGGGTGTCCCAGCACAGGAGGGCAGCTCTCCGTGGGAGCCAGTCACAGGGCAGGCTGGGACAGCCTCCAGATCTGCCCTGGGGACAGGCAGGAAGGTGCCTTCCAGATCAACACTTGTTTCTACAAACTCCTCCTGTGCTGCATGAGCCATGCCCAGGTCCCCACTGAGAGTGGGTGTCTTCAGGCCAGGGCTCAGATCTGAATGGGGCAGATGAGACAAGATGTTCAACTTGTATCCTTGTAACCTCTGCTCTAAACAAAGGGGTAAAGCCATTAAGTAAGACAAAAGCAAATAAAAAATCTGGATGGTGAAAGAGCCCATGTGTGTGGAAAACATGGTATTGACCCAATAGGGCAGGGAGCAAAAATTGCTGCTAAGAATCATAGCTTAGGACAGCATGGATTGTTCTGAACCTTAGCAATGTATCTAGACTCCTGTGTCACAAAATCTCCTTTTCTCAAGGCAGCACCCAGCAATCTGAGCAGCAGGTTGTCTAGTGGCACCGGGTGTGAGGATGGCAGGAGTAAACCCTCCCTGTGGAGGAGCCAAATGCTCCAGGAGCACTTATCCATAGCAGAAGGTGAGCTACAGCACTCTCCACAAAGAGCTCTCTTGCTAATTGAGCAAGCCAAGGCTTTTCTGGAAGGAAAACAAATATATTTGCAGACAGGCTAAAACAATAAAGGAAAATTTAAAAGGCTGAACAAAGGGACTGGAAAGTCAGTGACAGAAGTTAAAATCTCAGTAGTAGCTGCCTGTAAGTGGGCAGTGGCAGCTGTGCACCAGCCAGGACTCGCTGCCTCCTCCTCACCTGCCCTGCCAGGGAAAGAGGAGGTGCAGCACGAGGCTCCAGAAATTCAAAAGATGCTTTATACAGCACTAAATTATCAAAGCCAGAATCTGCATCTAGCATTCAAAAAAAGGAGCAGCGCTGAAGCCATGCAGTCTCCTTGGGGAGGAGCCAAACGCCAGGGAAAGACGGAGCTGTCGGGGTCTGAGCCGAGAGGAGACGCATGAGGGGGACCTGGGGACAACAGGAAGTGGCTGCTAAGGCACCCATGAGCAAGCAGGGAGTGGGGAGCCCTGTCCCGCCCCTGGGAAGCAGGAAAGATTAGACAGCTTCATTATAGACCTTTTCCAAACAGAAGGATAAAGACTTTATTCCTCCTATGGTTCAACTATCTGAATCAGCTGTAAGGCTGCAGACCTACAGGATGGGAATGTAAAATCCTGAATCCCTTGTGAGACCTTTTTGTCACCTTGAGGCAATGGCTGGTGATGGGAGCATTGAAGACGGACACTCAGCAGGGAATTCCCAGTGCTCCATTGTGCTTTGATATCCAAACCTGCAGAATGAAGGAATTAGTCACCAAGAATATGGCACAGCAAAACACATTTTTCCAGAAGAGATCTGTCTGCAAGTGGCCATTTTCTCCAACACAAATCACAAGCCTTTGGCAGATATTTAAGGATGATTATACTGAGATCTTTAGCTTCTAGGAAAATTAGGATGTGTCTAAATTCATTTCTATTTCCTGCTTCTAAGCCTAACTGTAAAGATGTGCTTCTATCCCTGCATTGCCTTTAATGGCACAAGAGAGGGGTTTCCTCACAGCATTCACAGACAAAACCCTCCAGAGCACCATTAATGGAGCTGCTTTCCATGGCTTTGGAGAAGCTGGAGGGAGGTGGGTGCCTGGCCTCTGTGAGTGGAGTGAGCAGCCCCAGAACGCTTGCCTCTAGAAGCAATTACTTAATGCAGGAACCTGCCTAAATCCTGGTCTAACTGCTAAAGTGATGTTAATTATTGTGTTGATATTCTGTTCTCCCTGATTATCGCAGTTGGAACTGCTGCCTGTTCCATTGCTGCCTGTTCTCTTCCATTGCCGTAGAACTGTTCAAGATGCTTCAGCTAAGGCAGAGGTTGGTGTGATTAATCCAGACTGTCTCTTTTCACACACTGTGGGGCACATTTGTGGGGGTAAAATCCAGAGTCATTCCTTTGGTGTGATACATTTCATAGGTACAACTGAAAACTACTGGCTTATTTCAACAGGAAAAAATGAATTCTGGATTTACAGCAATGAGACTAAAAGGAAAGTTAGAATTTGCCTATCTTTGACAATTAATTGGGAGGAATACAAGGTGTGAATTTAAAGCACAGTAGTTATTACAGAATTGTTCCTCAAAGATACTCTATGTTCTGGAATAAAATAGTAGGATTTAGGAATGAGTGTTTCAGAGTAGTATTGTGCTATTTTGGAACTCTGCAGTAATGAGCCTAGCAGTGAAGATTTAGCAAGATGGCCATTTTATGCTTAATCTTCTGGGCATCAGAGAAACTCCCATCTTATTTTTTCAAATCCAGTTGACCCTCTCTCCTGAACAGAGCTTTGTTTATAAATGCAGTGGGAAATTCTGCAGGGCTTCCTTTCAGCATTAGCTTTTATTGCTAAACTCTTGATTTATTTAAAGTGGAAAAAAATAATCACACAGCAAAGAAAACCAAGCATTTGTAGGACTATGGCAATGTTTTCCATACATGCTTTCTCCATGAGTCAGGGTCCATCCTGTGCACTGACACATCCTGCAGGCTTGCTCCGACTCGTGGGGCAAAGCCATGGGTGTGCACAGCACAGGGAGACACTCAGAGAAAACAGAAAAAAGAAAGAGGGAAAACTCTGCATCCCAGGAACTGCCATAGGACACACTGTTCCCCAGGCATTTTTCCCCAGGATATCAGTGTGCTGGCTGCTCACTTTGCTCCACACTATAAAAACTGTGGAGGTGCTAGAAAGCAGCTCCGTGGTGATGGGCTCAGGACATTTGGAGGAGCTCTGACAGCCCTGAGAGGCTGCGGTTACAATAAATATCCCTGTGCATCTCACAGCTTCTGCTAAAACTGGGAAACTCAGGCTTGTCTAAGCCTGAGGAGGGATTCCAACTGAGGTTGTGCATTCAGAGCACATGGCTGTTCCCACAAAACACCACACCTGGACACATTTATCCTGGAATAAAATGTGACTTGATACTACCCACTTTACCCCCTTGGAGAGTTCAGTTGCACTGGCTTTAAAAGCCGATTAGGATAACACAGAACAACGCTCTATTTATTCCACAATGAGTTGTGCAGGAATACAGATGATGGAATGAGTCCATCCCTAAAATTAAACCTAGAAAAGCACACATGGAATTGCATATATTAATAACCAGTATGTATCATTTCAGTGCTCAGACGACCAAATGGCCTCCTGATTTGGACAACTCAGGTGACTATCTGTCAGCAAGGTTTCCTCCCCCAAAATATTGTTATCTAATCTGAAAGCTAGGCAGATATTTCAGTGGCTTGGACTGTGATTTATAGCACGGTGTATCAGTCCAAAGCTCCTGAATGATCTTAATTAAACTCTGAGGGTGAAAAATTAATCACCATATTTATTTTATTATGCATGACCAGTAAAAAAATTACTTCAAATATACATAATGTCTAACAGAAAATTATTTAGTAAGTCACATTGAGACTCAGATTATTACTAATTATTTAACTTGTCCTTTTATCATTGGGGAGGAACAGGCAACATTTTGGCACCAAGTTTCTGGACAGTGAAAGGGAAAGGGCTGCTTTGGTATTTCTACCTTCTTCCACAGGTGGCCAGGCTCCGTACCTGCTTCAGTCCACTGCAATAATGCCCAGTGCCTGCTCCTCTCCCCAGAAACATGTCTTTATCAGCACTGTGTCTCCAAAAATACTTTTCCCAGCAATATATAAAATCCACTGTATGCTACTAATTAATCTCCAAGCCATCCCTGCATGGAAATGATTTGTTCTTGGTGCTGAGCAGGACTATGTGCAGATTTCTCAAACAAGTAGAACATGATGGGACAGGAGCTCCCCTGAAGATCCCTGCCCGGCAGGTGCTCCCGAACAAGCCTCACTTTGTGTCACCATCACGTGCACAGGACTCAACTTTACCATTGCCATCCGCTCCCTTTGGGATGTCTCTGACACAAACTCTGCCTGGGACTGATGGATGAAGCTGCTTTCACCCCTTGGGTCCCTCCAAGGCCCCTGGGTGACAAACTGAGTGAGCCTCAAAGCAGCAGGTTGGTATCAGCCAAGCCCCTACCCTGCTGCTGGGGTGACAACCTCTCTCCACTCTCTGTGTGTTGTCTTGACTACTCTCTGAAGGGAAAGTTATCCAGGACATCCCACAGATCTCTGAGACCTCCTCAACTCTTTGCAGCATCTGAGTTACTGAAAAACCTGGCTCTTCCTCCAAGGAGATGAACAAACTCCTCCTTGAGGTCCTGTCTGCGCCTAAGAGAAGTCAGGGAGAGACACAGCCATGGAAGGTCTTCTCAGAAACCTCCCCCAGTCCTTCCCCCACGCTCCATCCACAGTTTCTTCCCAAGACACTCCCTGGATGGCTCTGCCAGGAGCAGGCAGTCTGCTGAGCTGGCCACCTGCATGCAGTGGGGGCCATAAATCACAGTGCAGAACATGCCATGGCACGCACTGAGAAGGGGAGAACATATTGACAGGGGTGTCCACATATCAATGCATCAACCCCAAAGAGAGCCCCCAAGGTAAAGACAACCTGCTTTATCAAATTATCACCTTAAGGAGCCAAGATTGCAAATAATAGACAATTGTGTGGGCTAATGGCTTGGTATGTAACCAGGTAAAATAGAATATGGGCTGGCATGAACTCTACAAAACACAGTAGACTATTTACACTGATATTCCTTAAGAATACCAATAAGTAATGTTGAAATTGAGAAAGTATCCCAAAAATCAGCTTCACAAGAAAGTCAAGGAGCACCTGGCAAACTATTATGTGCTGCATTGCATTTGCAAGCTAATCTGGAAAATTATTACACCATGAGAGTCCCTACTATGAGTTTCATCATCTGCAAGAAATCATTGGCCCATGATAATATCAGCCAGAGATCAGCCTGGATGCTCCTTTGTAGCCCTGCTGAAGTGGCTCCCAGACCTTGTGGTGTAACATTGCTCTTCACTCCTGACACTGAGGAACCAGTGTGCTGTGCCACCCTGAGCTCCACTGACATACACAGCAGACACCCCCAACTCTCAGAAAAGGAAACTGAGGCAGAGATCAAGTCACAAAAGAGGTCAGAGATCATGTACAGGGACAGTAGCTTGGAGATTCCAGATTTTCTGGCCATCTACAACCTCACCACAGGATCACCACACAGAGGAAGTTTCATTTACAAGTGCTATTCCTACTGGTCTCTAAGTCACCAAGGTGACAGCATGTCCTGCCACTGCCAGAGCCACCCTGCCAACCTCCTCTGCAGCACTTCCAGGCTTTGCTAAGTAGAACGGGAAGTGGGAGTGTAACACCATGGAGTAACTTAGACACAATTAAACCCCCTCATTTGGTAACCCCAAAAGATACGCCCCACCTCACAACATGTGTGCCTATGCCAAAGTGCCACTGGATGAAGACTCAGTGGATGCCAAGGCTGCACTGGACCTGTCCCAGAGGAGGGATGTTGTTAGTCAGCGCAGTATATATTTATACATCAGTCTTCAGGGAACAGCAATGCTCACTTGTCCTCAGATCTTTGTATGCCTGGGGAGAGGTTTCCAGTTACACAAATTTATTGCAGAGTGACACTCAGAGATCTGATTTCTTGAGAGAGAGAATGAAGTCCAGGACTTTCTGGCAAGGAGCAGAAATGTCAGTGTGACAAGCTGATCGCTTACTATACCATAACTTAATACATCCTGTGCATGTTTGGGAGGATGTTTTTGATGAACTGGCAACCCAAATTAGCAAGGAATTTTTAGCATGTGCCTGGTCTTCTCATACTTCAGGTATCAAGATTCACCTTGAATAGGAAGATCATTCCCTGAACTTGCCATGCTAGAGCAAATGACTCCATTTGCTCTAGCATGGCAATTTATGACTCCAAGGTGCTTTGAGGGATGAGTGGAGAGGGGAATGTCCACAATTATTCAGGGAAAGCAGATGCTATCAGACAAGGCTGTACCACTGGCTCCTCTGAGCAGGGCAGCAGAGACAGCTCCCAGCATTGCCTCTTGGTGACCTGGACAAAAAATGGACAGCAATATCCTATTTTCCAAACAGAAGAGGACAGTTTGGGAGTGATTTGGAATGCTGCCTGATCCCAGACAGTTAACTAAGTCCCTTTTTTGTAAATCCATGTAAGAGAAGGAAGCCAGGTTGATGATGTTTTGCTTCCAGCGAAACCAAGGACTCTGCAGGAGCATTGCAATAATGGAATTAAATACTGCAATGGTGGACTTAAATATTTCAGTGGTGGATCACAGGGGGAAGAAGCAGGGTGGCTGACAGGAGTGTGGGCAGTATATAATTCAAACTGCAGAGGAGGAGGACAGGTTTAGGCCTACAGCTTTATCTCACTGCAGTCAGATCCTGTTTACTACACTGACAAACACAACAGCTCGAGAAGTGAAACTGTTTACTTGTAGTAAACTGCTGATGCTCACAGCTTTTGCTCCATGTGCCTCTCGTGTTGCTTTCCCATCCTTCCAAATATAGCCTTCTGTGGCAGGCAAGATCTGGAAGGCTTTTAAGCAGGAGTCTCTTCCCAAAGGGCACTGTGCAGTACAGTTTGGCCTTTACATATCACTGGCACTCAGGATATAGAAAGAAATTATCTTTCTGGAGAATAGACAGGAATCCATACAAACTCAGAAACAGGGAGATTAATTGCTAGGAAGAATATTGCCAAATCTGTACTCCATGCGCAGTGCATGCTTGTGCAGGGTGTTTATGTGTGCCTGTGTGTGTATCTTTACAGAGTAGGCTGAGTAGGTGTATGTGCATAAAATCTGCCCAGAATTTCACAACTTAAGCTAACTGGGTGGAGGGCAAAGAAGGCTGTGGGCAGGGAACAGAAGGATGTATCCATTTCTTCTATGAACTGGATGAATTATTAGTCCAGGGAATTCCCACTGATGTGCCTGCCCAACCCATGAATTCAGCTCCTGATCCTTGTGGTAGTCATGGAAAGTCCAAAAACATCCCTTCCTCTTTCTCCTCCCTATGCTAGCTGGATTCAGATCTAGAGCTTCTATAGAAAAGGAAGCAAAAGAATTTCCAAGATCCAGAAAGAGTAGGGACCTGAAGACATAAAAGGATGGATGTGACATTAAAACCACCCAGCAATTTACCCTTTTCTGGGTTCAGAAAAGGTACCCAGGTACTGCCAGGGCCCATGAGGCTGCCCATGGACTGAATATGCTTTGAGAAAAGCAGCTGAACCAGGAGACATCGAGGTCACAATAAAAGGTCCACCCTGGTCCTTTATTTCTTCTGTTGGTAATATTGTAAACAGCCTCACTAAGTTATAAAGTGGAAAAATGCCCAAGGCATCCTAGTGATGAACTACATTGCTGTAGGTGGTAACTAAACTGTAAATAAAGCTGTAACTCTTTGGACTTAGCCCACAACAATGTTTTTTCCTCACATTTTCAGGAAATTCAGGCTTGATACAGAGCAGGGAGAACACACTGACCCTAAAACCTCCCAGGGCAGACTGACATGGAAGACCAAGTTGATTCCAGGAACACAAGTAACTGACTTCTCCATTTTAGAAAAAGTTATTTGTGCTCTGTGAAGCTCCAGTGTATAAAATGTATATGAGCAGATATGTAAAAAAAAAAAAAAAAAAAAAAAAAGGAAAACCAACCAAAAAACCAAGCAAAGTCTTTGACATCAGCTGAAAAAAGCACGTAAGATGACAGCCCTCTGGGCCTAGGGCTTTTAATTGCTCTCCATATGCTGCAGATGAGTTGGTTTTGTTTAGGAGTTGGCTCCTGAGCCCACACCTCCCAGATTACTGGGTTCTCCAGGAACCTTCCAAACACCAAAAGCTTTTACAGGGAAAGCACCAAATCACCTACTTTGCAAGGGAGAGCTGAGGATAATGGGACTGATATAAAGCTGGATCTACTTTGCTGCTCTCACTGACAATCTGGGCTTTCTTGTGACAAACCTTTGTCTTGTTTTATTTCCCAAAGCAGTACTGTCAGGCCAGCCCAGCTGGTGGGCAAAGCCGAGCCTGGGCCCTTACCTGGGGAAGGGACAGTGAAAGTCACAGCTGCACTCAAAAGTCAGGTAACAGAAAGAGGTCCTGAGCTTAGGAAAGAATTTGCTTTTGAGTTTTAAACAACAACAATGTTAGTATGGATACCATTTTGGCATTTCTAAGAGCTAGCAGAAACCCCTGTGAATAATGAGGTTTGAAATGATGATTCCTGAAATGAGCCATTTTTCTCTGGTCCATATTGCAAATCCATACTTCTCTAGCCTGTGCCACACAGCAGAGCAGTGCAGTGCCATGGGACAAGTTACCAGATGTCCTGCTGACCATGAACATTCCTATGTTCTATGTGAGCAAACCCCTCAGCAGAATGCCAGCAGTACAGAAACCTGCACCTGAAAGACATACAGGTGTTTAGATCTCCTAATCTGAGCTCCAAATCTCACTCAGAGCCATCTTTGGTTCCTTGTGCCTCTTTTGATCTAATCCTTGTCCTGACTTGCATTGGTGATATTGCCACTGGCAACAGGCAAAGTCAGGAATGTAAGAACAAAAGAATATAGAATAGAGAGAGACCATCCAGGCCATAAAGCCCAATGTCATGAAAAACTCATGAGCCTGGAAACTCACCTGAATCTCTTACTTTGTCAAATAAAAGTTTTTACATCACCCTGTAAACAAACTGGTACCGATACTTTCATTTTGGTCTGTGAAACTCCATTTGGGTGGTATTTTACGTCAGGAAAAGAAATTCATATCAATGACATCAAAATTATTTCGCTTATTTTCATTTTTCAGATTAACAGGAAACTATGTTATTGCTAAAGAATTAGTTGACTGGGTTGATGCTGATTTAAGCTGGTGAGTATTGGAGTAGCTGACATCACAAAGCCAAGCTTGAGATAATCTATTCTGCTCCTGAGAGCTCCACTGATTTCCCTGGCCTCGCACAATGGCCCAGCTTGGGTGGATCAGTCACACTCCAGACATTACAAGTGGAGAGACAGCACTTAACTGCCCTGCACATGTCTGCTCATCAGGCCAGCAAACAACAGAAATTCTGGCACTGATTGTCCAAGGGAAGATGAAATAAGAAAGGACCTACTCTCTCTGATCACTGTGAGACTCAAGGTGTTATAGAGACAGATACCAGACATAGATACCAGTAAAGCTGACAGAAAAAGCAACACCTGGTACTACTTACTGGGAATCCTGTTTTTTTCAGTAGCATCACACATAAAATCCCATCAAAATTTAAAGCAGAAGTCCCACTGTCTGGCCTAAGGATCAGGCCCATTATATATTGTAAAAAGTTAGATCAGCAGCTTGCAAAGTCTCTAAAGGGTTTTTATGAGGCTGCCAAATTAATTCAGAAGCAAATAGATTATTTCTCAGGAGGTGAAAAGCAGGAATTATTTAAAAGCTGCCTTTAGGCAAACTACCAGGGAATAAGAAAAATGTAACCACTGGTTATGTCAGATTTCACTTTCCAGATCAAATTCATTGTGTCAGCTCCTTTTCTGTGTTGTGATTCTTTAAAGATGTAACAAGAGCTCTGTGTGCATAGGAAAATAAGGGGCTTCACCAAGCAATGCAGCATCTTACTGTACTTTTCCCTACCTGATAAATATCTTCCAAATGGGAGTCTGTGAGGGAGGGCAAGAAACCAAAAGACAGAGGTACTTTCCCCTCTTCTCCAGGTTGCCTCTTCAAGGGACAGGAGAGCTTTTCACACATTGAATTGTGCAATGCAAGGGATATTATGGATCAATTATTTAAGTGTTGCATGACTGTAACCCCTTTATATTAACTTCTGCATAAATAATAAAGGAATTCTTATCCAGAGGCCTTGTCTTCTAAATATGTAAATATAGGTTTGAGGGGATAGCAGAGCTGCAGATAAAGTCCCACAGCAGGTCAGGGACAGGGCTAGGACTAGCCACAGTCCCCTGTTTTTCCCTGCCAGCACAGGCTGCCTCCAGATTTGCAGTTGCTGTAGTTCGGCACAGATCTGCTGAGGCAACTGAAACTACACCTGCCCACACCAGGTGTGGCTTTGGCAACTGTTTTTAGGAATTATGGCTGGAACACCAGAAGACCAAAAAGGCACCAAATACCCAAGTGCTATGGGATGTCAATAAACTCAGCTTCCATTATCCCCTCTGAAACAACCCAGCTGAGATCACACCTCCAGTGTGAGGCCAAACTCAGCTTTGTGGCAATCCCAGGCCTGTGGACGGGCAGGATGGAGGATTGGCAAGCACAGCATAGCCTGGATGAATCCTGCTGGAATCAGTGGAGGTGCTGCGGCTGAGGGAAGGAGGTGGCTGCCCAGGGTATCCCCCAAAAAGCTGCTGCATGTTAACTCCAACAGCTGCACAAACAAAACACAATTTCAGGCATGAAGAAGCCAGATGACCAACCAGAGAAAAAGCATCTGGACAAAAGTCTTTTCTACTTTGCAATATTTTTCCTGCTTTGCCGCAGTAGTGATGCAGAGGCTCTCCAAAACTGATTCTCTCCGCGTTGCCTGGAGGACGTGGGAATCATTCCTGTGCAACAGGATGAGCAAAGACCTCTGCATTATTCACTCCCACTACACTGTCAGCCTTGTTGGTTCTCTGCACACACAGTATGGATTTCACCCACAGCAATCAAAGCCCAGCTTCTGGAAGCCCGTAGGCTGGAATAAGGTGTGTCTTTGCAGCAGCTCCTGGCTCCACTGCTGCTCCCTGGCCATGGTCTGCCTTTACAGGGAAGCTGCTGCTTAGCTGGTTTTCCTTTTGGGGTAGGGGGTGTTACATGGGAATTTTGAAGACCCTCAAATATTCAAACTTGGGCTTAGCCAGTGAGATTCAGAAAGCATCAATGTCTGAGAAGGCTGGCTCACCCTCCTATTTTTCTGGGATGCCCTCCAGGTACCTGAGGACTGTAAAGCAGAGAAAAGAGGAGAGTCAATAATTCACACTTTTACAGGACCGAATTCAGATAAGCCTGTGCAAACCAAGCCAGCCACGCTCTCTGCTGGGGCTTAGATGCTTCAGTCCTTAAATATTTTGTCTGATGGCTCCTTTGAATTCTAAAGGCAAATGAAGAAGCTTGCTGTTTTAAGAGATTTTGTAAATTTCCTTCCTTTAATTTTCCTCATGTACTCTGCCTGGGTGTGTTCCCATTACAACTAGGAAAGACCTGAAGATCTTGTTTCCAGGTTCTTCAGTGTGGGGCAGATATTTGAATTCAAGTCATAAGAATGTGAACACAAAAGAACAAATGTTGAAGAATTTCCTCACTCACCAACTTTCCCTAGTCCTGACTTAGATCTTGGTGACTCTACTGGTCATTTCTATATTTTTTCACAACTACAGAGCCAAAACCATATTTGATGTGAATGTGCTGAAAAGGAGACATTTACATTTCTTCAAAGAGTTGTCTTTATTTGAATACAGTTGCTGTTTGGGTCTTAGATAGCCTTGAATAAAATAAAAGACTGATCTAACACCTGTGGAGTCAATAGGAATAATTTCTGACTACGGTGGGGTTTTGATCTCAAGTCTGTACAGCAAAGCAGGAACTGTGGCAATAAAAGTGAGAGCTACACTTCAGTCAGAAATGGCCAGCAACAAAGGACTAAATCCTGTTGTGCAATTCACTGACCTCTCAAGAATATCTAAGAGACAAAATTCCTTTGCAAATATCACATAGGTGAAGTGCTGTGCAGAACAGGGCAAGTCACTTTTTATGTGTCCCAGGAAGTCTGGGGTGGGATGGGGAGACAGAGGAATAAAGAACATCATTGGGCCAGGCAGCTTCCAGTTCTTCTCTTTTCAAAAGAAAACAGAGGGGAAAAAAAGAACAAAAAAGGGGGGGGGGGAAGGAACAAACCTTTGTCTGCTGAGAGGAGACCCTCATTTAGTTATTATTGTGGGAGCCTTGCAGTAGTCTAAAGGAGATTCAGATGAGGACATCTACTTACAACTATTTTCTAGCCTTTGTACTATTCACAGCAAACTAATGCAAGCAAGGACTAATTTCTATTAGTCAAGAAAGTGTTTATGTTGGCAGAAAATGTATCTTCAAAGCCTCATAATGCAGCATTACAAAAGACAACAGTAAGTTACCCAAACTGGAGATCAAGCCTGTTTACTTTGATGAAAGAAATAGTCTAAGGCACCAAAGGGTGCAGCAACAGCTGACAGGCCAAACACTGAGTCCAATCCTGCAAATGCTTCCTCTTCTGAGGCCAAAAATCTAAATAGCACAAATGATGGGAATATGCACAGCAGCTCTGTTATTTCTAGCTGTAGTTAGGAATAAAACCAATCAGGCCATTTGTCAAGGTGCAGCCATGCAAAACACAGTGGCTTTATCTTAAATGACACAGATAAGAAACATTTCCATTGAAGATTTTGGTTGCTTTAGCCACATACTGGCAGTCACACTTGCTAAGCAGAAAATGGTTGGGTTTTAATAAGCTCTCTTGGGACTGCTGGACAGCAGGAACACTTCAAGACAGTTTATTACTATTTTCTCACTCTCAGTCTCCCTTGGGTGACTTCTGGATTATCCATGCCAGGACAGAGACACTTGGGCTGCCTCCAGGCAGGACAGCTCGCTTCAGCAGAGCCTCTTCCTTTGTGTGAATGTGACCGTGCTGCTCTCAGCAGGCAGCCAGAGCGTCTCTGTCCCACATTCCTGACACTGGGACACCACTCCCATGCCGGGATGTGCACGGCACAGACATCCAGGCACGTTGCACAGAGCCAGCTTGAATAGGAATTGCCGGCACCGAGCCAGAGCTAATAAGGCTGGCGAGACCTGAGCTGACTCCTGCAGTCATGAGTGCAGGGAGCCAGGTCAGGAGCAGCGCTGTACCCTCGCCTGGAGCCAGGAGTGCTGGGAAACAGGGCACAAAGAGGAGCTTAGATCCAGCCGAGTTTATCAGCACCAGCTACCCTTCTGCCATGCAGACCTGCCTGGGTATTTTAGATTACTCTTCCCAGTGCTCATATCATCTAATTTCTCTCTTTACCTGAATCATCCTGGCTTCTAGCATGCAATGGTGAGCTGAGAGTGTTAGAAATCAATTGACAACAAAATTAAAACACTCCAGTGAGTTACAGCCAATCTGCAGTGCAAGTTTTCAGCCAGATGGTCAGGCTATCACAACCTAGTCTGAGCTCCTGATTAATGTGGGTCACAGAACTTCCTGCAGCCTGTTGTCAGGTTTAGCTCCAAGCATTATTACTAAACACAGCAACAGCGTGGTTCTCCGTCACACCTGTGGTGGCTTGAGCAGGGCAGTAGAGCAGGATGGGTCTTTTTAGGTAGACAGCATCAGATAGGTGCAGGAGGCTCCAGAGCATTGGCAGGTGCTGGGAGCTGTAGAAGGCTCTGAGAGCTGGGGCTGGGCTCCTGCAGCTCCTGTTGGCAGGGGCAGGAGTCACAGAGTCCTGCCCCGAGTTGTAATGAAATCAAGTGGAGTTTTGCTTAAGTAAGGACTGAGTTAGTCATGAGTCAGGATTCATGGACTTGGCCCAAAATACACATACATTTAAAAATAATTGCCTTGAGTGCTTGGATAAGTTTTCAGCAACACTGGGGAGATGTGAATAATTTTGGTCCAGTAGGAAGATCAAAGAATGCTGCAAATATCCCTGTTACCCAGCCTCATGGGCACTGTCCAGCCCAGCCACAGGAGCTCTTTGCTTCCCAGGGTGAGAACCTCAATCCACGGGTGTCAGCGAGTGAAATCATACCTACTCTTTGATGTATTTATATGGGTGGAGATTCCAGGTCATGCAATGAAATGGAATTACTCACGCCCTTTTGTTCCCAAGGATTAAAGCCTTTATCTTCATATTCTCAGCAGGAATATCATAATGTTTTGGGAAAGGAACCCTAACATCTATACCAGTTGTATGCTACCGTTCTTTTAAATATATATGATATGTGGTTAGCCTTCAGGACAGAACGGAGAGGCAAAAGAGCAAACAAATGAACTAACAGTAAAGAGAGGTGCGTGGCTGTGAACAACCAAGCACAGCCTATCAGTACAGGGCTGATCTTCCTTTCCCTCACTCCCACGGAGCACTCATCACTTGTAATCATATGGGAAAACTGCACCAGCCAAATAATGTATTGTTAATATTCCTATGTTGATTCCTTTCTGCCTGTGATATCTTGCCCTAGCTTGAACAGCCCCAGGCACATCTATTACACACATCCAATGGAGAACCTTATGGTTTGAAGGTAATGAGGAGATCCATGAAAGTGTTTGCCTGCTTGGTACCCAGTTCATACCCTAAATGATGAGCATGACCCCAACATATAAAGTAACTTTAGGAAGAGGAATAATGACACAAGTTAACAGGTATCAGCTGTTTTGTAATAACTGTCTTTTTGCTTTCTCTACCCCCTTGCAAATACAAAGTAAGCCAAAGTAGTTTTCCCCTGCCACAAAAAAAAAAAAAAAAAAGGGATAGCTGCACGGCTGGGCAAGAGCATGAACAAGGCAATCGTGGTGAAGAACCTGACATGCAGGAACCTGTTACATTGTGGTAACTCACCTGTATGTCAGAGCCCTGAGCACAAACAAGACTCAGAACCAGTGCAGGTCATAAGCTGGGAACAGATAATACCAGGCAGGCAAAGCCGCAGAACCTCAGCACTTCTGTCATGGATCATGCAGGCAAACCCTCGTGCTATGCACTGACATCGTGCTAAGCCATTTGGCACTGTGGTGATTATTTGCTTTGGTGACATCTTGTGATCTGCCTTGGCAAGCTAGAAGAGGTGTGAAACAGAACAGCTATTAGAACTAATTATCGTTATTTGCCTTCAGGAGGTGCTGAGAACTTCACTCAGAGTGCTGGGTGGTGTACAGAACACAGCAAGGAACAGGCTGTAAAAGGATGCACAACTGATGAGAGCAATGTCAATTCAGTTTCAAAACATCTTAAATTATGTGCCTCTCAGTCACTCAGCAAATCAGATCTTAACCACACTTTCTACAGGACACTACTACATAGCAGTAATGGAGTACATAATTCCTTTTCATTCCTCAAGTCAGCTCTTATGTGAGCGTCCTGTGTCCACTGCAAAAGAATATGATGCCTAATGCTCGTGGTTTCAAGACAAAGTGTAAATATGTCAAGGACACCCTGAAGCAAAGACAGCAAATCCCAATTAAAGATTTAAATTTAAAAACCTGTCTCATAACCTCATCATGCTACCTTTGGGTTTGGGGTTTTTTCTTTTGGCTGTTGTTTTTTATTTTTTTAACATATGAGCAAGATGGACACTTGGTAAGGCCCAGAACAAGTAGAGAAACAGCCAACAAGAGCCTGATGAGCAGCTGGGAGTGATAAGGACAGCATAACACGCAGCAGCCGAGCCCCAGGCATTTCACTCATACTCAGCATTTTACAGGCATATCTAAGAGAACTTCAGTAGGGGATTTCATGCTCTATTCCTTCACTGGACAACAAAATTGCATTCATGCGCCATCAGAGCAGACACTGACTGTAGGCTCAGAAAAACACTTTCACAGAGATCCCAACAAGAGCCTTTTCCTCATCCTGCCATTCCTTGGGTAATCAGTGACCCAGTTGCGACTGTGAGAGGGCCAAGGACTTGCAAAAGACTAAAGCACATGTTTAAGACTGAGCAGAAGAACAGTTTTACTTAAGTTAAGCACATTTATGAGTGATTTCATAGAGTTGGGCTGAACTCTGCAACTGCTCATCGTTCTTGCTGATTGCATCTGCATCAATAAAGGGTGGTTATGACAACAAGGATCAGCTGTGAGTTACATAGAAGGGAAAGGTGAAGAGAAGAGAAATCAAGGAGGAAGGTCAGTTGCTAAGGGAAAACTCAGAGTCTTTTTGGCTTTTCCAGAAATTGCAAAACCTCCCCAGCCCCCAGATGGGAGGGTTCAAGTGAGCTGCCTGTCATAGCTGTGACTCTTGTGTTCATAAAGGTCAGCCTGGCCACAGGAAAACACAGCCACAGCCAAATGCCAGGCATTTGTTTGGCTCCAAGAGTCCCTTGGTGCTTTAAAACTGCAAATGAAATGCAGCACAAAGTTGGAGCACACCAGGACTTGAGCTTTTTCCAGCAGCACAGAGATGTGGGAGGCTGGCCGGTGCCAGCAGTGCTTGTGGCTGGCAGAGGTGAGGCCAGGCGTGGGTCTCAGCTCCTCACCTCCTCTCAAGCCATTCCCCAGCCTGCATCCTGCAGCAGCCTTGGGAACATCCATGAAGGATCAGTGATTCCACAGAGATTCATCTGTGGTGGAGGACAGAGGACAGGAGAAGTTACTGAGCTGAGATATGTCACTGGGACAGGATAAGCAGGGCCAGGACTCACAGAACCAGGTTTTTATTTCTGGCCTGCTGGACAATTATGGATGAAAACTCAATTTCCCACTTTGCAAAATGGGATTAATTGTATTGGCCTTTGTAAAGCTCCATCAGACTGAGATAGTCTCATATTTAGAAGAGAGTGCTATGCCTGGCACTTATTTACATGCTTGAAAGCACAACTGGCTTTTTCTCTATGTGTGTGTGTGGTGCACTGTATCACAGGGCTGCTGCCTCCAGAAATCACCAGTTAAATGAATCAACACCATGTGTGTCAGGATCTGAACTATTGCATTTGGTAGTTATTGGAAGGATGACCAGACAGCAACAGGAATTTCTTCTTTGAGGGCAGACAGTCAACAGAGCATCCTTTATGAAATGACACACACAGGGCATCCCAAGCATTCCTCATAGGAAGCTTAAGGCTCTGCTCCAGCCTGTGTGCACTGGGGTGGGCACAGCACTGGGGAGGGTGTGGGCAGGGAGGACAGGTCACCCAGAGACACAGAGCCACAGAGGTCAGGCCTGAGGCCCTGAGCCCAGGATTTGGCCTCATTCCCCGTGAGGCATCCAGGGCATCTGCAGGTGTATGAAGGCACCGAGCAAGTCCCCAGCTCTCACTGTGGTTGGTGGCTGCTGGGCATTTCAGCTCATCATGTGTAGGTACTGCACCAGTGAACTGAATAAATTTTTCCTCTCTTGGTAGTATTAAAAACTTATTTCTGACTAATTTTTATATATCTTCACCAGCTGCTGTGATCCTTTAGTCGCTTCATCCATCACTCCTCTAGTCCCAGGGGCCAGGTCCATGAGGCTGAACCATGCACCTCCTGTGCAAGTCAGAGTGCCAAGAGTGCCAACAGCAGGACTGGAAATCACAGGCCAAATGCTCTGCTCTGTGGGGATGCTGGCTGCAGGAAGAAAACAATTCTGATTATTTCTAGTAATGCAACTATTCCCGACAGCTACAGCCTCAGCATGTGCAAGAGTGGGGGTTAAGATGATCAGCTCTGCGATAAAGCTGGAGATGACCAGATACATTTAAATTCAGCAGGCAGAGGCCCTGCTGTGACTGTCCTGGGATCAACACAGGCACCAGACCCACATCCCTGAGCTGGAGAGGGATTCCCAAAGTGAGTGGGGCTGGCCATGGCGTGCACAACCCTGCTGCCAGCCCTGCTATTTTCTCCCTCACTGGCCACCTCCGCGGGCACTGGCGCTGGGAAAGCCACCCCTGCTGGGGAACAGATCGGGCTCGGGATACCACAAGAGGGAGCAAAGTTGCCGGCTGGGCACGGAGGGGAGCGCTCGGACGCACTTGGGGACCCCCGGGGCTGGGGTCAGTCCCCTGCCTCTCCTGACACCTCGGGAAGGGCATCACATGGCACTGCCATCACGGAACACAGTTTCTACCAAAAAGTAAAATAGAACAGGCACAGGAATGAGCCATGAAAGCCCATCAAGAAGCAAAAACTGATCAGCATCTCCAGATTTCACAACTATGGATGCGTGTGTATGTATGTATAAAAATATTTATATAAAAACACATACACATCTATAAAAAAATCTTCCATTATCCCTTAAGGCATTTGATTGTTTTGTTAATTCCCAGGATGTAATCTGTTTTGCATTAAGTGGGATGTTAAGCATCTAATTGTCAAGCGTTGATAAGCCATGGGAAATTTTATTACAAGATAGGCATCAGCTGAATGGAGATAAAACACATCAGACACTGAGGTGCGATTTCCAGGTGAGATCAGTGTACACAGGGGTGAATACCAGAATCGGGCCTGCCAGGGATGAGGTGCAGGAGTGCTACAGGTGGAAACGGGCAAATTGAGGACTTACCAATCAAAATCTGCTATTACCAACTGCTCTGTTTTCCCAGCTGTGCATGGCACTGGCAGTTTGCACCTGGTCTGATGACATCATTTGGAAAAGGCCCCATATTTCATGCATTTCATGCTGCATCCATGCAGCATCAACATCCAATAATAGGGTGTCAGAGGCTACTCTGGGTCCTGGCCCATTGTTTATATTACTAGAACTCTTTACTTGTTATTAGACTGTTGAGCAACTTTCTCCGGAGTGGGGAAAGGAAAGAGGAAAGGAAAGAGGAAAGGAAAGGAAAGGAAAGGAAAGGAAAGGAAAGGAAAGGAAAGGAAAGGAAAGGAAAGGAAAGGAAAGGAAAGGAAAGGAAAGGAAAGGAAAGGAAAGGAAAGGAAAGGAAAGGAAAAAAAGGAAAGGAAAGGAAAAAAGGAAAGGAAAGGAAAAAAGGAAAGGAAAGGAAAAAAGGAAAGGAAAGGAAAAAAGGAAAGGAAAGGAAAAAAGGAAAGGAAAGGAAAAAAGGAAAGGAAAGGAAAAAAAGGAAAGGAAAGGAAAAAAGGAAAGGAAAGGAAAAAAGGAAAGGAAAGGAAAAAAGGAAAGGAAAGGAAAAAAGGAAAGGAAAGGAAAAAAAGGAAAGGAAAGGAAAAAAGGAAAGGAAAGGAAAAAAGGAAAGGAAAGGAAAAAAGGAAAGGAAAGGAAAAAAGGAAAGGAAAGGAAAAAAGGAAAGGAAAGGAAAAAAGGAAAGGAAAGGAAAAAAGGAAAGGAAAGGAAAAAAGGAAAGGAAAGGAAAAAAGGAAAGGAAAGGAAAAAAGGAAAGGAAAGGAAAGGAAAGGAAAGGAAAGGAAAGGAAAGGAAAGGAAAGGAAAGGAAAGGAAAGGAAAGGAAAGGAAAGGAAAGGAAATCCCCTTGGTGCTGGGAGAGAGCTCCTTCACCAGACACAGCATTGGATCAGCAGGGTCCTGTTATCTCTGTGACCTCCCGATGCTGGCTGCTCTCTGTCATGATTTGGGAACAGCAGAAGCAGATGCAGAGATTGGGGTTTGTGATACCAACACCCTTTGAACTTTTTAACCTCAAATACTGTTTGTTTTGCTTGGCACTTCCAAGTGACCAACCACGGCTCCTCCAGAGCAGCCCTGTGGTTCTGAGCTTCGGACCAGAGCCTGGAGGTGACCGTGAGCCTGTCCCTAACCCAGCCAGGTGCCATCTGTGCCCCAGTCATTCTGATGCCTGCTGCATTGGCCTCTCCAGAGGCAGAAAGTGCTGTTGATGGACTCACAGGCAGCCCTTCCAGAGCACCTAGTGACTCCGAAATAAGTGCTTAGAACATCCACCTTTGTTTTGAATTGCGACAGCACTGAGGACGCAATCACAAAAAGATAATCAATTTCTGAAATTTCCTGATTGTACAGTTTTAAAAAGCAACTGGCAAAAAGTTCAGTTCTGGTTCTTTTAAGAAGCTGCTTTTTTTCCTTTGCTTTCTGTTCCTGTTGTTGCCAGAGAAAGTGGGAGAGGAAACCAAGGAGGAAACATTGTAAAATTCCTACATATTTTAGGGACAAAAAGCAGTTATCATTTCAGGAGGTATTTTTAAGAAACATTCACTTCATCAGCTGTCAGGCAATTCTGTTCTGCACAGTGCTGCTGCAGGCAAGGTAATAACACAAACTGGTATTATATTTTACATTAAAATAAGGATATATTCCGAGCTGAATCAGAGCTGCCTTCTCACCAGGGCTCTGACAGTCCTGACTGGAGCTCAGGGCTGGTGACTCAGCAGCTACTGGTGACTCAGCACTCACAGAAATCGATGGAAGCGCCTCCAGAACTTTTTGTAAGAGCTGAATTAGGCCATATTTTAGCCTGCTAAGTGAAACGCACTTCTGACAACTTGACTTTGTAGCTTCATGTCATTTTCTGTATCTGCTCTAAACTATCTTCAACTGAATTTTCACAAAGACAGCATTTCCCCACTGGCTTCCTGACCCAAAATGGGCTGAATTTCAACACTTGGAGCTATTTGAGCTCAAATATTCTACGTGTTGCTTGCAGTGACTGTAGGGATCTAGGAGACTTTTGACAAAAAATCCTTTGGCTTTGAACAAGCATTTACAAATACGAACCATTTTTTTTCTCTTTCTCTTCTTTCTATCTCCTTTTCTTTTTCCTCTCCAGGTGGAGCGTGCATTCTTTGAGTCAGAAAGCACTATCTACTGCCATTAGGACTTTCAGTATATTGTTATTAAACAGTGTGGTAGAGGTATACCTCTGCCTCTCAGAGATTTACCAGTTTTCTTTAGAATGAAATTCTTAGTGGTAAAAGAAGCTTGTTAAAAAATGTGAGGGGCAGGGAGGAAAAATATTCAGTTGCTTTGTAAATAATTTTGCCCTGCTCCTGATAGTTTTGGCTGCCTGGCTGCATCCCAGCTCTATATCACTTCCCCATGTACCACTCACAGGAGCCCCATGAGCAATGGCTCAATGCTGAGTTACCCCAAGCCAGTTCTGGCAAGCCCACACTGAAAGGGCAAAGCCCTACCATAGCTGTGGGCTCCTGAAAGCCTCATATGACACCTGAAGCCATCCTAAAGAAACATTCTCTTGAGTTAGTGACCACTTCTGGGTTTCAATGGACATCACTGAGGACCTGGCATTGGTTTGTGCAGTGTCAGGGAGGGGCCAGGAGGTGGGAATGACATATCTTCTGGCATTTAAATCAGCAAGACCCAGCCTGTTTGTGCTGGGCAGCCCCTCATGTAGATGCCAGCCCTGCCACCCTGTGCCAGTGCCAGTCACTCGGGATGGATGTGGGAAAACCACAGCACACCCACAGTCACAGGCTCCTGTCCCGGCTGAGTCAACTCAGCCCCTTAATTTTGCAGGGAAGATATGCAGAATCTGATGGAGCTTATCATGTGTGTATGGGCAGGGAGCGGCTCCTTGGCTTTAAAGAGCAGATAAGGCCATCAAAGCGATTGTCAGCTCTAAACACTGCCTACTCACACAGCAGACCCGAGCACCACCTGAGTTCAGACTCCAGCCTGTCTTCAGCATCCACTGAGAACTCATTTACTACCTTTACTGTTCGCCACTGCTGTCAGCTGGCAGAGTCAGCACAGCCTCGAGGAGAGGAGTCATCCCTGCTTTCTGCTTGTGCATCAGCAGCACCTCACTTTGCCCTGAGATGCAGCTGTTTTACCTGCACAATGTAGTACAGGGAGCCAGGGAGGGCTGCAAGCAGGGCCACCTCCCCACCCTTCTGCTCCCCAAGAATGTCACATGGACATGTCTGGGAAGTAAAGGAGTGGTGTCAGGACACACTGTGGGTCAAGGTGGCAGAGAAAGACACCAGGGAAAGGACAGGGATCCTGTTTAATCCCAAGGGCCCATTCCAACAGAGAGCAGAAATAAGAAGCAGGCAGGAAAGGTGGCAGGTTTCCCACCCTTGTGAGTACAGCAGAGGGGAGGCACCACCCTCGGAGGCAGACAGGATGCCAGAGGAGAGGCAGAAATGGATGAAAACAAAGCAAACCTTCTCTGTTGACTCAGGGCAGGAGCAGGGACAAGACAATCTTCTGCCAAAGGCTGTTTCACCCAGCACCACCTCAGGAGGACTCAGATGGAAAGAATTTCACTTGCGGGGAGGAGGGCAAGTCAGATACAGTATCTAAGTACACTACCCCACCCTTCTCTAGGCTTGTCCTCGGTTTTGATATGCAGCGTGCAAATCTGGAATGCATTCATAAATAAATGTCAAATTCTCAGGTGTACTGTCAGCCTTAAAGAAAATGAGCAGACTTAATTAAAAATCACACTGTTTCTTTGACTCATGACCTGAGTCGTATCTTCAGCCTTGCTGCTTTTTATATATTTAACACTGAAATACATGTATTTTATGTTATACTTTATACATATTTTACATTATACAGTATACACTGAAATACATTATATCTTTAGCACTGAAAAACAGTCAATATTTATAAATTCCAAGAAGTCAGCAAGATGATATTCCAGTGTCTGAGGAAGTCGTCCGTAAGCTGTAGCAACAAGAGGCTCAGGATGTCTGAAGAATCCCTGTGCAATACTCTCATGTGATAATGACAGGCAGATTTCCATTTATTGAAATCACAAGATGCCATGAATTCACTCCCATATTCCCTACCCAGTGAGGACATATTTTGCTGTATTTCAAATATTTTGCTCCATCAGGCGACAGCACAGACCCATTGGGCTCCAGATGTCTATAAGTAAAACTCTCCTCATGGCGGGCTAGTACATTCAACCCTTACATACTCCATTTGTTCCAGATTTGTCCCTCTACCCCTGACCCACGGGCAGGAACACAGTGCTCCCACCTGGCACTCAGAAGGAAGCCAGTTCTGGCCACCTACACCATAAACCATTCCCATGGCTGGCGATGTCCCATTTCTTCCTGGCTTCAAAGGAGTGGCTGTGGGCAAGATGCCATGTGACAGGGCAGGTTTTGCTGCCCGTGCTTCCCCCTGGGAGCCAGGCTCTGTCCCAGCACGAGGCCCCAGCAGCAGCTCCTCTGCCTCCCAGCAGTGCCTGCATTGTTTGTGCGTTTCAACGAGGATAAAAGACGCTCCTGAATCCAAGCCGTGACCACAACTGACAACAAAACCCACAGAAGGCATCTAACCCTTGAACAGCAAGGACATACCCGCCAGTGCTATCCTGTGAGAAAGCTTCAGCCAAACCACAACAAAGTCCACCATTTCCACGGGCTTTGGCTGAGGTCTGCTTTAAAACCCTTCCTTTTCCAGGACAACCTCTGTCTAGACCCATTTTGGCTCATCACAAAGCCAGTGGCAAATGTGCAATGATTTCAGTAGTAGATGTGCTTTAGCAAAACTTGTCACAAACAGGGATAACTGGAAGACTCTAGACATCCCTACCTGTCCAGCACAAAAATAACCTGGCTGGTGGTTCTGTGGCAGCAGGCTCCAAGGGGTTCAGCAGCAGTTCTTTCCACTGCAGGTAGCACCCTGCCCAGCATGCCAGGCAGACACATGGACTAGCAGACCCACCAGGCTCTCTTTCAGGTATATTTTCTATTATTAAAGAGTTTCACCATTTTACTGTATCTTACTTGTTATTAACAAGGTTTATCATCGAGGTTTGTCACTAGAGAACAGGTGCTCTGTACCTGATGAAACAAAAGAGAATGGGCCAGCTGCCACTGTGGTGATATTTCTCATTTTTCACCAGTGGCCAAGGATGTGTAAGAGCAAGCAGAATCCACCTTAATAATTTTGCAAACTAGGCTGTCAAGCGTCAGTGCCAGGAAATCTACCTGTTGCAAAATGCAACCTAAACACCACATCATTGTAACATCCTACTCCTGACTAGGTTTAATACAAACTGGCCTTTTTCAGCACAGCAAATGTAGCCTGTTTTTAGGCCCATGTGAGAAGTTCAGCAACCCTCTTACACTGCCTCTTTCCAAGAAATTAGAATTTGGTCATAAAAATTTTACTCTGGAGTGGCATTTTGCAGAGACACCCCCTTGGCTCAAGTGCAAACAGGTTTTGGTAGCAAAGTGAAAAATCTCCATTTAAGCACTGAGGTGGCCAGACTGTGACACCACTGTCACCATTTCCCAAAGAGGTTTTTGCCTTCTCATCTTCTCTCCTAGACCCATGCAGTAATGCTGCCTTGTTTAAGGGTCACTGAAGGGCAGTGGGAATTTTCCCATCACCTGCAGAGCCCCATGAAAGCATCACTCACTGCTCTATTTGCATTTGTTTGCTTTTTTGTACAGCATGATTTCACCTAAGTCAAGCCTAAGCTCAGATGGCCAGCTTTGTTCAGTAAAGCACTGTGAGCATGAGCTTTAGGTCCCAGGATTTAAGAATGGACTTATAAGCTTGGCTGATACCAGAACTGCACATCCATTTTATTCATTATTCATGGCCCTGATGGTGCTGGAGCTGCCTTCAGAGAGCTCCTCAATACTGCTTTTGACATGCAGAATCACCAGCTCTTGTTGGCAACCACAGCAATTCCCCTCCACTCTGGGAATGCATTATTAATTGTGGAATTTGGATACTAGTGGATGTCCTTGCAGTTTCCAGGCTTCCATAGTTGAGACATAAAAGGGCTCTGTGGGGCTATTTCCTGCTTAGAAAAGAGTGAAAATAAAAATTCAGCAATTTAGTCCACTTCGGACCTCTTGAAGACTGAAGATCAGGCTCTAACCTCAGCTCCAGTGCTCATCCAGAACACATGCCAGAAAGTTAATGGAATTCCTTCAGACATTCCCAGCACGGCTGAGATCAGACACTGGCCCACACTGTCTGGGGTGGGAGATATTCTGAGCCAGACTCCTCACCCTCAGCCTTGGGAACATTTTCATAATGGAACACGATGTTTGCAAAAACTAGTCCAAAGGTGGCTTCTCTGTCTGTAAATACATCAAGAGTGAATTGGCAGGGCGACTTCTCCATCCCTGGAATGCGCAGGAAATAGCTGCGACTATACTTATCCAGAAAACAAATAGTTTAATTCCCACCACCAGAGCGGTCCCTGACACGTCACAGCAGTGCTGATAAAAGGCCATAACACACCATATTCCCTGAAAATGGCTTTTAAATCTCAGCCCAAGCCTTTCACTACGAGCTCATTAAAAGACAAGCATTCCCTCAGACTGGCTGTGGCCACAGAGCAGAACGGGAGGGAATTGGAACCACTTCCCAGTCCTGTATTCATGTGTAACATCCCAGGCAATGTAAACCTTCGCTTCGCTTGCCAATGTTGCCACACAAATCAGCATGCCAGACTTGGCAGGAGTTTAGCCAAATTTGGCACAAGCTCTAAGCCAGTTCTTTTCACAGCTGCTCAGAAAAACAAACCTGTATCATGAAAATTCTTCAGAGCACTCACATTTGCGTTTTGGTTCTGGAAGAAAAAAAAAAAAGAGCCAGATTCTGTTCTGATTTACTTTGGTGCAAACCCTGAGTAACCTTACAGGCTTTAATTCCTCCAGGTTAAACTGCTCTGTATTCGATCACAATGTGGCTCTCAATCTGACACAAGGGATGACTAAATTAGGTGAGATAATGAGTTTTCTACCAGGTCATTAGCATCAAAATCTTACTTATGAAACATAACACCATTTCTAGCTGGGTTATTGATTTTGCCAAATTCTACGTCAGAACTTTTATTTCAACAATCTTGTTTAAAAATAGTTAATTAACTGTTGGCAACACTCCACTCTGCATTAAGAATAAATAAGCAAGAAAAACCATAATTTTGTTTTAATTTTGAAATAATTTTCTACTTCACATCCACTGAGAAGTGTTATTTTTTGACTTGTGATTTGGTTTTTTTAAAAAAATATTACTATCTCTCTGTGAAAAGCTATCACTGTCTTAAATTTGGATTATTTTTTTGGTAAGGAAAGAGACACTGGAAATGTACTAGTTAAATTTTGCAATGAAAATAAGTTGAATATCTGACAGTACTGTTTTGTAAGGGATTTTAAGGGAAATCAAAACCTATGTTCAGTACTATAGCATATTTACAGCAAGCAATTTATCATTCTTCCACTAAAGTGGGCTAACTTCGATAGCCAAAAAATAGGTTAAATTTTATTTAGAATCTGATTAATTTCAGTAGTGAGGACTGCATGCTATTTGAATCACATATATTTTATATAACATAATGTTAATAAAAGGCCTAATACTACACTTTGTACATGAGCCAGGCAGTGACAGGGAACTCAGAGCAGAGAAGACTTACAGCCTCACAATAACATCCAACAATACACAGCTCCTTAAAACACCTAATGATGTGGTTCCTACTAACCACACTAGCCTCTAGGAAATGAATTTTCTGTATTCTAGATGCTTACAAATACGACATTGGCTGTAAACCATGCCCACTTCAGATGCCAGAACTGAGCGTCCTTCTTTGCAGGGATGGAGGCTGAGGGTTTGCCGATCCCATGAATCCCCATCCAGCTTCATGGCAGTACAAAGCAAAGTGAAACACAGCAAAGAAGCAGAAACTTTGAGGAAGGAGATGACAATCCGGGAAAGCAGGGAGGATGCCAACCCACATCAAAGCCGTTTATGAGGCGCAGTCACAAAATCTGAGAAACACCAAACATCGAAGTTCAAGCATTAGAAGTTAGTGTCACTGTGGCTTTTGGGAATTCATAGGAGCACGTGTTGGGGAGGGAATGAGAGCTCAGCTAAAACACAAGGGGCTTCAGAAAAAGATATTTTAAGCATGAGTTCCGTAACAGAAAAAGTAGCATGACTGGAAATCATTCTGTCAGTAGGATTACAAGAAAGCCATGTTAGTTGGGACACCAGACAGTGTCGTGGTTGTGTGAAGTCAGGAGCATTTGATGCTAAATACCCCCAATACTCAATAATTTGGAGATATATCACCTCCTTGAAATGAAGCTAAGTATAAAATAGCAGTTGCCTAAAATAGGGGTTTGTGAACTGCAGTTACAGGAAAAGAAGGAATGTGACTGGCCAATGCCCCACTGTCTGGCTGGTGTGGGAAGGGACCAGAGACCTCTGCACTGCTATCACATCCCCACTGCATTATTCAGTCTCCTTTTTAGCTCAGTCAAGCTCCATCTTAATGATTATTAAGACATTTCTGCCACCTCCCCTTTTGCTGAAGGTAGCTCCAGAATCCCCATGCTCTGTACTTGGAGATTGTCCTCTAGTTTCCAACTTAAATTCATCCCTGGCCAGCTTATAAATACTTGTCCTCTGGCCAGAACTGGGGTTCAAGCTAATTCAAACCTATTGAAATTAATGAGGTTTTTTTCCCCATTTACTTCAACAAGCCTTGAATTAAGACCCTGTGTGTGGACAAAAAGGTTTAGGGCAGTTTTGTAAGAGAAGAGTTTTATCCTGTTGACTTTGGCCTCTCTCCTCAGCCTGCTGTGAACTGTCTGCCTTATTTTAATGCTGTATTCTCATCCTGCTCTAGTGCAAAACTCCTATTGAAATCCAGGACGGCCTTGCCAAGTTGTTATTAATTACTGTGGTTCTCGAGGCTCAGTCCTGCAAACTGATCTGCATGAGCTCAGAGCTTTCCCTTCAAGGATCTGCTTTCAGGATCTGGCCTGTAGGGCTGCAAAACTGAGCACCAAAGGGACCGATCCGATGTCGTCCAGCCCTGCCACCCTGGTGCCACTGCAGCCCCAAGGAGCACGCAAGCCCAGCATTGCTGTTTTCCTTGGAAGGCAGGGAGGGGGCCAGCAGGGAAGCAGTCCTGCACTTGAACACAGAGCTTTCCAGGCCAAAATAACCAGCGTTTTTGCTTGTTGCAGTTCAAACACAATTGAGCTGTGCTGGAGGAGGGCACAGCTGAGCTCTGCTTCAGTGGTCAAAGGGAAGAGAGCTGGGGTTTGAAGAAGCAACAGCTGCTGTGGAATTTGATTTCCGTGGCTGGAGCATGGAATATTTCTTACCCTAAGAAATGGCAAGGTGTCACACAGGATGCATGAGAGGTCAAAAATTTATCAATATATGGGCAATTTATTGTATTTCCAGCACTGGGAAATCCTTTTATTACAAAATGGGATGTGGATCCCATGCCTGCCTTCATCACTGAACCTAGTACTTAGTGGTGCCAGGACTTCATTAAAAGCAAGTTTTGGGTATAATTTTTTTGTTCCTTTTAGCTGAATGGTGAAAAAACCTGGGAAAAGCTGCTTTGCAGTGGAAACAGAAGAATCTCAACTAGTTATTAAAAAAACTTACGAACTTTTCAATTAGACCACAGGCATTTTATAAGGCAAGCATGTCAGGGTGTACTTTACTCCGTGAACCTGAAATGTTGAAATAGTCATGTGACATATTTGCATTGAGTTACATAGGATGAGTTTAGATCTCACTAATCTAGCTAGTCAGATGCCGGTAAAAATAAATAAGAACCCAAAAAAGAGTGACATCAGACATAACTGCTTATTCTGCTCCAGATTTGGCAGGTAAAAATCAGCAAGAAACCAAGTGCATTATGTTGCCTGGGCTCTGTGCCTATTTCTCATCATGTAGGGAGCCAGGCCAAATCCTTGACACAATAGCAATTTTTGCTCAATGCCAACTATTCCCAGCCTGGCAGTGCGAATGCAGAGCCAGCTCCTGAGGTCTTGGAACTGTAATGAAATCCAAACTGCAACGAACATCCCTGCTTCAGGAGGGGAAATGGCTGTTGCATGTGAGGCCGTTTCCACTGGATTCAAACTCAAGCTGTCAGAGGACGAGTTACAGTGACAGCAGATGAGAACATCCTTAATTGAGACACCCCTCATGTCAAGCCACATGTAATGCATGGATCAGCGGCCTCCAGAAAGGCTGGGAAACAACCGTGTCAGAAGAACAGCTGAACACTCCAATTCCAGGTATCTGTGTGAGCTATGACATAGCAACTGTCAGTCATGGTAAGTGGCAAGTGACATCTATTTAGATGAGCTCCACTCAGTCAGTGCCATGATAACAAAAGCACTTCACCTCACTACACCCTTCCATGGAGACAGGAACATCTGACAGTGGCACAGTAAAGAGTGTAGCTGTTAGGCTGCTACTCACTGCAAACACAAAGAACTTCTCCTCGCCTTTATGGTTGATCATCATGCTGTCTATAGTCAACAGTGGGTGGAATGACACTGTCTGAATAATATAAACCTACTGAGATAAAGAAGCTAAAAAATAAAATGATGTGTCTGCCACCAACCAGAATGCCCAGCACATGTTCTGTTTGAAAAGGGAGACCTTTGTCTTCATGCTAGAGAGTTACAGCAAGAGACATCAACCTGCTCAGCTGGGAAGACACCAAGCCCTTTCTAAGTATCAAGAGTCAAAATGTCCTTAAAGCTCATTGTGGCAGGAGTAACGGTGTTCTCAGAGGTGAATGAATGTCCTGGAGCACTCAGAAAGGCAAAAAGCAACACTGCAAGCACTTGTGCCCACAACACTAGTGCACACATTGGTAGCAGTCACTATGGGTATTGTCACAACAAACCACAGGACATCCTTGTCCACCCACCTCCACCCAGAGCTCGTCACTGACTGATGCCAATATTGCCTTTACCTGGAAAGGGGTTAAGAGGCTCCATTCCACCATGAGGCAAACAAGCAGAACAGTACAGCTCTGATTTTCAGGAGTGTTCCTACCTGCTTTTTTATTCTAACAGTGTTGGTGCTCACTTCTCATGCCCATTTTAAACACGATTTTAACCAACAATTAAAATACAATAACTAAGAACAGGACACTAAGACAGCAGCATAAAGCACTCTGGTTCACATCTCTCTGAATGGCAGCATCTGTACAGACTGGGCAGAGGGGGAAACAGGTTCTTCTCCATGTAACCTGGCCTTGGCAGCAGCAGTTTGGATGATTTCTGAAATCCCATTGCCTAGCACCAAGCTGGCAAGAGAACAAATAGCCTCATCACTCTCTCTTACTAAGCAAGGCAATCTACATTCATCTGCAATCAGGAGAGAGAAGAAAGAAGAATTCTTTGAGCTTTATGGAAAGCAGATTGAAAAGTATCCAACTATTTAAAAATTACTTTAAGAAAACTCCAAAGTAGCAGCGATGAGCCTCTGCATTGGGAGAGAGCTCCCACTGCCAGGGGGACGTGTTTGTGCTGCCCAGCCACAGGCACCTCTTGGTGCACAGCCCCACTCACACATGGGCAGGGTGATGCTCCTCAGCTTCATGGGCACATTTACCAGCACCAAAACAAATCCTAAATGCATGTGTGACCCCATAGTACTTGTGATGTGATTCAGGGCAGCATGGCCCACAGAAAGAGAGGGGTAAGAGCCTGCAGTTGGAAACAGCGAGGAGTAGCTGCAGTAATGAGTAACCCCGTGAGAGCTGATTCACGTGTCTGTGATCTGTTCCACACAGGACTCACAGCGGTTCATTCCAAAGATTAGGCAAGAGTATTACACTTTATGACAAAACCATCTCCCACTGACTGAGTGGAGCACTCCAGCGTGCAAACTCCCCATGGGAGAGCAGATGCTGGTCCTGGCAGGCGTGCATGAGGCCAGCCCACACTGAGAGACCATAACCTGCTCATATCCCTCACTTCCAGGGTGCAGCACCCACAAGGTGCTCCTCTGCCCCTGATTAGCAATCTCCTGCCCTCCACTCTTCCTGCTCAGCTGAGTTAGATGGGAAAGGATTCCCAACACCAAATAAGCTTTAGGCAGACAGCCAGGTTTCCAAGCCCCTTGCCAAAGGGGAGCCCGTGCTTCTGCTTTTCCAAGCGCTCTGTGATCTTGCACTTGCAAAGCTTCTGGAGGCTTTTTCCTCCCACTGCACATTAGCAATTCATTGAGTGGTTTCTACAGGTCCGAAAGGGAACAAGACAAACTTTTAACACATGAAGTGGAAAAACTGTAGAAGCCTCCCCAAGAGACCATCATTAAGCCCAGAGCAATAGGGTCAATGAACTGCAGCACCCTCCCAAAGATGGCACAGCCAGAGGGAGCCAACATGCTCACAGGGTAAAAAAAGCTGCCACCTCCTAAGGATGAAGAGCTGTATGTCTTCCAAAGCTCCCCAGACATCTTATTAGACTTCAGGAAAGTTACTTCTCTTTCCCAGTCTCCCTCTCTGTAAAGTGGTGATAAAACTTCACAGGAGGCCCAATTCATTAGTTCTGAAAACATTCAAATACAACAGTAAAGATTCTCTGTAAATATGCAAACCCACAAACCAACCAGTATTTGTAGGGAAGGAGAAACCATGGGTGGGGCTGAGAACATCCAGAATTTGCAGTCTCCCCCAGCAATTTCCTCCTGCATTTTCCTGGAAAAAGGCTGTTCTGATACATGCACTGCTCTTGTAATGTGAATTTTCTTCAACAGTCTAATATTATTATTTCTAAATTTACTAATATTGGCTACAAAATCATCTGTATTCATGAAAACCTGCAAGTTTACAAGCTCTCACACATACAAACAAGCCATTTCAAACACCATGCTGTATTTAGAAGGCTGTTTTGAAAATCTGGCTCTTAGAATCACCTTTGGTTGCTAAATAAACTTCTCTGGAGTAACCACAGCTCACAAAAAAATAGTTACAAAACCATTTCATGACTTTAAGTGGAAATGGGTGTTGGTAAGAAGCACACTCAATTTTTCTTCACTGAAGTTGAAATATAAAAAAAATACAATATAAGCTCTGTAAGCAGATTCTTCATGGTAAGCAAATATGCAGAGATGCAGAAAATGCTAAGTGATCATTTTTAGAACATTTATTTTTGGCAGGATAAACACTTTCAGACTCTAAGCAACTTCTCTGTGTGTACAGAATCTCCAACTGTGAAAAGAAAACAAATAGCAGAGTTTCATTTGTTATAATCAGGATTTTTTCATGACTGTTTAGAATAAAGCTGGATCACATTTGGAGTGGCTTGGAAATTCATTGTTTAGGCGTTAGTCTCCAGTGGTAAACATCCTACAATATGTGTATAATACAGCAACTATTTTTGTACTTCAAAGCCTTCCCTCGTATATTGGGAAGGTGTGGGATAAAAACAACCTCTTCTTTTCCCTTCTAGGGAACGATGGTTTCATTGCTTGATTTCACCCAGCAGAGATCCCTCATTATCCCTCACCAGACTCCATTTATTCATGCAAAAATTAGCCCCAAACACCAGACCACAAATTGCACTTGAGAAATCCAACTCTCTGGAGAAACAGGAGTATAATGGGGGGACTGTGCAGTCCTGGAGCCTTATTATCCCCCAACTCCTCTGGGCACAGGGCTTTTTTTTAATACAGGAACTCACTGTTGACTCTTCAGGACTGAATATCCTGCCAATGAGGAAATGTGGAACAACAAGGACAGACACTCGGCTGGTTTGAGTGATCACATCTCCATGGCCAGCACACCACTGCACTGCCAGCTACCATCACTCCCCTCTCAGAGCAGGCCACTTTCATTGCTTTAGAGGAACAGAAAGTTCAGGAGCAGGGTTGAGAAATGCATTTTCTCATTCTGAGCAACCTAGTGGAAATCTGGCTGCTCAACAATTCTGAAAACACCCGGCCGAACTGTCCCTCTCCGAGTGTCCAAGGAACCAACAGCCAATATTAGTCAATGCTCTGGGAAACGTCAGCCTGCCAACGTCACGTAAGTCTGTGGCAGAAGTAATAGGATCATCTGGCTCTTCTCCTGTTTCTCAGCCACAAAACTTTCTTCCTCCCCTAACAATTGTATATGTGGGTTTCCTTAACAGTTTCTTTTTACATTCCTGTTTAAACAGCACAGGGAAAAGGAAGAGGAGACTTGATGTGGAAAATTAGTTTTGGAAATGTTGAGCAGTGTGGACTTGCCAACTTCTGTTCCTCCAGTCAGTTCATTGTTGATGCTCTCAGCTCTCACTGAAATGCTATTTTTAGGCTGTACGTCAGACTGCACGAGTGAAACTGACAGGATTTTTAGAAAAATCTGAGGCTTTTCCCTGAGAATTAAACAAGAATAAACAATATGGAAATACTGCTTCCCACTTTGTACTGCTGTGGCTCCACCACAGCTACTCCAGGGCAAAGCTCCAAAGGGACCCAACGGCACAGGAGCAGCTTTTCCAGAAAGTGCCACGAGATTCCCAGCACAAGGGAGACATGCAGGAGATACCCAGTAGGGAGATGTGCAGAACATTGCCATCACAAGGGAGACGTGCAAGTCTTTTACATCTAATGACACACAGGGAGTCTGAAAATATTCTGAGGCAATGCTCTGCAACAAAACAAAGCACAGGCACAGAGCAGAGCAGGGCTTCAGAAAATGCAGCTTTCTAATAAAACCCTCCAGCTATTGCTGGAGCTGCCAGGTGGCTCCTCAGGGGCAGAGGCAGCTGTGGAGCTGCTGTGCCAGGAGCTCCCACTGCTGCCCCAGCCCAGCTTGGGCACAAGGGCTCCCCAGACCTTCACCACCACTTCTTCCCACTGCTCGGTGTCATCTGCTGAGCTACAGCCTTTGAATGAGAAGCCAGGAATGCAGAGGTGGCACTTTTTGCTATAGTGAAAGACCAGCAAAGCCTGGAAGCAGCAACAGCCATCTCCAGTGCATTGTTTGCTGAGCACTTGTCATGCTGCTGGACATGCACATTAAGAAATTAGAGTTTCTACATGGTTATTTCCTTGAGCTAACAGGCGTCTAAAGCCAGTTTCCAGTTCTGCTTGCTTTCCAAATACAAGGAACTTAGAGCAGGTTTAACTTCTGGGGTTTTTTTTAATAGAGAGGCTATGTGTTTAAGATCTTTGCCAAGGCTATTTTGATGAGGCCACGCACATACTGACAGCCCTCGCTGACAGAACAGGGCTGCAGGGAGGACATCTCATCCACATGTAAAACAATGGCTCAACCAACATATATTGCTGTAAAAAGACTTATTATTGCAATGCTGCTGCACAATTTTTTTTTCAATACCCACATGGATATCTGAGACTGCTTGATGATGATGCAGATTGTTTTGAATATTCCAGGGTCATTTTTCCATAAGAGGCTTTAGAGAAGTAATCCAGGCAAATTTCAGTTTGCAGATCAGCATGTCTAGATATTTGACCCCACAATTCTACAGAGAAAACGTGGTGTCACTGTGTTAGCTGAGGGTGGTGACTTCACACAGGTGTAACTGAGTGCAGAATCTACCTCCCAAGGGTTTTCTGGTGCTTCCTGAACCTGACAAGATTAATTTAGCAATTTGGAAATCTGTTGCCAAGCCCAAGTTCCCAGAAGACTGCATAGCAATAAGAAGATTAAAAGCAGATGGTTCAGCAATCAGGTTTCCCAGTCAAACTTTTAACAGACTTTAAATTCTTGGGCTTCATATATATCATCATCTTCATTCTTTCCTCCAATTCAGTGTGTGTTAGTATCTTTGGAGCACTTCCTGTGGACATGAAGCCAAACACATCATGCTAATAATATGACCTCAAAAAACATACCTTTATGATAGGCTTAATAAGAGGTTAGGGAAATGTCGACTCTAGCTCAACAAGGCTCTGTGCAATTAGACCATCTCCACGTGGTTGTTAATTTCCATAAAAGGATGCTGGAATCTAAAATACGAAGAGAGTCCATTTCCAGGAGGGGTTTTAGAAGATGAGCCTGTTAAACACAATTCAAACACTGTTGCAGTTGACAAAGTTGACCTCCTCCATTAAGGTGAGGCATTTGAAAAGAGTTAAGGTGGGAGCGGATGGCCACACAGTGCTCCTGATTTCTCATTCCCACTGGAACCACTAAACTCTTCTGTCAAGTCCGGCAGGAGCAGGGGTGATGTGGGTCAGGCTGTCAGCATCCCCAGTCCTTTGGAGACCTGCGATGAGAGGAGCAAGGCAGGAGCAGTTGGAAGCAATAACAGTTCTAGAAATTACCTAAGAAACTTAAGAGTTTCTCTGTCTGCTCTGCGTTCTCTCCTCTCCCTCTGCCCTGACTTTGAGTCCTACAGGACTGTAGGTATGGTCTGACCTGTACCAGGCTAGCCACAGCTTGCTGTGCCAAGGTCAGGCTCCCCCTCAGGCCAGTAGGATCCAGACTCTGGCCAGTCCAGCTTCGAGTCCTGGGATGATCTCCTCTTTAGATCTTTTCGTCTCCAGTGCTAATCCTGAGAACTTGTGTGACTGAGACAGAAAAACAGGGACGTCCAAGCAAGTATGTGTCTGGCTGAATAGTAGTGACTTGCTCCAAACTCCCAATTAACATCAGAAATGAAGACAGGACAAGTGTCTCCCATTTGTCTACCAGAAATCTTCCCTCTCTGCAGAAGTGGCAGCTAAAACAATCCCCCAGACATTCCACATAAGGTCCAACAAAACACCAAATACAAATCAAATACACAGAAACTCTCTGCTGGGAATTTCTTCCTCTGCAGTATCTTACAAACATCTTTATAGCACCAGAACTGACTTTATGACCACTTCATGCAAGCACTGAATACCAAGGACACAACACCCTTTCTTCGTGTCACCTGCACTGAACAGCCTCAGGATTTGCTTTCCAGGGGTCATTTGGGTCAACCTTCACAAAAGCACTTGGGGGAGGAGGACACCAAGCAGCAAATATTTCTCTCCATGAACAAAAAGCTGCATTAACAGCCTTTCTTGCCCAAGTACCTGTGATACCAGGGCAGCCTTTCACATTATCAGCCACAGGGTCCCGAGGCCTTGAAGAGATAGGTTTCCACCACACAGGTCAGGCTCACGTCAGCACATTGCCCATACCAGAATAAAGCACAAACAGTGTCTGCAGTGCCTGATACCGCAGCCTTCATCCAGGGAACATAGCTGGCCTGATTCTTCCCATCCCTGAAAACAGACTTGCAGGAATGTTTCCGACTCCCCCCCACCCCACAATTCTGGGTGCCCACTGTGTTGTGCCACTTCTTGTGCTGCAGTGAGTCCCACTTTACCTGCTCCCAATATCCCTTTGAAGGCAAAGTTAGTTGCAAGGTCAAAAAACTGCACCTGCAAAAGCTGAGGAAGTCTGCTTTGAAAAACCAAACCCCCAAAATGCATTTGGACACATGAATAGAGCAGCCAAACCTCAAGTTAAATCTTCCATATGAACTGTAAGGAATCAAATAACCATCCAGAAGAGATGTCTCCAAAATAACTTGGCTCATAATATTTTCATTTGGCTTAAATTAAAATAATTGTAAATTTTCAGTGCACAGCCCAAGAGCTGCATTCTGTGTAACACCGTACGTATCCTATTAAGCTTTAAGTCAGTTCAATCCTACAAAAATGCTTTGAAAATCAGAGTGAGTTGCCCTTCCTTGGGCAACACAACTGCAATAAAGCAGAAGAGGCTTCGTGAGTGAATTTTCCCCACTGTAGTTAACCAGAATTAAAAGAGGCAAGGGAAAAGGAGGGGGAGAAGAAACATTCCTTGGAATGAAGTGGAAAAGCATCATTACACACTGATCTCTTGGAGCTGCATTAAACCTCAGCTGTGCATCAGTTAGAAGGCAGTGTCAAGCTGACTATCTCAGACACAAACATGGTTCATCTAATGATCCATTCGTAATGACTTACAAGTTGTGACTTCCTGGGCATCCTGGAGGTTTAAGGGAAGAAGATGTCTGGCCTCCAAGGTTCTTCACACACAGAACTGAGCCCTGCTGGCTACAACTCAGTTCTGTGGGGAGCAAGAAACTTTGGACATTGTTTACCAGGTTTTTGCTAGATAGAAAAAACACCTCCATTCACAACCCTGTTATATCATTGTACATCACTACAGATCAGATTTTTATAATATCAGAATGTTCAATCCCACATTGGAATAGGAATTTACAGTACAACATGTGTGCAGTGGCTTCTGAAAACCATGATAATTCCTGCCACTCCTCCACTCATTTTGGATTATTTTGACTCCACCATCCTGTCTTAACAACCTGAGGGCATTCACAGAATTGGTGTGAGCACAGCATAGGAAAACTCAGCCACAGCCATGCCAGTAGAGCAGAGTCACTACTCACACTTGGGTCTTTCTGAAGCTCTCATTGACTTTGCAAGGCTTGGAATTAACCACTACATGTCTCTAGTCCAGCTGTAAACAGAATATTAAAACTCCCACCCCATAGTTGCTTTGGTATCAAGTGCCAACCCTAAAGAGGGTTTAAGAATCTTTAGTAAAGGTGGCACAGAAGGGCAAAAGTCAATGATTAATCGGCACAGTTCTGCTCATTAGCTCTTGCAGAGGAAGAGTTCAGAGTAAGTTAAACCCCAACCCATGAATTTATTTCCAGAGCTCTTTCTGAAATTGCTCCTTCATATTGGTGCCAATAAATCTTACATTCCAGCTATGCTTCTCTAACAGATACAGGCATAAATTCTTATTTCTCGTTGGCCAGATTAGTGACAAGAAAAAAGGGAAGAATAGAGCAAAAGCTGCAGCTAGCACTTATCTATCTCTGTCCTGCAGCCTTCTTTCTCATTACTCCTGCAACTCTCACATTTAGAGGCAGCTGAGCTCTCCACATGCAGTTTTAATGGAACACCTATCCCCCAAGCATCCAACTGCAGAGTTCAGCTGGGACCACAGTTGCAAATAAAAACCATTGCACTCTTCCTGAACAAGTGCAGTAATGATAGTGTAGATAATACCTTGTACTGCTGAAACAAGAGCCATGCAAAGATTTCAAAGAGCTTTACAGACATTCATAATTTAAGACAATCCACATCCTCATAAAGGTGACACTGGATCCTCACTTTGCAGGTGAAGAATAGAGGCATTAAAAAATTAAGGAATTGAGGGGCATGGAAAGCAAGGGAGTGCTGAACAATGTCCTGTTCACATACATCACAGCAACCAGACCTTGTGACTGTTTCTGCAGGCCCTCAAACCACTTCAGGCACATGATGCTGAAGTTTGCTTTATCAATTTCTCTGTTTTATTTCTTAAGTGTGGAGATGCAGCTCTTGGATACTATTACCGCATCCCTATTAACCTCATCTTCTCTGTTCTGGACCCTATTTTTTCACACCAATACCAATTACACAGCCTGTATCACCTTGTCTGGCAGCCCGTGGTGACACTGGAGACACCGTTCAGGCATGACCTGATTTGGTGAAGCAGCTACAATATTTTAGTTCTTTTCTATATATTATACACTAGATGCTATGAGTATCTTTTAAGTGCACCCTACTTCTACTGTTTTTCCACTTTATGACAGTGTACAAGCTGTCCCTTCCAGGAGGAATCTGGGGTAGCAGCCTTGTTAAGCAGGGCCTGCTCTAGCCTAGAGCTTTCATTCAGCCCAGGTTCTGTTTACTGAATAGCACTCAAACTTTCAGACCCTAGTTTAGAAGTTTTAATTGATGCACACAGGAAAGCTGGATTAGGTGCTGTCTCTCCTGATGAATCTCTCCCTGCAGACTGTGAGACTGGGGAGTTTAAAAGCAAAGATTTTGCTCTTCACTGCCATAAAATTTATCTTCTCACTCTCTAATTAACCCCAGTGAAATGAAAGAAAGCAGCCTAACGGATTCACATGTTGTGGTGCAAAGTGCAAAAAGACTGATTGAATATACACCTTGAGAAGTGCAGTTTTGGCTTTCCTAATGTACCTCTTTAATGAGCATCTTGTACTTGGACATCACAGAGTACAGGGCAGGCCAGAGAGACAACAACAAGAGGCTTCTACAACACAGATAGAGGTGAAGCCGCACTCCCATATAACAGATTAGAAATAAAAAAAACAAATATAAATTCTGTCTCATGAAAAGCCAAACCCAAATATAAGGCTTACTCCAGCCAAGAACAAGCTTAAAGCAGAGAATCCAGTTTGCTGGCCACCTTCTCCCCTTCCTACTCTTCCCTGGTCAAGGGCTGAAGGAGGGCAAAATCAAGGTCTGCCCACCAGTTCAGCACAGGAATAACCCCTGCACAGGGATTGTTTTAGCCAAAATCAGACCCATGATTGATGAACAATGAAAGTGGCACAGTCCTCATACAGAGCGATGAAGGTGCAGCCTTTCCCCTCTCCAGGAATGGCCAACCTCTCACGTGTAGGCCAAGGCAAGGGCACAGCCAAGCACACACAGCTAGGACTAGAGGAACAGCACTGGGAACAAAGCAATTAACAGTGCTGAGAGATGTGCCTTTACCTGCATTTCCCATGCCTCCCTGTTGGGGTTTTCGGAGTTCTCCTGGGGTTTTTTTCTGTTAAAGGAATTTTCCCAATACGTGTTGCTAGGGGGACAAATTACTGGGTACTTCAGAAAAACAAGACCTACCCACTGAAGTGGGGTGCGTCTGGCTACTCTTTTGTTTCACCTGGGTGTGCGGACAGTCGGTCCCCGGCGTTTGGACGGAGAGAGAGGCTGCTCTCTTCAGCTGCTTTTCCTTCTGCCAGAGAAACCCCGGGATCCCAAGCCCACATTCCCTGCCCCTCTGGGAGCCAGGCCGTGGCCGCCCTGCCCCCCGCCGTTGCTTCAAGCCTTCCCTACGTGGTAGGCCTGCTCGCCCTGCCTGCCCAGACCTCCAGGGGGTTCCCACCGCAGCTCCGCAGTTTGGATACATCTCATCTGCCACCCGGCATTTGTGCTCGTCCCTGCTATTCCAGCCTGCTGTTCCAGCCTGCCGTTCCAGCCTTCTGTTCCTGAGGGTCTGGCCGGACACCAGGATCGGCTGCCCAGGGCTTTGTGAAGCTCCTTTGTCCCATCCCTCCCCAGGATCCCAGGGCACCAGAGCCGCGTGCTCCCCGAGCTCGCTCCGGAGCGCCCCCTGCAGCCGCGGGGGAGCCATCGCACCTGCCCTGCTCACCGGGAGCCGCCAGCGCCCCTGCTGGCTGCGAGCGGAACTGCACCCGAGGGGAAAGGGCCTGACAGCCGAGAAGGCTGGGACTGGGTTTGGGATTGATTGCTGTTACTGCCATAGTTATTGCTGTTCGTTTGACTGGTTATACACATATAGATATATAATAGCAAAGAACTGTTATTCCTATTTCCCACATCTTTGCCTAAAAGCCCCTTGATTTCAAAATTATAATAACTTGGAGGAAAGGGGGGTCGCATCTGCCATTCCAAGGGAAGCTCCTGCCTTCCTTAGCAGACACCTGTCTGCTAATTCCAGACACCTGGAATTGCTCTCTTGAGCAATTCTAAGAGCAGCTACCTGTTGGCCTCTACTCTTACCCAAAATACATCCCTTCAGATTACAATTTCTTCAAGAGAGCACAGCACCTGAGACCAAACAGAAATTTGTTAGAAGTTCATGGAGCTTGAGAGCAGTGAAGTCCTAAAAGACAGACTTTCCCCACCAGAAACCTTCCTCAAGGTTACACTAGCACTGTGCTGAGGACATCACCAGGTAAGCCATATGGTGACAACTCAATTGCAACACTTAAGCCTCAGTTCTTAGTAAATATACAAGAAAAAATCATACTACATATGCTGGTAAATAATTGTGCAGTAGGACTGAGCTGAGATAAAAGATAAATGGTATTATGGAGATGAAATAATGGTATTTTATACTTCAAAAGAATAAGATAAAAAGCTGAGATTTTACTGATGGACTTTAGTTAAGGAATTAGTCATCATTATACAATAGTAATTTGAATATCCTAGCACAGCACATGTCACAAGAAAATCATTCAAAGCTTGGATACATTTTAGCTGTATCAATTAAAATTGTACATCACAGTATAACATCAGATAGCAAAACTTATTCCAAGCAAGTATTTACATAGAGCTATTAAATGACAAGGATTTGTTTTAACTGGTGAGTAAATGGAGCTGGGAGTTGCTGAAGAAGTCTCTAGCAACCAAGAAGATCACTGGGGCAGAACAAATTGTTTTACTCTGTTTTGTGTTTCTGAGTTTAAAGCCTTCCAGATGCACCAGTAAATGCAATAATAACAATGAAGATGGGTTTAAATAATAAGTTTGGGGTGAGAGGGGAAAGCAGCGACTTGTGTAGCAGTATTTCACCAGGGAAGTAGAGAATCTGACAGAGTTTCTGCCTGGAAAGGGATGTTGAAAAGTGGATCACTGAGGTAAACTAATGGAAATTCTCCAGAAATGAAGGCGTCAGTTAGATATGTAGGACAGCTTTACCCAGACTCAGTGACTTGCTGCAGCACCAAGAAAGCTTAGTGGTACTGTAGGCAAGAGTCAAAGCCCTAGGAGATGGTGAAAAAGGTTTGGAAAACATGGCCAGACAAATCCAGATTTGTCATAAACTTTCATACAGCACTTACTTGAATGGAAAAGGCACTGCAGCACCATCCTTTCCAACTGAACCAATGTAGACAGTGCTCTGGCAAAGTGAACACATCCTCACAAGGACTGCGTACTTCCCTCAGCACCTCTGTTAGCAAAGCCTTACTCCTCCACATCTCCCAGAGAAGCTGCAACCACAATCTGAACAGGATAATTTACACCAGCTGGAAGTCTGACCCACCTATTTAATGCAAGGGAACAGGCATGACTTCTTTCCTGCTGCATTGACTAAGATCTCCCCAACCATACTCTGAGAATCACTTTAGACGTTGGGATATCAACCACAGAAAACTGAGTGGAAATCCCCAGGCAGGAATAAAACATATGTTTAATAAATGGTTCTACAGAAAAAGAAAAAAAAAAAGAAAAAGAGAGAGGGGGAGGAGGAAGGAAGGAAAAGGTTTGCAATTGTGAGATCATAAGAGTCCAACCATATAAGTGATGACTAAGTGTAATCTTGTGTTTCAAGAAGATGAAGAAAAACATGTTTTTGAAAGTGTTGAGACTGGCGTTCCCAGTCAACAGATATTCCTTTATTGGCCTGTAAATGACCCTTTCAACTCGGGCTTTCCTCCAGCCAGTGGGTCATGGCAATGACTAGAGAGGAGAAAATCCCCGCTACTGGCCAGCTGTGCTCCAAATTACCTTACTCAACTGTACGTATAAATGTAATTGTGTGTTTCCATGGAATTGCATCAGAATGACCTGCTCACCCCTGACATAGTTCATATATCTGTGATCTCTGTCTCTGTAGATAAAAATCTCTTTCTTCTGTGTGTGTCTGAAGGCTCTGTGAGGACAGAATCAACTCTTCATTAACCAAGGAAATGGAGAGAGCAGATAGCCCAGATACAGCCAAACTGTGAAGAGTGCAAAACACAGGTAAATTATGTCCTCAAATGAAAAATAAGAATATGAAATACAGAAGAGTTTAGTGCTGCTGCTGAGCACAGACCACAGATCTACATAAACTGGCAAACCTACTCCAGGCAACACATGTGGATATGCCACACTGAGCCCAGCTCAACATGTCCAGTAGTTGATTTCCAAGGGGACAGTGGAGAGTGGATATCTAGGGATAACTACAATTCACACTGGTGGTGTACAACAGTGTGAAGAAACACTGAGAAAAACCCAAATTCCAGTTCAGGTGAGATCAGAAATATTCCCTGCTAACCCAGAGGAAGTACCTGTCAAACTAAGTAACTGAGAACTCTCTCCTGTCTCAGCTCAGCATCCCTTCCCAAATTCCCCTAACATTCACTCCTTCTTACGCCCCTTTTCTCTTTCCGGGCCCTTCCACAGGCTGAAGGAACCAGTAGCTGTAACTTCTATGCTAAAGGAGTGCTGTTCTATCCCAAAGCAGCCCACAGCAGAGCTGTGGTCCAAGCAAAGGGGAAAGTTAAGCACAAGCAGAGGCATAAGAGAAGGACGTTTTGGTGGTTCTGATGAGAGAAGAATGCCCTGGTGCAAACTGCAATTTGGGTCACAGTGTGTCAGGGGAAGGAGAATATACAAAGCCTCAGATGGCTGGAGGACAGTGTTTGGCAAGAGCCTGGGAGATCCAGCTAGAAAAATTTGGATCTAAGACAAAGGAAATCTATGATTCAGTTTCAAGATGTGTCAGGTCAGCCATGAAGACAGATAGAGAGGAGGAGAGGTGAGAATTCACCTCCTTTGCTTTTAAAAGTAAAGTCAGAGAAGAAGAAAATCAATTAAATATAACAGCCAGTGAAATAAGTAAAACATCTGGGAGGTTTTTTCTTGGTAACAAGCTAATGTAAACAGACCTTTGTATTAGGACATAAATGTGACTTCCACAAAGGTGTAAGTGAACTCCCCTCATTCAAAGCTGCCGTGGGCTGGACGTTTCCATGGCACTCCCTCCCTGGACTCACCACTGTTTCCTGTTGGGCCCTTCACACGGCAGGGCAGTCTCTCTCCTGACAATGACTGAGGCTCAGGACTATTGTAACCAAAAAACAAAGTATGTTCCCATTAAAAAAATCTGGATGATAGCAATTAATTCCACATTTTTGTGAATAAATATCATGTGTTTGTGCCAGAACACTTTGGCTTGTTCACAGAAGCTAACAGTAACACATAAATCTATTTTCCCTGTTGCTCAACAGACCCATCTCACTCTGCCAACCAGTTTTTGCAGGGGAAAAGGGTTTTTTTCCTACCTCTCAGTCAGCACCTTCAAAGGTCCTTGCTCCCCATCTTCATGTCGACCTGGGGGTTATAAAATGCACTGAAAGCTACTGATGTCAAGGTAGTCCTGTGACTGCTTTGGGATTTCACCAGCCACTGATAGGAAACAAATTTATTTCCAAGAGCTGCCCCACCATTTCCCAGGAGTGATATCATTCAACTGGAGTCAACGACCAGGATTTCTCCCCTCTCCTGTAGCCAAACCCAGCAGAACAGATGTGCTGTGAGCATCCCTGGCACCACAGCTATGCTGAATGACCCATCCTGTTCTCCCTGTGGCACTGCAAGGAAAGAGCACTCCTCTGCCATCACTGATTTGGGTTAATGTGGAACAAGGAAGGACCAAAACCAGAGCAAAGAACAGACAAGCCCTTCAGAAAAGAAGCTGATATACCCCTGTCTTTTCCAGCTGTGTTTACTTTGTTTTATGCTGCTGATTTTGGTATATTGCATTGCAGAAGTGTAAAACCAAAGGAAACCTGTAGGATTATGGCTGTTCTGAAGCTTTACAGATGTTTGCTGACTTTATGTGGGAGAAACATCACTATTTTATTGACCAAACTCTCTTTTGTTTTAATATGGAAAATCTCAGTGGCATTTCACTCCATTTGTCTTTTTTTTTCTTCTTTAGTCATATGATAATGTACACTTATAACCAGTGAATCATCCCCCCAAAAAGTCATAAAGAGAAAAATAGCTCATATGTATGTCTCAGTGGTCAATGAATCATTGACAACAGGTATAATGGGAATAATTATATACTGCTGAGAAACTTTACCCAAAGCCCAGCTCAGAGGCTAGTTTCAAAACTTCTGAGCTGTGCAGTTGGATCCAGGGCTGTGAGTGCCAGGTTAGGAAGCAGCCAGGAGAATTTCAGATTTGTATTATTGCAAGGAAATATCTTCTCCAAGCATCTGTTATGTGTTGACAAATTGTTTATACTTAACCCAGCAATAATAATGAACAGTCTAAAGAGACATTGATTTTTATGTCTTTAATTCACTTTTAGTGGGAAAATATCCTGGCAACAGAAATATGGATGTCAAGCTTTGGATGCCAGCCACTGCCTTAGAACTATGCTATTTTAAGCAGTAATATGTATTATTTGGTAAAACAATGTATATTTTTTGGGTCTAATCCTGGAATTTCCTACTCCAATGAGCTTCAGCCTTCTAATCAAAGTTTCTGGAATTACACATATGAAAGTAAATCTGTAGCAGACTGCATCCAGACAAAAAAAGTTTCAGATCCAACGCAGTTTGCCTGCTGCCTTCCTAGAAATAATTGAAATATAAATGTGAGGCAATTGCTCCAGAATACAAGTGTAAAACCCTTCTCTAAGCCAGCTCAAAGAACTGGAGCAACTAAAGAAGACATGTCCATGGACCAAGTCCAGCTGCAGAAGAAGGCTTTGCTTTCCAGTGCAGGGTCATTGGCTATTTTGAAGAGCATCTATCACACAGAGGAGGTAGGGCTGCCTCCCAGGGCTGCTGGCTCCACTTCTCACCTGGATTCGTACCCTGGGCTTAGCTCAGCCCCAGTGCCAGCTCTGGCAGCCCCTGAGATTTTGCACATCAGTGTGGAGACAGACCCCACAATCACTCCTGGGAGCAAAGACAACAACTGTTTTTTCTCAGATCTGCTGAAGCCTCTTAGAGAAAAAAGATGCACAAGTGTGCCCTCACAATAATGTAGCTGTGTCCACTTCCACCAGTGCACAAAAAGAATTCTCCTAAAGAACAGAATTCCTCACACAAGGAAAATTTACACAATAAATTATGGATGAATCAGATCATTGTGTGCAGCATGAACCCTGCCATCCACCAATGGCAAACAGAAGCCCCTAAGCATCTAATACACTTTTCCTCTCAAATATCCCAACAGTGCAAGAAGATGGTGATCAGCCCCATCTGCTCCTGTCACAGAAGTACAGAGCTGTGCACCAGCACCAGCAGTTAATTCAGTGAAGCTATAATGGCCCATACCTGGGAGGAGATAGTGGTCACAGGAACTCTTTCAGTGGAGACAAACAGGCACCTTCTGAGAGCAAATATTCTGATCCATCTTAGACATCCACTTTTGGATAAGCTGAACCACCTTCTAGAGGTCCCATTGCTCCTTGTCAGCTGCAAAGGGAGCATGGCTACAGCTGTGGCCAGCTCAAACATAAACGTCTGACTCCTGGATGCCTTGAGTTGGAGCAGAAATATTTCACTTTTAGCTGAGAAAGTAGTTGAAGAGAGATGGGTGGCTGCTGTTGCATTTCTGGGAAATGCAAGATATTATATGACCCGTTAATTTATTCCAGAGTTTCCCTTTATGCTTTAACAATACTGTTCAGCATTCAATTCAAGTCATAACATTTAATGACTTGTGGTCAGCTCAGCTTCTCCTGCATTTCTGTGCCAGCTTAAAAAATAAACAAAGCTGTGTCTACTGAATGGCACAATCAGAGGGGTTTACCCTGCTCCTACCACAAAACACGTATCAAAACATACCAGCACAATTTCAGTTCAGTTAAGGGAACATGGGACCATTCTTTACATCTGGCTGTAGGAGACTCAGAGAGCTGAACAGTTTGTTCAGTAATGAGCATCACTCTTTAGGGGACCTGAGGACTGGGGACAACTTCAAATTAACACTACCTTCATTTCAAAAATGTCCAGTGGCCTCAGATGGGAGATGCAATGTCATACATGAAATCCCTAATTAGGTTGGTCTTTGTATATTAAGTGCTTTAATTAAGTAATTTTGAGTTAAATATTTTTTAATTGAATGTTAAAATTAACCCATCAGCCCAGGTACACAAATCAAGTTTTATTATTATGGTTTTCACTTGTTCAAAGCAGTTTATTTGCACCAGCCCCAGCTAAAATCCCCCAGTTAAAAGTTCCCCAGTTAAAAAAATCCCATTTCAAACTTTAAACCACTTGTACACTGTAAGAGTTGTTTCTCCTATGTTCATTGTCTACTTTTATAAGTGTTTTAAGAGGTATTAGATGTATTTTTTTAAGGTTCTACTTTGCACTTTAGCCTGAGGACCAACTCCAAGACCCCAGTTTCTAACAGCCAGCAGCTATTTTTAGCCCATAGCCGTTATTCTGCAGGCAAGCCCCACCGCAACCTGAATCTTAATGAGTGCATGTTACCACCCTTACTTCAGCTGTTACCACCCCCCTGACAACGACGAGCCATTGGTAGACAGAGATGATCTGTCAAAAGGAAAGCACCAATCACTTTGGACCAAAGGGGTGTGCTATGGGCGGGCTGTGGGCGGGCTATGGGCGGACTGGGGTGGACTGTGGGCGGGCTGTGGGCGGACTGGGGGCGGAGCAAAAGCACTATAAAACAACAAGGCACGCCTCGGAGCAACACGGACCAGTGCAGATCAGCTGTGGTGGGTGCCGTTGCTGGGTACTTAAGCCTTACTCCTATTAAGGAGTCTTTAATAATTTTTAGTTTTGACTTTTGGATTAGCTAAAAGTCAGCCCAGCACTGCAAGTTCTTCCACCAGAGGTCCAGTGCTGTCTAAGCCTGAAGATCTCTAATCCCTGCGCTCCTGGGGCATACCTCCTGAGCCACTAGGATCCCAAATTTTTATATTTTGCTAATTCTTGTAATTTTTCAATTTTTCTGTTTTTAATAAATTATTTTAGTTTTTACTAAGAGTTGTCTCATTCCTCACATGCAGTGTGCTGGGGGCTGCACAGTTAATTGGGACTTGTTTCCAGCACTAAGTTAACTCAGCGAATAACCTGAGTCTTGTCCTCACTCATACAGAAAAGCTGTGGGTTTGGAGGCTGGCTCTGTAGGGGCGGCTGTCCTACATAGGGGCAATGTGGCATTGTCATGTGTAAGCCATCGCTATGTCAATTCTGTACACACAGTGGGAAGGGTTAACTCCACTGCAGGGTAAACTCCACACTGCAAATAATCCCCCTAGGAAGAGGTAATCCCTGTCCTGATGAATTTACAACTAAAACCCCCCCACAGGGTGTGGCAGGAGGCACAAAAACAAAAAGAGGTACAGCAGCTCTTACAAAAGCACATCTGTTGCTGAGTTGGGAACAGAATTTAATGCTCATTTGGTGACAAAGAACCCCAAAACAACAATTTGCAGGTGCTCCATACCTTAGGCAATGGGAAGAAAACTCAAGTGTCTTCCTCCCTTAGAGGGTCTACACACACACAACTGCTTCCAGCACAGTTTATAATTTGTAATTTCTTAGTCTCAAAACCATTCTCTAGACATACCCAGTCTATGAATCTGCCACACAGACATTCTCCACGTTCTCAGCGTTCTGGTTTAAAAGCCATCAACCAACCTATATGTCTCCATTTCTTCAAAATTCTATTTTAATGCAATTTTGGCAAATAGGACTGTAACTATTTAAAGCTGTTTTGTTGGTTGTGTGCTTTGAAGAAGAGACCATTACCAGATACTTTAGAAAATTTCCACTCATCCTCTGTTGTTTCTCTGCCTTTATGCACCTTTCCTGCCAGCTGCTGGACTGCTGCCTGCCATCCCACCTCCCCCTGCTCCTGCATTCCACATTCAGTGAGCTCTTCTGCAGTCAAAAGCTTTCTCCTATCTCATGGTGCCTTTATGTTAGAGAAATAATTTGTTTGTTACATTCAAAAGGGAATTGTTTGGTCTTGTCATTAAAAATGTATGACATAGTTACAGAGTCTATATTTTTTACCCTTTTGCTTGGAAATCTGTACAATTATGATCTTAGGACGAAAGCACATTTTTGAGTGCAATGAGACAGACCATTTCATCACAAGGGTGTATATGGAACGGGAGTGGTTTCTTAAATCTGTCATAAAGGAAGGTAGAGAACCAAACTATGTGGCCATTTCCAAAAACTGAATCCCTTACTCCATCTAAACCAAACTGTTTCTGTAGCTGGCTGATGTGAGGGCAAAGGGTGAGGAAAAGAGGGAATACCTTAAAATAGATTTTCTACATCCTTTTCCCTATCCTAAGCTATATACTTTGGGTTTCACCCCAACGGAGACACTTCCCATTGCTCACTATCCTCTTTCCCTCCCATCCCATGAAAAGCAGCAGCTAACTACTGAGCCCTTTGCTTCCCTCTTTAAAGTCTTCAGCATCCATAGCTCCTGCAGTTACATCCTTGTAATCTACAGATTCATATCTAATAATATGAAAGTTCTTCTGTAGCATTTCCTGAAGCAGGATTTCCAAGCTGTGCCGTGAATATGTATTAACTTGCAGATCAAAGCAGCCCTTGTCATTACATTAATCATCAATCCAGTCAATATTATACAACACTGATTCAGCACAACCTTCAGATCCAGCCCTATGAAAATGTCTTCATTTCAAAGAGATAGCTCTGAAACTCTTCAGTGACTCCTGCTCACCTACCAGTATCCCTGCCTACTTATGGGGACTGGGGGACACGCTGCAGTTCTGTCCCATGACCAGGACATCCTAAGGAAAGAAAGGAAGGAAAGAAAAGAAAAGAAAAAAAAGAAAAGAGAGAGAGAAGACGAGAGAAAAGAGAGAACAGAGAAGAAGAGAGAAAAAGAGAGAAAAGGAGCAAAAGAAAAAGAGAAGAGAGAAAAAGAAAGAAGAACAGAGAAGAAAGAAAAAGAGAGAAGGGAGAAGAAGAGAGAAGAATTGAGAAAAAGAGAAAGAGAGAAGTAGGGAGAAGAAGAGAGAAAAAGAGAGAACAGAGAAGAGAGGAGAAGAAGAGAGAAGAAGGGAGAAAAAGAGAGAAAAAGAGAAAAAAGAGAGAAAAAGAGCAAAGCAGTCTGTGGAAGGAACCTTGCTGAAGTTTTGGAAAAGCAATTTTCTGCTCTTCTGGAGGAAAAGGCAGTGCTCAGAGCATGTGGTAGAGGTGCCACACAAGGACAGGAGATGAGTGGGGGCATCTGGCAGCAGCGTGTGACATGAGCACACAAATCCAGGGGCTGCCAAGGCAGCAGCACCACCAGCAGCGAAACCCATTACCACCCTTCCCCTACACCTTCCCAAAGCCCCTCAGCGCATGAGACCCTCTGCACAGGGAGGGCAAAATCCCAACCAGCCTCTGATCATATTTCCTTAGGACTGCTAAAACCATGTGCTAATCCTGTCAAAGATCTCTCTCTGCACCCCCTGCCAGGGGTGCATACATAAACCTGCCCCATGTGAGCAGCCACCACAGCATACAGCATACAGAGGAACGGGCTATTTTAGCACAGCTCTGCTTTCAGGTTACCCTGCTGGGTCATGTTACACACCCAGTCACAACATACTGAAATACAATACCACACCAGAACAGATATGCGACAAATTCTCCTCCAACCACACAAGTGCCTTATCCCTGTCCTGATCCAAAGTACAGCAATGCAGAGCTCCTGCCAATCAGCTCATGGACACAGCCACACAGGCACAACGTGAATTCAAGGGGAGGATGGCACTTCAGAAGCTGGGAAGGAGGGAGAGATGAAAAACATCGTCCTGTTTATCCATATGTCACATGGGTGTTTTGTTCAGTTGTGAGGAATTCCCTGTTTCCTTAATAAAAATGCACCAAGGACCAAGCACCTATCAAGGAGGGTGGCTACAGTGCTGCAGGAAGAAGAAAGGAGAAGAGCACCACCTTCTACCTCACGCTCCAGAGCTACTTCTATATTAGAAGCTTTAACAAATCTGCTTTGCAACACCTATTGCTTTAAAATGGAATAAGGGGAAGTGGTGCAAGAGGTAGGGAGGATAACATTATGTTCCAATGACAGGAACAGAGGCAGCAAATGAAAGTTTCAATATTGGGAGTCAAAGGATTTCCTCTGAAATCCTGGTTCCATGCATGAGGTCACTGGAATTTCTCAGCTTGCCATTGACTGCTGTGTAGATACAGGGCAGGCAAACCTTGTGCCTCCGTTTCCAAACCTGCAAAGGTAGGAATATGAGCACTTCCCCTGCTTCAGCAGGACTTGTTGAGGCTTGGATGTTTGCAGTGTGCTGCAAGATCAAAGGATCAGAATAGCATTACCTATTCAGTACAGGTCCATGCGCTATTTGAAGGTCTAGAGCCGAGGCAGGTTGCTTAGCTTGCAAAGGAAAGCAGGAAACCAGAGACTGTATAAGCCCTTATATTGTAATTACTGGGGATTGAATTGGTCCTCTGTGAGATGGGAATGCCAGGCTGGCATCTCCCAAATAGCACTTAGCTCAGAGGTACCACAGCTTCAGGATTTGCCCCAATAGTACCCTAGAAGTGAAGACACTGAGATGAGTCTTCTCTTTGTGAAAACACAAGTTTTTCTTAAGTTTGAGAGTCACTTTCAACAATCTGCCTCTTACAAACTTCTCTATATTGCCCTTCAATTTGTTGGGAAACACAGTATAAATCCTGGCATTCACAACACTGTCACAGGTTGTGGTACCCTGAAAGGTCTCATATTTCTGCAGAAGCAATGACTCTTTTGCCTGTCACTGTAAGCCAAGGTCTTTCTTACAGCAGACACAAACACAGAAGAAAATAAATGTATTCCAGGAAAGTACAGGGATGAATTCACAATTTTAAGTGGGAATCGGTGCTTTTGTAAACACACACACACAGACAAAAATTTATGACACAGGTCTCCTTTTCCAGCTACTGTGAAAGGTCATTTCACTCAGACAACTTGACTGGGGACCTGTGGTAGCACATGGACTCTGTTATCTCCCTTTCGGGCCTTCATGAACTCATGCTGCTGCCAGTACATCCACAGCAGGTGGGCTTGGTCCTCCCTGGGGCTCCTTGAGGCCACAATTCCCCAAGCTCTGGCCTTCAATAAAATAAGGGGTTTGCTGTTCACCATAATTTCAGGATTTCCGCAGTTCCTAACTCGCCTATCACAAGTCTGGTAGTGCACACAACTCAAATCAGTCTCCTTCTTGTTGTTAATTCTTCCTACCCACCACACATGACAGACAATGAATACGAGAGTCACTATTGACATTCCCACAGACACTCACACATGTCCATTTGAGGTGTTCCCTCTGCCACACCTCTCCTTTTTCTAATCAAAGTGTCTTAAAATGTTTAGAAATAAAGTGTTTGCCAAAGATTAAATGTTGATCCAGTGCTCAACAAAGCCAGTGGGAGTCTTTCCACTGACTTCAGTCAGCGTCACAGGACAGGGCACCGAGTACCTCACACAGTTCTGAACAGACACAGGTCACACAGGATCCAGTCAGAGCACTTGGCATTTGGCAGACTCAGACCTCATCTTGCCAACACAAGCAACTGGACAAAATGGAAACAAAAATCAGTACAGGTATTTTTAAATAATTTACCCAGGCTCCTGATCTAGGGCTGAGACACACACACAAAAAATTGTAGAAGTTGCAGAAAATGCAATGAAATAAAACTGCAAAACTGCCACGGAAGGTTGGGTTTGGTTCTTCAGAAGATATGATTGGAGTATGGAAACCTATGGAACCTGGGATGGTGGAAATGACTAAAACTTCTACATGAGTATTGCAAGAATACAAAGTCTTACATGAGAAAACAAAAAGCCTTAGAAAAGTAGTCAAACGAAAAAGCCCACGCTAATGCTGGCATTACCTGAGAGCCTCATTACAGAAGCAAAGCTTGGGAACAGACAACACCAATCCTGGGCTTTACTCAACAGCAAGGACAGACAAGATTTTATAAAAAAGGTTTCTCAGCTGGTGCAGACAGCAAATAAGCTTTTTGGGAATGATGCCAAATGCAAGAGGAATGATGATGAAACCAGATCTGAAAGAACCACGAAACAAGTACACATGGATACTGCCTGCAAGTTTGACAACAGGACTGAAAAGCAGCACCTTCCGACCTACACACACACAAAACCCACAGGTAGCTCTACATCCCACAACCTGAGCTGGTCAGCTCCTGGCTGGAATGATGTCAGGAGGCTCCACCAACGAGGGACTCAAAATGGAACAAACCTCATGGTGTCTTAATCTGCTACCTCAGTCAAGTAGAAAGAGGCATTAAAAAGCTCAGTGACTACAAACTGAGTCAAGAAGTATTGAGACATGAAATAACATAGAAGCTCTTCACACTAATTAAAAACTGTATATGCAAGCTGTGGGACATGGGTGCTGGGTCCTCACCTGAAATATTTCAAGCTAAAGTACTCTGAGGGTCCTGTGCATATCTGGAATATTAGAAATTAATTTCCTTCTAACTCTATGAGGTCCTTTTTGCTAAAAGAAGCTTGAGACTGGATGGTGTTCTCAGAGGCACGTTCTGGTTCAGCCACATCTTAATGGCTGTAATGCAGAAAACACTGAAATGCCACAGGCTGTAACATGCAGGTGTTCAGGCAAAAGAATCACAGGGGTCTCTATAGGCCTTGAAATCAGTGAACTGTGCAGAGAGCAATTAAACACTCTCACAACTGGAGATGACTTTGGCTTTCTTTGCTGAAAGCCCCAGTGTGCAGCTGGTCACCTCTTCCTCAGAATTTTTGCTCGGCAACCCTGAGCGTGAAGACAGAACAGAATCTGATGTATGTGTGCATATATATATATATATGTATACACAGACACATAAGGCCCCTTTGTGTGATTCCATGGAGCAAACCAGAAAAGGGATCAGATAGATAAAGGAAGAGAAGCTCTCCTGGAGCATTTGCAGCTGGGCACTGTTGCTCAGTGACTGACCAACACCACACACAATGGGGAAGCTTGAGGCAGAGCTTCAGCCTCACAACCAAATAACAGCTAAAGAGAAACCACATCTCAAGTAAACTGAGGTGCAGAACTCAAGGAGCTCTTGGGCTTGGGGAGCTCTCTGCATCCCTTCTGTCAGGCTGCTACTGGTAAGTAATTCTATCAACGGATTTAGCTGAGCCAGCAGTTCAAAACAGAACATGTCCGTACTCCCAGTGACCAAAGAAGTTAAGCTTTGCTCAGTAACCTCTACAGAAGTATTCTCCCTACTTGGGAAAACATCTTTATTCCCAAAAGAACACCAAACCGAAACTCAGAAACATGTTTAAATTACCCTGTGTTTACATGCCAGCCTGTATAATGAAGGTATAAGCATGGACTTAAGAACTTCCCTTGTGTTGGGTATTTGAAGGTATACTGAGGAATCAAGGAGAAGAGGAATATGCTTGTCCTCCTGCCAGGTCTTTTAAGATACACCAAAACAGACATCATTAAATAGTAATATCATGCTGTGAACATAAACTAAAAAAAAATGCACTAATTGGAGACTATGGAGATTTACAAAAGTATGTACTGAAATGAGAGACAAAAAGGACACTGGTCTAACGAGTACAAAGAAATGTAACATTGCATCCGTACAGCATCTCCCAACCTAACCAGTGGGAAACTGGTATCCTCATCTCCCAGAGAGAAACTGACTTGCAAAATGCTGTATCAGACCTGGGAAGACGCCCTGCAAGGTGACTCCATGATCTCTGCACCCACACACCAGCCAGAGGAATTGTTTTCAAGCCAACACCCAGGTCATTAAAGCTGATAAGGACCCAGGGCCAGGGACACTGCTGCTTGTCACAATCATGCGTCCAAGCCTTGCAGATATCTGGTTTAGTACAGAGGGTGACTATTTCTGATAAAAAGTTCAGAGCATAGCACAGCAAGCCCACACATCTTACAGATCCCAAAGTCTCATCTGGAATGAATCAGTATCAATTCAGACTTTATTTAAACATATTGTTTAAATACAGTTTATCCCTCCTGATGCTGGGTTGAGAAGTTCAGTCTTTCAAGTATATTCTCTTACACTGAAATTTTGTTGTTTTTAGGAACAACTTGTAAACACGTGAATGCATAATTACAGTGGTCAGATATCTTAATCCTATTATCATTAATCTGTGCTGCTTTTCACAAGATATCACACTGACATGTCTGTGGGACTGTACCCACCACACCACAACAGCAGTATTTGGGAATAGTGACAGCAGGGACCAGATGAGCCTACAGAACATTGTGCCACGTGCAGAATATACACAGCTTCAGTACATGGAGAGAAAACTCCCAAACTTCCTGAGCTGAGGAGAACTAAGAGCAAAATTTATAGATCAGCTATATATTTAATTTTTATAATATTATGTTCCTCTGTGACAAGCAGAAATTTCCTAGATATTCACAGTTCAGCTTCCTATAAATTTGTCCTCTGGACTATGTTATTTGCTGCTGTGACATCAACACTCGCTCCTCCTGCAGCTGCCTTGAGTGACAGCATAAAAATGCTGGTTATACTGATAGCACAAGATACTCCGCCTGAGATAGAAAACCCTTTCATCAAATGCACTTAGAGCTTATCCAGAGAAGGCATCATGAATTAAGGACCTGCTCGCTCAGCTCTGGTCAGCAGATCAAGCAGCACAGTTTGTCCCCACACAGCAAAGCAAACACAAATCCTGAATGGCAGTAAGAGTAACACACCCATGCCTCAAATGAACCATGTGCTTAAGCATTTTCCTCATTGAACCTGGACTGCAGCCTGAGGACCAACAGAGCACCTTCTGCCACCTCCCAGAATGTGAAAGAGTACCTGGCTCAGAAGAACAAGTGCCTCTACTGATTTCCACAGCCCTTTTCCTCTTGAGTAAGCATTGGCAAAATCCAGCTCAAGAGTACCACCTAGCCTTCCTCTGACATTTTACAGACACTAACCAGTGAGCTCAACATCACCAAATTAGGTAGTTATCAACCCTTGCACCTGTCCTACAACAGATTTAAAAGATGAACTGAGGATCAGGGTAGGTCAAACTCTACCACAGCTTGAAGGGGTGCAAGAAATACAGACTTTTCTGCTGTGTCCCACACAGCCTTTACTCAGAAGGCAGACTCCCCTCTCTGCCCTCCTCCCGTGCTCTCTGCCACATTCATTCCTCTGAGCAGCTGGTGCCAAAGCTGAACCAAAGGGACTGACTGACTCAGCGAGGGATGCCCAAGCCTTTGCTCAGTGTGGGAGACGTCAACATCCATCCCATGGCACTGCCTTGGGAAAGGGACAGCTTCCCACAGCCCTTTTTCCCATAATGATGGACTGGAGAATGTTTGTGTGTTCAGGAATAATCACAGTATAATGTCACAGCTCACCCTCAGTATTTTCTAACCCCCCAAACCTGCTGACTCACACACACTCCAAGTGATACCCAGCCTCTCCAAAGGCCCACTGTGCCCACCAGTGAGGCAGCTGCTTCTGAGCTGAAGCAGAACAACACATAACATCAAACAGCAATATCTTCTTACAGTGGTAGCCTAGGAAATAGAGGATATGAGTCCACTCCAGAAAATACAGGTCATAAACTACACTGGTGGGTACCTACAGCCCAAAGCACAGTTCTCCCACATAGCCTGGTAAGTGAGAAGGACAATGTAAAAGCACCTATGTGGTGTCCTAATTGCTGCATTGTGCTGGCCAGAGGAGAGTCAAACTGAGCCTGGAAGCAGCTCCGCTGCCTGTGTAACAGCCTGGTCACAAAGCAAGGACAGAGAGACTCCTGGCCACAGGCTGGGAGGCCTCAGCAATGCTGGTTTGTGCCCTCAGGACTTGGTGGCTGTAACCTCTGATTGCTCAGGAAACCCTCCTTCAATTACAGTGTAAACACCCAGAGTTATCCAACCTGGAATCGTGCCAGACCTCTGGCATGAAATTCCTTTTACTTGGAGAAAAAAAAATCCAGATGATCTGAGTGAACAAGAAGAGACATGTTGCAAAGGTAATGCAGGAGATTTGGGATTTGTTCTTAGCTCCACCCAGCCCTGGTGATCATAATCCTTTGTTTGCCTTTTTTCTTTTCTATTTAGACAGTAAGTTCTTCAAGACAGAGAAAGTCTCTTGGTATTTGTTTATATAGAGTTTGTACATCAGTCCCAGGGATTACTGCAAGGAGAATAATCTTTAATGACCACAAATCACTGCAACCCCTGTTTTAGGAATCCTCTAATATGTGTCAAATAGATGTTCAAAAAGAGGTTCCAAACTAATTACAAGGTCTAAGATACCACAACAGCTTGCCACGCCAGTTGCTGTCCAGTAAATCCAGCTAGGAATCAAATCCTCCCTGTATTCTTGGCTGTAACTTACTTTCTTGAGCAGACAGCAAATGAGCCTTAGTGTGACTGGGAGCACTGTGCCTTTCCTCCCACAGGCTCATACTTGACAGAGAATTAAGAGAAGTCACTTCTCTTTTTGCTATATTAAAACCAAACCAACAAGAAACAAACAAATAAACAAAAAGCCAAACCAAAATGACACCAAAAAACCCTACAACCACAGAGAGAGAAATTCAACACTTCACAGGAACTTAGACAGAACTCTCTTGTAACTGGGAGCTTTAAAATAAAAGTAAGAGGTCCAAGGCAGGGCTGCTGACTTTAAATGTGTACCTGGGGCACAGGCAGGAAGACAGGAGAGAGAGAAGAAAAATGCCAGGAGTGGGAGGGACTCTCTGATTGGCATCTGTTAAACACAGAGCTGTATCTTGAATTTGCTTCTAATTTCTGAGCAGCAGCATCAAGAGGAAGTGCCAAGGGATGAGCAGCAAACCATCTCTGAGCCCAGGCAAACACAAACCCCAGCATGAGCCTTATTGCCAGATATGTTTCTCCAGGACTGCCTGCCTTGCTCCAATGGCTGACCACAGCTCCTCCACCTTCACTCATGTGCTACAGATTACTTTAGCGTAGTCCTAGAACTAAAATGTATTAATAACCACCAAATTCCATAGTTTCAAGGGTTTTTTCTAAACAACAAAACCCTACCTCAGACAATTTTGCATCCTGTATGTTCTCCAGAAGTGGCATCATGAACACCACAAGCTTTTTTTCAAGGAAGTTTGGTTCCTTGCTGTCACTACCTGTCTTCTCTTTAGTACCCATCCCCCTCCTGGGGAAGCAGAGTCCAATCCAAACAGAGCTGTACAGAGATTAGAGCAGATGAGATACAGGTTTGCTGTGTGCAGACTGCAGATCCAGGGATTGTTTAGAAAAATTACTTTGGTTTACTTCACATGTCCATCCCTATTGTTCTTCTTCCAGTTGAGATAATTAACCTGCTTGAAGAAAAATTGATTGTTCCCTAATATTCGCTCAGCCCTGTATAATGAAGCTCATTTTGGTCCTGAAGTCAGTCCCATTCAAGTAAAGTGCTTGTTTGTATTTAAGATCTTACAGGATGTTAAGATGAATCAAGGTGCTTGGGGCTGTCAAGTTGAAAGCTTAATATCTTCAAATTGCTGTCCAGGTTACTCTGAAATATTTATGTAATGTACCTTTCTTTTCTGGCAAATTACCATTAATGGGAAAGGAGCTTAGAATTACCTATTAGAAGCACCGAAGTCCCTTAAATGATAACAATTATTCATTCTAACTTTTTATATACGATTTTTCCTGTAGTATCTTCAAAATACCTGCAATTCCAGCAAATGTTTTACATTAATCTAAACTCTGATTCTATCTTACTCATTTTTCTCAAAGCTGCTGCCTTGAGGAATCAGGCAAAGCAATAGATAAACACTCTAGATGATTTCACTCTTCTGACTGTGCATTTGATGCAAAAAATTCTCTTGCTAACATTGGCTGTTCTTAAAAAGGCTAAATCTGCTTCAGTTGGAAAGCAGACTATTATGGTATCAATCCAAGATCTATCGAAGCTGAAAGAAAATATTCTAATAGCTGCTCTTCAAAGGGGTTAATAAGTCAACAGTGGATATTTTCATATGGAGTTATTCACTTCTAGACAATTATCATAGTCATAAAAGTCAACAGGCTTTCTCTTAGCTACCAAAATACTCAAGAACATGTTTACTCAGAGTCCATTTTTTTTATAAAAAAAGGCATCCAGTTGAAGAAAATAGTGACTTTTCAGTGAAATAAGGAAGAACAAAATATTTCCATGCTGAAATATCTGCACAATGCCTCACATGGATCCCCTTCTTGAGAGGCAAAGTCTCCAAACAAAACTCATTTAAGAGAACTGCAGAAAACTTGGGAACCAAAATTACAACAGAGAAGAAGCATTGTTTGGGAGCATGACAGCAGGCAGGACATTTGTGAGACCTGGATGACTTCCCTGATATTATTGCAGAATTCCTGCTGGAGCTTGGGTGAGCTGCTCACACTGCACAGTTCCCACCTGTAACACTGACCTACCATCTCCTTTCCCTGCGCCAGCCCTCTTCTTTGGAGTGAAGAAAGACTCCTTCAAAACACACTAGGACAGTGCTTCTTAGCACAAAGCTTCATTTTGGACGGGGACGTTGACCACCATAATTGAAGCAGCTACTGAACACAGTGCAAGCCCAGTTCTGCTGGGCCATCAACCCCATGCCAGAATGGCACCACCAGCACACGGCAGATGATCCCTGAGGAACTGGGACCAAGGCAAGAAAACATCATCTCCTGCAGGAGTTCAGCAGGTAGCACGTGGGTGGTGCTGCAGCCTCCTGTGCTATGGGAAGCTTTTAACATTGGTAGGTCCCAATATCAAGACTGCTGAAGCTACAGGAGAGGTGTGGAAGCCAAAGGAGACTCATTGCAGCCATTAGTTGCCCTTTTTACTGTTCTTTTAATATTGTCTGAGCATTAGGTTGAGGCTCTTTTGATTCAGTCCAAAACAAGAGGGAAAAGCTGCCTGTAAGATACTTGCCCTTGCTGAGCTGGACAATATTTCAGAGAAGATGGAGACTCAGAAGGATAAACTCTGGGCACTGAAGGGCTGCATCAGAGAAATCCAGTTGTACACTAACAAGTTCCAGGGACAGAAAAAGCTCTGGCACACCTGGATATGAAAGTTAGTATAATGTCCTCTAGGACCAGAAGAAATGTGAAGACAGAAGATAATGGAATGAAGTTTTTAGGGAAAATACTAAGCACTGCAGATACACAAGCACACTGCAAATAATGAGGCACTCAGCCAGCTCACTACCTCTCTATTTTCTTCTTTAAGGCAACTGCAATGAACAGCAGGATGCTAAGATGATACTTTCATATGAGAACAAAACAAAACCAAACCAACAAAAAATTTGCAGCCCTCCCAGGAACCACTGCCTGTTTATGAAAAAACAAACCATTAAGGCTCTTGGGGAAATGGAATACTCTGGTCCCACCAATAGTGAGCAGGTAAGTAGGAGTGAGATCTAAAAGCTATATAGGACACTGCAACAGAGCTGCAGCTCTGTCGGAGTCGAGTGCAAGTACTGACCTTCCCAGTTATAGTTTCAAATCAATCTCACATGTCCTATATTTACCTGTACTTGTGCTCTGGCCTCTCTCAGACTGCAGGATAGAAAGACTTTTTTTTTTTTTTGTAAAGGGATGTCTAGACAGTTGTCTTCACATCAGACAAAAAGTGATCACACAGGAAATTCAAGGGAAAATTGATGTGGGCTGCTACAAAATAGTGGTATTCAGGATGAGGATGGCAGTTCTGTTCCCTTACAAGGTTCCCAGTGTGGGGTGAGTGGCCCACTTGCAAATGCCAACCAGCTTCCACCATCCCAGCTTTGCTCCCAGGATGAAGAAATTCAAAGGAATCAAAGGAATCCTTCAATTTTCATCTCAGCTCCACTGAAACCAATGAAAGCTGCCCCATGTAAACCACTGCTGCATCACAGGGTGTGACACTGAACATCAAAATCACCCACATGGGACTCAGGTCAGCACTGAAAGAGAAAATCCAGTGGGAGTAAGTGTAATTCCCATAAAATTCATAGCAAATGAGTGGAAAACGGACATTAAATTGAGTTTCTGCTCCTTCCCTCTGTTAAACACACTTCAAAAATAGACCTTTGAATCATCTCATGATTCAACACAGAATAATACAATGTATTGAGTGACCTATCTGGTTACATGGGCAGTTGACACATGAGTGGAGCAAAGTTTCAAGATCAAGAAAGAATTTGGCTATGTCAGTACAGCAGGTGTGAGCCTGATTCATTAATTTTCATAGTAACAACACCTCTATGTGAACTAATTAAAAAGAATTTAGAAGTATTTTAAATATTTTTGGAGCCACACCAACTAAACAAGAAGAGCTCTGATATATATTTTATGTTCCAACTTTTCTTTTTCTGCCTCCGGCTGTATTACAATCAGGATGGGCAAAAACCTAAGCCTAGTTCATCAAAAATTGTGAAAGTTGTACAGGTTATGAAATGGATGGATTTTTCAGTTTTTCTCTGCTCCTTTTAAATTTATACATTGTGTAAAAATGATCATCATATTTCCCTAAAAAGGCAAATATCCATAGCCTTTGACAAGACTTTAAATGAAAAATTAAACTACAGTAAAAAAAAAAAAAAAAAAAAAAAAGTAAAGCATCCTGTTCAGAAGAAAAATGCATTTTTGTAATGTTTAAGTTTTAGGTAAAAGACCATTTCTCACTTAAAATCTTTCCCAAAAATACCTTTCTTTTTTTTTGCTTGTTGTGTTTTCAAAATTCTAAAACTCACTTAGAAAACAAGAGAGGAAAGAATGAAGGAGAAAGAGGTTCAGACAAGAAATGTATCCACCCCCTTCAAAAACTTTATCAATTTACATCAAGTTCTCAAGCCAGTGTAATTTATAGTGTTGGTCTTAGGGATATGAAATTCATCTTTAAACATAACTTTAGCTAACAAAGGAGAACTTGCAATTAATAATTATATGCTTCAATCCCCCAAGAAAGTTTTATTGTTTTATTTAGTTTAATATGACCATTTTAAGGCAAAAACTATTACTGAATTGCTGCTGTCACCCAAATGACAGTATTTTAAGAGACTATAGGAATAACTCTTCTAGAAGCAATTGCTTCATGTTCTATAAAAAGTCATGCAAGGCATTCAGTAAGACAGTATTCATATCAGAGCAGCTGAAACTCCCAGGGCAAACATGAAAAGAGGATTCCTCAGGAAGCTTTTAATGGTCCCATAACATTTTTTCTTGCCTCTTTTTTTGGTTTTCAAATAATGTATATGATTTTTTACTGCCAATAAAGTTTACTGGTATTTTCATGCCTAACGGTCACTCATGATGGAAATCAGAGCAGGGATTAAGGAGGATGCTATTTTTATAGCTCTTCTGGCAGAAATTGCTTCTCCTCCATCCAAGGAAGTGAGCTGTGGCTGGCATGCTCTCCTGCAACAGGTAAAGCATGACTACAGGAGATAAAACCAGAAGGCCTGGAGGAAGGGCTTTGGCTTGGGGGCTGGTTTTTATTCACCATGATGTGCCCCACAGGGCAAAATTCATCCTTTTAACAAGAAACAAGCAAAAAAATAAAATACGCATCACGCACGTCTCGTTTGGAGAGCTGAAATGGGAGCTGAGTGGCAGGGCAGCTTCAATTTCATCTGACTTGAGCAAACCCAATTAATCAAAGAATTGCAAAATCTGAGTGGCGGGCAGAAAATCCTCATTTCCTTGCAGTAACTCTGAGAGGGGCAGGCAGGGCAGCAGCCACTCACACAGCTCCAGATCAGGGGTGCCAATTACCACATCATTCAAAAAGTAAACTTAAAAGGATTTCTGTTGGAAATGATCGTGCCTGGAAGTCTCTGACTAAGCAGTGATGTGATCGTACCTGTGCTCCCTGCAGCTTTGGCCTTTTCCTTTGTCATATGTTTGCTAAACTTCCTCAGTCTTGTGCAGCTGTTCCCATTCCCCAGGTACAGCAGAGCACTGTCACAGCAGCAGCAGACACCAACAAGAAAAAAAAAAAGGCAAAACCCATCCAGTTATCTCAGGAGAAGTATTAAATGATCTAGTGTTTAACACATTTGAAATTTAAAGATCTGAACTGCAAAACATATGGTGCATATGTCAAGGAACCATGATCAGGCATGGAGGTAAGGACCCAGCAGCCGTGTCCGAGTCCCCATCTGCTGCTGTGCCATGAGACAGAGCCCAGGCCAAGCCCTTTGTCCTGTGGTGCCTCGGTTCCCTTGGCAGGAGTTAATGCTCACCGTGTGTCTGGACACAGGGGCAGCCTTGGTCAACACTGGGAGGCAGAGAGGAGCTGGGGTCGGAAATAGGTGGAATTCCTGAGCCGGTCGGAAAGGCTGGCGGCAGCGATCCCACAGACTCCGTGGAAGCAGGCGTGTTGCTTTGTTTACCTCAAGCTTTATTTTTTAAAGCACCATGACAGCTCTGAGACTCTCTCTGTCTCAGACTAATCTATTTTCCCCTCAACACCTTGCAGCGAGCCGTCCGCCAGCTTCCCGTCCAGACCGGGGTCAGAACCTCCCGCAGGGACGTGCGGATGCTGAGCGCTGGATGAGCCGGCCGGGAGCACCGGGATCAGCACAATCTGACCCTCTGATATCACCTCTCTATGCTCAGGAGCTCTACAGACCTCGGGCTTGGCACTCGGCAGATTCCAAAACCCAGAGCCTGCTCCTCCAAGAAGTCCCACCTCCTCTACGTGCAAGGCAGCAAGGCCTTGAGGAACCAGACCAACTGAACCGAAATACTGCTTTATTCTCATCACTTCTGTACAGATTTGAAACAGGAGACTCCCATTTCTGCAGAGCTCTGTGCAAAATGAACTCTCAGGCACAACAATGATAATTCCATTACAAGAAGGATTTGTTTGGCTGCGTTTCTCTCACGAGCATTTCACCAATATTTCTAACACTAGAGATTGAAAAAAATCATGTGTCAGGCTTCTTAAAGATCAGAAATTTGTGAGCTTTTTAAACATCTCAATCCCCAAAGCTCCCTTGAAAATCACAAAGACAAGAAACTTGCCAGGGTTTTTTATATGAAAGCTGAGTCTTACGCAATGTCTTAACTCTAGGTGCTGGGACTTTCCAAATAACACTAATTAAGACAGTACTCATGATAAGATCCTGAGAAGTGATCCTACAATTTTTGTAGGATAAACAATAATAAAATTAAACATTACTATAATTATAACTAGATGTGGGTCTTCAAAAACCTCACCAAAAAAATCACTCAAATGGGCATCCTTAACTTTTTCCAGTTTGTCTTCTATTTAGATTGTAAACTTGCTTGGGCTGAATGTTTCCCGGTTGTTTATACAGCACATGGGGATAGCGAACTTGCTGGGAAATCCTGGACATTGACAGAAACCAAAAAATACCAGTGTGGAGAGAATTTTATTTTGGATCTCAAAATACAGGTGGAAATTCCCTGATGGGAACTATCAGACTTACTATGCACATCCAACTGTCTATATTAGAGAAACTTCCTTTTTCTGCAGGTTTTGGACTTAGCTGAGCACAACCAAGGCAAGATTCTTCCACTGCAAACAAATGGATCAAACAAAACAAATCTCTGCCTTTTGGAATTTTACAGACAACGAGGCTAGAAAAATGTGCTTGAAGCAAAAGTGTTGATGGCTCTTCTTGCATGGTTGACCCCATTTCAGGAAAACACATAAACAAAATAGGATCTAACTTGTGACAGGGACCTCTAAGTATTAGCACAACACACAGTTAACAGCTCAAATTAACAGTTTAACTTGAAAAATCCTAACACGTCCCAGTGATGGGTACAAGGCAGACAGCAGGGCTTGCTAATTGGGTCATTCTTTACTAGACATCTTTGAGTGCTGGTTTGGGTTCTCTTAAAACTGCTGCCTAATGAAGTAATTAATGCTTAGTATCCTCTTGTCACTTCAAAAGTAATTATTTCACATACAGTATTAACAAAATCTAAATTTACACCCAATAATTTTCTTCAATAGCCATGCAGACTCAGAGCAGTGATGATCCCAGACCAGCTCCCTGCTCAAACTATACCAGGATAAAAGGCAGAAAAATGGAGCCAGAAGCTCATGGCATCAACATCCTCTTTGCCACAACAGCCCAAAAGAGATCAGAGTAGGGAGGAAAAGAAATTGGTAACATTTAGGGGACAGAAAAGCCCATGACTGAAGTAAGGACCACGCCAGGTCCTCTTTCAAACTTTCTCAAGTCCTTAAGTAAGTAGAGCACAGACAGTGCACTGCCACCACCGATGACATCCAGGGAGAATCCTTCCTCAAGCTCCTCTCAGTGCCTCGATTTCAGCTGAGAGAATTCAGAGCATTTCCACCCCTCTCCAATATACATCTGTGTTTATTTTTTTTTTGCCTGCACAACTGACAATGAGCAACCCTATTCACATATTTTCTAAAAGAGAGCACAGTTTGTTTATGTGTCAGCTGTACATGCCAGTCCTTAATATGTCTGGGGTGACAAGAAAATAAATGGACTTTCTATGTCGTATTTAGATCCCCTTCCTATCCCTCACCAGTCCCCCAATGTGTTTGTCTCCTTTTTGCTCTCACTGGGGACTTGCCGCACACACACCAATCTGCCCTCACCTCTATTCACTCTGATGCTCAGAGGGCATTTTTTAAAGTATAGGATATTTTTTCAAGGACTTGACCATTTATCATCCCAATGGAAAAAGTTCTCAATGATTTCATGAGGATTGGCCCTTCATCAACAACTGAAACAGCTTTTATAGGCTGACCAGATTCTGCAACTTCAACCACTTCCTCACACAGAAGCAACAGAAGAATTTAATCAGATTTAAGGCCGGCAGCGACTTTTATTCCTGGCACAGGAACCAGCCTGAAGGGAACTAAAGGTCCCTGAGAAATATTTATGAAACAGCTGAGACTTTTTTCTGAGCGTTCAATTCTCAGACCTGCAGCCTAAATCCTGACAGGAGTGCATTTTTCCTCAATTGAATTTTTACACATAAAATATGAAGAACCTGAAAAATGAAAAATCCAAGTCAGAAACCATCACCTCAAAAACCTGGCCCTGGTTTGCATCACACACTGCCACACACATTGATGCTCTTCTGCCTTTGATAGGGACTGACCAGACCTGAGCAGAGCAGGACCTGCCCCAGCCCTCCTGGCACTCTGTGGCACTGTCTGGAGCACTCTCAGAAATGCCTGTTGCACTGATATTCAGCTGAAGTACAATTAAATGTCAGACATTCAATTTTCTCATCCTTAAGGAACTGCTCTAAAGACATGTCAGGCACATCCCTCTAGATAAAACTAGACTAAGCATTTAGATGTCCACTCTTCCTTTACACCACTAACACAAGCTTTAAGTCCGGTGTCAACATCCAGACTAACACTAAAGTGAACGTGGTAAAAGAGAAATGCTCTGAATCAGCTTTTGAAAGTTACTTACAAGAGCCAGGATCTGGGGGGAAGGAAATTTAGCAAGCAAAGTTAATAAAAACATTCCCAGACTGTCATCTTAATTAGCTTCAGCACAATATTTAATGTGGTTGAACAGCATGACATGGTTTGGGAAACTTAGCATCAACTGCAGCAGGCATGCAGCGCCTCAGTGAGAAGGGGATGAAATCTCTTTCTAGGACACAGACAACTTGCTGGGAAATGATTTGTTTGGTGGGAAACAATATCTGGCCGCAGGATGAATCTGTTGCCCAGTTTTGGCTGGCAGAGGGGACTGAGGACAGCACTCTTTCCTGGCTGGCATGGGATACAGAGTCCTTTCCCTTCACGGCCCAGCATGGGGCACTGGGGAGAGCCTAAGCGAATCCCCCACCCTAAAAGGGCTTTCAGTCTGGTAGGGGGGGGATTAGGACACCTTTTAAATAAAAGGGGATCAAACTTGGGGCTCCCAGATTGGATCCCAGCCTCTAATCCAGTTAGTCACTGTACAGAGGAAGTGCCAGCATTTTCTCCTCCTTGGGCAGCTTTGCAAATCTTGGTTCTTCTGCCCCAAATCCAAAAGCCCAAAAATGAAACATTTTATGTCGGGTGGAGTGGTAAATGGAACATCCTTTTGGACAAAAAGGAGTTCACTTTTTGGTTGTCAAGCCAAAAAGTCATGCATGTGTACAGGGCATTACTGAAATATGCAATTAATTTATAAACCTTGAGCATTCAGACTGATAAATTGGCACTGTTATCTCCCCTCTTGCAAATAGTATCAAATTATCTTTACACTGTTTTTGTAAATGTAAATGTCAATCAAGAGTCCAACCCAAAATTGCCCAGAGATTCCTAAGGAGACTTTGGAGGATCAGCTTTAGAGATCACTGCAGGACCAAAACCTTCATATTATAAACTGGCCCCGTTTCCTGAACATGTCAGTAGTGCTAAGCTCAAGCTATTTGTCATCTCCACAATAATTTGAAAAATATGTTAGGAGAACCATTATATTAAAATCAAGACTAAAATGGCTGAAAACTTTGGGGCGGGGGGTGGGGAAGGAAAGTTATCATTGAACAGAAACACTAAATTCCTGCTACAGTAATTTCACAGCTCCATTTATGCTTTTGCACCATTTGAGGCTCCTGGCCCCATGGCTGTTTCAAAGGAGGTCAAGGAACAAGTCTGAGAAGCTATGTACCAGTTTCCCTAATAAGATTGCCTTGTCTCACATTTCTGCTGATTTCTTTCATACCTTCAAAGTTGTTACAGCAGCTCATAAAGAGAAAATAAAGATTAGACACCAGCCTTTGCCCTTGAGACCATCCCTGACCTCTGGTTTGCCATTTACATTTATTACAAAAGAGCCTGAAATGTTTTTGAGTCATGGAAAAGCATTGGATGGTTACAGAGGGTTTTGCACCAATAATGCTCTGTTCGCTGGGTCTCCTCAGACAGAACTTTGCAAGGATATTGAAACTCCCTCAGTTGCAGGCAATAAACACAACTGTGCCAAAGTTGGGAGGAGGAGAAGGAGGGGGATGGTTCCTTGCACACCACTGTTTTCTTACCCATCTGGAATTAGGAAAGCACGCCTGGAAAGAGCGAGCCAACAGCTTTGAATAAGTCAGCCCAATTCCTCAGCTATGACATACTCCCTGTATGCACGCGCGAGAGAGAATGCAAGTAACTCATTTGTCTGTATTCAGCCATTATTTAAAATAGAACAAATTAAAAGATTCACCATGGCAGTAGCAAAAGATTTTTTAAAGGATTTGCTAACTAGCCTGCTCTGGGCTGAGGCCCCTCCTGTGAGAAGCAAAGCAGTCCTGTATTCAAAATCAGATTTAAGAGGACTTGAGAGTGTTCATATCTGGTAAAATCTGACCCCAGATCAGTTCTTCCCTACAGGCTTGTATCTTTGAAATCAATGGGAATCACACTGGAGACAAGTGTCGTTAGCTGGGAGTCACAGCAATGAAAGGGCAAGAGTGAGCTGCCATGACTGGTGGGCTCCTGAAAAGAAACATCCTCCCCTTCTTCCCTCCTTTCTAGAGTCAGTTTTCTTCATTAAACTAGATATAATTTGTCCTTGCAGAATAGTTACAGCTTTCTTTCACTTTGCCACTCACAAACTGCCCATTGCTACCACATGCTGCACTACAGCCTAGAGGAGAACGACAAACTGTTTCCCGTGAGTGTTTGTATATTTGTTTCAATTCAATTTAAATGTGAGCTTCATTATGACCTTGTTAACACCCCCTCTCCTGTTTACTTTCCATTAACATTCAGCCTGTCAAACTTTATTAGCACAAATGACCATAGAAATTGTGAGCTGCTTGAATTCTCGCAGTTTGAAACATATTTAGTGGGTGAAATTCAATCTGTCCAGTAGGCCAAGGGAGTGCTGCCATGCTCCGGCCTTCTGCTGACTTGCAAATTTTAGGAGTGTTCACAAGCAAAATGTGATGACAAGAATAAGTCTCTCTGAGTTAGGAAAAACATAAAGGAGACACATGACTGCCAGGCAGCAGCCCCAGCTATGCTCCTGCTCCACTGCAGATGGAAGAAAATGTCAAAGGGAAGGAACTGATTCTCCCCCACCTCCATCACCCATTAGACAATTAAGGAGGAAAAACACCTCAAACACAACGATATGTATAAAGAGATAAAAAGGGGGGGAAAAAAGTAAAATTTATTACATGGCTCATGGACCGATGCAAACCACCCAAGTATTTTGTATGCAGCCCACACCATCCCCTCTGTCCCAGGAGGACACGACTTCCCAGGTGAACTCACATTTGCCTTTAGTCTCAGCTAGATTTCTTGTCCCCAGAAGAATATTATAACATATGGTTAACTTTTTCACATAATACCTAGTTCCCAATCTCACACAAAAACTTCCACAATATATGTCATTTTGACATGGATTTAAACATGATAAACAGTGTAATACAATCTCCAGCTGTTTGAACAATTCTGGTCATAAACTGCCTCACTGCACTGTCATCATGCTCATTTCTGCAGTGAGCCTTTGTTCTCTTTTATTCCCTACATTGTTTCCCTTCCATTCCAAGACATGTTCAAAGAAAAATGCATAAATGAAAAGTTCAAACCAACATTCCGTTGGGTTTTTTATCTCTATGCAAAAAGAAAGAAGAACCTCAGTTTTAATTTTTATTAAAATCAGAGATGGACAAAAAAAATAATGTGGCTTCTTTTTTGAAATCTGGTCAGGCCATTCTGAAATATTAGGCATAACTTTCCCATGAATACTGGTAAAGAAGATTTCAAGAGTAGAAGAAAACACAATCCAGAAAAATCCACCATTCCCATATTTCAGTTCAAAATATCCAGGTCCATATTTACTTCACTTTTATTAAAGAAAATTGTAAGATAAAAACTTCTAAACAAAACATCTTGTTTATTAATTTATTAATAACTCTCAGGAAAAAATACTTTGGTTACAATCAATTGCAATGATTTATTTTTTCAGGTTTTTTTAGTGTAGCCTAGATGACCAGAAAAAAACCCTTCCCTTTTTCTGTGCAGTTTTAGTAAAATAAACTTAACATCTAGCAGTGAAGCAGCTGTTGATTAAAAGAGGTTAATACCCACTGGCAGGCTGTTTTCTAAGCTCCATTTCTTGGAGGTTTCCTGTGCTGGTCGGATATGAAACCCTACCTGCCCCTGCTCTAGTGACACACAGTCCTGGCAGAAAGCTCCTCTGCTCTGAATGCTCCTGGGATACTTGAAAATCCTGGAGAATATATCTTTTCCTACTGTTCTTCTATGATGGCCCAGGATACACTGAACCACTGAAAGATGAGCCATATAAAGACAAGTCCTGAGTCTACCACTGGCTGGAGTTGCAGAGGGTTTATTAAAATCCTTTCCCATCAAGTTAAGCATTTCTTCAGTGCTCCAGCATAGCTGCAGAATGAATTTAAATTCCTCCCTGCCAACCCAGGTGTGGAGGAATATATTTTAATATCATAAGAAACACAGAGAAAGGGAAAGGAGTATTTCACTTCATTAGTGTGCTTTAAAAAGGGAAGATCTAAGATAAGGATGAAGGGAAATTTAGGGCAGGCTTAGGAACAAGTTCCCAAGGCAAACCATGGAAGTCCCATCAACTGAGATGTTTAAAATTAAACTCAATAAAGCACAAGAAAGTACAAGGCACAAAACAACCCCACACAGCAGTAGGATCAGCTGCATAAAGTATCTCTTTTCACTCCTGGTTTCTTTTTCCTTCTCTCGTGTCCAAGGAACCCGGGAGTGCCTGTTCCCACACAGCATCACCCTCACTCCTTGAGCAGCCAGGGACAGCTCCAGTGATTTTAACTGGTTTAGCTTCATGTTAAATTCCTGTTTATAAATGCAGATGGACACATTATTATAGGCTCATTTGTGCTGAGTAATAACTTACTGTGGGCTAGCTTGTAACTTTACACTTTGCTCCAAATGAAGATGATCACTGTCCCAGTGCTCAGATGGGAAGAAGGAACTGGAGCCTCCCACTCATTCATGCCTTTTGATTTCCCTCTGGCAGCAAGGCATCATCTTGGGAACCGCCAGCAGACCCCCAGGATGAGGCTTTCAGAGCTCATGCTGCTGTAAGTCAGCAGGGGCTTGGTGGCATCCCTGATGGCAGGGCCAGCAGCGAAGAAACCATGGGCAGGTGCCTGTGTGGGTAACTTGTTCTTCTCACTGCACAAACTTGGGGCAAAACTGGTGTAGTTCCAATTTGCAAATATGATGGGGCTATTCCTTGTGTAAGAGAAACAATTACCAAAATCAAATAGGTCAAAAACCATGTTGGCTCATGCCAGGAAAGCCATTAATATAACTAAATACTGTTAACAGAGAATAAGATAAAAATCACATGTCAAAGCTGGGGAGAGGAAGATTTGATTAAAGATGACCTAACTGATTCAGCAGCAATTAAGGTTTCTCTTCAACTAGTGCAGTTCATTCCTGCCAGGAAGGAGGCACTGGGTCCAACTGTCTCCTCACTTGCACCAGCCCTACACTGCTGCTCAGGCAGCTCCCCCCTGGGAGCTCAGCACAGAGAGGAGCAGAATCTGGCCCCAAAAGTCCCGTGGCAATTATATGGGATCAGATAAAACACCTCGGGAATGCAGCACTGAGTGAAGCACTAGGTAATGCTTTCATTTCCATCCTTGGCTTACTCAGTCCCAGCTTTCATTTAGACTACACAGTGGTCGGAGAAAGAGTTTTAACATTAATTAGTTTAAAGGGCAGGAATTCGGATTTTAATGGTGTGGAAATGAATAATCTGAATGGGGAGCAACAAACTGTGGGAAGGCTTGCTCCATGTTTTCTGTTTACCAGATGGAAATAACCCTGGATTTTCTTACTGCCTACCTCTCTGATTAGCTGGCAGCAACCTGGCAGACACTGAGGCACCAGCCCTGCAGAGCACACAGATGCAGTGTGGGGGATCAGTTTTACTGGGGTAGCAACTGGGGGCCCCAGCTGAGCTCAGACCTGTCTGGGATGAATTTTGCCCCATCATACAATGCCATAAATGACTGCAGGGGAAGCAGACAGCACCTAATGCAGGAGACAGAGTGAAGCCATCAGCCACCTGTGAACTGTAGCTCAAACAGCCCCTTCCCCAGTACAGAACCCAGACCAGATTTGGGAAATGCATCAGAGGACCAGCATGGATCACACCACTTCCCAGGATAACCTATCTCATATTGATGATTCTAAGAGTGCTTTAAAACTAGTTATTAATTCCCAGTGCACCTGCTAGGTGCACCTAGCATTTATCAATGTGTTAACTGAGGCCCAGTCGATTAATATGTTGCAGTGATCAATGGCAGAGCCAGAAACAGAAGCCAAAATTCTCCTCCAGTGGGAGTTTATTCATCAGATAAATAGCTGTTTGCATGTTTGTTTTATACCTGCATAAACTAAGGGAGACAATGTGCTTGCCTGAAGTTTAACAATGAATCACTGCAGAAGCCTGGAAAGATCCAAAAAAATCCTTGCCAAAAAAAAAAAAAAAAAAAAAAAAAAAAAAAAAAAAAAAAAGCTTTGTTCTAACACATCTTTATTCAGGGTGCTTCATTGTTCACATGCGTCACATGCAGTGCAGCATCCATCCCAATGATGAACCATAGGAAGACTCTGCCTTGGGGACCATCAGGGTTTTGATTTTTGCAAGGATTATCCCACAGATGAAGAGGCCATGGTTACCTGTGCATTGAATCTGGCAGAAGAATGTGCTGCTGCTAAAAGTGACCAGGCACACACAGACACTGGTTTTCACAAAGCAGCTGGCAAGAGTGAGGAAACAAAGGGAGAGGAAGATCTCTGACACAGGGCAGCAGAGGCTCCACCCTGTGCTAACCACGGCAGCCAGGATCTCCTTGCAGTTTGCCCCTCTCAGCCAGCAGAGTATGGAGCCCACCAGTAGCCCCAGAAAGCCAAACTGGGCTCCAGGGCCAGTGCCAGGGCTCTCCCAGTTGCTGAACAGAGTTACATTCCAGTTGCCATCCAGTTTGAAACATCCAATCCTTGTGTTTCTAGAGTGGAAAGTCCTGAGTGGAGCTGGTCTATTACCTCCTTGTTAATGTTGCTGCACTGTAGGTCTGGACTGCTGAAATCGCACACCACAAGCACAGGACAAGAGGCTGTAGACAGCTGTTGTATCTTATTTGTGCCTTCTTTCCAATTAGGCTCCTGCCTGAAACCTCAAAACCACAATATCAGCCTCTTGGAAACGTGCAATAGCAACCAGCAGGGTAGTGCTGCTTGTTTAAGACCAATAAAACATGAAGTTGGATGAATGTCACCCAAACAGCTGATTTCTTCAACATTTTCTACACAAAAACCTACCTACTGACTTCATCAGGAATTGCAGATATGTATAGTTACAAATTCTGAATTACAGTTCCTAGAAATCAGAAAAAAATCTTGTATCCAGCATCAGAAATACAGTTTTGTGGTGGTGCAGGGAACCAGCCTGTATGTACCCATGCCTGGTAACCAACCTGCATGTTCACACCCCTGGCCTGTATGAGTAAGTGGACAAACCAGCTGCCCCTTGCAGCTCATCCAGAGATCAGTTTCTCTTTAGACAAGAAAGTGGTGCCATCACATCTGCAGAGGGTGGGGGTGGTTGGTTGGTTTGTTTGTTTTTTAAGTATAGCTTGATTTTGGTTACACTGCAACTCTTAGTCTTTGAAGAGAAATGATCACGAAGAGCCAGCAAAAAAAACCTCAAGCACGACTGCCTATTCCCTGGGGAGTTCTCTATCACAAGTACTGAATCTACTAGAAGAAATTAAGGGAACATGAACTCTTTTGCTGCTCGCTGGCTGTCCCAGAAGAGCATCCCACCCTACAACAACACCAAAGGATGGAGGGATGGGTGTGTATGGAATAGGGCCATCTGGTGATGGCAGCCTGAGCCATAGGCATGTGTTTCACATATGTACTTACACAATATATTTGGTACATATTTACCACATCAGTTTGTACTGCAAGCAGTATTTCAATCTCTTCTTAGCTGTGGTGGCAGTCTTAAGGTAGGTCCTGAGACCGGAAGGAGATCATCTCACTCTACCACCAATTTTGGTTGTTGACAGACACTTCATGCTGAAAAAAGGTGCTGGCTTGTCTTGTCTCAGGGGTGCTGATTCCCTTTATAATATAATCAGTATTCCCTCAGGGAATAAGGCCTTACTGGGTGAGTACCTGAATGTCAGTCTCAGGATTAAAAGAAGCCATTTTCAGCCAGCACAGAGGCACACCCACACACACGACCTGAGAAAGACCCAAGGACACAAAGGGAAAGAAACAGGTAGAGTTTAGCTTAAAGCTGCTCTCTGTAAAGAAAGCAATGAACATGAGCTCTAAAACTACAGGCTATGAAGGAAACAAAGAGGCTTGGGAAGAACAGTGGAGTGATCTGGAACAAAGGGAATCTGGTGTGGACAAAAAGCAAGGACAGGAACAGCAGCTAAGTGAGCTGGGAGGACATTCGAGGATGGCACAGAACACATAACTGATGGTCATTAATCTCTGCAAGAGAGGGAGCTCTTCTTTTGTGCCATCTGTTTCTAATTACTGTCCCAACTCAGCCCTAGGCCTAAATTGCACAATTCAAACTTGATTCCAAGCCACTCAAAGTGCTAAAGGTTTTGGAAGGCACAGGAATGGGAGTATCGGGCATAAATTGCAGGGTTTATGGTATTTGCACTAGAGCACCCAATTAGTTAATGCACAAGTGCCAAAACAATACACATGAGCACCCCATTGGGTAACACATGAGTGCAAAATTGCTTCACCCATGTACACCCAGCTAGTTTATGCAGGAATGCTCCAGCAGTTCATGCATAAGCACCCAATTAATGCATGAGTGTCCAAATAGTACATACATGAGTGCCCAATCAGTCTGTGCACAAGCAGCCAATTAATTTGTTCTTAAGTGCACAATTAATTAATGCATGAGCACATGATTGGTTTGTGCATGGCTGCCCAACTGGTACATGCATGAGCACCCAGTTAGTGGTGCACAAGTGCCTAATCAGTGTATGCTAGAATGTCCTATCAGGCCATGCTTGAGCGCTCCAGCATGAGCACCCAAATAACTGAGGCTCAAGGGATGTGTTTTATGCATGAGCACCCAATCAGCCCATGCATTAATGCCCAAGCAATTTATGCTTGAGGACCCAAATAGTCCATGAACAAACCACAGTCAGTCTGTGCATCAGCACCCCAATAACTCAGCCTGAGTGCTGCGTTGGGCAGGTTTCAGTAGCTGGGGCTGCAGTGATGCTTCTGCCAGGTGCTGGGCACAGCCTGTGCCCAGACAGCTGTGAAACTTGTGAAAAAAACCCAAATGCTCCAAAGTATCAGCCTATCAAAAGAACCCTCAGGACCCATCTCAGACATACTCAAGAAAGAGCAGCAACTGTAAGCATTTGAGAAGTGTGGAGGGAAAGATGGCTGAGGAGATGTGGGGCTGGAGACGTGTTCTTGGAAGGAAGCAATCCAGGTGCAAGGAGTACATCCCAAGGGACTGGATCCAGGACAATTCATAGGTATTTTTAATTTCTTTAACTCTGCATGTCTTTTACAGAGGTGTCAGGAATGTCACATCTGGAACAAAAGTTGCCTTAGAAGCTCTGAGCCAGCTGCTTGTGATTCTGCAGCATGCCCACAAGAACTCAAATCCAGAGAGTAATGTCTGTTAGCCTCTAGAGAAAAATCTCACTCCAAAATGTATTGGTTTAAGAAGAATAAAGGATGAAGCTCTACAGCCTGTGCTACACAGGAGCTCAGATAAGATGATATAATGACACGGAGTGGTCATAAAATCTATGATCTTATCAGTCCAACTTGCTTAGGTCTCTTAATCACTGCTTAGTCCAGCTTGCTCAACTTTCCTTGTTCAGGCACAGAGAAAAACAAGGTGGTATGTATTAAGCCTTGCTCATGCCAATAAAAATGTACTACAGGAATGAATGCATTTATTAACTCTCAGCAGTGATGCCAATGTTTTTGGCTCAACTACGGTTTCCTGGCCTTGGACACAGGGTCACAAATCTCTAAGACTGTTGAATCTTGCCCTGCTGTAAGTCTGAGCTGGAGCTGGCTGCCACAGGGGAGAGAAAGCAAAGCCTAGGCAGCCCTAAAACATAATATTTTCAGCATTCAAACAGAACAATTTAAACATTTGCAAGAGCAGGGGAAAGGCTGGCTTCAAGATGTTTTGGATCAGCTCTTTGCACTTATATGCAGCTGGATGCAGAGAAGGGCCAGCCACAGCCCCCTGCCTGGGAGACCGTGCCACAGCCAGAAAGGGGAGGCTGTTCCCAAAAGCACACAGCAGAGCACTAGTGATCCAAGCCCTTGCAGGAGAATGGCAAGTGCAGGATTGCCTGTAAGGGAAGAGGAAGCCCATTTCTACCTGTCCGGAAGCCAAAAGCAGGATCATTTATTATTTACGAGTACCAGTGATTTCTTGATGTAACTGGAAAAAAGCTACAAATTCAGTTCTTGCAGCATTTTATTCAGAAAATTACCATGGAGGGATGAAAACAAGTCCTTACTACCTAGAAAACAGAAAATGTGGGCATAAACAGGCATCATTATTATGTATCATTCCCAGTCACAACTGTCTCATAACTGTAAAAGCCTTGCCATTAACTTCAAGCACCTCCCTCCTCCTCTGCATGCCTGAGCTTTCCTTTGCCCAGGGCAGGATGTATTTCTTCATTTCATTGCATATCCAGTGTCTAGAGAGATGAGAGGCAGATAACTCACTAGGAACTACTCATGCTCAAACCCAACAAAAACACATTTAGCATTTGCCCATGACCAATCAAGATGGGTCACGGTCAACCTGGGCATTCTGAATGTGCTCAGAAAGGTGTATCCCACACAGTCACAGTGCTGGCACATCTCTGAAAGTGACTCACCCCAGTTCTTAGAAACACACATCTCAGTGAAAGACAATCAAAATTATGTTCCTAAGGTCCAAACACTCTAAACTGTACTTTTGAAATGTCAATGCCTAATGATCCATAAGGCATCTCAGTGGGTCTTACCCAACCAACAGCAAATGGCAGGCACAGGGAGTATGTCCTGGCAAATCTGGCCTGAAGCATCTCCTCTGAAAATGGGTGTTGGTCTCCTAAATCCCCAAGCTGTTATCGAGAAGGAATGCAAATATATAATTAGATTCAGCGGCAAAAAAAGACTATATGGCTGAAGAATTAGTGGGTTTATGCAGAGGCATTGGAGAGACACGGCACATGCTCTAAGCACAATTCACCAAACAAGATTTACTGAGGCTCCTGCTCTACTTTCAGACCAATCCTCCTTACTAGCTGAAGTCACTAACCTCATCAGATGGAGCCCTCCCATCCAGCCCCAAAGGACAGAATTAGCCAATTTTACTAGAAATCTTTCAGATTCAGGTTTCATTTACACCTCTCTGTCAGTTCAAAACCAGGTGTCCTTCCCACTGTCTGAACATACTCTAGCCACAGAAACAATGAAGTTTACACTTCTACAAGAAGCCTAACAACTTTTTCACTTCAAAAGTAAAATCCATAGATATTGAACATTTCTTCATGTGTTGAAATTCCTGCTGTTACTGCTGAAATTTAACCTATCAGAGTTGGCATTGAAGGAGACCATCAACAGTCTGTGGTTAAATCCTCAAGGGGAGGTAAGGATCTCCCTCAGAGGAACACCTGTGAAAGCCTGGATTTAGAGGTTTCAGCAGAATCTCTCTCTGCGCATAGTACTTTAACATAAACATGAGCTGTATGAAAAGGCCCTGAATAGCCACCCTGCACCTTTTTCATAACACAGCTTTCTCCTTTTGTCCTCCCTGCCTGCATAGGAGGTTTTTCAGGGGAATCTGGCCAATAATACTGTGAGCTAGTGACAGCATACTTTGGACAGAGCAATATTAGCTAGGAAGAAAAAAAGAAATCAAAATTAAGAAAAGCACATGTAATTAGGCTAGGATGTGATGTCATCAGTGATACGAAGCATCATTAAATATACTTGACCCTGAAAATGAATTGCAGGCTAGTTTTACAGACATGGATAATCTTGACATAACTAAATTGTTCACAAATCACTGGCATTAATTCTTAGAGTGTCAGTGAGTTTCCACATGAAACAGGAAAAAAAGGATGTTGCAAGAAAATCAGCAGGATGATTTAGGAGTCTGCTGTCTTGATTGATTTTCAAGCAGAGTTTTGCAATTAGGCAAGAGGATGTCCTGTTCCATGAAGACTTGATGTGCAGACTCAGTGGTTGAGAAATAACACATCCTAGAAACAGAGGTTCAACTCACTGTGTGCAGACAGGACAGACCCCACACTGCTGACAAACCAGCCATGTTCGCATCACGCACATGGGGAGCTCCTCCTGTGGTCCTGAACACTTGCCTGTCCCCCACTTCCACAGCATCTAATCCCCACTTTGTCTTGCAATACACTCTAGATGCACTGATCCCCATGACAGTGCTGCAGGATGGAAAATACTTTCATAGCAATTTTACAGATACTAAAGGGAGGCATCAAGACTATAATTAACTCACCAAAAGTCACAGAAGAAACCTGTGGAATAGCAGGGAACTGAACAGAGGTTTTTCACACTTCAGGTCACTGTCAAGAGTTTGTACTTCTCTTCAGAGCCATTCCTTGAAAGATGTCTTGGCTGTAGCTGTTAAATTCTCTCTTTATCATAACAACTGATTTGTTTGTAGAGAGATGATGCATGTGCGTAAAATGTGCCCATAAACCATGATGAGGTTATTTCATTTTCAAACAGATGCTCCAAACATTCCAGAGTTAAAAATAAAAGCAGCTTTTAGCTCTACAGGGCATGTTTTCTGTTCCAGACAAGGTTAGTTCTGCTCTTGTTTTAAGAAAGTAATAATTTATTTTTTTTACCATTCATATTACCAGGTGTTTCTAAGGGTGTGTTTGGCCCCAGATCAGCTCTGGATGAAGCAGCAGCACAACACATCCTTGCTGGAAAATGAATCTCTGCACATTTGGGAGCTACAGATTGGATGAACCATAAATCTCCTTCAGTGTGAGTGCCTGGACTCTTCTGCAGGTCTGTTACGAAGCAGATAACAAGTGGGGTCACTGAATAGTACAGAATAAAAGTTTGTATGGGGCTGGAGTATGTCAAGCTTTACACTGAGACATTAAGATTTGTTCTTCCAGTGCACTTGGGCTCTTCTCAAAGCATCAGCCAAGGGACAAAGCAAGGAAAAGGCTCAACACCTGCCTCCAGGCCAGGTAAAGCTGCAAGGCTGGGTGGGAAGAGGGACAAAGGATCTTCCATGTTACAGCCACATACACAGACAAGCTCCCAGGGCTGTCAGCAGCTGGGCACGACCATTCCCAACCACTGTGTGCCCCATCCTCTTTGCTCTGTATTTTGCTCTTCTCAAGGAAGGATCCACACAAGCTTGAAATAATGCAAAAAACAGCTCAGAAAGGAAAGGCAGGAGTGAAACTGATGATTCCCAGCTTTACCATCCCACTCTCTTTCAGATCCCGAATAAGGATCCCAAGAGGAAAACAGAACCATCTCTAACACAGGCAGTATTTTAAAACCTCATTGCAATCCATGCAAATTTCCAGAAAAAGATAAATCTGCTTTACACTGACATACCTTTTTTATCAAAGCTAGTTGAGGTAAACTGGATGTGTTTCTTAGTATATATTATCTGACCAATGTACTATTTATTACTTTCCAAAGCACGTAGTAGGTATTATATCAAAGGCCTCCATAAGGCATTGTGAAGAGAGCTTTTCTTTCCACATCTGAAACTCCCTGTACAGGTCAGGTCTTTGGAAAAGAAAACATTGGTGAGAAACAAAATACTTGTCAGAGAGAAGAGAATCACACACTCAGACTTTACTAAACCAGCTTTTATCAGAGCAAACTTTCTTTTACAAAGAAATATTCACGGCTCTGGGAAAGGAAACACACTTATCAGATCAGTGCTGTTTGCATAGGAAATGAAAAACGGTGACTGTTTATAACTTAAAGTGTTTTTAATGAACTTAACTGCTGTATTTTAGTCTGGGAGGAAGAGTAAAAGTGCTTAAGAAAACAAGCAGTATAACCGAGATTATGAGATCTGGTCGCTCCCCTGGAACCACTCTGTGGAGTTGGGATTCTTTCACCACCTTTGCCAGTCCTGTTTTATGGCATGTGGGATAATTGCAGCCTGGCAAAGAAGGAACATGCCTTTTGCCAAATGTGACCGCGAGCTACTAGTACCTGTGTCATCTCCCTGTGGGATTCAGTAAAACTCATGACTGAACCACCAAGCACTTGCCACCAGCCTGTTCACTGGTTAACTTTCCAGTGGGTTTCTTACATTACAATCTCTGAAGACAGCAAAGCACGTTCCCACTTTTCTGCCTCTGTGGCTACAGCTGGGGTGTGCTGCAGGTAACAGTGCAGATGAATCCAAGTTTGAAACCACTGAAAGACGGCGAGTTAGAACAAGAATCTGGGAGTGTAACAATTTCATTAATCATCTTCATTATCTTGGCACATATCAGGAACTTATTAGCAAAACTTAGGAGCTAAGCAAAGGGTTATGAATACTCAAAAAACTGCAATTAAAAGAGGACAACACACACCCAAAGGAAGATCAAATAAACACTAATCTGTTAAAAAAGGAAAGAATAATACAGAATATTGGAGAATAGGTCCTTATCACCAGTATATACCACACAGACACATCCTTCAGCCTCTACAGAGCCGAAACAGGTTTGAATGCTGCCCAACAGTGGCAGGGCTGGAGCTGGAATGCTTTGGGAATCAGGTACACAAACAGGCAGTGACTGACCAGACTGATCATAAGGTAGTGTAACCCAGGCAAAGAGTAAAACACAGAGAGAGCAGCTGGGTCCATGTGTAGTGGGCTTGCTGTCAAGTCTGGGACCTCAGCATGTTTCCAGGTTGCCAACATGTCCTTAAACACTGGCCTCTATAATAAATACACTTATAGATTGCAGGGAAAGTCCAGCCCCTGCAGCTCCTCAGTGTGACTGACACCTGGAAATGGATTCAAGAAATTTTGGGGTTTTCTGGAAAGAGAGGTTCCTAGATACGTGTTAGGAAACAGATCTCTCACACAGTACATAAAATCCTGCAAATTTGGACAAGGTAGAAAAACAACTGCTTAGGGACTTTCATTTGGTTTTTTCAAGATGCAGTTTAAAACACTGTTCTTGGTAAGCTTCACAAGTGGAGAAAAGGTCACAGTATAAGCCTGGTTTTAGCACAGGGAAACCAAGGCCTGTCTGGGTTTACATGGAAAAACTGAGACTTGATGGGACACTGACCTCTGAGGAGTCTCAAGGTATTTCAGTGGCAGACACTGAACTCCAGGCAGCTCATTTTGTTGTGAAAACACCAGGCAACAATTTTGGCTGAGTTATGCTGACACAAGCTACATCTGGCATTGCTAAACATTGCAAAAATTTCCTTTGAATGCCAAGTGACTGATGTTGCAAGGACTTCTGAAAGCCCATAGCAAAAAGACCCCTTTACCTTTCATATGACAGTTCCACTGGAGAATGGAAAGGTGCCTCCCCACAACATACTGAAGTAAAAGAATGGGGATATTCCCAGCAACACCAGCTGAGACACAAGGCAGTCTCATACTGGGATTTCAAGCACAGGCCATCATCTGTATTTTGGGAAATAAAAGGGTTCCCATTCAGTTCAAAATGTGGAGAGCAGGCACCCCTCAAAATGTGTTCCTTAACTACAACTGCTGAAAATTGCACTTTCTAGAAAAAACTTCAGGGCACCAATTGGGCTGCTTCTGATTAATATAAATCCAGACCTCCAAAGTGAAAATAAAATAGCAGAGGACATCTAAATCAGCTTGTACATAAAGACAATTAAAAAGAAAGACAATTCCCATTCTGCCTCCTCCTCCTCCAAGCACCCAACAAATGAAATGCTTAAACAGTTCAGATCTAACCTCATATTTAAACTCATACGAGTTTACACCACCTTAGGGGTATATAAAATGGCCTAAATATGAGTATAAATAATTATGTGTAATCAAGAATTTGGGCTCCCTTTGCCTGAGGTGGAAAAAAAACCCATGCTCATTCCAAATCCAAATTCATTTTGGAAATGAATTTTCATGACTGATCAGCGTATCTGCTAATCAACATATCTACAGTCTAGCCTCATAGCATGAATGCCAAGAACAGACGGTACTGATGACAAAAGATGATACAATTTGCATGTTTGTTGAATTTATCAGAGTATGACGGATACCCCGTGCCCTGGGCAGATAATTAAATGTGATTGATTGGGGTTGGAATGGACCAAGCTGAAATCCATTTCAGAAATGTGATTTTCTCCAAAGGAATAGCCAAGAGCAGTGACCAAGTCCCTAACACACAATCTTTTCATTCACTGCAGAATTTCAAGGCTGTTCTGCTCATTCAGAGAGCCACAGGACCACCTGTTCCACTTGAAAACAGCAGGTCATGACTGTGGATGTGAACTCTGAAGATGCAGTTGGAGAGCATCCTTTGGTGATGATCAAAATGCCTCTCACCACTGGCTCTGACCTCTGATGGACCCTGCCATGACAAGGCCACCTGACATATTTCTGACTCAGCTCCTGGAATCTCTTTGCCTCACGTGTTGGAATAAAACCAGGTCATTTCAGAACACAGTGGATAAGCCCTACAGACCTTCACTGCTGACTAGCCCCGATCTCCCTCAATCCCTGATCTCAGCTTCATGCCAATAAGGTTCACTTACTGCATTTTAAACTACTAGCACACATCCTTCAGAGCATTTTAGCCTAAATCCATGGCAGAGAACTGTTTAGAATGAGGTGATGGCTGTAAAGAGGGCCTGGATATGCCATAGTTTCCCCAACAGCATTATAACAGTGATACCCTGCAATGGGTTTGCAGCCCTTATCTGTCAGAACCACAGTTTCTCCATCCATTAAATCACTGGAACTGTCAGCCCATGGAAGCACACAAGTGTTTTGTACAACTAGAAAGACTAAGTAAGGAAGCAGGCAGGTTTCTAAATACAGTCAGAGCTTGCAACCAAGGAACCATAAAGGCAGATACCTCAGATGTCTCTAACATAAACCTTAGCAATTTTGCATAAGCATGTAGAATCATTAGCATTTGCCATCTGACAAGTTCTCATGTAGCCACTATCAATGATTTATTAGGATTTAGAATGTGGCATTTCTTACTACTTCCCAGTCCAATTACCTGCTTGTTAAAATGGACTGGTTCACAGCTGTAAGGTTCTTGTTAGGTCATCCACTTTGGGGTTACTATTTTCTAGACACTACTGAGGATGAGGAATAGCTGGAAAGAGAATATATAGATCAACTTTTGTGTTGCTGCCTCTTGCCCAGCCCTTACTTTCTGCAACCTCACTGAAGAAAAAAAAAAATCAAAAACCCAAACATGAGACAACATTTCAAAAGTCACCTAGTAAGTTACTGTAGGTTTGGATCCTTCACATTCTTGGCACCCAGCACTTGCAACTGCATACATGAAAACCAGCTCACAGAAACAGGGATTATTTTTCCCATGGCACTTCAAAATAAGATAGAAGTTGAATGAAGCCTGGAAATTCACACTGGATGAATCCTTCTATCTGCAATCTTCAGGCTGTAAACAGGAAAATTATTGTTTAAAGGGAAGAAATAACCCAACTGTGGTGATCTGCTGCATGTGCCTGTGTTTGCACCCAGTACAAGAAGACAGCAGAAGTAAATGAACACCTACTAATTATTTAAATCTAGAAATGGAAAGGCAGCATCTACTGGCCTAATTCCCATGTCTGTCTACTCCCTGGAAATATTATACTGTGAACTTCAGCACCAGTAACTCTCACAGCAAACTGAATGCTAAGGTACATGATCTGTAACAGGTGCCCAAATATGGCTCTGGCCACTTGGCTTGTTATGGCAAGTACTGAGATATGACAAACCTTCTCTTCTGGCTCTTCATTCCCACCCACTGACCTCAGATCTTGTAACATATTTGCAATGTAAAGTCACCCGTTATTCAGTAGCAAGGATTAGCAGCTGAAGTGAAAACCTGTGGGCCCCGATGTCAGACCTGAGTGCAGAGGCACTGAGCTGGGAAACTAAAAATTTCTACTTCTATTTACAATAGAGATGATTTAAACAATCACCCTGAATTTGAAAATCCCAAGTGGATGGGGGGAATGGGCTCAGCACATCCACCTCACACCAAATTGCTGACCACTACCACATCCCTACTAGCTCATCAAGGCAGCTGCACATGTGCCCTTTAAATTTATAATTCTAAGAAAGAAAAGCTCTCTCAGACAATCCTGGCTCTGCACAGAATCTGCTGTTGGCTTCTCTAGCTGAGCACGCTGCTGCATATCCACTTGGCACAGCCAAAGGAAAGTGCACTTTATCCTGCATCCGTCAGCATCGGTGACAAGCAGATTCCACATAAGGGCATGAAATAGCACGTATCAGGGACAAGGTACTCATAAGAAATAAAAGAGATTTAAACGAGAACTTTCATCTTTGCACTTCTGCCCTGGGAGAATGGACCTGAGGTGCTGCTCAGGAAGAGGAAAGGTTTTTCCAGAACTGCCAAAGAAAATTCTACAGAGTGGCAGCAAATTTCCCTCTCTTTGCACAGTTTCTAACACACTTAGAACTGCTGTGAGCAGTGCTGAGCCTTCTGCATCTCATCTGAGCTCTCATTCACATCAGAAATCCCTGCAAAGAAATGCAAACTCCTCTTTTCCCAAAGGAAAAAGCTCAAAGAAAACAGCAGCACCTCAAGCCAAAGAGGAAGTTTTCAAAGGCCAAGGTCATGGTAGAGACTGAGCAAACCAGACAGCAAGGGCCTCGGTTCTGGGACAGTGCTTGGGTTGTGCTCCTGAGCTCTGCTGCCAAAATGTAGGGTCTGGAGCAGCCCAGCCTGGGAAACAGGTCTCCCAACACTGTTCTGAGAATCAAATCCATGTTGCTGTAAAGTCCTTAATGCTGTCATACAGAAATCTCTTTGAAACAGCAGATAATTACTAAAATAGTAAAAAAGCCAATAGTTACTTTTCCATGGCTCACTTCTCCCTTTACACATGATAAGCAAAAAAAAAAGTAAAATACCTTACTGATTAAATTCACATATTTGCAAAGGCATGTGTGCTTGTGCACATACATGAACACTGCTGCCTGCCTTTCCTTTCAATTCCCAGGCAATTCCACAAGTTCCTAAATCCCCTTTGGCTAATCAGTTCAGACTATATATGGGCAGGCCATTTCTGGAGTAACAGATGCTCCTAATTTAACCTTCAACATCACGCCTAGAAACTGTCCCATTTGGATGCCAGAGTCCCTAATTTGGAGCAATGCCTGTCAGAACACGGATGGTCACGGAGCGAGCTTCAGAGCCACTCTGCCATTCAGAACAATGTGAACAATTAAAAAGGAAAAATAAAATAATCAAGCCAGAATCAGTGCTCAGTAACACATGCTGTGGGGAGAGGGCAAAGCTGCAACAAGTCAGCAAGAGTTGAAATTCAGGCAGGGGAGAAGAATCAAAAATAGTTTATTAGTGAATCAGAGATGTAGAAGGAGAGACAGTGAGCAGTGGAACAGCACGTGGAGGAGGAGCTCTGCTGGAAAATAAATGCACACATTATCACGGACAGAAGATACAAGTCTGAAATAGAGCTAGTCCAAAACAAATATTCCTGTAAATAGAAATATTTTAAAATAATTTTCTTCCTACTGAGTCCACAGGGTTCTTTTTGTATTTGCACAATGTGACAGTTCTTGCAAATACTGTTGTAAGTAGGAATGCTGTAAACAAGAGCATATTAATCATATGTTGACATATACACAAAGAATTCATATACAAAAGCATTTTCACTGAAATCCTAGTTATCCTCATCCAATCCAAAAAGAGAAACACAGTCACATGTAAAGTGAAACAGCAGATTATTTGAATTTAAAATACAGCATTGCCAACTCCAGCCATTCAGATGCCATCAACGAAAACCTCTGCTTCCCATTTTTCTCATGGAAGGTGATATTGATTAATTGAAAGAGCACACTCACTAAACAGTGAGGGACAGACAAATGTGGTCAAAAACTTGTATGTCTTTTTCCAGCAGTTACATCAGTTGGTTTCTCCCAACAAAACCTTCTGCCAGCCCAGTGAGGTAGGTGAAGAAGGGAGGATTGAATTTGCCTAAAAAGACATGCTAGAAATACCATTTACAAAATGCAGATGAGTTTAGCAACAGCTGGAGTCCAGTTACTGGAAAGCAAACTATGACCTTGGATGAGATACTCCTTGAGACAGTCTGAGTCACTTTCCCAGTATCTGATCCCAGTGGTCAGCAGAGTATGTGGAATTGATGTCACATCGTCTTTAAAGTAAGTCAGTGGCAGCCAGGCAGTTACAATTAGAGATATATTTGCAGCCATGTGTCCCTAATAAACATGAAGAAAGTGTTTTTGAAGCAATTTGCAGGTTATTCTAGATGGAAATCGAAATGAATTGAAATTGAAATTATGCACTAGTCTCAAGATATCAAGGTGCAGCAGTTAAAGATTTTACACCTGCTGTAATTCCATCTTGGAAAGGCTCACTTTAACTGAGGGCAGGTGCATTTCTCAGCTTATTCTAAAACAAAGAGCTGATCCAGAGGTTTGGAAAACACAGGCCTTTTTTGGAACAAAGTCTGATTAAAAAAGAAATGAAAACCAGCAATATTCAGTCTAAACCTACTCAGATCTGGCTCTTTTTGGAGTTCTCTATCATTTAGGTCCAGTCCCAGCTGAGGCTCTCTGGAGAGTCACTCGCATCTCTTTGGGGTACATAAACTAACAGGAGCTGAATACAGCTGAACTCCTCCTGTGCACATTGCCAGTGAAACCCCTTGAAAAGGAACAAAATGTGTTTATTAATTTGTTAATTAAGTTTGTTTTGATTTCCCCGGATGATTTGGTTCCACATTTAACAGTAGTGGAGACTTGAAAATATTAAGTGAGTCATATACTGCAGGTTTTATTTGCTTCTACATTTTTATATATAAATAGTAAAAAAAGCAATTTTAGTATTTATTTCTCTACACAGATAAGGAGGTTACCATGGCTACCAGTCTCCAGTAACATGGTTTAAAAGGACAAA